>NC_056667.1:167374388-168006433 GCF_018350195.1 Panthera tigris
ACAGAGCCCAACGTGGGGTCTGAACTCAGACAGTGAGATCATGACCTGAGCTGAAGTCGGATGCTCAACCGACTGAGCCACCCAGGTGCCCCATATGTATTTATTTTGAAAGAGAAAGAGCACAGGTCAGGGAGGGGAAGGGAGAGAGGAGAAAATCCCAAGCAGGCTCCCTGTGTTGCCAGTGCAGAGCCTGACATGGGGTTTGATCTCACAAACCGTTGAGATCATGACCTGAGCCGAAATCAAAAGTTAGATGTTCAACCGACTGAGCCACCCAGGCACCCCCCAAAGGATTTTTTTAAAACATACTTGTTTTATTTATTTTTTTAAATTAGGTTGTCTTTTTATTGTTGAGTTGTAGGAGTTATTTATATGTTCTGGATACAAGTCCCTTATCAGACATATAATTTGCAAATATTTTCTCCCATTCTGTGGGCTATTTTTCATTCTCTTAATAGTATCTTTTGAAGAAGTTTTTTCAATTTTGGTGTTTGTGCCTATTTACAAAAGCAAAGTCCTAATCCTCTCTTTGTTTTATTTATTTATTTTTTATTTTTTAACTTATTTTATTTTTTATTTTTTTAAATTTACATCCAAATTAGTTAGCATATAGTGCAACAATGATTTCAGGAGTAGATTCCTTAGTGCCCCTTACCCATTTAGCCCATCCCCCCTCCCACAACCCATCCAGTAACCCTCAGTTCTCCATATTTATGAGTCTCTTCTGTTTTGTCTCCCTCCCTCTTTTTATATTATTTTTGCTTCCGCTCCCTTATGTTCATCTGTTTAGTCTCTTAAAGTCCTCATATGAGTGAAGTCATATGATTTTTGTCTTTCTCTAATTTCACTTAGCATAATACCTTTCAGTTCCATCCACGTAGTTGCAAATGGCAAGATTTCATTCTTTTTGATTGCTGAGTAATACTATGTAGTGTGTGTGTGTATGTATGCACACATATGTATACATACGTGTGTGTATGTATGCATACATATGAATACATATACACACACTATATTGTGTGTGTATGTACGCACACACACACACACACACACACACACACACAACACCACATCTTCTTTATCTATTCACCCATCGATGGACATTTGGGCTCTTTTCATATTTTGAGTATTGTTGATAGTGCTGCTATAAACATGGGCGTGCATATGTTTCTTCGAAACAGCACACCTGTGTCCCTTGGATAAATACCTAGTAGTGCAATTGCTGGGTTGTAGGGTCGTTCTATTTTTAGTTTTTTGAGGAACCTCCATACTGTTTTCCAGAATGGCTGTACCAGCTTTCATTCCCCAAAACATACTTGTTTTAATATCTTCTTCTATCTTCTTCCAAGATTAGTCTTTTGACTGACTTGTTCTCAGAAAATGGTTGACAGTGTATATATAAGATTGGTTCTTAAAGTGAATTATGGATTAAGACTTCGTTTAGGGAAAAAGTGAGACTATCCTTCCATCCTGCCATCCTGTCATCCACTTGTCTTCTATGAAAAATAATACAGAAAAGTGTTCAAAAAAGAAGATTTAATATTTAGTATTTTAGAAACTGAGTTTCAGTCATCATGGAGTGAATGAGCAGTAACCAAGATAGGTAAAGCTACAGTAAAATAGAATTATAGAACTATAAATTACACTTTGCATTTTTTTCAATTTATTTTCAAACTTTATATTTTATATATAATGATTTTGTAAAGAGTAATTGCAACATGCTGCTGGGTAGATATGAGTGTTCTAGAAATCTGTTTTTCTCTCAGCATTTTATTATGAAAATGTTAAAAACCTACCACAAAACTAAAAATTTTACAGTGATCACCTGTATGTAGTAATTCAAATACAATTTCAAAAATAGGTTTTTGTGATAATATAATATTATTTCACATTAGCTGTATCAATAGAAGTAGAACAGTAGCAGAATAATTCTCATATTCCCATTGGCAGGATAGCCAATTTAGAAAAAATAGTTTTATTAACTAGAGTTTTAGAATCCTGCATAACCATTTTATGTGGCTTCAGTCATTCACACATGGTCAGGGTTCTTGGGACCGAATGTGGAAGTAATCTTGGAGAATAAAAAATAGCAAATAATTTTTAGGGACAACACTGTTTAGAGGTACACAACCAGACCACTTTGCCCACGGTACTTGAATTCCTCACCATATTCACTAGCCTAGACACTCTCCTAAATAGAGCAGAAATCCTGTTCTTAATAACATATAGTCAGTGAAGTGAGTTTGTTTTCTGAACATGTTTTCATTTTTATTACCAGCATTTTATTTACAAATGAATAGACTTCATGGTGTCATTATGTTGATTTTGTCATTGAAGATGTTAACTATTTTTTTCCTTGGTATTTGGTGTTAAAATGTGTTTAGCCTTGTTAGGCAAAATAACTTGAATATTTTCCTACCTGATTTATTGTGAAAACAGGTATAATTGCCTGGAATGTATGCGTCTTATGGTACACTTTTTGAACAGTTATCTTAGAGGTACTGTTAATTATGGTTGTTAAATACCACATCACTTTCTGGATTTAAGCGACTACCATGCCGTGTTATTGAACTTGTCTCAGAAATTATGGAAATACATGGTCATTATATTAAATTAATTCTGGATTTGAATCATATTATTGGCTATTAATATTTGAGAATCACATCTACATACATTAGCAGTAGAGATGCATTTTATTGACAATCTGTTAGAGTTAATAAAAAAGAAAAAAAATTTAAATTCACACCTTATCTTCTGCGAGAACAAGTCTAATGTCAATGTATAGCCCTTTCTTTTTTGTTTTTAAGACACTCTAAGTTCAGTTTTATATGGAAACAGTTTTCAAAGGAGCAGGAAATGGATTTATGGAAATTTTCACATAAACTTGCACTCAACATTTTGTCTGAAATGTGTACAGATTATTTTTAGCATTCACAAAAATGTTAAAATTTGAATAATACCAAGAAGCAATTTTATTTCATTTAAAGAGTCCATAGAATAGTTAATAAAATGGTGATAGAACTGAAGAGACTTGGGGCGCCTGGGTGGCTCAGTAGGTTAAGCGTCTGACTCGGTTTCAGCTCAGGTCATCACCTCACGGTTCATGTGATTGAGCCCCATGTCCAGCTTTGCACTGACAGTGCAAGCCTGCTCGGGATTCACACTGTCTTTCACACTCTCTGCCCCTCTCCTGCTCGCTCTCTCTCTCTCTCTCTCTCTCAAAGTAAATAAATAACTTACTATTGTTCAAAAAAAGAACTGAAGAGACAACTGAAGATCTTGTAAGATCAAGTGTGTTGGGATAATGAATACATAAATAGTTCTAATTAAAACATCAGGAAAAACTGAAAAAGCAAACTCAAACCCTTTGAAAGATTAGTCAAATATTTGGAATATAATGATTTGAGGCTAATATTTGTAGACATTTTCATGGAAACAGAAAGACAAGTTTTTGAGTATTCCAGATATAAAGTACATATTCTATAAATTGTTCTGGTGGGTGCTTGGGTGGCTTAGTTAAGTGTCCGACTTGGCCTAGGTCATGACCTTGCAGTCTGTGAGTTCGAGCCCTCCATTGGGCTCTGTGCTGACAGCTCAGAGCCTGGAATCTGCTTTGGATTCTGTCTCTCTCTCTCTCTGCTCCTCCCCTGCTCACTCCCCCCCCCCCCAAAATAAATAAGCATTAAAAAAATTGTTTCGGCATTTTTTTTGGTAATCTGAAATTTTTTTTTTTTTTTTTTTTTTTTTTTTTAATTTTAAGAAGACACTGAATAAACCATAGGTAACTGCTTCAGTTAATTTCCCTGAAAAAACAACTATACTCTGTCATGGAGCATTTGGATTTCTGCTGATTTCTGTATGTCTTTTGTTCGAAGGTAGGGAAGAGGGGTGTGTGTGTGTTTTCTGTCAGTCAGTTATTAGATCTTTCAGCCATTTTTTGATAATCCATGGAAATGCCCTCCATGGAGAAACAAGAGGATGGAAAAGCTGCATCTAATGAGGACTAGATGGGGTTAATTAGTGTTCTTCAAGTTGCAATAATGCCATTAATGTAAATGTTTGTCTCTGGCCTCTTTGTAGTTGAGACACATGTCTTTTGCATCAAGCACTGTTGACTGTGTTTAATTAAACCTGTGGTAATGGCATTACTGATGTATTGTACATATATTGTCCGTAAACTTCTATTAGTTTGATATTGATTGAAATCCATGTCTAATTTGAGTCTGTTGACCATATGGCATTTTATAGAATTTTTATGGTTACTGCGTAGGTAAAGTTGATAACCAGTTACCCAGGCAATTGTTATTTTAAATGTTTCAATTTGAATTTTACTAATCAGTCTCTGTCCATGAAGCTAATTATTTATTTGCAAGATTTGTGAATGAGAATTTTGCACAATATTCAAACTTCTAATTTTATCTAGTCTTTCTAATTTACACTTCATTTAGGAATGTTCTTAATATGTCTGTTAAATATTTATTTGGAAATTTTTTTGGTAATCAGTATCTGTGGGGCACCTGGGTGGCTCAGTCAGTTGAACATCCAGTTCTTGATTTTGGCTCAGGTCATGATCTCATCCTTTGTGGGATCCTGCTGCACATCAGGCTCTGCTCTGCACTGACAGCACACAGCCTGTCTAGGATTCTCTCCTTCCCTCTCTCCGCCCCTCCCCCACCCACATGTGCACTCTCTCTCAAAATAAATGAATACACTTTAAAAAAATAATAAAATGTTATCTGTAACTTTTAAAGTTAAAGGTTATATATTTTGCAATGTATGTGAATTTCAGATTGGTAGCAAATAATTTGTGTGTGTGCATGTATTTATAAATTAGATCTTAAAATGAAAGATCGATTGTAACAAAATGTGGACAAGTTTTATAGTCCTAATGCCCTGCTTTTGGTTTTTCTGGATAAGATACTAGTAACTATCATCAACAGCCAAACCTCTTGTTTAAAATTGAGAGGCATGGTTAACCATAATTAAAAATGCCAAATAAATTTGAAAGGAGAGCTATTTGACCTATTAAATGAGAAGATTTCACCAGGAATTCCTAGATGTCAAGTCATTTAATTCTGAACTCTAACTTAAAAAAAAAATACAAGAATTCATTTGTTTGTAGACTTTAAAAAGTTTTTGTTGCTCATATATCACTGAGGCTAGAAATTTTTTTTTATTTGAAGGTCTGAGGAAAAAAAGCTCATATAATTATGAGAAGCAGGAGTACTAGAGAATATTGTATCTTTTACAAGTCTTGTAGATTGACAGAAAAGCCCCAGTTCCTATTATTATTTTTAAATACGCTGTTGAAGCTGAATGTAGTTCAGCTGACTTTTATTTTCTATCTTTCACTCCAGCATCACTATAGCTTTACTTTCTTAGTCATTTCATTCTACAGAAAGAGTATATACTCTTTTATTTTGTATGTCAGTATACTTTTAAGTATTTATGCAGCACATAATGTATAGAAAAGAATAAGTGTCACAGGTTATGAACATAATAATAAACATTGATAACTTCTTCACTTTTGAACCAGAACAAATCATTGAATCTATCTATAATGTTCATCTTTATCCAGTCCTGTGCGTCCCCTCATCCAGATGAGAGCTTTAAAAATTACTTCCTTTACTCTTTTAAAAATACAGGTTCTTGGGCACCTGGGTGGCTCAGTTGGTTAAGCATCTGAGTCTTGATTTTGGCTCAGGTCATCATCTCATGATTCATGGGATTGAAGTAGACTTTCTGCAATCTTCTTATCTTTATCATTGTTTTTTTAAAAGGTTTTTTAATGAGATATGTTGATGTATAACATATTAGTCAGGTTTATAAAAATGATTTGATATATGTACATATTACAAAATGACACCACAGTAAATCTAGTTAACATTGATAATTGATAATCAAACATCTTTTTTTCTGATGAAAACCTTTAAGTCTCAGCAACGTTCAGTTTGAAATATAGTATTGTTAACTGTAGTCACCATGCTGTGTATTACATACCCAGGGCTTACTTGTTTTGCAACTGGACGTTTGTACCTGTTGACCACCTTCACCCATTTAGATCATTCCCTGTTCCCCTTGTCTCTGGAAACCACCAGTGTCTTCTCTATATTTATACACTTGTATATTTATGAATTTGGTGTTTTGGTTTTAAGATGCTACATGTAAGTGAGATCATATGCTATTTGTCCTTCTGTGTCTGTCTTATTTTACTTAGTGTAATGCCCTGACAGGCCATCCATGTTGTTGCACAGGATAAGATTTCATTCTTTTTTATTGGTGATTAATATTCCCTTCCATATATAAACCACATTTTCTTTATTCATCCATCAGTGGACACTTCGTTTGCTTCCATGTTTTGGCTGTTGTAAGTAATGCTGCAATGAACATGAGATTGGATATATCTACTGAAGTTAGTGTTTTCGTTTCCTTCAGATAAATACCCAGAAGTAGAATTGCTGGATCATATGGGAGTTGTATTTTTATTTTTTTGAGTAAGTTCTGTACTATTTTCTGTAGTGGATGCAACAATTTATATTTCCTCCATTGGTGCACAAGGATTCTCTTTTCTCCACAACCCCAACACTTGTTATTTTTTTGTCTTTTTGATAATAACCATTCTAACAGGTGTAAGGTACTCCCTCACTGTTGTTTTGATTTGCTTTTTCCTGATTAGTATATTGAGCTTCTTTACATGTACCTGTTGGCCATCTGTCTTTGGGAAACTGAATTCAGATCCTCTGCCCATTTTTAATCAGATAGTTCTTTTGCTTTTGAGTTGTATGAATTCTTTATATATTTTGAATATTGACTTCTTCATTAGATAGGTGATTTGCAGATATTTTCTCCCATTCAGTGGTTTGCCTTTTCATTTTGCTGATGGTTTCCTTTGCTGGGTAGAAGCTTTTAAATTTGATTTAGTCCCACTTGTTTATTTTTTTCTATCATTGCTTTTGCTATTGGTGACTGATGTCAAGGAACTTAACTGTGTATGTTTTCTTTTAGGAGTTTTATGGTCTCTGGTCTTACCTTCTTGTCTTTATCCATTTGAGTTGATTTTTGTATATTGTGTGAGATAACGGTATGGTTTCACTCTTCTGCAAGTGTTTGTCCAGTTTCCCCAAGCACCATTTATTGAAGAGACTGTCCTTTTCCCACTGTGTATTCTTGCCTCCTGTGTTGTAAATCAATTGACTAAACATGGATGGGTTTATTTCTAGACTCTGTTCTGTTCATTTCATGTGTGTATTTTTATGCCAATACTGTACTGTTTTGATCACTATAGCTTTGTAATAAAGTTCACAGTTAGGAAGTGTGATGCCTCCAGCTTTAATCTTTTTTCTCAAGATTGGTTTGGCTATTTGGAGTCTTTTGAAGTTACTCCATACAAACTTTGGAATTGTTTTATTTCTGTGAAAAATGTCATTGGAATTTTGATAGAGATTGCACTGACTCTGAGGATTGCTTTGGGCAGTGTATAGAAACTCAACTGACTTTTGTGTATTTGATTTTTTTTTGTATCCCACAAATGAATTTACTTACTAGTTCTAACAGTGTTTTGGTGTAATCTTTTGGGTTGTATTTATATGATATCATGCCATCTGCACAGAGGCAATTTAACTTCTTCCTTTCTGGTTTGGATCCCTTTTATGTCTTAATCTTGCCTAATTGTTCTAGCTAGAATTTTCAGTTCTGTATCAAATAAAAGTGGTGGGAGTAGTTATCATCTTATTATCATAAAGGAAAAGTTTTAACCTTTTCTTCATTGAGTATGATGTGCTTGAGATTATTGGCTTTATTATGTTGAGGTACAATCTCTATACCCACTTTCTTGAGAGTTTTTAATCATAAATGGATGTTGAATTTTATCAGATTCTTTTTCTTCAACCATTGAGATGATAATGATTTTTTTTTTTTTAATTTTAGTGTGTATTTTTTCCAGAGAGAGAGTGAGTCAGAGCGCAAGTGGGGGAGGGTCAGAGAAACCACAGAATCTGAAGCAGAGCTAATAGCACAGAGCCTGATGTGGGGCTCAAACTCACCAACTGTGAGCTCATTACCTGAGCTGAAACCCAACAGTCAGCCCAGTAGTCAGATGCTTAACCAACCGAGCCACCCAGGCGCCCCGAGGTGATAATGATTTTTATCCTTCATTTTGTTAATGTAGTGTATAACATTGACTGATCGAACCATCCTTGCATTCTTGCAATAAGTCTAATGTGATCATGGTATGTGATTCTTTTAATGTATTGTTGAATTTGATTTCTTCATGTTTTGTTGAGGATTTTTACATCTATATTTATCAGGGTTATTGGCCTGTAATTTTCTTTTATCGTAGTGTCCTTGTCTGGTTTTGATATCAGAGTATGCTGATCTTATAAAATGACTTTGGAAGTGTTACCATCTCTTCTGTTTTTTGGAAGAATTTGATAAGGATTGGTATGAATTCTTCTTAAATGTTTGGTACAATTCACCAGTGAAGTCATCTGGTCCTGGACTTGTGTTTGTTGGGAGGTTTTGATTACTAATTCACTGGTAATTGGTCTGTTCACATTTTTTATTTCTTCATGATTACATCTTGGGTAGGTTGTGTGTTTCTAGATATTTATGCACTTCTTCTTTTTGTCCAGTCTGTTGGCGCATAATTGTTAATATTAGCCCATGATCCTTTGTGTTTCTCTGGTATCCATTGTTATATCTGCTGTTTCATTTCTAACTTTGAGTCTTCTCACTTTTTCTTGGTGAGTCTGGCTAATGGTTTGTCTATTTTTTATCTTTTCAAAAAACCAGCTCTTAGTTTCAGTGACTTTTGCTTTATCTTTTAACTTCTGTGTCATTTATTTTTGCTCTGATCATTGTTATTTTCTTCCTTCAACTTTTGGTTTAGTTTGTTCTTTTTCTAGTTTTTTGAGGTATAGTTAGGTTTGTTTAATTGACCTCTTCTTCTTTTTTTTTTTTTTTTAACATTTATTTATTATTGAGAGACAGACACAGAGCGTGAGCAGGGAGGGGCAGAGAGAGGGGGAGACACAGAATCAGAAGCAGGCTCGAGGCTCCGAGCTGTCAGCACAGAGCCCATCACAGGGCTTGAACTCACAAGCTGTGAGATCATGACCTGAGCTGAAGTCAGACGCTTAACCGACTGAGCCACCCAGGTGCCCCTGACCTCTTTCTTCTTAATGTAGGCACTTATTGCTATGAACCTCTTTCTTAGAACTGGTGTTGCTGCATTCCAAAGCTTTGGTATATTGTATTTTCATTTTTATTTGTGTCAAGGTATTTTTAAATTTTTAAAAATTTATTCTTTGACCCAGTGGTTGTTCAGTAGCATATTGTTTAATCTTCACATATTTCTTTTTATAATTGATTTCTGGTGTCATTGTAGTTGGAAAAGATGCTTGATAGGATTTCAGTCTTAAGTTTATTAAGAGTGGTTTTATGGCCTAACATGATTTATCTTAGAAATGTTCCATGTGTGCTTGAAAAGATATATTTTGTTGCTTTTGGATGAAATGTTCTGTGTATGTCTAAGCCCATCTGGTCTAATCTGTCCTTTAAGGCTGCTGTTTCCTTGTTGATTTTTGGTCTGGATGAACTGCCCATTGATTAAAAGGGAGTATTAAAGTCCTCTACTGTTGTTTTATTTCTATTTCTCCCTTTGTACCTGTTAATATTTGCTTTACATATTTAGCTGCTTATGTTTGGTTTATAAATATTTACAAATGTTGTACCTTCTTGTTGGGTTTTCTTTTATCATCTAATGACCTTTGTCTCTTAGTGCATTCTTTGTCTTTAAAGTCTATTTTGTCTGATTGCTTTCCATTTGCATGGATTCTTTTTCCATCCTTTTACTTTCAGTCTCTGTCATTATATTTAAAGTGAATCTTGAGAGTGAATGTATAGGGAGCTGTGGGTTTTTTAGTGCAAAAAGTCTTTGCTTTTTGATTGGAGAATTCGGTCCATATACATTTAAAGTAATTATTGATAGGTTTGGACTTACTGCCATTTTGTTAATTGTTTTCTGGATGTTTTTGTAAATTCCTTTGTTCTTCTCTTGCTCGCCTCCTGTGATTTATTTCCTGTAGTGATATGCTGTGTGGTTACCATGAAGCTTACATTAAATGACTTCTCTAACAGTTCATTTTAATAGCAACTTAACTTTGAATGAACTCATTCTAAGTGTCTACCTTTTTACTCTCTTTCCCCATGTTTTATGTTTATGTTACCACTACTTAACACCTTTTTGTCTTGTGTATCCATTAACAAAGTATTATACTTGCCACTACTTTTATCTTTTAAACCTTCAAACTAGATTCCCAAATGATCAACTGACCACCTTTACAACAGTGGAATTTTCTGAATTTCATTTTATATTTGCTTTACAGGAAAGATTTGTACTTTCATATGTGTTTCTGTTACTAATTAGCACCCTGTAGTTTCAGGTTAAAAAAGAAGTCCCTGTAACGTTTTTTTGTAAGGCCAGTCTAGTGGTGATGACTCCTTTAGCTTTGACATGTCTGGAAAACTCTCTTATTGAATTCTGAAGACAGTTTTTCTGGTAGAGTATTCTTGTTTGGCTCTTTTTTCTTTTCTTTTTTTCTGTGAGCACTTTGAAATATATCTTTCCAGTCCCTTCTGGCCTGCAAAATATCTGCTAAAAAATCCACTTATGGTCCTAGGGGTTACCTATCCTTGTATGTTACAAACTGTTTTTCTCAGACTGCTTTTAAGATTTTCTCTTTGTCTTTTACTTTTGACCTTTTAATTATGATGTGTCTTGATGTGGGTCTCTTTGGAGTCATCTTATTTGGACCTTTTTGGGCTTCCTGGATCTGGATATCTGTTTCCTTCTCCAGGTTAGTGAGGTTTTCAGTCTTTATTTCTTCACAAAAGTTTTCAGCCTCTGTATTTCTCTCTTCTCTTTCTGAGACTCCATAATGCAAATGTTAGTACACTTGATGTTGTCCAATAAGTTCCTCAAGCTATCTCCACTCTTTTTTCTTTCTTTGTCTTTTTTTTTTTTTTTTTAAACGGTTGTGGTTGCTCTGATTGGATGAGTCCTACTGCTTTGTCTTTAAGGTGGCTGATCCTAAGGTCAGCTGAATACCCACCATTGTAATTTTCAGTTCAGTTACTATATTCTTGAGCTGTATGATTTGTTTGGTATTTTCCTTTCTTGCTTTTTTATTTGAAAGAGAGAGAGAATCCCAAGCAGGCTCCAAGGTCAGCACAGAGCCCAACATAGGGCTTGATGCCATAACCCTGGGATCATTGCCTGAGCCCAAATCCAGAGTTGGACACTCAACCTCTGTTTGGCATTTTCTTGTATATTCTCCCTTGGAAGCCTCACTGTCTTTATGTATTGTTCTCTTGACCTCAGTGAGTATCTTTATAACTGCTGTTTTGAACTTTTTATCACTTCTGTTTCATTAAGGTCTCTTTCTAAGGTTTTTATCTTCCCTCATTTGGAAGATATTCCTCTGTTTCTTTATTCTCCTTGACTTTCTGGGTTGGTTTTTATGCATTAGATAAAACAGCTACCGCCCCCCCCCCCCCAGTTTTAAAGGAATGGCCTAGTTTAGATGAACCCCATTGTTAAACCTTGCCCCAGCTCTTAGTTGTCTTTCATATCTTCTGATTGTCCATTCAGCCTGCTTTGTTCTTAGTTGCTTTCAGTAATTCAGGGTGTGTTAACATTTGTCAGTGTTCCAAGGGGGAGGATCTCAGCCAGCACATGGATTCAGGTTGATTAGAAGCTGGGCTTTTAGGTAGTATCTTTTAAAGTATGCAGTTATACCTCTTTTCACGAACCACTGGGAGATAGATGTTCTCTCTGCTCTCTCTATACTGAGCTCTGTGGTGATAGCCAAATAAGAACTTGTTTCTTTGTTTACTGCCATCTGTTGAACCTGTCAACACAAGCCCTGCTGGCCATCAGAGCTGGGCTGTCAAGGGGGTACCAGACATGTGCGTAAGCTCCTTTCTAGGAGATACCATGACCTGGAGTGAGGTAAAGGGAGAAAGTGAAGATGGTGCCCACTGGCCTTTGCAGTTTTTTGGAGAATATTTTGGTAGATAGGTGTTAAATTAGATGCCTGCCCCTTAGAAGCTTTCAATATAAGCACTTAGGCCTCTTTCATGGAAAGACTGGGTATTTCAATCAGCTGCTTCTCTGGGTCCTGTGGTGTAGCCTCCATGAATATGTGTGAGCCTCTTAAGACCTGATTCTTAGTTTGCAGTAACCTTGGGGGTATTGTGGATATATGTCCTGTTGGCTTTCAGAGCTGATGTTTTGTGGGCCCATCTCTTAGGTGCAGGTTTAAAAAAATTTTTTTTTTTTTTTTTTTTTTTACGTTTTTTATTTTTGAGACAGAGAGAGACAGAGCATGAACGGGGGAGGGGCAGACAGAGAGGGAGACACAGAATCGGAAGCAGGCTCCAGGCTCTGAGCCATCAGCCCAGAGTCTGACGCGGGGCTCGAACTCACGGTCTGTGAGATCATGACCTGAGCTGAAGTCGGACGCTTAACCGACTGAGCCACCCAGGCGCCCCTCTTAGGTGCAGGTTTTAAATGTTGTGGTGCCAGATGTGGGGTTCAAACCTTTGATCTTAAGGGAGAAGCAGCCCTTTGTTTCTCAGGGAGAAACTCAGTTGTGAGGTTTCTCCTGATGTGAATTTCCATACCAGGGGGGTAGCAATAGCAAGATCATGTCTTAGCCTCTTCTACCCATTTCATTGTGGGTTTTTTCTTGTTCACCCAATGTATAGGCGTAACTCCGCTAGATTTTAGGTTTGTTTCAGAGAGAACTGGTCCATATGTAGCTGTAGTTTCAGTGTGCCCGTGGGAGGAGGGAGTTCAGGATCCTCCTACATTGCTACCTTGAGGAGAAACTCCCTTTTCTCTTAAATCTTGTTTCATGGTTTGAGTCATGGCATGTAGATATATAGTTCAGTAAATTTCACTGCTGTATACCATTTTATTATGTGAATATACCGTGATATAGTCTACTGTAGTAGGGAATATTGGGTGTTCAATATTTTGTCATGAGGAATTTTAATGTGAAGATTATTTAACATGTGTTCCAGTATATGTGAGTAGATTCTTTAGTTGTATATCTAGGAGTGGAATGGGGGTGCGTGGGGGAGGGGCACAGAGTATGTATTATGTTCATCCATACAAGCTAATGCTAAGTAGATGATGCACCATTGTGCGATCCCATCAGCAGAGTGTAGTAATTCCCTTTGCTCTGTATGCTTTTTAACACTGACAATTTTCAGAGCTTTTGACTTTTTCCTAATTCATGTGTGTAAAAATGGTATCTTGTCATAGCTTAATTTTGCATTTTCCTGGGTGATAATGAGGTTGAACATTTTTTATGTTTATCTTCCATTCCAACTTTTATTTCTGTGTAATGAACTTTGTTTCTGCCAGTCTCTTGTATAGTTAGTCCTTTTTTTTTTGTTTTATTTTATTTTATTTTTTTAGTTAACCCCTTTTTAAATGTCATGGTTAAGAACTGTTTACCTGCTCTAAGGACTTGAGGATATTATTTTATATCTGTCAAGAATTGATTCTTTGGACAGTGTAAGTTAGTGGTCCAATTGTATTTCCTCATCTGAGTGACTGTTCTAGTATTCTAATACTGTTTATTGAATTCTCTTTCCAGTGTCTGCAGTGCCACCTGTGTCATTTCATGGTTCTGTATATGTGTGTTACTTTTTAAAATTGTTTTTTATTTTCATTTATTTTATTTTTTCCCTCTTTTAATTTTTAATAATTTATTTATTTTTTAACTTACAACCAAGTTAGTTAGCATATAATGCAACAGTGATTTCAGGAGTAGATTCCTTAATGCCTCTCCATTTAGCCCCTCCGCCCCCACTCCAGCAACCCTCTGTTTGTTCTCTATATTTAAGAGTCTCTTACATTTTGTCCCCCTCCTTGTTTTTACATTATTTTTGCTTCCTTCCCCTTATGTTCATCTGTTTTGTATCTTAAAGTCCTCATATGAGTGAAGTCATATGATACTTGTTTTTCTCTGACTAATTTCACTTAGCATAATACCCTGTAGTTCCTCGCACGTAGTTGCAAACAGCAGATTTCATTCTTTTTGATTGCCGAGAAATACTCCATTGTATTTGTGAGTGTGTGTGTGTGTGTGTGTGTGTGTGTGTGTCTGTCTGTCTGTCTATATAGGCTATTGTCAGTAGTGCTGCTATAAACATTGGCGTGCATGTGACCCTTCGAAACAGCATCCCTGTATCCCTTGGGTAAATACCTAGTAGTGCAACTGCTGGGTCGTAGGGTAGTTCTATTTTTAATTTTTTGAGGAACCTCCATACTGTTTTCCAGAGTGGCTGCACCAGTTTGCATTCCCACCAGCAGTGCAAAAGGGTTCCTCTTTCTCCCCATCCTCGCCAACATCTGTCATTGCCTGAGTTGTTAATGTTAGCCATTCTGACAGGTGTGAGGTGTGGTATCACAGGTGTGTGGTTTTGATTTGTATTTCCCTGATGATGAGTGATGTGGAGCATTTTTTCACGTGTCTCTTAGGCATCTAGATATCATCTTTGGAGAAGTGTCTATTCATGTCTTTTGTCCCATTTCTTCACTGGATTATTTCTTTTTTTTGGTGTTGAGTTTGGTTAATTTCTTTATAGATTTTGGATACTAACCCTTTATCTGATAATGTCGTTTGCAAGTATCTTTTCCTATTCTGTCGGTTGCCTTTTAGTTTTGCTGATTGTTTCCTTTGCTGTGCAGAGCTTTTTTATTTTGATGAGGTCCCAGTAATTCATTTTTGCTTTTGTTTCCCTTGCCTCTGGAGACGTGTTGAGTAAGAAGTTGTTGTGGCTGAGGTCAAAGAGGTTTTTGCCTGCTTTCTCCTCAAGGATTTTGATGGCTTCCTGTCTTGTTTTAGGTCTTTCATCCCGTTTATTTTTGTATATGGTGAAAGTGGTCCAGGTTCATTTTTCTGCATGTCGCTGTCCAGTTTTCCCAGCACCACTTGTTGAAGAAACTGTCTTTATTCCATTGGATATTCTTTCCTGCTTTGTCAAAAGTTAGTTGGCCATAGGTTTATGGGTCCATTTCTGGGTTCTCTATTCTATTCCATTGATCTGTGTGTCTGTTTTTGTGCCACATGTGTGCTTCTATGTTGAGCTCTTCTGTTTTATTGATCAAGTTGTCTGTCCCTGCACAAATACTACATTATACTGTGTTAATTACCATAGTTCTCATGAGTCTTCATGCCTGGTAGGGCAAGAATCCACATCTCTACCAAGAACTGCTTAACTCATGCATATAATTTGAGAATCATTTTATCAACTCCTTGAAAATTTCTTTTTGCAGTTTTGATTGAAATTTTATTAAATATGTTTATCAAATTAGGGAGAAGTAAAATTTTTAAAAATGTTGACTCTTCACTGTACATGAACATAACACACTAATTTACGATTTCTTTGATTACAGTTACAATTTGTTCTCTATAAATACTGCATTTCTGTTAGATTTATTGCTAGGTGTTTAATACTTTTGATGGTGTTATAAATTACATCATCTAAAAATTTCAGTTCCTGTCCTGCTATATAGAAATTAAGTTGATTTTTTTTTCTGTTGTCTTTGTATCTATATCTAGCACCCTTACCTACAGTCTTATCAGATCCAATAATTTGCTTATGTACTTTTTGAGCTTTCTGTGTAGACAATCCTGTTATATCTGAATGACCGTTTTCCTTATTTTCTGAAACGCTTTTCCATTCTGTTCTTTTTCTTACTGTACTTTTCAGGTCTACAAGGTCATAGGTGTGCCTCCTGTCTTGTTCCAGATTTTAAAAAAGAATGATACAAATTTTCATCTTTGAATGTGAGGTTTCTTGTGAGTCTTTATATAAGTTAATGAAAGTCCAGTCCCCCTTTTTTTCTAATTTTCTAAGAAAATATTTTTTTTTGTTAGTGGTGTTCCTATGTAAAATATTTATTGGTTATTAAATTTTTCAAATGTTTATCTGCTATCAAGAAATAATCATGGTTTTCCTTTAATCTGTTAATATGAGAAATTAAATTTGTATATTTTTATGATGGCAAAATAACTTACATCACAGTTTGGTTATGGTATATTTTCCTTTTTAATCAAAACACTCTTGTATATGGTCTGTTATTAGGAGTTTTGCATCGGTGTTCATTAATGAGATTAGCTTTTAAGTCTTTTTAAAGCCTTTTTAAATATCAAAGTTATATTGGCCTCAGAAGAGTTTTTTGGAAATTTGAATGATCTGTTAAAATTTGTTAGAACTCTGTAAAATAATACTTGGAACTGGAAGTTTTGCGTTTGTGGTGGTTTGTGGTGGAGAAAAAGGTAGAAGATAACTACCAATCAATTACTTCATTGATTATAGCAGTATTCTCATAGTAGCTTCCTTTTGGTAACTTACATTTTTCTAAGAGTAGGATCATTTGTCTAAGATTTATGCATGTCTGTTGTTTTGTGCCGTCTCTCATTCAGTATTAGCTTTATCTATTTTATGAGTTTTAGCCAAAAAAAAAAAAAAAAAAAAAGTTTGGTAAGTTCTTTATAGATTTTGGATACTAACCCTTTATCTGATATGTCGTTTGCAAATATCTTTTCCCATTCTGTCCGTTGCCTTCTAGTTTTCCTGATTGTTTCCTTTGCTGTGCATAAGGTTTTCATTTTGTGTTTTTGTTGATTGTGTTTTGTGTTTGTGTTCTGTTTCACTAATTTATACTTTTACCTTTGTAACTTCCTTTCTTATTTATTGTAGCTTTATACTGTAGTTCTTTTTGTAGTTGTAGGGTGTTTAGCTTGCTGATCTTCAGCTTTTTTACTTTAAGCCCCCACACTGTAACTTTACCTGTAATTACTGGTTCCTCTGATACTGTGATTTTAAATGTTTGATGAAATTTGCTTTTTGGCTTAACACATGGTTAGATTTTGTAAGTATTTTCAGTACTTTGGGAAAAATGTGTCTTCTCTAATTGTTAGGTGTAAGGTTCTATATGTCTCCATTATAGAAAGTTCTGTATGTCTGCATTAATTGTGTGGTGCAGATATTCTATATTTTCATTTATTTTCCCTGCTTGACTTATCAAAAACAAAACAAGAAGTATAGGAAGGTATGCATTTGTCTCATCTTTCCTGTTAGCGGTGTATCTTGACAATATTTTATTAGGTAAAAGCAAGTTAAAAATGATATGCTTCACGGGCGCCTGGGTGGCTCAGTCGGTTAGGTGTCTGACTTCGGCTCAGGTCAGTATCTCACGGTTCATGAGTTCGAGCCCTGCGTCAAGCTCTTTGCTAACAGCTCAGAGCCTGGAGTCTGCTTCGGATTCTGTGTCTCCCTCTCTCTCTGCCCCACACCTGCTTGCTGTCTTTCAAAATTGAATAAACATTAAAAAAAATTTTTTTAAATGATACGCCTCAATAAATTGAAACATTTATCTTCATAGCTTTTGTTTTTTTGTCTTTTAAAAATACCATATTACTGTATGTATATGTAAGTGTGTGTATGCCTGTGAATTCAGTTTGACAATCTCTGAAAAGTGATCTGTTTATATTTATTGTGTTGTAGGGTATGTTTCTGCCATCTACTCAGTGCTTCCTGTTTTTCTTTTTCTGTCCCTGTCTTACTACTTCCTCCCCTTTTTCTTTCTCCCTTTGTAAATTTATTGAAGACTTTTTACTTGTTTATTAGGTTTTTTTACATTTTTTCTCTATATCCATTTTGGAAGATATACACTATTTCAGTTTTATTATAGTTCTTTTGAAATTTTACCATGCCTACTGAAAGGAGTCCTAAGTTAATATGTTAGTGCCTTCTCCTATAATACAGGACTACGGAACAGTTTAACTTGGTCAGCTTCTTCCCTGATTTAAATGGTTCCAGACTAATGAGTTTTTAAATGCTGTTGTTTCTGTCTAAAGCAAAAGCCGACTTGGAAATTCCATGTAACCTGTTCTTATCGTCCAGAAGTTATTTTCTGCTTTGGGCAACCTGTATTAGGCGGGTACCCCATTAGCCAGACCTGGAAACCAAAAACTGCTGATGATCACTCTTCTGAGGTTTTTATTCTTTTGAGGAAGCAGAAGCTTCCAGTGCTACTTGGAGCGCATTCTATGCCCAGCTTTCCTTAGGAGATGTCTCTGACAATATGAAGCTTTGTGTTGAAGTAGTATCTGATGAAAGCTAAAGTGAACATCATTATTTTAAAAGAAAAGGAAAACAGAACTTGGCCTTACTTATTCATCTGGTAGCAATTGCGTGAAATATATTTAAGTGGTAACATTCATTTTTCTGGAGAGTCAGCTTCTGCTATCTGATAAAAATGTATATTATTCTTGCATATAAATAGACTACAGAAAAACCTTTTGGCTAATTTATTCAAATGGCTCCTGTCATAGGGAATCTCTCTAGTGTAGATGATGTAGATAAAATAATGAAGTTTCAAAAAAATATCAGAGTGAAACATGCTGTGCTTTTGAATATGTTCTTTGTATCTTAGCACTTTCTCATTTGTATACATTTTTTTAACTGAAAAGCGTTTTTTTAAAGCTAATATTTTTCTCAAGAAAAATTCAGTCTGAAAAATAAAAGAAAGTTTTAAGTGTATCATTATAATTTGAACCTACAAAGAAAATGAGATTGAAAACATAAAATTTTTAAATTTACTTCCTTATCCCAACTATAATTCAGAACCATTGAAATTTATGGGCAAGCATAATTTTAGGCTTATCAAACTCTATCTGAAACTTTCTGGAACTAGCATGTCATAATATTATTTTATGCCCCACTCAAGTTATAGTATATACACTCCATTGTACTTCAATTCTGTTTGTATTGATGTTTCATAAGAGGTATTGAGAAGAACAAAATATGGCTTTCAACAGGTGAAATGCTTTGAGTAATAGAAAAAAATCAGAATTTGAAACTAAACACAATTTTGTCATTGTCATGGAGATTTTTCTAAACACATTTAAAGGATATGTGATAACATTTTCACAGAAGAAATTTTGATACTTACAATTTATGAAATGTAGAGAAAAAAGAAAAGTGCTAGTATTTAGATAATTTTAGGTAGATAAATTCTGGGTTATTTATTTATTTTTTTTAAGGTCATTTTGAGAAAGCACAAGTGGAGAGGGTCAGAGAGAATCCCAAGCAGGCTTTTCACTGACAGTGCAGAGCCTGATGTGGGGCTCGATCCCACAAAGTGTGAGATCATGACCTGGGCCAAAATCAAGAGTTGGATACTTAACTGACTAATAGATAAATTCTATTTAGGTAAATGGCAAAATCTCATTTGGAAAAATTACATAATATCTATAATATAAAAACCATTCATAAGCTAAGTAACTTAAGTACTTTAGAATTAGTATTCATAATTTTTAATTTGTGTATATTACAGAAAACTGTTTTGTTTCAGTATTTGTATGTATTCTCTTTAAGGAACAACACCATTTTCAGTAGTTTTTAGTGAAACCTATAAGTAAAAAATTCCTAAGGTACCTATTCTGTGATTTGTATAATGCAATATGTACATGGAAATGTATGCAGGTAGGTATGTAGATAGATACAGATAATTTAAGAGTATATAAAATTTAAGAGATAATTTAAGAGTATATATAGTGATCTATATATATTATCTCTTTTTCTGAGGTATTTTAGTCATTATACAGTCCTTATAATGACTTATTTTTCTTTATATGCAACAGTTGTCATTTTATTGAATTTTTTATATGTTTTTAAAGAGTATGAATTAAGTTTTAGATAATTGTTATTGCTAATACAAATCTCCGTACATTTTCAGGGTTCTTGCACTGGGGACATGGGGGCAGGAGGAGGCTTACATAATAGCCATATAAGCTGGTAATGAATTCTTTTGATCTTTCAGTAGTCAGCTGTCGTAGAGTTCAAGATTGATTTTATATGAAATTGAACTCTTGGTATGTGATAAAGTAAGCCTCCGGTGTTGTAGCTGATATTAACATAGTATATTCATTAAACAGCAGAGATATAATTGTCATTTTTTTGGATGATATCTTTGAAATGTCACATTTTGTAAATTGAAATGGATAGAATGGAGGGACTGGATTGTGTCTGGCATCATTTTGGACATTCTGATTTTTGGAAGTGGAAAAAATGAGGGGATTCACACTACCTGATTCTGACACATGCCATATAAAGCTACAGGAATCACAGTAGTATGGTATTGGCAGATGGATAAACGTAGATCAGTGGAACAGAATAGAGAGTCCCCAAATAAATCTACACATAACTGATCTGCTGACTTTTCACAGAAGTGCCAAAATATTCTTGTGGGGAAAGATTTCAACAGATGATGCTAGAATAACTGAATACCTATTTGTAAAATAACAAGCTTTGACCTTTGCCACTCATCATACATAAAAATTAATGCAAAATGGGTAATAGGTCTAGATGTAAAAGTTTAATGTGATAAAACTTCAAGAATAAAACAGTTTTTATGTCCTTAGATTAAGCAAAGATTTCTTAGGACACAAAAAGCATGAAATAAAAGAAAATGGGTAAGTTGGACTTCATCAAAATGATTTTGTCGAGAAAATTAAAAGTCAAGTTATAGACAAAATATTTGCAAAACCTGTATCTGTTAAAAGACTTGTATCTAGAACATTCAAAGAACTCTTACATCTTAATTGTGAGAAAAGCAAATTCAAAATGGGCAAAAGATTGAATAGGAGTGTCACCTACAAAGCTTTATAAATTACAGTGATGCTTAACATCATTAGTTGTGAAGGAAATGCAAATTAAAACCACAGTGAGATACAACGACACATGGACTTTAAAACAAGAACAGATCACACCAAATGTTGGGAAGGATGTGGAGCTGACCTACATTGCTGTTGAGGTACAAGGCAAAATGTTACAGTCACTTTGAATAATAGGTTTGCATTTTGTTGTTATCAACACACAGTTGCCATATGACCCAGTACGGTGAATTGAATTGTGTTCCTCAAAAGTGTATATTTAAGTCCTACCCTTAAGTACCTCAGAATGTGACCAATGGGGACACCTGGGTGGCTCAGTTAAGCATCTGACTCTTGATTTCAACTCAGGTCATGATCTCACGGCCTTGAGCTCAAGCCCCACATTGGGCTCCAGCTGAGCTGTGGAGCTGGCTTAAGAAATTCATATTCTCCCTCTCCTCTCCTCTCCTCTCCTCTCCTCTCCTCTCCTCTCCTCTCCTCTCCTCTCCTCTCCTCTCCCCTCCCCTCCCCTCCGCTCCCCTCCCCTCCCCTCCCCTCCCCTCTCCCCTCCCCTCCCCTCCCCTCCCCCCATCCCTCTCCCAAATGCGAGCCACTCCATCTTCTCTCTCTCTCAAAAAAAAAAAAAAAAAGTAGGATCATTGCAGCTGAAGAGAAGCTTATATTGGAGTAGGGAGTTCTTAATCTAGTGTGACTTGTGTTCATAAGAGGAGAGAGCCACAGGAGACAAAGAAGGGAGAGATGGCCACATAAAGACAAAAAGGGAGAATGCCATATGATGATGGAAGGTAGTGGTTAG
Source organism: Panthera tigris (assembly GCF_018350195.1). Classification (NCBI taxonomy): domain Eukaryota; kingdom Metazoa; phylum Chordata; class Mammalia; order Carnivora; family Felidae; genus Panthera; species Panthera tigris. Next base: position 167,395,947 of record NC_056667.1, read on the forward strand.
AATTATGCAGTTGTAAACCAAGGGCTGCCAAGGATTACTGACAGGACCAGGAGACGAGGAAAGACCAGATTTAGTACTAGAGACTTCAAGACAGTGTGGCTCTACCTACACCTTGAAACACTTCTTGCCCACACAATTGTAAGGGAGTACATTTCTGTTGTTTTAAGCCACCCATATTGTGATACTTTGTTGTAGTAGCCTTAGGAAGCTAATACACTCAGTAATATCACTTACGGCCTTTTACTTAAGAGAAATGAAAGCATACTTCCACAGAGATGTACTTGAATATTTATAACAGTTGTGTGGTCCTAATTGCCCAAAGCTGAAAACAGTCCAGTGTCTACTAGTTTGTTGAACGAATAAATAAATTGTGATGTATCTGTGTGAGTGTATGAACTGCTGATACACACCACAACATGGATGAGTATAAAGGGATTATGCTAAATGAATGAACTCAGTTACAGAATTCTACATGCTGCATGCTACCAGTGATAGGACGTTCTAGAAAAGACAAAACTGAAATGGCAGAAAGTAGATCAGTAGTTCCTAGGAGCCAAGGGGTGGGCAGAAGAGATTAACTGAGAAGGAACACCACAGAACTCTTCTGAGGTAGTAGAAATGTTTCCTATCGAGATTGTGGCGATGTTATAAGATTGTATACATTTGTCAAAACTCATCAAATTGTTTACTTCAAAATGGTGAATTTTATTATAAATAAATTATACCTCAGCCAAGCTGATTAAAACAGAAGAGTATAATAAATGGTTATATTGAGCATATAATGAACACCCTTTTAGGCTGAATGAAAAAACATTGGTCTTAACATTTACAAACTACTTTTGGCTGATAAAATTTAACAGCATCAAGTGCAGAATCAAAAGTGCTGCATCTCAGTAACTTAGAAGTGAAGATAATGTACTCTGGAAAAGCCTTCTAGTGACGATCATAACACTAACGTCAAGGAGTTGAATAAAAGTAACTTTTTAGTATTTATTAATTTTGAGAGAAAGAGCAGGGGAGGGGCAAAGAGAGGGAGAGAGAGAATCTCAAGCAGACTCCACAGTGACAGCACAGAGCCTGATACAGGGCTCGAACTCATGACTGTGAGATTATGACCTGAGCCAAAACCAAGAGATGCTTAACCAACTGAACTACCCAGGCACCCCAAGGAGTTGAATAAAATTTTAATGAAACAGTGGAAGAAAGCATTATTTGCAAGTTAATTTATTATTATATTGGGTGATTTAAAATATCTGTTGCTAAACTAGTAAATAATTTAAGTGGCCATGTGACGGTTTTCTTGGCATTCCAAAAATTGATACACTTAAGTTGGGAAAAACTTTTTTTCTCCTTTTACTGGGAAAATGGCATGCAGTATATTTAGGCGTGCATACAGCTTCCTGTTCTACCCAGTTGAACACAATTGATACATCCTCTTCTCCTTCCATGGGTCATTGAACTGTCTCTAGTTCTGCACCTGTTATACTCCATTGCATTTAACCATTTTCATATCTGTAAACTTAGGTGGCATCTTATTTATCCTTACCCCAGTCTACAGTACCTGGCTTCTGGTGTACATAAAGTAAAAAATTCGTGGATAGGACAAAACAATTTTTATAAAGAATTTTGTGCCATGATGCCTTTTATAATGTTTGACATCTGTTCAGCAAGCATCCACTGAGTGTTATGTGGAAAGCATTATACTAGCTGCTTTGGGACATACATAAATGTTGTAACATCTAAACTTTTAAGGTTAGAATTAAATGTAATCTGTGTTTAGCGTAAGGTGTGATACAAAGGATGAGGATAGGTAATCTCACTAGAGCTTTTAGGTGGATCGCAGCTTAAAAAAATACTAGAAAAACTGTTTAGTCTGATGACAAAGGAAATCACTTCAGCAGCTATTATTCAAAATAATCATAGTTTAAATGTCATTTAAGAAAACATTTCCTGGGATTTTTATAAAACCATTCTCCTTACTGTCATATTGTTAAGTTGATCAGAAGAGTTGGACTGTGCAGTAAATGAAATACTCTTTACCTTAGGGGAGCGGAAGACTTGAATTTTCATAAGTAGGCTCTTGGCGGTTCCTTCTGATGCTTCAGCACATTTCCTTTTCTCTAAAGAAGTACAATGAAGATTCAGTGGCATTTTTTGTCTGTTTTTTACCCTTCGAGTAGGTTTTGGTCCTCATGCAGGGTGTCAAATGTGAGACAAAACCTTTACCTCTCCTTATAGGAGCATTGAACAGGAAATAGAAGCTTAGTGTGAAATATTTTTTATATAAATGGTCAGTATAGCTCCATACTATTTGTTAAAAATGGATGCCAGAGTTTTCTGTGAATGCTGGGAAATACAAAGATTCTTAATACGGTAATGGCTGATGCTTTCATTCCGTGAACTGAATGGAAACCAAGCCTTGGACCTGAGGCATTGTGGTCCATGGGAGCCGTGGTGTGCCAGGCGGAGACTTCATCCCTACCACGACAGAGTGGAGGGTCATACCGGCTTTCCTTTGCACTACTGTCGCCTTAGTACTGTACTGGTGACTGTCCCTTAGGCAGTAGAAAGCAGTTGCAAATGAGGAGTATTTATGAAGCCTTCTGCTACATTGGTCAAAACTAAGTAATGTTAGTAATTAGAAATTAATATTGGGTTAATATTAGATAATTAGAAAATTAACATTAGTTTACTAGTAAGTAAACTCCAGGCTTTATTCATATTTTATCAGTTTTTCACAAATATCCTTTTTTTTTGATTCCAGGGTCCATGCGAGGATACCACATTGAATTTAGTTGTCCTGTCTTTTGGTCTAACATGTTCATTTTAAGCACTTTTTAAGTTTTACAGAATATATGCTGAGGAAACAGATTATGTGCTGAACATCACTCAGTCTTTTCCTATTAACACAAGGCTGTTAGTTTGAAACATGTTACTATTCTGTGCCTTCAGGGGTTGTTTACACGTTTCTTGTTTTTTGCCTTGACCTCAAGCTGCTGTGCACTTCTTCTAGTTGGTCTTCTGTCAGTGTGCCCTAACCAAAAAGCCAAATAGCAGTGTGTACTGGATAAGTTCAAAAAGAAGGAGGAGTCCCTTTTAGCATTACAGAGGGCCTTCTGTTTATTAATGAATTCAGGTAAAGAGTATTGAAGGAAGTAGGAGTGATTAGGGAGGGAGAAGAAATGGTTTGAGCAGAGACTTGAGGAGTTTTTGCAAGGATTCTAAAGGACTTCCATGACCTTCGGATACAGTTAGTTTTATGCCTACATAGATGGTGATAAAGTGCCGTTACAAAAAACAAACATTTTCTCTGATTATAAAAGTATAATTATTATAGAATATTTGCTAAGACACAAAGGCAAAACAGTACACAATCAGCTATGAGTTTACTGTAGATATAACCACTGTTAATGTTTTTATTCATATACATATTTTACATAGTTAGGTTACTACTGGTATACAGTTTTGTGACCTTTCTCACCTTAATCTATCATATTTTTCCATGCCACTAAATAACCTTCAACACTTGATTATTAGTTATCATTGTTCTTTGAAAACCACAAATGATTTAACCTAATACCTTTTTGTTGGACATTTGAAGTTATTTTGAGTCTCACTACTGTTATATTGCTTTCAGCCTCCTTATGCAAAAATCTTCGTCCACATCTGTGTTCATTCTCTTAGGATAGTTTTTAGGGAAGTTGTACTCCTTTCTCCTCCCACCAGTTGTGGATAAGCATGACTGTCCCTCCTGCACTTTTGTCAAGTGCTATATAATTTTTGGACTTTAGAAGGCCCAGGTTTGTTTTGAAAATTTTCTTAACTTCGTTGAGTTTCAGGTGACAATAGGACAGACAAGTACAGTGTCTAGTACTTGAGGAAGCAGAATGATAAATGCAAATCTATAATGCTACAATTGAAGATTCAGAAACTATGAAAGAGGATATGTCTAAGCAATAAATATACATAGGATGGGTGATGGTATCTGTGGCATTACATATAGCAAAAAGTAGGAAGCCAAAGGCTGAACTGCATTCAGGGAAAGCCCAGATAATGTGGGATGGAAGTAGAGAAAAGAATCTTTCAAGGTGAGAGGGAATGCTGGAGATGATAGACAATGTGGATTTACATTAGTAGCAGGTTAAATTTTCTGTAAGGCATATACTAAAGAGTATTTGTTTTTTGCTTATTGTGTAGCGGCTGCTTTTGTAATACCAAATTTCTGACCCAGTCTCAGTATTCCACTATTATACCAATAAAACTATTCTGTGTCACATAGATTAATGTATTCTTTTCTTAAAAAATACTTTAATGTTTAATTTTCGAGAAAGAGAGAGGGAGGGGCAGAGAGAGGGAGACAGAATCCGAAGCAGGCTCCAGGCTCCGAGCTGTCAGCACAGAGGACAGTATGGGGCTTGAACTCATGAGCCAAGCCATGAGATCATGACCTGAGCTGAAGTTAAACGCTTAACTGACTGAGCCACCCAGGCTCCCCTAGATTAATGTGGTCTTGATCTTCCTAGTGAATCTTTGCTTTTTTAGGTGATAAGGTATTACTAAAGTCCTTGTATGGCAAGTACAGGTCTCAAATTGTTCAGTTCTGTTTTAAAAGTATTTTATAGCACAACGATCCTATAGTAACTAGTGATGTTACTGGTGAATGTTGTAGACTTAATAATTATATATTGTATATCATTAATAATATATTTTCCCATTATGTAGAAATTTCTAAATGTTGAATGTAATGAGAGAGAATTTAATAGATATTTTTAAGTAGGATTTTGAAATAAGATTTTACCTATTTTGATAGCTTTGCTTCGTGTTTATGCTTTTAAGTCTGCTTCTGCTTTATAAGCCGAAAGGGAAATGGCGAGACAGCATAGAGCAGAAAGAGCAAGGATCTTACTTTTTAATGGCAAATATATCATAGGCAAAACTACTTGTGCATTATATGAGTAAGAATATTTTTGAGACCTTCCCTTATGTGACCAATGTTTGGAAAAAAGTTGTATTCTCCTGGTTATCACTGCAGCTTTTTAAGGTGTGGTGATTAGGGAAGTTGTCCAGGGAGGTTGGCATGCACCTGGCTGAGCCCACCAGAGTAGCATTACCTTAGTAAATTCACTATAATCCAAAAACTGTAATGAGTTTGGCAAAAATTGTTAAAGTCTCTTACATCTGTCTGCCCAGTAGGAGTAACAGTTACAGAGCCCAGATAGTTATATCATACCTGAGAATTGGAATATGTTCTTATGTTTCCATGCTTTCATTTCCCATTCTTCCTGCGTATCAGATCTCTTTCCCCCAGTTGTTTTGAATCTCAGCTGCACATTATATCACCTGGTAAGTTTTTAAACTTCTCTAAGCTTGGATTACAGCTGTGTTGATTAAATCAGAACCTCCTAGGTAGGGCCTAGGAATCAGTAATTTTTAAAGCTCTGTGCGCAGCCAGAGTTGTGATCCATGGTTTTAGATGTGGTAATGCCATTGGTGAACTTAGTAGCTCTTAAGGGGTTGCTTATTAAAATCACCTGGAAGATTTCTCCACCTTATTCCTTCCTTTTCCCCTTACTACTTGAGTGAACCAGTGTTAACTGATGGGAGTATAGCCCATGCCTTAGATGTGTTAGGACAAAAAACCCAAAGGATCAATATGTTAAGTACTGTTTCCTTGTACTCTTTTTGGTAGATACTTTGCTTACATAAGTGACTTTGCATTTTTCTGGTGTTATTTCATATTGATAATTATATGTTGTTTGTTCACTATTTGCATATTCTCTATGAGGCAGATGTCATATCTGTTCTGTTCATCACTCTGTTTTTAGTACCTGTCCATGCCCAACACATAATGGGTACTCCGTAAGTGTTACAAGAATGAATCATTAACACTGAGTTTTGGGAATACCTCACTGTTTTATATCTATGTGCACTACCTGTATTCTTAAGCTTTATAATTACATTATCCACTGAGGAAAAAGATCTTATGTAAAGCCGAACATAAGTAGGAAAATAAGCTTTATTGAATTTTGAAAGTCTTTTTCAGGTTAGGGATTCTGTGTGGACATAAGTTTTGAACAAAGATGCAGCTCACAACACAAACATTTCCTGGTAGAAGTATGCATTTGCATACCTGGCCTTCATATCAAGTGTCAAAGCAAAAACATAGAGAAAAACTAGTGAACAAACAGGTACGTTTAGAGTCTGCGTTTAAACTTCACAGTAAACTAGACTAGAGCTTGGCACATTTATCATCTTGTTAGTTGTATCTTACCCAGTCATAGTCTGTCTTAAAGTATAAGGTGGAAAATCAAAATGAGATGATCCAATCAAATGTGATTGATTGTGATACGAATTCACAGTATATTGGCAAAGTAGCTTAAGTTTTGGATGAGCCCTTAATTTTACAATGTACAAAGAAGGAAGGTACTTGAGAAAGTGTAAGTAATACTAGCTAAGATATCTAAAAGCTCTTATTAAATCTATGTTATTTCAGGGGCGCCTGCGTGGCTCAGTCGGTTAAGTGTCCACCTTCAGCCCAGGTCATAATTTTGCATTTCGTGGGTTCGAGTCCCACGTCGGGCTCTGTGCTGACAGCTCAGAGTCTGGAGCCTGCTTCAGATTGTGTGTCTCTCACTTTCTCTGCCCCTCTCCTGCTCACACTTATGTGTTTCTCTCTCTCTCTCTCTCTCTCTCTCTCTCTCTCTCTCTCAGAATAAATAAACATAAAACAAATTTTTTTTTTAATAGATCTATGTTATTTCAGGATTAGGGGATCTCTGGCACCACAATTCTCCAGTTCTAAGTGTGAGGATAACAAAACCTATCATATAAATTCACTCTGCATATTTAAAATCCTTTTTGGTTTAGATGTTCAGTGATACAAAACTCACTGGGATTTTTCCCCTTATTTTTTTAAATTAAATGCTTTTTGAACAAGTAAATAATTAAGAATAGAAAAGAATATACAATGAAAAGTAGGTTCCTTTTTATTCCACAGCATCAGATCCTTCTTAGAGGAAACCACTATTAGCATTTTCTTGTGTATCTTTCTAGGAGTCTGTTCTTATTGCCAGCATACACATGGCAGAAGGCTTTTGTAGTTTATACCTATGCTCTGCACCTTCCTTTTTTTTTTTTTTTTTAATTTAACCTATATCTTGGAGATATTTCTAGATTACTTTTTTATTTTCCTCACTGTGAGTTGGTATGATCCCCACATCCTATCCTTACCAGATGAAGTCTTCCTTACCTTTTGATATCCTTTTTCAAACCCAGTTTGTTCTTACATCTCTTCAGGTAATTAATCTCTCCTTTGCTTTGCTTCCATTTACTTTCTTTCTCCTTCTCTTATATACATTTACTACAGGTCTGCCTTTTGTGACACATGATCTCATCTCATGTGTCCCTTATCTCAGTTTGGTCCACCCTACCTGCAAGACCTGAATTCCCACCTAAGTACCAAGGTTTCATAAATGTGTATGTACAGCCCAGGCCTTACCTCTGAGTCTTAGATACATATATCTCCTTGAGATAGCTATTTCTTGTATATCTTTAAGATGTCTTAATCCCAGTATGTCCAAAATGAGCTTTGTTTCCAGGGTCCCTATCTTAGTAAATGGTATCTATATCCATCTCAGTTGTACCCTCCAAAAAACTATGAGCTATTCTTGATATCCCCTTCTCATGTCCCATATTGCAAAAACATAACTTCAGTTGATTTTTAACTCCGAAATCCCCCCTCAAATCCATCCTTTTCTGTTTGTATCTAGTACTGATTTAGTCCAGCCTGCCATCTTCACCTGGATTACCACAGTAGTCCACCCACAGCCCCTCTGGCCCTCTTCCAGACTATTCTCCACACAGCAATCTGAGGAAGTTTTCCAAAATGTGAATATTAGTATGACCCGCTCCCATGCTTAAAATGTTTATTGGCTTTCTGTTGCTTTTAGGAGAAAGCCAAATACCTTTCATATAGCCTGACAAGGTCCTGCATGGACATTTTTACTACTTCCCTCTTTAGTTCATCTTTTATTGCACTCTCCCCTGTTCTCTTTGTTTCTAACCGTCTTGGGTTTATTTCTAGTCCCTGCTACGCAACCTTGCTCCTTACTGCCTCAGGGCATTTGCATTTGCTATTCAGTCTTCCCCAGCTCTTCCCTTTTGCCTTCTAGTAAACACCATTAGGTGTTTCAAATATTATCTCAAGCATTGCTTCCTTTGTGAGACTTCCCTGATCTTCCTAACTAGGTCACATTCCCCTGACACTGAGCAAGGTATAACTCTCCTTTGTAGCAAATTTTCTATTTTATTTGTGTGTGTGTGTGTGTGTGTGTGTGTGTGTGCGTGTGCGTGTGCGCGTTTATTTGATTAATATCTTTATCCCCAGCTAGATGGTAATCTCCATGAAGGCACTGGCCATTGTGTCTTTAGTTTCCAGTGTAGGTGCTCAGCACAAAATAGTAGACACTTAAATCTTTAGTGAATGAATGAATTTATTTCTATTTTCTCCATTGAATCTTCTGTAGAAAGTATACAAAGTACTGTAATTTGATATTGTAAAATCTCAGAGACATTTTTCAGATTCATAGTGAATTCATATGCTCAACAAGGCACAGTATGGGTTAATAAGCAGTAAGTACCATCATTTTTCACCAGACTTCACAGGTCTTATGTTTACTGGAAAGAGGTCATTCTGGGGGAGGGGATAGGAAGATAATAAGATAATGGTGAACTGCTTAGCAGAAAGCTAGACCAGTCTTTTTAGTTAGTAGAATTATTTCCTTGTATTGTTTCCTAAGCCATCTCCCCTCTTCCATTGTTTTGTATCTCTCCCTAGTAAGTTGTGAACTTCTAATTACGCTCAACCTAGAGAAATAGGGCTATTTCCAGAGCACTCAGGAATAGCACCTGTTGACTTAAAACAAATTGCCCGAAGTTTGGAAAGAGAGAGATGTGGTTAAGCTTGCATTTGTTCTCTAGATATACTTGCTGTGTCTGCCTTCCTACGAACCCAGAGACTTCAGGGGAAGCTTCTTAACTGCTCTGAGCCTTGGCTTTCTCATTTTTGAAGCTGGGTTAGTTACAGTGTCTATCTCATAGTATTACTGTGAGGAGTAAATGAGATACATAGCATTTAACATAGTGACTCCTGGCAACATACAAGTGTTCAGTCAGTGCGGGTAGTTGCTGTTGTTGCTGAAGCTGCTATCACAGCACATGTTTTCCCAATACAAAGGTTGCTTCGATTTCCAGTCTAGTTCACACATGTCCATTTAGTATTTGAGGTACTTTAATGTAGTTAAATTTCTTCTTCATGCTAGAGATACTCCAAAGCCCTGACCACTATTGATAATCTTGTTAAAGTGAACTCCTCATTGATAATTTAAGATTATCTTTGTTTCCCTTCCTGCAGCTGAAAGGTAATAGAGTACCTGGGAGGGGGAAAAAGGATGATGGGTGTTTGAATTAGCAGTTTGTAGTGGAGGATAGGTATTCTTGGTGGCCTTCAAAAGTTATGGGGGAAGTGGTTTAAATTGACTTTTGTGAGCCAACTTTGAAACCACCATTTATATTACCACCGTTAAAATGTGTTCAAGTTCCTAAGTACCTGATTTTAAAACAAAATTTTGGAAAGCATCCCTTTGTAGGTTGGAAACTTTTTAATAGACCAACACTTAAATACTTTCTACTTCTTGCTTTAATATAGAAACATCTACTTCATCTAAGCTTTATGTTTTTTAAATTAATTTTATTTTTTAAATTAATAAACTTTATTTTTAGGGGTTCCTGTGTGGCTCAGTCAGTTAAACGTCTCTTTTTTTTCTTTAAATTGTCTTTAGTTTTGAGAGAGAGCCTGCGAGGGAAAGGGGGGGGGGGGCGGGGAGAGAATCCCAAGCAGGTTCCTCACTGTGTCAGCACAGAGCCCGATGTGGGGCTCTGACTCACAAACTGCAAGATCATGACCTGACCCGAAGTCGGACAGGTAACCAACTGGGCCACCCAGGCTCTCCAAACGTCCGACTTTTTATTTCAGCTTAGGTCATGATCTTGCAGTCATGAGATGGCACCCCGCATCTGTCTTTGTGTTGATCATGCAGAGCCTGCTTAGAATTCTCTTTCCCTCTCTCTGCCCCACCCCTGATCTCTCTCAAAATCAATAAACAAACATTTAAAAAATAAACTATTGTTACTAGCAGTTTCAGTTTCATAGCAGAATTGAGCAGAAAGTACAGAGTTCCCATATACCCACTGTCCCCACATGCACAGCCTCCCCACTACCGTTCCACAGTGACATGTTTCTTACAGTTGATGAACCTATGTTTGCTGCATCATTAATCAAAGTTGATAGTTTGTGTTAGGTTTCACTTCTTGGTGTTCTTCATTCTATGGGTTTTGACAAATGTGTAATGACCATTGTAGTATCATGGTATCATAGTTATATTGTCCTAAAGATCTCTTCTCTGCCTGTTCATCCTTCCCTCCCCACTAAGCCCTAGCAAGCACTGATCTTTTTACTGTCTTTATAGTTTTGCCTTTTCCAGGGTGTCATATAGTTGGCAATCATACATTACGTCCTTTTCACATTGGCTTCTTCCACTTAGTAATATGCATTTAAGTTTTCTTCATGTCTTTTTATGGCTTGATAGTTCATTTCTTTGGAGCCTTGGATGATGCTCCATCATTTGGATGAACCACAATTTATCCATTCACCTTGTTGGGTCGTTATGAATAAAGCTACCGTAAACATCTGTGTGCAGGTGTTTGTGTGGACCTAAGTTTTCAATTCATTAAACACCAAGGAACACAATTGCTGGATTGTATAGTAAGAATATGTTTAGTTTTTCAGAAACTGTCAAACTGTCTGCCAAAATGGCTGTACCATTTTGCATTTCTACCATCAGTGAATGAGAGTTCCTGTTGTTCCACATCCTTGCTAGGAATATATTGTTGTCAGTGTTTTAGATTTGGGCCATTCTAATAGGTGTATAGTGTTACCTCATTGTTGGTTTAATTTGCAGTTCTCTAATGACATGTATCTAACACCATAGATTAGGTGGCTTTTTTTTTTAAGTTATTTATTTTGAAAGAGAGAGCAGGGTAGGGGCAGAGGGAGAGGGAGAGACAATCCCAAGCAGACTCCATGCTCAGTGCAGAGCCCAACACGGAGATCCATGTCACAAACTGTAAAATTTCGACCTGAGCCGAAATCAAGAGTCAGATGCCTAACTGACTGAGTCACCCAGGTGCTCCTAGACTGGGTGGATTATAAGCAACAGAAATTTATTTCTTAACGTTCTGGAGGCTGGGAAGTCCAAAATTTGGTGTCTGGTGAGTACCTGCTTCCAGATGCATAGATAGCGTCTTCTTGTTGTGTCCTTCCATAGCATAAGGGGCAAGGGCGCTCTGGGGTTCTAATTTCATTTAAGAAGGGCACATGCTCATAACCTAATAACTTCTTGATAGCCTCCCTCCTAATACCAACACTGAAGGTTAGGATTTCAACCTGACTTTTGAGGATACACAAACATTCAGTCCATAACAACATATGATATTGAACATCTTTTCATAAATTCATTTGCCATCTGTATATCTCCTTTGGTGAAGGGTCTGTGGAGGTCTTTTGCCCATTTTTTAATTGTGGTGTTCATTTTTTTATTGTTGAGTTTTAGGAGTTCTTTGTATATCTTGGATAACAGTCTTTTTATCAGATGTGTCTTTAGCATATATTTTTCCCCCAGTTTTTGGCTTCTCTTTTCATTCTCTTGACATTGTCTTTTGCAGTGCAGAAGGTTTTAATTTTAATGAAGTCCAACTTTCAGTTATTTCTTTCATGGATTGTGCCTTTGCTGTTGTCTCTAAAAAGATATTGCCATACCTAAAGTCACCAAGGTTTTTTCCCATGTTATTTTCTAGGAGTTTTTATAGTTTTGCATTTTAGAGTAATTCTTTGATCCATTTTGAGTTAATGTTTGTGAAGGATATAAGGTCTGTGTCTAAATTTTATTTTATTTTTTTACCTGTGGATGTCCAGTTGTTCTAGCACCATTTTTTTGAGGAGACTGTCTTTATCTTAGCTCCATTCTATTTCCTTTGTCAGAGGTCACTTGAGTCTATGTGGGTCTATTTCTGGGCTCTCTTTTCTCTTCTATTGATCTGTTTTTCTGTTCTTTTGTCAATACCACATTGACTTGATTACTGTTGCTTTTATAGTAAGTCTTGAAGTTGGGTAGTGTCTGACATGGTTCTCTTTCAGGATTGTGTCAGCTATTCTGTTGCCTCTCCATATATAAACTTTATAAATCAGTTTGTGGATATCCACAAAATAACTTAGGGGGATTTTGAGTAGGATTGGATTGACCACATAGGTCAAATTGGGAAGAACTGACATCTTGACATTTGAGTCTTCTTATGCATGAACATAGAGTATCTCTCCTTGTATTTAGTTCCTTTTTAGTTTTATTTATATTTTTAATAGATTTCAGTGAGGGTGGATAAGTCCTATTGAAGTTATGCCAATATGGCATCTTTAATTCAAGGTCTTTCATTATGTAACCCATGCTTCAGTAGAAACTTTGTATTAGTAAGATTTTTTTTTTCATTTTAAATGCATCCTGCACACATAGAAATGTTCATTTTAGCATTTTAATTATTTAAAATGGAACATTTCACCGTTACACCACAGTTTTCATAGTTCTGTCAAGTCTTGGCTTAAGTCATTGTTGTGTCCTTTTCTCTTTGAATTTAGTTCAGCTCAAGGTAGAACTTCCTGCCTTCGGGATAGAAAGCATATGGAATCTTGGCATTTAGTTTGGTAGGGGTTAAAAGGTTGTGTGTGTGGGAAGCATTGTGTTAAAAAATGCATTTTTGTAAAATGAGTCTATTATTAAATTGAGCATTTGAAACATTGTATTGGGAATTATTCCAGTGCTGGAAAAAGACAGTGTTAATGACCCTTGCAGTAACAGTAATTGTTGAATTAATATTCAAGCAGTGAGAAAATGAATTTTGCTGAGATATCTGTCCTCATGCTGCTAATGGTTAAAATTATATCACTTGTTTAACAGTAAGAGCAGCTAGTAACAAAAATTTTAGGCTAAGTTTGTCACTCAATCTAAACTTTCTCCATGCTTTTTACTCTTGTTGTTTTGTGTAGAACGTATACTAGCTTATGGGAAATACGGTATTTAAAAGGAGGGATGGATGTTTGTAGGGGGAAAAAAAGCAATAGAATAAAGGTACTTCTCATTTTCGTAATAACATTTAAACAAAAAATTGAGCTCTCATTATGGAGTTTAACAGTCTTTTCTGTTGTTTTTTTGGTATTTGTGCATAGTGAGGTGTCAGTGAACAATTTTGTTTCTGTTTTCTCGTAATTTGACTCAGAACTGGAATAAATTTTACTTTGCTGTATCAGTGAAGTAAAATAAATGAACCCTTCTTTACGGAGGGAGGTAAAGTAAGAAAACATTCCCTTTCCCTTCATTCTCCTCCTTCTCCTTCCCCCTGCTATTAAACTTTCTTTCTGAGATCTCCCTTCTCACCTTGGGCAGATCCCATAGCTCTTCAGTCACTTTGAGTTGCCAAAATACTTATAACTTTTAAGGCATAAAAGTACCATCCACTGAAAGAAGCCTAGTCTACATCTTATAACCTCATGGAGCTTACATTCTGGTGAGAGAGACAGTAAGATAAATAAGTAAACTATATGTTAGAGAGTGATAAATTATATGGAGAAGAAAATAGGAATAATAAAATATGTGGAGATGATGTATGACATTTTTAGATAGAGTGGCCAGGAAAGGCCTCACTGAGAAGGTGACTTTGCAATCAGGACCTGCAGAAAGTGATGAATCCAAACCATGTTGCCATCTTGAAGAAGAACATTCTAGGCAGAGATACATCTGTGCAGAAGCCCTGAGGTGGAACTGTACATTGTGTGTTGGAGAAACAGGTTGTTAGAGCCAGTTGAACAGGGAAGAGAGAAACAGATAAGAAGGATGATGGTGATAATGGTGGCAGCAAATTATACTGTGCCTTGTAGGTCAGAAGGCTTTGATCTTAACACAGAACAGGAGGGTGGTAAGCCTTTGGAAAGTTTTGACTAGAATTACATGATCTGACTTACTTTCTGCCTGTTGCCTTGCCGGCTTGTCTTTTGCAAATAGACTACCATGGTGGGAGTAGGGCCATAGGTGGAAGCAGAGAGGCTATTGTAACTAGCCAGGAGGGGATTCTGGTATTTTGAATCAGGGTCAGGTAGAATTTTGGGTTTGTTTGAAGATAAAATCAATAGAATTTGCCGATATACTGGATACGAGGTAAAGTGTTGTTAAAGAAGAGGTCTTTGCTTTCGCCATGAGGAACTAGAAGAATGGCATTTAACTGAATAGGGAGGATTGTAGGAGGAGTTAGAACATGAACTCATTTTGGGACATGTTAAATATGAGGCAGTTTTCAAAATTATTAGATTCAAAATATTATAAAGACTGTTTAGTAAACATTTCAATGTGTAGTTCTGAAATTCAGCATAAAAACATAGGCTGGAGATACAGATTTGGAAATTAAGAGCCTACTGGTGCTTTTGGAAGCCATAAAATTGCATGAGATCAACAAAAGGATAGATATGAGAAGAAAAGACAAGAGGTCCAGGAACTGAGTTCTGAAGGACTGACTCTATTTATAGATTAGGGAGATAAGGAATAGCACTAGTAGTTGAGAAGAAAGGACCAGGAGAGTTAGGAGGAAGACCAGTATGTTATTCTAGTAACAAAACAGAAGTTTATATCCAGTAGAAAAAAGTGATCGAATGTGTCAACATGTTGCTGGGGCAGTCAAATAAGATGAGTATTGAGAAATGAGCATTAGGTCTAGTGATGAGGTCACTGGTGACCTTTGATAAGTGCTGTTTCAGTGTAGTGATAAGGAGTATAAAGCCTGTTAAGAGATCTTTGAGATGGGAGCTGGGAGGGGTAGAGTAATAGAGGTTTATTTTTTAATAAAGATTGGGGAAATGTTATCGTGATATTCTTGTGAACATCATTCCCCAGAGAGGGAAACACAAATGATCTAGAATGGCATGTGGAACTACTGGAATGTTACCCTTGTGTAAAACAGAGGGAATGAAACTAACTAATGAAAAGGTATGAATAGCACCTGTCTTGAGATTGTCAGCATTTATCACTCATTTTCTCCTCAGCTGTGAAGCCTCAGTGGCAGACCAGAAGGCAGCCTGTAAAAAATACTTTGCTTGAATTTGGGTGGAGCCAGTTCTTGTATCCAACACCTTCCTCCCCCCACCCCCACTAAGAATGTCTTGATTTGCAGGTGGCACCTTCTAAGAAGGCAAAGGGTGTCCTTATTCCAAATAAGGCAGCCAGCACTAGGGCTGGATTTTAGCCATTGCTTTCCTTAGGTTCAGTATTCTTGGAGCATTAAAGGAATCATACTACCATAAGCTTTGGCCTTGCCCAGTCTTCTCTAAGACAACAAGGGAAGTCACATTTAATATTCTGCTGTAATAAACATTTCCTTTGCCCTGGGACAAAACAGTATAAGTGAGAAGAAAGCAAATTTAAAAACCAATACGAGTTTGGTGTAGGAATCACAGCTCTTACTGCCAACTGGCAGAGGGGGTTTAAGATGTACCATTTACTTTCTGTGTCTTGGTTTTTTCAAGTATAAAGAGATGGGATTGGCTGCAACCAGATTCTTTTCAGTCTGAAATTCTGTGATTCATTAAAAAGTATAGTAACCCCACTCCAACTTCTTTGTATTCTCTGAAGCATAACATAGTTCTAATAACTAAGAAATATTACTGAGGAACTTTGTATTATGGTTTGTTTTTTTATTATTGTTTTTGTTTTTTAGTTTTTTGGATAACAGCTCCCTTTGGGTTCTTACACAAATAGATATTAGCAAAATTTGACCGGAAATTAAATTAGAAATATAATACAGCACATTGTTGAAGACAATACAGACTAGTTCACAGACTTTGTCCAAGTTCTTTCTGAGTCATTTTGTGACTGTGGGACATATGGAAAGTTGTTTAACTCTCAGAACCTTTGTTTCTCATCTAAAAATAGTAATGTACTAATAGTACCTACTTCATAGATTTGTAAGGAGAATTAAATGAGTTATGCCGTGATGCTTTGAACAATGCCTGGCTTGCAATATGGATGGAGTAAATCTTAACTAATGTTGTTATTATTATTATTATTATTATTATTATGACTACTACTATTATTAACATTACCAATGTGTGACATGTATAGTTTAGAATCATTTTAGTGAAGCAGCTCTACCATAAAAGTTTCTGACACTATAATTTCATTTTATGATGATTACCTTAAGCCACCAAGGGAAAAATTAACTTGGAAAAGGAAATGCTGTTGAATCAGGTTAAACCCTTTTTTGTTTGTTTACAAAATTAGTGCTCAATATTATGTTTTTAGTTACAATGAAAATTCACTTAGGGAATATACTTGATTCTCAAATGATGACAGGACAGTGAGCCATTACTGTAATTAGTTTCAGTTGCTGTGTACACTGAAGACGTATAAAACAGTATTTATGTTAAAAAATATTTTTCCCTAAATGGGCCAAAATAGTGAGATTTTATTGTTCATGCACCTGCCTTAAATATAGGTTTTTAAAGCATGCTGCAAATATTTTGATTATACCATCAAGTTTTCTACATCCTTTCTGTATGGACTATTTTTTAGAGCATAGGTTTGATTTGATAGCATCACTTACCTGATGTTTACAGTTCAGTTTGTTTTACAGAATTAATAATACACAGTTATTTTGACTATACCTGAAAGTCCTATTATAATTAATACAATAGGTTGATTATCAAGTGGTTGATTTATCAATGCTGGTTTACCCTTATTTTAAATCAAACATGCAGATCATTTGTAAACTAATGGGTCAGTTTAAAAGAAGAAATGCTCGGGGCGCCTGGGTGGCTCAGTCGGTTAAGCGGCCGACTTTGGCTCAGGTCATGATCTCGCGGTCCGTGAGTTCGAGCCCCGCGTCGGGCTCTGTGCTGACAGCTCAGAGCCTGGAGCCTGCTTCGGATTCTGTGTCTCCCTCTCTCTGACCCTCCCCTGTTCATACTCTGTCCTCTCTCTGTCTCAAAAATAAATAAACGTTAAAAAAAAAATTAAAAAAAAAAAATAAAAGAAGAAATGCTCTAGATGTACATTAGTTCACAAAGTCAAGATAATTTATGATGTAAAGGTTAGGGAAAAATGGAAGTCTGTAAGGTAAATTTGAAGAGAATTTAAGGAATATTGGGTATGCCTTACCAGCAAATAATTGTGAGTTTAGATTTTATTTGAATTATCTTTCTTGTTTGTATTTTATAAATGAAATGATGTTGTTGAGCATAATGCAGTGTACCTGGGAATTAGTAGCATCGAGCATTCAGACTTTGCTTTTTTAACATGCCCTAAATGTGGGACTAAAAGGAACCAGGGCTCCTTGAGGAAATGGCTGATTCCAAGCCTGGGATCCTGGAACAGTTGTTGTGCCGTGTTATGCCGTGAAAGTAAGGAAGTATTTATAAAAATACAGCAACTTCTCACAAGAATAGAGGGGCCATTTTGAAGGGGCACCCACTAGCCAAATTTGGGATAATTTGAGCATCAAAACAATTAAAGGCAGTAATGAATTATATAAATCATTAAGAAAAAAAAAAGAGAGAATCCATGAGACCATGTGAATAATACATTCATACAAACGGGAGAAGAGAGGAATCAAGGGCCAGCTGGTAAATGTAGAGTAAATGCTGAAGTTGGAAAATTATGATTTTTATCACCATCATAGTAAAGTTTAGTTCAGTCAAGAATCACAAATGGATGTTAAATGTAGGGGAGAAATTTGGTTGAAGAGCAAAGGTTGCTTATTGTAGGAAAAAGATAGTAAGTAAGCAGTAGGAAAATCAGATATCGCTTGAGCCAGGTAATGAAAATTAACAACACCGGTTAGGGACAGGTGAATGAATACCTTGGTACTCTGAGAACACATCACTTCTGCACTGTTGTGGCCAGGAATGCCCTGTCTGCATCTAACCATGAAACATCAGATAACTCCAAAAAGATGAGCATGCTATTGAAAGAAGTAGGAGATGATGGGGAAGGAGGATGACTGTATTCACTAACAAAAATGTTAATGTTATAAAAGTCAAGGCCAAAAAGTTCCATCTTAAAGGAAACTAAAGACACAGGCCATAGATGATCTTAAGAGTAGATTCTGTATCTGGACGAGAACTAAATTTTTTTAAAAGTCATTATTGTTGGGTCAGTTGACAACATTATTTTGCAGGTAATTGGTTAAAGTGTTGTTTTTTTTTTTAATTTACAGAAATTGTGGCTGTACTCTGATTATATTGGAGGGTAATATAGGAAATGTGAAAACTTAAGTATTTATGGGGAAAGGGCCAGATGCATTCAGCTTACTCTCAAATAGCTCAAAAAAAAAGCCTTGGGTGTCAGTGTGTATGTGCACATACATACATACAGAGAGAGGGAAAGAGAGAGGGTGTGGGAGGGAGGGAGAAGATGAAAAAGCTAGTGGGGCACAATGCTAACAGGTAGTTTCTGGGTTAAGTTATACAGGTGTTCTTTGGTTTTGCAGTTTTTCTGGAAATTTGAAATGTTTGCAAATAAGTTTATACATATATGTATACACACATTGGGACTTAGTTCTTTTACTTTTCATATTTATTGCTTATTGCTCTAGGTTGCTAATTTACCTTTAATACTTAATTGGTTTAAGATGTTAACATTTATTGCTTATAGATATACACATTGATTTTTAATTTCTTTTAAATAGTGCTGGGCCTAAAGGAGATAACATTTATGAATGGAGATCGACTATACTTGGTCCACCAGGTTCTGTATATGAAGGTGGTGTGTTTTTTCTGGATATCACTTTTTCATCCGATTATCCATTTAAGCCACCAAAGGTAAGAACCTACAAGTCCATTCTTTAATCTTTAGCCTTCTCTAAAATTCTAGAGGTTAAATATGTACTGATGTAATCATTTTCATGGCATTGCTTTTCATGAATTGATATGGAAACTCTCTTATAACCAAGAATTTTGAAACTGACAGAAATTGCTTTCTGCCTTATACAGATAACTTTATAGTCAGCAGAAAGAGTTTGTTAATTGTAAATAAAAATATGCCACTTTGCACACCAATAAAGGAGATAAATTTTAGATTTATGTTATAAGGGAAAATATCCTATGAAGCTTCCTGGAGATACCTGTCGGGATTAAAAGTAAAGCTGTTTGACAACTTGCAGAAATAAGAATTAAGTAAGTTGAATTTTGTGCTCAATACCATCTCTTCACAGCAAAACTAGAAAACCGCAGCAAAGAAGAAGGAAACGATTACTCAAAAAGCTTGCTTTGTGCCCTCTGTAGATAGGATGTAATAATGAGAATGAGGGTGGGCTGGGTGGCTTAAGCCTTAGTTGTCTCTCAGTATGAATTTAGATGGGTAACACAAGGGTTGAGTTGTGCCTTGGCAATTATTTTTCAAGTCTTAAATATAAGTTACCTGAATGGTTTCCTCCTCTTCTCATTATAAAATGGTCAAGCCAGCAGGTGGAAACTGCCAATATTAAGCCTGAGCATAATTATGGTCTAGTTACAGAGACTTCTGACATGTCAGGGAAAAGTATATTGTTATCAGGCCTTTAACTATGATGAAATGTTTTTCTTTTCAACATAGTTTCTTATGTCCCCTACACTATTTAAAACACATGTAGCAATTTAATGCTTGTGTGCACATGCATGCTTGGTGAGGGTGGGAGAAGAGAGAGAGTAAAAATTAAGGATTTTTTTTTTAAACCCAGGGTTATTTCTCCATTATCTAATAATGTAACAACAGTTCCACCTAGTGATATCTACCTCAAAGTACAGACACCAAGGTTCCCTATCACCTAGAGGTTATTTGCTGTCTACTGGAATTACCAGTGTTTTGAATACTATACTGTCTCATCTGAATTTAAGGTCTGTAAATGATTGTCTTATTTAATGTTCCCAAGTATGTAGAGTATGTCTTGCTAGATCAAATAAAGGAACAAAGCCCCCATGTTAATAATACTACAAATTGTATTCACATTCAGAATGATACATGTTAAATGCTGGTATATCATTAACTGCTCAATTTGCATTCAGTGGTTACGTTTTCTGTATTACAGAAAACAAAACCTTAGCAAAATAGCTCATGGCTGTATTTATAAACAGTGATACTTCTACATGCCTCATTTTTCTTGAAATTGGTTTTTATATGGTAGCAAAATTAGCAGAAAAAAGTTTGCAAGGTTTATTTTCTACAAAACTATATTTGTATATCAGGGAAAGGAAAAGAGTTCTATTTTTCTTTTTCTAACAGGTTTCAAACTATAGTTCTGTATATGATTTATCAATTGTTTTGGTTAATATAGTGGTTATGTTTTATTTTAGCATGTTACTTTTTTTTGCTGAAGTCTCAGTATTTTAATTTTCTAACCTTTCCATGTTGATTCATTTTTCTTGCCTGAGATATCTTACACAGTATTATGAAGCATTATTCGGATCTGTAGTTGGACAAGTGAAAAAGAAATAATACCTCTGCTCTTATCTTGGTGTTAGGTACAATTATTTCTATACAGTTCTGATTATTTTTGAAGTTCAGATAAAGTACTGAACTTCTATGAAATAGTACAAGTTTAATTATCTTCTGTTCATTGATTATTAATAGCTGAAAGGATTCAAAGTTATTTATTGCATCATGTTTGTAAACTACACATATCTATTGAGTAGTCAGCTGTCAATGATCTAAACATATTATTCCCATATTCTAGAACAGAATTGTCTGATAGAAATACAATGCAAGCTACATGTGTAGTTTTAAATACTCGACAAGCTGCATTAAAAAAGATAGAGGGACGCCTGGGTTGCTCAGTTGATTGAGCATCTGACTCTTTGTTTTGGCTCAGGTCATAGTCCCAGGGTCCCGGGGTCCTGGGGTCCTGGGATTGGGCCCTGCTGAGCCATGCTCATTGTGGAGCCTGCTTAAGATACTCTCTCCCTCCCTCTGCCCCTCTTCCCTGCTCACGCCCACTCTCTCCAAAATTAAAAAAAAAAAAAGAGAGAGAGAGAGTGAAATTAATCTTAATAACATTTAACCCAGTATACCAAAGATACTGTCATTTGAACATGAAATCAATGTAAGAATATTGTTAATGCGATGTTTTACATTCTCTTTTTGGTACTGTCTTTGAAATCCGATCTGGTATGTATTGTACATTTTTAGCCCACTTCAACTAGCCCACATTTTAAGATCCATATAACTAGTATGTGTACTTTATTAGACAGGTTCTAGAAGTACAGTCTCTTCCTTCTCCCTTACTAGACCACTGCTGTCTTTCTTGTTTTTAATTAATTATGCACCATTATCAGAAATACACTTTTGAGGGCTTTTAATATTTTCTTTCTAGACTCCATGTGGGTGATCATAGTACGCTGCGAGTTCTAAGACATCAGGAACTGTTTTGTTTTGTTTTGTTTTTCTCTGCAACTCCAAATTAAGAATTAACCACCCTGTTAATGTTTGTGACTGTTTTTGAAACTTGCCAGTATTTATTCCTATGATGTAGTAGTCTCTTTTTTCATATATCTCAGAGATATATTAGTTTCCTTTATTCAGTACCTTAAGTACCTTGCTTGTTTTATTTTATTCTCTTAGTCTCATAAGACATTGAACTAGCTGGAGAAATGAAAAGCTGAAAAATAGACTGGTGATTTCATCAGCCTTCCTTTAAATCTTTGTCCAGTATTTTCTGATACATGACAGGATATTAGCAGAGTTGATACTGATCTTTTCTACTAAGAAACTGATGTAACTTTTGTCTTATGGTGAAAAAAAATTCTTCACCAGTTCCTCCTTTCCTTTGGCAGTAAAACACTTCTCACTTGCCATGTTTAAACAGAGGGCTGTATGTGCACGTGTGTACATGTATGTGTATATGGTACATATATGGTCATAGGTACCTATAATTATTGTATCATTCATTTAGAGAAAACCATCCAAATCAGCTACTCACTTTGGTGTGAAATCAAGAAAGTTCCTGCTCTACTGGGTAAAAGAAATGTCTTTCAACTGAATTAAATAAATAGAAACCATTTACTTTTGATATTACTTCCACCTAGTGTTTAATTAGCTCTTCAGTCAAATTATTTTCTATTTAGTATCTGTGTTACCCTTCACTTTTGTTGGTGAGAGTTTTAGTTGGTGATAAAGCATTCATTTTCTTTGTTTTTAATGGAACTGTCCTTAGGTTACTTTCCGCACCAGAATCTATCACTGCAACATCAACAGTCAGGGAGTCATCTGTCTGGACATCCTTAAAGACAACTGGAGTCCTGCTTTGACTATTTCAAAGGTTTTGCTGTCGATTTGTTCGCTTTTGACAGATTGCAACCCTGGTAAGCAAATCTTTATTAACACATACAGTGAGGCTACAAAAACCAACATGTTTTCTTGGTTACCTTAACTGAGTTGAGAAAGTAAGTGCTACTGGTGGAAAGATCAGCCTAAAGCATTTTGCAAGGAAATGATCAATGCCATTTCAGTTAGATAGACCAGAAGTTTCACAATAACTTTCTTGAGTTTATTAATGGCGTGCTACCTATAGTTACTTTCTTTCTGTCCTTGATGGACTTTTTCTGAATTAATGTAGCTCTACAGATCATATTTGCCAGGAGTAAAATAATGACTCGGACACCTGTGCATCCTTTCATTGCTCCTTCCATGCTGCCATGTGCTTTAAAAGCTACCAATGAGTAATGAAGAGCTTCTTGTTCTCCCTTCTTGGCTTACAGTTGGTTGTTTTAGGTGTAGTAATAGTGGATATTAAAATGATAGTTGATGAGATAGTTGGACTAGGATTATGATTATAGAAATGCAAAGTCATTAATATATAATCCATAACATTTTTAAGAAATGCATAGGGGCGCCTGGGTGGCTCAGTCCATTGAGCGTCCCACTTCGGCTCAGGTTATGATCTCACGGTCTGTGAGTTTGAGCCCCACGTCGGGCTCTGTGCTGACAACTCAGATCCTGGAGCCTGCTTCAGATTCTGTGTCTCCCTCTCTCTCTGACCCTCCCCGTTCATGCTCTGTCTTTCTCTGTCTCAAAAATAAATAAACATTAAAAAAAAAAGGAAATGCATAATTGCCATGCATTAACATGTGTAGTTGACTTGAGAAAGTGACGTTTAATCCTGAGATCTTGCATATGTTATCTGTCTAACTAAGTGGTCATTTTTAAAGAAGTAGAATTACTCTTTCTAAATATTGGGCTAATCACCAAAGGCTTTTACTGTTGTCTGAAACCCAACAGTTATACATCTGCCAAAGGTAGAAAAACAGGATTGAAAAGAGTGAGGCAGCTCTAAATGAGCTGATAGAGAAAGCTTTCTAAGATATATTAAGTGGAAGAGCAAGGCACCGAAGAAAAGTACGTATGCATAACAGTCCTGTTCTAAATGCGTGTACGTGTGCATACTGTCCCTGGATAGAGATGCTGTTAGCAGGTGACATCGTTTGCTAGGTAGAGAAGCTTCTTGAGTAATTGGGAGTCGGGAGGGAAGAGGGCTTTACTTTTCACTGGCTTTCTTTTGGTGCACTTCAGATATTATGCTGTGTGTACATATTTACCTTTTTGAAAAACAAATTCAGAGTAGAAATTTACAGCTCAGATTCAGTTTTTAGTTTAGAATTCTGTTTAAAACAAAATGACAAGTTTTTAAATGGAGATAAGGATAAGGATTTGAATCCTACTATTGCAGAATGAAGGAAACATTCTGAGTAGCACTGTGTTATAAGATTTGAGTTTTTATTTAAGAATTGCATTGAAAAAAAAATTTTTTTAATGTTTATTTTTTGAGAGAGAGGGAGGGAGTGAGTGGGGGAAGGGCAGAAAGAGAGGGAGACACAGAATCCAAAGCAGGCTCCACGTTTCAAGCTGTCAGCACAGAGCCTGATGCAGGGCTTGAATTTACGAACCACGAGATCATGACCTGAGCTGAAGTTGGATGCTTAACTGAGACCCAGACGTCCCTATAAATTTCATTTTTAAATATCCATAAGAAGGTAGAAATATAATCATCTTAGCATTACTGAATAAAATGCCAAGAGTGAAAAATAGTTTTTATATTTTATTAAAGGCATACATTTAAAATCAAATTTATTAACTTAACATGCATTGTTTTTAGTTAAAAGGGCTTTTTAAAATTGAATATTAAAATATACAGCTGACTATGTGATGTTAAGTATTTTAATTTTGAAAATTTAGCCATTATATATCTGTCGAGGTGCTGCCTTGAAAATTAGTGTTTCGATTTAATCGACTCTTAAAACTGTGACATTAAGACTCCACATAATATATCTTTTAATGTTCTTTCTACTTTTTCAGCGGATCCTCTGGTTGGAAGCATAGCCACTCAGTATTTGACCAACAGAGCAGAACATGACAGGATAGCCAGACAGTGGACCAAGAGATACGCCACATAATTCACATAATTTGTATGCAGTGTGAAGGAGCAGAGGGCCTCTTCTCACTGTGCTGCAAATCTTTATAGCCTTTACAATACGGACTTCTGTGTATATGTTATACTGATTCTACTCTCTGCTTTTATCCTTTGGAGACTGGGAGCCTCCCCAAAAAGGTAAATGCTATCAAGAGTAGAACTTTGTAGCTGTAGATTAGTTATGTTTAAAACGCCTACTTGCAAGTCTTGCTTCTTTGGGATATCAAAATGTATTTTGTGATGTACTAAGGATACTGGTCCTGAAGTCTACCAAATATTATAGTGCATTTTAGCCTAATTCATTATCTGTATGAAGTTATAAAAGTAGCCGTAGATGACTAGGAATTACGTCATTTGTATTAAACCCAGATCTATTTCTGAGTATGTGGTTCATGCTGTTGTGAAAAATGTTTTACCTTTTACCTTTGTCAGTTTGTAATGAGAGGATTTCCTTTTACCCTTTGTAGCTCAGAGAGCACCTGATGTATCATCTCAAACACAATAAACATGCTCCTGAAGGCATAGTTTCCTGTCGTAATATTTTAAGTCAATCTTGTTAGAAGGTGTGTCTGAGATGATTGTTGATGAAATAAAAATGCGGATATGAAGATTGACTACTAAGGACCAGTACAAATAAATGAATTGTTAAATTGAAAACATTTGAAATCTTGTTAAATGTGTAGAGTTTTTTTTTCCCCTTTAAGTACCGATGAGAGAATATAATGAGCTTAAAGATGCAGCACTGGGTTTTAAACCATTGATCTCAAAACACATGAAGCTCTACTTTGATAAGACCATATTTGAGCACAAGATAATATGAAATCCTGCCTCAGGAATCTGGTATTATCTTATAGAACATTTTGTTTCCAAATTGGTGATGAACATCCACCATTGGACAATATTGTCAAATAACTTTAATCTGATACTGCTTCTGTGTCTGTGTATTTTTTACTTTACTTCCAATCCTGTCTAGCTTTTTTGTGGTGTATGGTGTGCGTTACCATTCTTTTTGTGGCACTTAGCCAGCAGATAGAGCTAGAGGCAGAGTTGAACATAGAAACCATTGTCTGCCCTGAACGTGGACTAGAACTCTGGATTAGTGTGCAGATGCGGCATTATTTCTCAATTGGAAAAAACAAAACAAAACCAATTTTAAGGGTTTTACAGATCATATAAATTCCTTGTTTTTGGTTACAATTATTAAATGTTAGGTTTCTTATAGGAGTTAATTACTTTGCAGTATTCAAGTTTGGTAAATACTATAAATGTGCCTTTTTTATTTTTTTTATTTTTTTTTTTACTACAATAGTTGTTGAGGTAATTTTCTGGTCTTGTAGCCAAGGTTGTGCAATATGGAGCAAATGTCTTTTCCAGTCCTAAATATGGAGCCTCTTAGAGTACCATTTTAAAACTTACAGAATGGAGTTATTAGCATAAAAATACATTGCTTCAGGATCATAAAGTAAAACATTTATAGTTGCATACACCCTTACTAAGAATAGTGGACCTCCTACTTGAGTACTGGTCAACAGAAGTCTTAAATTAGTATAAAAATAAAAGTACATTTATATGCCTATTTTTCACTTCCCCCCCCCCCCCCGCCCCCCAAATATCTCCATATTACAAAGGAACACTAAGCAAATAGGTAGTGTTTTGAAGGATTCAGGCTTGGATCTATGAAAACCTCTGAGCCTTGACTATTTTAGGTGGTAATAATCTATAATGGAGTTCAAGTCAATGTGATGAGAGCCGGGGACCTTTTATGTAAGCTGTAAGGTTTTCTGTGTAGGTGTGTTGCAGAAGGCTGTTTTTTCCCCTCTTCCAGTAATGTACATTCTGCATCCTAGAGTAATGAACTTCTGTCTTGATGCTAGAAAGGCTTTCATCATACTGAATACTAGGATGTTTGGGATGCTGTCATTGGACTTCGTTATTTGTTAGCACCCTGATTACTCCCACCAACCTATTTTGCTATTTGTACGCTCTACCCCATACTCACTGGGGACAGAGAAGAGGGAACTGGTTCCCTAAAAATATTTGTGGCTCTTTCACAAGCTACTTTTGTGGCCTTGAATAAAACACTCCCAACTTCTTTTGAGTTTTATTTTGTTCATCTATGAAACGAAAGTTGAATTTGATTATTTTCTTCAAACTCAGTAGTTCTAATCCTGTAACATTGTTACACTTGTTCTGCTTTCTCTTTCAGGAAACAGGCTACAATTTCCAATGGACTGAAAAATAACAATTATCGTTTGGTTTCTTCCTATCAAGTTCCCTTAAAATTCTGAATTTTTTACCTTGTTTTCTATTTCTGGAAAACTGTAGATCTGCTTTTTAGTCACATAAGTATTCATCTATGTATACTACAAACAGGGTAGGTTTTATTCCCGTGAAACTTTGCTCTAAGATGTAAACTGTGATATTTTAGAACCCAGATTTTTTTCTTATCCATTAAGAACAGTTTTTACAAGTAAAAGTCCAAATGTCACTTTGTAAGTGTTCAAGAGTAGGCAAGGCACTGAGCATCCCATTGAGCCTGGAGTGTTCTGATTATGGTCATGTGCCCTCAGAGGAGCCATGTGGTATATACCACTGCAGGCCAGCACCGCTTAGTTACTGATGCATCTTATCTCCTTTAATATCCCCTAAAGAGCTTTAGGACAGGAGACACTCCAGTAATCTTTGGTTGACGGAGTGAAACTGATGCATAGACTGGTTAAATAACTTGCCCAGATTACACAGCTAATATGATGAGGAAGTACAGTCTCCATTCTTCACCATGTTTCAGTGCATAACATCACAGCTCATATTGATTATATATATGTATATATGTAAAATTAGATATACATAGGTTGATAACTTCTGAAAATGACTCTATGGGATAAAGTAAAATTTGCATTGTATCAAATTCTTATTTTAATACTCTATTTTAAAGTTTCAAATGTGACCTTACAAAAGAAGATTTTATTGATTGATTCCAGTGAATATGAGGCATGTTTTTATCTTCTACTTTAGACATTTGTCATAGGAATACTTTTAACATTACTAATTTCCCTTTTTTAAATTGGGAACACGAGGGGTGCCTGGGTGGCTTAGTCAGTTAAGCGTGCGACTTCAACTCAGGTCATGATCTCGCGGTTCGTGAGTTTGAGGCTGCTTCGGATTCTGTGTCTACTTCTCTTTTTGCCCCTTCACTGCTCATGCTCATGATCTGTCTCTGTCTCTCAAAAAGTGAATAAACATTAAAAAAAAATTTTTTTTTTAATTGGGAACACGAGCTAAAGTTATCCTTTTTGAAAAGAGTACACACGAGTGGGGGAGAGGCAGAGGGAGAGAGAATCTTCACTTGATCTTAGCCAAAAGTCTGAGAAGTGATAGGGGGAGAGAGAATCAGGGTCAATATCAGGACCCTGGGGTCATGACCTGAGCTGAAATCAGAACGCTTAACCAACTGAGCAACCCAGCCGCCCCTAAATAATGTTATCTTAATTTTTTTTTTTTAACCATTCATCACAAAAAACCACATTAGGAAATTTATATTGATAAGTCTGTCAAACATTTAATAATTACCTGTTTCAAAATAACAAAGATGTATTATTTGTCTAGACATTAGACATTGCCTTTTTTTTTTTTTTTTTTTTTAAAGGCAGGAAATCTTAAGTCGTCACAGGGATAAAATTCTTTAGGCACTTGTGGTTTGAATTGACCCATGTGTATATGCTACTCTTTCTAATAAGAACTTTGAGGTGTTGCCCACTAATTTGTCCAAGTACATTCTTATAACAATATAAGAATGACTATAATGTAAAATTTAATTCAGTTGTAGTCCTATGACTTTGTATATTAAGCTGTGTTATGTTAATGCAGTACATTAACACATTGTCACTTGACATTTATATTGTGATCTTTAGACAGAATTATGGCATGATATGAAAACATTATTTTTATAAAACCACTGCAGATTATTTTGAGGCTGAGATAATGAGTCTATAATAATTACATTTTCCACTTATTGAAAGTTAGCATTCCTTATTGAGATGAGTAGAGTATATAAATAGTTTTGTTTCATGTCTAAATAAATTACTGTCTTTCAAGTTATATTAGACCATTCAGATGCTAAGTTTGGGGGAAAAAAAAGGCAATAGATTACTCAGATACAGGTACAAGGACAGGACAGTATAAACATCCCTTGCCATTACTTATCATTAATTTGGTTGTATGTGAGAAAGAGTGATTCGACTATGATTAGGCAGCAGAGCTCTGCGTCCTAGCCCTGGATATATTCAGAAACAAGCAGCACAGTGACATAGGAACGGAATTGTTCAACAAATCTAGATATTACCAATGAGTATATTTGGAGAAATTTAAATTCAATTTAAATCTATTGCTTCTCGGCCTTTTGGCTATGATCAAGTGTAAATTCAATTTAAATCTTCCACAGCTATAGGTTACCTTGTTGAAATCCAGTAAGCTAAAGCCAATTATGCCAACCTACCCAGCACAAAACATGAAAAGCAGGCTTTTTCCTTCCCTAAGTCCTCCATCCCTAAAGTTTATCTCAAGTCCACATCCTTTCATGAAGCCTTTCTGTTTTACTATCATATACTTTTAGTCTGTCTGTTTCAGAGAGCCCATGTGCATAGACCTCAGATATAATAAAAGGAAGTCAAGCATGTGTGTATTTCCAAGTGCCAGGTGCCTTCCTCAGGAAGAATCCTTTTTTTTCTTCCTTTTTTTTTTTTTTCTTCCAATGGTGGGGGGGTGGGTAGGTGGAGGTTGGTTATGCTGTACAACCCCTTAACTGACCTCCAGTTCATTCTGCAGATTTTGATTGTTTACTGATTGAAGATCCTTTCAGGCAGTATGATGCATACAGAGATGAATACCTTGTCACATCCTTAAATAGTTCATCATTTTCCTGCCCAGATAAGATTTTTGCCTCATCTTAGCAAAGGAGAACACTTCTTTGCTAATGTGTTTCCATTTTCTGTTGAATGAGAAATTGAACAGATGTCCCTGCTGATTTAGTTATGAAAATATTAGTATAATCGGTAAGTTTTACCCAATCTATATGATATTAAACATACTTAATACTTTTTGATGCTTTTAAACGAATTACTGTCTTTCAAACTACTCTTAGTACCCAGTGTCTGCAGCATGCATTTTGGCATTTTATTACATTCAGTTTAACACCTTATACACATTTCTGGATAGCGAGCTTTTGGAAGATAATAGCTATACTCTTTGTCTCTGTTATCTCAGCCTAATATCTAACATGATATATATTTGCTGGATGAATTAATATTATGGGTATAAATCTTTTCCAGAAGGTTATCCAAAGACCACGTGAAGCAAATCAGTCATGTCTTCTTTAATTCCCCCTTATACTGATTCAGTGCTTAGTATGTAGTAGATGTTGGACATAGTCCTGTCAACTTGAAATAGAAGTTTCAGTGGGTTGTTGCCATAACCCATAACATGTTTATAATGGAGAATGAATTAATCTTGTAATTTTAAAAGACCTTAAATATACCAAAATGCTTTTTGTCCTGTAAAGTTTACATAATTTTCCATTGCCATAACTCTCTTCTTAACTGATCTATTTCTTCTATTCTCTTTTATTGGTAAAAAGAAAAAAGATACAAAGGAATACCTGCTTACAGTATTCTTTGAGGAGACTGTAAGAGGAAAGTGAAAAGTTAGAGCCTTTGAGAAAAGTTCTGTTAAGAGAAATATTTCAGGGGAAAGGAATTAGTATACTATATAGTATGGAGGGGGCAGTCCTTGAGCGTTGAAAGGTGGTTATTGAAATACGGTCTCTGTCTTTTTGTTTCTTTTTCTCACTTCTAGCTTCTGTGAGATAAGGGGATAGAATAAAGAATCAAAGGGTTCAGTTTTTTTCTTTATTGCCCCGTTATTTCTGCATCAA
Organism: Panthera tigris; assembly: GCF_018350195.1. Lineage (NCBI taxonomy): Eukaryota > Metazoa > Chordata > Mammalia > Carnivora > Felidae > Panthera > Panthera tigris. Next base: position 167,426,461 of record NC_056667.1, read on the forward strand.
TAGATATACTTGAAAGGTGACTGGGTAGAAGCTCCCTAATTCCAGAAATGTAATTCCAGCAACTTCTCGCACACCGTAACATGAGTATTTCACGGATCGGCTGAGCGAACTCAGGCAGGCTGCCTGTTGCTCCAGGCCCACCTCAGACCAGGAGGGGAAAATGGTAAACTGTGGAGAAATGGGTTACAGAGAGGTATTGGGCACCAAGAGATGTCCCGACAATCAGAGTGTTGTGACAAATCTTTACATGAGCATTTCATGTTTTCATCTACAAAGTGAGGAAGAAGAGTAATTATGAAGAACACGAGGGAGTGAGGGAATAAAGCTACATGTCGAGTACCCCTGTTCTGATTCCTTAATCATGTTTTCAGAGCACTTTTGCCATCTGCTGAACTGTGGCCACTCAGCTCCCAAATGGTAAAAGTCCTTTTAAACATACATGTGAGATGATGTTCTTTTTAATGACACGTTTCATTTGTGTTTGTATGTGGTCTGTCTTACTTGATCATGAGCCCCTAGAAATCAAGGATCCAGTTCACTTAGTTAATAAGTTACTAGTTGTATACTCTCCTAAATTTGTTTTAGGTGCTCAGGATTAGCAGTGAACAAAGCACATGAAAATCCCTGTCTTTATGGTGTTTACTTGACATTGCAAGGAAACAAAGTTTTAAAAACAAAAACCATGATGGTAAGTGTTATGGAGAAAATGAGAGCAGGGCAGTAAAAGAGGGAGGGTGTTGTTGGGCAGGGGAAAGGGAAGGTTGCAGTGCAGTCATAAAATGGGTAGTCAGAGAAGATCTGATCCAAAAGATGAATCAGGAGCTAAAGATGGGGATAAGCCACATGGTGGAAGAGTATTTCAGGCAAAGGGAATAGCAAATGAAAAACCCTGTGTTGAGAGCATGCCCAGTGCATGCACAAAGCCCGCAAGAGTTGGGAAGGTGGAGAAGAAAGAAGAAGCAACTAGGAAAAGCGTGGAAGGCAAGTCAGGACCATGACAGCTGGACCGACCACGTAAGGTCTTGTAGTCCGTTGTAAGGAGTTTGGGTAGTATTCTAAATAAGATGGGAAGCCATTGGAAGGTTTTTTGTTTTTTTTTTTTAGCCAAAAAGTGGTAAGATAAGATGTGTTTTAGTAGAATCTCTGATTACTGTTAGGGAAGGGCCTTGGTGGAGGAGAGTAGGAGGGGGGAGAGCAGGGTAAGGGCTAGTGATGACTCCTACCTGAACAGCATTAGTGGGTGCTAATAATACATGGTAAGAAGTGATCAGATTCTGATCGAAGGTAGAGCTAACAAGATTGGCTAGTGATTCATTTAACTAAGTGGTGTGGAAAAGGAATCAACATTTGGCACCTAAGCAAATTAAGAAGGCTGGAGTTGGAATCAACTAAAACAAGGAATCTGGAGGTGGAGCAGGATTGGGGAAAAGTGAGAGCTGTTCTTTGACAGGTTAAGTTTGAAATGCCTCTTCAGTATGCATATGGAGGTGTCAGAGCAGCAGATACACCAGTCTGGAATTCGGGAATAGTTCTGTGCCAGGCATGTACATTTGGGACTCAAGAGTGGATAGGTGATACAGCTGTGAGACTGTATGAGATCACTGAGGAAGTCAGTGCTGCTAGAGAAGAAAGAAGTCTGGGCACTCCAAACATTAAGCTGAGGAGATGAGGAGGAATCAACAAAAGTGCAGGAAGAAGAAAGAAAGAAAAGGAAAATCCCAGGAACGTGTGGGTACCTGGAAAGGAAGTGAGGAGTATCATGGAGGTGGGAGTGATCTACTGGATACAGGGCAACTGCTAAGTCAAATAAGCTGAGGACTGAAAAATGCCCATTTTATTTAGCAGTCAATGGGTGGTGGGCATTGGTGACTTTCACTAGCACAGTTTTATTGGAGTGGTGAGGGCAAATGCTCAATTGGAGGGGGTGCCACAGGTAATGAAAGAGAAATTGGAGACCCCAATGTTGCAGTAAAGTAGAGAAATAGGGAATAGTTGGGAGTTTTGGGGTTTGTTTTTTTAACATAGGAAAAACTGTTCATGGGAAAATTGAAGCCGGGGGAAACGAATGAGTGGGGCAGAGGGGCAATGTCCTGGAGAAGATCATCCACTATGCTGTTTGCTGAGGGTGTTTCCAAAGTTCCCTGCACTTGCCTTGGACATTTCTCTCTGACTAGACTCGAGAACTCTTTGGGAGATAGTACCCCCACTTACAGCAGTCCAGGTCTTCACCAAATTCTTGAATTCTCCTAGGTAGGCAGGAGGGAATGGGATCTAACACACAAAGGAAGTGGTTGTCCTTTGCTGGGAACTGCAAAATGTCATCCCATCCATAGTTCACAGGAAAATCGGCAAAGGACAAGCGGATAGGTCCAGGCTGGAAGGTAGATGGAGGAGGAAGCTTTCTTGTTGCTTTTATACCTCCATGAAATAGGAGGTGGTTATTGGCTGAAACTGAGCTGGGAGAGGACCAGAGCTAATGTGCTTGTGTGACTCCTCTGTGCCCTGGAGAATACATGTATGATTAAGTGATTTTTTTTTTTATCTAGGTGGGCTTTCAATTTCATAGTTACATGTTAATAATTAAGCAGTTTTAACTCCAGTAGCATTTGGAATGGCTCTTTTTATCCAAATATGGTCAGCAATTGTTAGTTGGTTTCAGTCTTAAGCACCTTAATATTTTCTTTCCTTTGATCTTCCTTGTCATTGAAGGATCTACCTTGATACCAACTTTAACTAGAGGAATTTTAAGTATTCATTGAATGCTAAACTGCTATAAATGGGAACAGGAGAAATTTAGGTCTCTTAGGGAGCTCATCATAGTCTAGTTGAGAAAAGGGATGTCCTAGGTAAGTACAGAGAGCTTTGGAAGCACCTCTAGATGATGTGGCAGAAGACTTTTCTGCTGGGCAGAGCAAAATGGCTTATTGAAGGTCCTTTCTTGCTTACTCAGATGAGTCTAGAAAATTGAGCATTCTTTACCCCAAGTCTGCTTTGTGGATGTGATGGTCAAAGAAAGATAGTCACACCAATCCCCGTTACCCTGACTTCCACCCTAGTCCCACAGTAAACAGTTCCTGAGTAGTTGCAGGCCTTCATCCTGTTGGGCCCCACCTTACCCAGGAAGTAGGGAATTTGAAGAGCAGGTTTCATTTCCAGAGAACCCATAGGGCAGTGAGCCATGACCAAGGCCCCCACCTGGTGGGCTTTCCTTTCCCTGCTACAGTCCTGACTTTCTGCTCCCCAAGGTTCATACATAAGAAAGGGGACATAGCTTATTTTCTCTGAAAACCCAGTCAGGCCTGATCCATGATCGATGCAACCACTTAATTTTGCCTAGAGAGTCAAGAGTTAACAAATACTTACAAGTTAACTTTTTTTTTCCTGATTGAGTCTTGCTGAACACTACCTTTGCTGTGATTATTATTGTACATTTAAACCCAGCTGTATTTATGATCTGAAATTAAAGAAATAGGGTATGCCTCTTCTTTCTCAAGTTCATCATAACAATATCTTTTAGAATATTTCACATGTACTCTACAGGCTAATTGCCTTTTTCCCTTATTTCTGAAGAACATGTTTTCATGGTCTGTTCTCCTTTCCAGTTCTAGCCTCTTTTTCCTTTTTTTTTAATTTTAATTTCTAAGTGCTTAGATTTAGCCACGTGTTCTAGTCCTTGTCTTATTCAGGCCCTCACAGTTATCCCTTATCTATAGGAGCCTTTTAAGTTAACCTCTTGTCCATACAAAGGACTCTGGTCTCTTCTTCACACCCCTATCACATTAATCTTCCCAGAGTAAGCTCTTTATCAGGATACTCCTTGCTCATAAGACACGTTTGAGTGGTTGCCCATTGTTTACAGAATAAAGTCCAAACCCCTTAGAACCCTGGCTTTGTGTCATGACCTCCATGTGCTCCCGTGATGAGTCCAGCAGCATCTATTTCAATAGCAGCTTCAGATGCCCTCGTTCTGTAGTGAAATCCCAGGGTCGCTCTTGCCAATGGCAGCGGTTCCATCTATCACTTAAAAATATTTTCTCAGAGAAATAGCAATAGTGACTTATTGAGAACACTTCCTTAATCCTCTGACTCTTCAAGGCTTTCTGCTCCTAGGACCACAACTCGTTTGATGCTCTGACATTTTTATAATTTCTTTTCCAAGTAGCGGTTCAAAGTATTGACGCATGCAACCTTGTTGCTGGCCATGTGAGGTTTCAAGCATCAGCAAATGGATTGCTTCAGATACACCGCAAGGCACACCAGTATTTGAAATCTGAATTGATATACTTGGTGCTTCAAGACAGATGGTGCATTGCTTCTGTGCCTAAGAGCATTTGGCAGTGCTGAAATTGAGCCTTCTGTTCAGTCCAGAATAATTCAGTGATGAGTGGGCAACTTTGTACTTTTTTTTTTTTTTCTGGATTTGAATATTTGGAAATGTTTTTTTAGCTTACATGTTAACTGTAAGCACCTTCATGAAATGACATTACAGGTGTAGTAAGTACATAATCAGTGGATAAGCACCGTGTATCAGTTTGGCATATGGCTCCAACTTGTTTTTATTTTCATTACAGTGATAATGTTTCTACTAAGATTAACAAGTATTTGGCCACATTTAAACACAGGCATATAAAACTTTGCAGATTTAAAGTTAACTGTTAGCTAAGCTAATGTTAGTTAAGATCAAAAGGGAAGCTTTCCAAATGTTGCTGAAGGGAGTTTAAAGGAACAGAGGTTTTTTAAGTCTCATATTGGTCATCTGTCCTCGGTTTCCGTTTATTCCCCCTGGTTAACACCTCTTCTCAGGCACCTCACTAACACAGCATTTCCTTATTTAAGGCCTGGCTGGAAGACTGCATTGAAAAACATCTCTAAAGCCCTATATTTTGTTACTTAAAATTAGAAATCGTTTTGTATTCTTTCTGATGTGCAGCTTGTTAGAGCCTTCTTGGTGATTAGCTAGAAATGTACTTTTTCTCTTCATAACTCTTTCATAACTCTGTAGTTATCATTTGGGGAATGCTGGGTGTTAAATATAGGATGCCAGAAGCTCACAAGATAACACTCCAGTGGGGATCTCAAGAAAAATAGCAAAGCACCCTATTCTGCACTCGGTCATGGGTTACAGTGTTGATGGAGGACAATGATGGTTGATTTAGAAGAGGGTGCTACTATACCGCGGAGAAAATGTCCAGACCATTTTAAACTTTGGGGGAAAGGTATACTCTTCTGAGCTTGGGTTAAAATATTGTATTGCCTGCTCTCATATGCTGGAAGGATAAAGAGATCAATAAAAAGTTTCTTCAGAATCTGTAAATCAGACTTGTCTCTGTTTTCTCTACATTTCCTGGGACGCCAAGACCATAAAGGCTGGTGGATTCTGGTGGTGGGGATATTAGTATTGGGTCTATAATGTTACTTTAAATTCTTTTTCTGACATTAAATGTGTTGTGTACACTTACCCTGACCACAGCTCTCGGTCTTTTCACATCTCATACCCATGGACCAATCTCTTATATAGTAAGTTGCCTCTGCTTTATCATGTACACTTTGCAGATGTCTGGAAGACCCCCTTCCTGTCTACCACAGAGTGGCATATGCATAGTTTGGGAACACGGAACTAGAAGAGTGATTTAGGACACACACACACCCCCTCCCCACAATGACTGATGACCTCTCTGAAAATCACTGGACTCTGCTTATTCAACACAGTAGGGATTGTAAACCTTAGCTCCAAAGTTGAGGTCCTGCCCAGGAGTCTTTAAAATCACGTTTTCCAAAACAAAACTGGATCCTCAAGTGGAATCCGTATTACATATATATGAAAACTAATTACCAAGCGTTGTAGCCTGGCATTTTGACACTTTCTCTTGAAAGAAATGGATATGGAGGTCACAACTTTTAAATACAACTTTTAAAGTTGTATTACCAGTTAGTGTAATTAGAAGTCACTGATTTATCACAATAGTTTGCTTGTGGGTAAAACACCCAATAATTATTTCAGTTCGTACTGTGGGTCTTAGGGATACTGAACTCTGCAGCCAGAAGTTTAACCACCACCCTGTGGTAGAGTAACTAAGCTTTCAAATTTCTTAATGTCTTGCTCTGTAGGTGTTCCTTTTTTTTTTTTTTTTTTTTTTAATGTCTCTGGGCCTGAATTTTCTTAATTCTATAATTGAACAAAAGACAATGAATAACAATGCAGAAACATTTAGTGATGGGGAAAAATGAGTGGTAAAATACTGGGCATCATAAAAGCAATCTGGAAAGACTTTTTTAAAGCAGCAAAACAAGACAATTGCAAATTGTATGAATAATTACATGTTTGAGTGCAGCATGAAGCTTCACTATTAGAACATTGTTTTTGCTTGTGCTAATAGGTTGTGTCGCATCTTTTTTTGTTGTTTTTTGTTTGTTTTTGTCTCTGGGCTCTGAAGATGGAAGTTTGCTATTAATAGCCAAGAGGGGCATAAGTGAGTATATTTCTTCTTTTAAATTTAACACCACCAATAACAGATACATATTTACTAAAGAATGTTTGATTATAATTAAGATTGAATCTTAAGCTGCCTTAAGATTCTTCTAGGATTTTACATGTCACATCTGGTCTAGTCTAATCATTTCTAGATGATTCTTCCGATTCCCAGACATCCACGAAAGAGTGAAGAAGTTAAAGAATTTAAAAGCATTCTGGGTGTGGTGGGAACAAACTCATGCACATTCTTCTCCAGAGACAAATCACACATTTCCTGGTCCTGGAGGTTTCTTTTAGTTCCATGCTATTTCCTCCAGACCAACAGTAAGAGGTTTCCACCCATTTTCCTTTCTTTTCTTTCTTTCTTTTTTCTTTTCAGAAGAGGTGTGGTGAAGTGTCTCCCAGAACCAGAGGCTAAGCACACAGCAGTTAAAAAAAAAAAAAAAAAAAAAAAAAAATATTTCAGCTTTCAGAACTCTTCCTCTTCAACCTTTCCTGTTCATTGGAATAATGAAGCCCTTAAACAGTGGTGTAAAGAAGTCCCATCCAGTGGTTGGAGCTCTGTAGAAAACAAGGAAATGGGCTGGTGTAGATGAAACCGTCCTTTCCACATTCACTAAAGGGGGAGGAGGGGACAACACGTACATGTAACTAGTACTGTAGCAGACATAATGTGATTGTGACAACCTTCCAATGAATATTTGTGATCTTAATTTAAATACATGTTAGTGTATGTAGGTGCCAAGTTGACTTTCTCCTAAGGCCACTCAACATGTATTTCCTGTAGCCTTTGGAAAGGACAGACCTGAAATGCAAAGCCATAATTTGCTGATGGTGCTTCGTATTTGTGAAAGCTCAGGGTAATAGAAACACTTTATTTTATATTTTTGTTGCAAAGTAAATGCAGTATATTTAGATGAGCGTGTTTAGATAAATGCTTAGTGATGTGCCAAAAAGCTTACACGTGTATTTGCTTAAAGGAACTTTTCCTCTGGATTTAATAAAATGCTCACCGCAAAGAAGTACAGAAATTAATTCAAGGGACATCATGAAAAACCTAGAAAGTCTACTCCCCCCACATTTACCTTCTCCCCTTCCTTGCCAGCTCTTCCCTGCTTTCACTGTAGAAGGAAAAGAGCAGGTGAATACACAGTTACACATCCTCGCTCTTTTAAACTGAGTCAGAGGGAGGGTTTGGGGGATATCTCACAACAGCAACACCAACCAGATCTTTGCCACTCCCTCATATCATCCCGTAAACTTTTCAGTTTCTTGAGAATCGGTCAGTGTTTTTACTTTGGCAACAAAAATCTTAGTATACAAGAAGTGTACCTTTATTTTTTAATTCACTTATATTTTTTCTTGATGCTTTGCATAAAGACCAAAAGAAGAGCTTTTGCATTTCTCGGGTCCCACCAGCACTGTGAAGTTATTTGGGGCTCTGCAGTGTCCCATGGCGCACCATAAATCTCCACTAGATGTCAGTGTGTCACTACACGAAACTGGTTCCGCGTGCTTTTCTAGATCCATTCTTGAAACATACGGGGTAGGTGAACTCATTTTTAATTTTCAATGAGAATGATACAGAGAACTTTTAGCATATAGGTTAGTAATAAGTTATATTTGTCCTAATCAATATTAATAAAAAATGAACCCTTTTGTCTGAGGATTGCAGCATTCTTCACTTGTATTCTGATGTTGCCATAATAGCCTCAAAGAGACAGATTGCAAACATTCATTTTACATTTTCCAGTAGAGTAACTTGAAGTGCAAGAGGACAAAATGGCCCAAGACCACGTAGTCGGCGTCTCGCGGACCTAGGCTGGTATTTCTGCAAACACAGAACCTACTCTACCTAAATAGTGCTGTTTAGGTATGGAAGTGTACGTACGTGCAGATTCCCCTTCGTCTATCGTTTGTATTAACTACCTTGCCTATAAAACAGGTTCAAGAGGAGTGAAATAGGAAAGAATCATTGTGGTTATCGGTTAAGTTAGTATGGGGATGTTAGAGATGTAATTTTAAGATTTTAGCAGGATGATACAAAGACGATGTGCTGAACCAAGACAATAACAACTATATTTTCCATATACTGTTTTAGAGATGATGAACTCACCTCATGTGAGAGTCGTCTTAGTTCACGTACTCAAGTGGAGAGGGAAAGAAAGGCAGTTGTAATTTAGTTTTCAAGTTTTAAGGTCTTGGGTATTTGGGGATCATGAGGCATATTGTAGGTTTTCCACTGTATAATATCCTTCAAGAGGAGTCTACATATAATCCTGTATATTAGTATTTAAAGTGATTTTCCCCAAATTGCATAAATAGGCAGATTATAACTATGTAAATATTATGTTTGTAGATAAAGATTTAAAGAATACACAGAGAAGATGTTAGGGTGGTGGATTTGTGGGTGAGTTTAATCTTCCCCTTTACGTGGTAATATTGTTTTTATAATAAGTAAAGAGAAAAAATGATTTCTCCTTTATTGTCCATCTTTTAAAAATTGGCCACAATCTCCATTTCATAAAGGCTTGTTTCATATCAGTGAGGTACGTTGTAAACCATTGAAATTCAAGAAGATTTGGTTTGGTTTATTTACTTCAAATATGTCAGTTAAATCAGAAACCAAGCTTAAACTGGCAGTACAGGGTCATATTTTCAAACTTTACTGTGAATTTTAATTGAAAATAAATGATTGTCCAAACCCCAGGAGGCTGTTTGCTCTAGTTTCGAGTGCATTGTCAATGTTAACTAAATATTGATGCAGAAGTGTCTATTAACTGTAGCTCCCCTCAAGTCTGTGTTTTCATTTTAAAAGCTTCAAGATTAAAAGAGTTACAGTAAAGTTAGAGAAACTTTCAAAATTAAAAATCCTAAGAGCTATTGATTTTGCATACGTGAACCAATGTTTTGATTCAGAACTTCTATATATCAAATCATGCGTGGATCAAACTGAGATATAAAATAACTTCACATGTGTGAAAAAAAAACTTGCACTTTTGTGATATGGATCATTTCAAGTAATAACACAGTAGCCACCACTGAGTTATATATCAAATTCATGGGCAATAATAAAACTTACACAGCTGATCAGTGATTATCAGTTGGAGAAGTTGGGCATGTGTATCAGAATTGCCTAGAAAGGTTTTTTTAAACTGTGTGTATTTCCCGGCCACCGTCTCCATCCTGTAACCGTGATATTTGGAAACCTGGATTTCCAGATTTGGCAATGGGGTAGGTGGATGGAGGAAGCAAATGTGCGATTCCAGGACTCCTCAGGGTGCTGCAAAGTACCGGTGCAGATACTATTTACTGATGCAAAGTCACTCCACCCCAGGTGTGTGCTCAGTTTAATTCTTGGACTGCTCGAGCCACGAGAATGTTACAAGCCTAAAACACAGCGAACACTGGGCTTGCGGTCTAGTTGCAACAAATCTAGGTGATTGATTAGTAGAGGTGACTGGAGTCCCATTTGGGGGTGAATTCTCTGTTTAATATAAAGGAATCCAAGTGAAGACCGAGACCAGCTCAGCTCATCTCTGGCCTGATCTGTGGCGTATCAAAACTATACTTTTCACAAAATCTTTATTTTCTCTACAGTTTCTCGCTGTGCCTAGAATCTTACCATTAGAGATTCATTCTTTGGCTTAAAATATAGTCACCTCCAGAAATCTTTTCTTTTTAATACTGATATTTACAGGAATCCGTAACACGTTGAGTTTTATCAGTGAGTATACAATAAAGCTCATTGGCTTAGAAAAATCACTCCTCATCCCTGTCCACCCTTGGCTAAGCAAGTTGTTGGGTAACTGGAGATCCTGATGGAGGAGAGAGTGAAAGAAGCCCAGAGCCCCGTGGCTACTGCTTAAGAGCAGGCAGGGCTGATTAAAACCTCCTGAGAACAGAGGAGGTTGCCAACTAAAATGCAGATTCTTGATTTTGTAGGGTTGGGGCAGGTGTTTCTGCATTTCTAAAAGCTCCCAGGTGATGTCCATGCTGCTGTCAGTGGAGGAACTTAAACTCCTTCACCTGTTTGTCTGTAGCAAGTCCTTTCACGCAGCTTGCGGGGGTCCATTAGACCAGAAGTTCTTGCACTTGAGTGCAACCAAGAATCACGTGGAGAGATTGCTGGGCCCCACCACAGAGATTCTAATTGAGTAGTTTGGACCACGGATTCGTCTTTCTGACTTCTGATGCCAAGAACAGACTTGGGGTAGCGGTGCTTTCGACAACATGTTCACAAGGCGTGTCTGCAACTCTCGCCGAGCTGGTACCCCAGCATGTGCTGAAATTCTGAGTTGTGGGCGCCTCCTGACATGCTGCAAAGGTGAGCCCAGTATTCTTATTTTTGCCAAAACAATATCAGCTAGGAGATGTCATGTAAGCTCTCATGATGTTTTTTTTTCTTTGTAAGCTTAGCCACACACAGTAAGATCAAGGTTTTGTATTGATGCCTTTCATACTAATTTATAGGAGGATAAACAACATAATTTCAGTAGGCACAGACCTCAAAATTATTTATGTCACAGATTCCTGGCCGTGGCGGGTTGAATTTCTTAAAATCTCCAACTTGCTTAAGGGTATTCAACGGGAATTAGGAATTATAGTGTTTTAAATTTTTTTTAATGTTTATTTTTGAGAGAGACAGAGACAGTGTGAGCGGGGGAGGGGCAGAGAGAGAAGGAGACACAAAATCCAAAGCAGGCTCCAGGCTCTGAGCTGTCAGCACAGAGCCCTACACAGAGCTCAAACTTAACGCAGGATCGTGACCTGAGCTGAAGCCGGATGCTTAACCCACTGAGCCACCCAGGCGTCCCCAATACTATGTTAAATGTTGCAGGCTTGTCTTGGAAAACCTCTTCAAAACTTCGACAGAAATATTTTAAGAACTTGAGAATTCTTAAATTTTTTTCACTTTCAAAGTTCGTATCTCCTTAGAACAATGCGTATTCTATTTTTTGTTAAGTTAAAAGATAAATAGGCTAAATATAAAAGTATTATAACTTAAAGTAATTTCCCTTGAAAGGAATTTCGGTCGTAATCATTACTGCAACAACCTAAAGTACAGAACTGTTACTCAGATTTTTGTTTTCTAACTAGCGGCTCCCTTTCCATTTAAATCGGCTCTCTTCAGTCTCTCTGAATGTGCTGTCATCATCATTATGAGGTATGTGGTTACAGCTCCTTACTCTACTCTTCACAGAGCAGTATTTGAAAATAATTGCTTCTGCTTAAGCGTTATCACAATTTAATTTGTCTCAAAGATTAAATATGGTAAACGTAATGTTTAAAAATACATTTTAAAACATGTTCAGTATGGAGATCATACCTTTTTCATTTTCAAATTCATTTTATTCCTTTCATGAATGTACAGCCATTCAATTTGAGCTACCGTGTGCTGTGGTTTGTGGAATTTCTCCATGGGCACGAACTTAAGAACGTTAGCTTTCCTTATTGGGCATTGGTGAGAACTGTTAATAACAAAGCAGCGCATGCGACACCTGCGTGTTAGAAGCGGAACTAGTTAAGAAACGCTGATTTTCTAACAACTATATGAAACTGCAATAATAAGATCCATCAAATATTGCTTGTTAGAGGCTGGTTGCTTAGCAGTGCTAATCTGAACAAATCAATCCAGAGCACATTTCTTTTCCCTACATATTTCTAGAATCCTATAGGTCATCTACTATGGTGAATGGATTTCTTCAATAACTTTCAACGCTAACAGTTCAGTTACATACTGTTCTATTAGTATAAAAGATTTTCACATGGGAAACTGTCTCCACCTCACCAACCCACTTAGGCCAGTTTCCTTTGTTATATGTTTTTTAAATTTATTTTTAATTTATTTTTTAATGTTTTATTTATTTTTGAGAGAGACAGAGTGCGAACAGAGGAGGGGCAGAGAGAGGGAGACACAGAATCTGAAATAGGCTCCAGGATCTGAGCTATCAGCCCAGAGCCCGACGCGAGGCTCGAACTCACAAGCCATGAGATCGTGACCTGAGCCAAAGTCGGATGCTCAACCGACTGAGCCACCGAGGTGCCCCTCATTTGTGGTTTATATGGTTTATAAAACCAGGCTCTTTTCTTAGGAAAAATCAGCTTAGTCTGCAATTAGGATATTTTCTCATTTGGGTATCTAGCTAGCTGACTGTCTGTCTTCCCCACCTGAGCATCTCAACAGGTGACCACAAGGACCATGCCTTCTTACTCCTTCATTGCATGCCCAGGGTCTAGCATGCTGATAGTAGCTCAAGAAATACTTACCAGTTACTTGCTGTTAAAAATGGCCTTATACTCATACATAACAGACATGATTCCCCTAGGTCATTGGCCTTGGGGGCCCATCAGAAGATGAGTCAACAGATATTTTGTGCTTTGGTCCCTCAAATGTCTCTCTAGTTAATAAAGGAGATGTTTCTTGGAAAGTTCCTTCTGTTGAAATGCAGCTACCTGGACTTTTTCTGATGAACTTCTCAGCGTAGGCCTGAGAACCCACTGGCCGTGGCCGTGGCTACTGCCGCTGCCACCCCACCCCTGTATGGTGGGTGCCAGCACTTCACACAAAGGCTGTGTCCTCCGTGGAGGTGGGAGCTATCAAGGCTGGCAGAGCCCAATTTCTCCTCCATATCATGAACCCATGCTTCTCCTTTTCTATTCCCGATTAACTCAGCAGCCCCCCACCCTTCCCTGTAGCTGGGGACTGTTGAAAATCTTGTTTGTCTCATGCTAGACTACAAATAGGCTCCTTGGAAACAGAGTTGTCATTTTTCTATATTCAGTGTCTAACCTGATGACTGTCACATTTTCGTGCCTTTAATACATTCTTGTGGATGAAGCATAATTGAGGGGCTAGTTTTTCGACTTCAATGCTAGGAACTTGAGGTTTTGGTTTTGTTCCTTCTCCTGGTAAACTTGACCCTCCCCCCCCCCCCCCCCCCCCCGCCAGCCCATCATCAGAGGGGCTAGCTGATGAGGCACACTGTTCCGGATGCTTCTGAAGCTGCTTTAGGAGTTGTTTCTTACCATTCTCAGCCCAACCCAGGCTCAGCATTTTCTCCTTCCTCTTTCAGGGAGGTGTGTGCTCATCAACCAGGCGGTGTCCTACCTAACTGTGTTTTAGATCCTCTGCCCAGCCAGCCATGTGTATCCCACTCGCTGGCATAATTTCCTGTGGGAGAGGGGGTGGGGATTTTTGACTAAAAAAGTGCTCATTCTTACCTTAAAATGTGACATGAAGGAAGTAGAAGCAAATGTTTTGCATTAATTTTATTTCTACATTTAGTATTGTTGCTATTTGGGAGAGGGTTGTAGATCTAAATTGCTGTGAGTTTTATGAGTTTAAAATAAAAAGATGTTAACTAGGTCTTGCATTCATACAGTCTGAAGCCATTTGTACAGTTTTGATTTCTTTTTGCTTTTAATGGGACAACTTTTAGACCTTGGGAACATTGCTGGCTTTTCCACAACCTCATTTTCACGAAGACAACACCTTCCCTTTCTCTGAGTGCCCTGGTACCTTTTTCACGGTCTAATTCACTTATCTGGATTGATTAAATCTTTTAGTTTTATGTTGAGTAGACAGAAAAAATGAGTTGATAGTTACCTTAAACAAGGTAACAAGATTTTGTTTTGTTTTTTCACTTTATGAGAAGTAAACAAAATTTGATGAGCTAAAACAAATTTCAGTATTACGTAGTAAGACTGGCCAGATAGTGTGGCAGTTAACAACATGAGCTCTCTACCTCATGTTTGCTCTTTAACCTTGGGTAAATTACTGAACCTCTCTGTGGCTTAAATATTTCATTTGTAAAACGTAATAACTAGTGCTTCTTTCATAGGGTTGCTGTAAGGATCGGATGAGACCAGGGCTGCAAAGAGTGTAGCACAACTCTGCATTAGCCTGGCACAGAGTAGGTGCTCTGTCAATGCCAGTTATGGCTTTTGGATGTACACAGTATCAAACAGCTCCCGATAATCTTTGTTTCCAGCAAAGGAACTCTATTGCCTAGACAGTCTGACTAGCCTTGCTCTTTCTCTAGCTCTAATCTTGTGACTAACTGTACCTACTTCACCCTCTTACAGGGGACTTATTTCTTTAGTTGGCATAAGCATTTCCAACCATAAATGACCTTTTAAAAATGCCATGGAAGAATAATAAAGCGGTAGGGAATTTGTGTCCTAGAAAATCCTCCTTATCATGATATTACAGAAGCATCAATGCTTCTACCAGAGTCCCAGGACACATTCTTGTAGTAACCTCATGAAGCTGTCTTTGATTTGGCAAATGTTTGAATAAATCTCTTAATCATTGTTAAGTCCATTTATGATGGACCAGTCTCTGGGGCCCACACATGCCGCTTTTCTCTCCCTGCCAGTTTTAAGCTAGCCACCGCTGGGTTTATAACTGTGCTCTCAGTCATTGACATTCAAGACTTCACAATTAGGTTCCAGGAATGGGCAGCAGCGAGATGAAAGCAACAACATTCTTCTTGGATTTCGTTCCAATCATCACTTTATATTTTGTGTAATTGTACTTTTTTATATCTAGGTCTACCTGTATATGAATTTTGAAAACCAATTGATTGGTTTCTGAAAATCGTTTAACAAATGTTTATTGGTTTCCTAACATGTAATTTGTGGTGTTTAGCTTTCAGAAACTATTTGGAGAAACCAAGGTAGGGAGATAGAGTAGCTATGTTCCAAGGTAGGTCATTTGAAATGTTTTTCATTCATTCATTCATTCATTTAAAATTTTTCTTTTTTTTTTAAATTTTAATCCAAGCCAGTTAACATATAATGTAACGATGATTTCAGGAATAGAATTTAGTGACTCATCACTTACATATAACACCCAATGCTCATCCCAACAAGTGCCCTCCTTAATGCCCATCACCCATTTAGCCCATCCCTCATCCACCTCCCTTCCAGCAACCCTCAGTCTGTTCTCTGTATTTAAGAGTCTCTTATGGTTTGCCTCCCTCTTTGTTTTTATCTTATTTTTCCTTCCCTTCCCCTTTGTTCATCTGCTTTGTTTCTTAAATTCCACATAGTTATTCTTAAATAGGTAATTCAGGTTTTCCTTCTTGAAAAGAAATCTTTTTTCTCTGGAAAGGTCTCTTGATTTTTTGTTTTCTAGGTCTATTTCTAATTAGCATAGATGGTCTTTGTATCTTAATTCCGTTTGTTAACTACACTCAAGGGAAGCTCCTTTACGCACGCAAATTGAAACCACGGCTTTATCTGTGACCCAGGAGATTCATTTGTCTTTCCTAAGAGGTTAGCCCCAGGGAGAGATGGGAGTAGGCTGTTTTACATGGGCAGCCCTAGGAGTCTCAAGAGGGCAGAGGCAGGTATTGGTGATACACATTAAAGATGACAACCATCTTCAGCACTCCACCAGAGCTTGTGTTAAAAGGTCACTCGTTAACCCCTAGAGAAAGGGTCCAGATGAGGAAGGAACTCCATTGTAGGGAGTAATCCACCTGTACAGCGTCACAGTTTTGCCTGTAGCACTGTGGGGCACATAGCTGCCTTGTTATCCTCGGGAAGTCTGGGCAGCACTGAATGATCAAAGGCTTTGTGACATTCTGAGAGCATGAGACATCCCTCTCCTAGAGAGGAGTAGAAGGGGAAGGACATTCTAGATAAAGGATGCACCAAGTATAAACATCTGCGATAGAGCAGTTGGGAGTCGGTAAGGTTTTCAGGAGCAGAGCTGGTAGACTTGGTGGCTAATTGGATAAGACACGTGAAAAAGGGGGTGAAGTTTTAAAAACCACCCTGAACCTTCTAGTGTGACTTACTACACAGTCATACGGTTAATCAAGACAGGAAATGCTACTGAGAAAGGGAGTAAGAGAGGGTGAGAACTCACTACTTCTGTGCCTTGTCGTCTCCATATGAGATTTCTTTGATTGCTTAAAACACACAGACACACACAGCGTAAGAGATTTTATGGAGACTAATTTGCCCAAGGTGGGAACCTTCAAGGGGCAGAAGCAGGATGCAAACTCAGGACGCTGTAACTGCAAAGCCCGTGGCCTTTTGTTACACCATAGTAAATAGGAACACAAGCCACCCTATCTTAGAAAGGATGTTTCTTGTGCTGCTAGTACTGTGCCCCAATTCTAAAAATGATCCTATAGGGGTACCTGGGTGGCTCAGTTGGTTAAGTGTCCGACTTCGGCTCAGGTCATGATCTCGCGGTCCGTGAGTTCGAGCCCCGCATCGGGCTCTGTGCTGACAGCTCACAGCCTGGAGCCTGTTTCAGATTCTGTGTCTCCCTCTTTCTCTGACCCTCCCCTGTTCATGCTCTCTCTCTGTCTCAAAAATAAATAAATGTTAAAATAAATAAATAAAAAATAAAAATAATCCTATGTATTGAAGTGCCAGGAAACCAATCATTCTTCCTCAATTTGCATCAAATGCTAACTCTTTAGTTAGAGAAACTTATCCACACAATTGAATCACTAAAAATACAGCACTGAAGTCCTTCCTTACATAGTACAGCATGCTCTTTCTCTCAACATGATTACCTGCCTTAGAGCCCAGATTGACTCAGGTCTGGAACAATACTGGGATGGAGAGGGGGCAGACCCAGCAACATTATTTCCATTTCTCATTGTAGAGAGCATAAGACCTTTGCTGTCTGAGATCCAAAGCAGTGTTTCTTAAAGTATGGTCCCACAAGTCAAAATAATTGGTCAAGACGTTTGTAGACATGCCATTGTTGCAATATAGTGTCATTGGCAGTGGAGGGATTACTCCCAGGATAACTGGCAAGAGCATTCCCTTCTAAATGTTTTTCTACAACCATCTATTGTTCATTTTCTTATAGATATTCTGAGATAGATAGAGACACAAAAAGCCATCATTTTTATCTGCTTATGATCATCGCTGCAGTCAAGATACGTATATTATAACAGTGGCCTTCTAAAAAGGTATCACTTGATGGTTAAGAGTTTATGTGCTTTAGTGAGAGGAGTATTTCATATTGTGTTCGATTCTCATGGCATTATTCTTTTTAAATTTCTGTAGTTGTAATCTGCAGTGGTTGTTGTTGGAGTTAGCCAAAGATAGTGCTATGCAATGCTACGCCAATGTAATGCTCAATGAAGCTGGAAGCAAAAATGGGTCCCGTAGGGAACATGGTATGTCATCATTACCTTGATTTCTTGAACAGTGTCATCTGACACCGAAAGTGACCACGAAAAAGCAAAGTGTTTCTGTGAACAGCTTTGTGGCTCCAAAATTCCATTATTTCTGTATTTATAGAGTGATCAAAAAATAATTTGCTGCACCTCTCCATGTTATTAAAGGCGTGAGATGTTGATTGAAGACCCTCAGCCAAAAACATGTTGTGCCCAAAAAACTGTACTTAGTACTAATAGGGAGTCCTTTGCAAGGATACTTCACTGATCATCTATCTGAGCAGTACACAGAGCAGATCTGCTCTACACACTGGGGAGACCAAGTCCTACCCTCCCAACATAGCATGTGTTGTTCTTTGTAATTATGATGGTTAACTTGGGAGTCTTAGCCAAAGCATTGTGACATGGAATTGGCATAAAATCTCAAAGAAATGAGAATCCAATTTGATTTTTATGAACGGTTCTACTG
Source organism: Panthera tigris (assembly GCF_018350195.1). Taxonomy (NCBI): domain Eukaryota; kingdom Metazoa; phylum Chordata; class Mammalia; order Carnivora; family Felidae; genus Panthera; species Panthera tigris. The sequence continues at coordinate 167,444,558 of NC_056667.1, forward strand.
GAAACATATTGCTGAAAATCTGAGAAACTTGGACAACTTGGGCTTTGAGTCTACAACATTAAACCATCATGGGTTACTCTGTTACAGGTTACTTGTGCTGAATTTACTGCCCCTTCTCTGAAGTGGTCTAGAGACTGAGGTATATGGATATGAAAAGATAAGGATTCATGAGCAAATTAATGACACGCAGAAGTGATGAAGACATTCAAGTGAGGGATGGAGGTGGAGAGAAAAGCTCTGTTAGACTAATCAAGAAGGCTTAAGGGAAGAAAGGCTATTGAACTGAATCTTGTATAGAAATTAAACAGGGAGGGGCACCTGCGTGGCTCAGTCGGTTCAGTGTCCGACTTCAGCTCAGGTCATGATCTCGCAGTGCGTGAGTTCGAGCCCTGCGCTGGGCTCTGTGCTGACAGCTCAGAGCCTGGAGCCTGCTTCAATTCTGTCTTCCTCTCTCTCTGCCCCTCCTCTGCTTTCTCTCTCTCTCTCTCTCTCTCTCTGTCTCTGTCTGTCTGTCTCTCTCAAAAATAATACATAAACATTAAAAAAAAGAGAAAGAGATTTAACAGGGAGAAGAAGATGGGAGGGGACAATGGTAATACTTCTGACAATAAAAAAGTGCATTTGGTAGGTGATGTGCTGAGAAATAGTTTTAGGACAATAGTTGTATTGAGAAGGAATGAGAAATGAGTTTGGAAAAGTGAGTTCTTGAAAACTAGTAGGTTCCTTGAGACTTAGGAGACCCATCCAACACCTTTTGCCCTGGGGTCTTCAAAATCTAAGTTTCTGAGAATAAAAGAACCAATGTACCGATAAAAGCCCCTTGTAACATCCGTGAACTTACTCACCTCCTACAAAAGTTCCGTGTTGGGGACAATGGCAGTGGGAACTCGCATTGCAACTGTCTCCAGGATACTATGAAGGTGCACACATGGGCTGTGTCTTTTCATAATGTCAGCTTTATTCGATCACAAAGCAAGGTTATCATAATTGTAAGGCAGGCTCAGGATTGCAAACTCAATGACATTTCAGTATGCATTTAAATCGGCTTCAGGGACGCCCGGGTGGCTTGGTATATTAAGTGTCCGAGTCTTCATTTTGGCTCAGGTCATGATCTCAGGATTGGTAAGTTCGAGCCCCACATCATACTCTGCACTGACAGTGTGGAGCCTGCTTGAGATTCTCTCTCTGTTCCTTCCCTGCTTGTGTGTTTGCTTGCTTGCTCTCTCTATCAAAATAAATAAATAAACTTAAACATTTAAAATAAATCAATAGATAAATAAAGTGTCTTCATACATGTCGTACAAAGCAAAGCTCAATACAAAGTTACACAACCAACAAGATATAACCAGGGATAGGAAGTTAACAAATTAAATATGAAGTCGGTCCATGAGCGTGCGATTGAAATGGGGCCTCTATTTGGTCTGGGTCAGCTCTTGGCACTTACCGCTTCTTATGTTCACGCAGTGGAGGGTCTGTTGTGGTCAGAGATCACTTGGGCAGGGCCTTCAGTGGCAGTTGCTTTTGTGATATGGTCACAATTGACAGGGTCAGCATCTGGAGAGTCTGATAGTTTGCTGCAAAAGTTCTCCCTTAAAAAGTTAAAAGAGTTTAATCAGTCTTGGCCTTTTGTAGGCCTCTGGTTTTGCTGGTTGTCAGTTCTGAGTGTCTTCAGCCTGGGCTGGTTTTGGGCATATCTGGTCTTAGCTGCAATGTCCTTGGCTGTTTGCATCGCTGCTTGACAGGGGCCACCGCTTGGCATGAGTGACTCCATCTTGCTGTCTACAACAGCAAAGTAAATACCCTAACAGAGCACAGTCACATCAGGCATTTCTTCTTTGGCCATTCCACCACCCAAGGGGTTCACCGATGCCTCTCAGCTTCTCCCAGGTATTGCTGGCTTCCCCTTCCTCCTTCAATCTGACCTTTACTCATTCCATCCAGAGGGGAGAAAACAAATCTCTCCCTTCATCCAGTGCAGAGCAGCTCCCCTTTCTTCACATCATGTTTCCTGCTGGCACCAAGCTCCGAGCCAAGGGGGGAAGGAGCATACAAGCAAGACTTCTAACTGAACAAAGACCGTCTCTCCCTAGGAGGATTTCTGGTGCCAGCTGTTCAAGTCCTAGTAAAAAATTAACCTCACTATGCCTACAGTGACAAATGAGAAATAAAGCAAGAAATATTTTCTCCGTTTCCTCCTCAGTTGCTCCTGAACCTCAAGCTCTCTGCATCCACTAACTTGGACACTCTTCCTACTTTCTCTTTCTACATGCAGTCATTTTATTTCAGGGTGATCAGAGTTCCCCCTCCCTCCTGCCTCTCTCCTTCCTCCCCTCCCTCCTCCCCTCCCTCCTCCCCTCCCTCCCTCTCCCCTCCCCCTTTCCTTTGTCCTTTCCTCTGTTCTGATAAGAGAGCTACGGAAGTCCCCTGCCAGGAAGAGTCACTTAAGACTTTGTGTCCTTTACAGTGCTCCCTGGCAGCAACAAATATTCATTACTTGTTAACGACTTCTTGCCCAACATGATGTGGGTTTTATATTCACATGCATCCTCTTATTTAATTATCTCTATAATCACACGAGAAGTATAATTATCCCCATTTGTATATATATGAGAACAGTGTTTTCATGAATTAACTGTTTTAAGACTGTACAGCAAATTCAAGACAAAGTAAGGATTTGAACCTGACTTTATCTCCAGGGATTGGAAAGTAAATTAGTTTGGTTCCTCACTACTTTCTACTATTTCAGCTTCTCTCCCAATTTGTTCCTGGGTCTTCGGCTTGAGTGAAAAAAGAATTGCAGTTGTGTTAATGTGAGCACAACCACCAGCATGGCATCTCTTAAGTTACTATGAAAATTTAAATCTTTGAACATGCCTATTAATCATCCTTTTTATGCAGTTCTGTGTACAGAAAGCACGCAAAACACCTAACCAGTTTATCTTTGTTTTTCCATTTCCTAAGGACTTTTAGAGCATATCTTATATTACTCAAGTAGTTCAGACTCCTTCCTCTCTGTTTTCACATCCATTCTCAATATATCCTTAAAACCCTACAGTATTAGGTCCTCCAGAGAAACAGAACCGGTAGGATGTATGGAAATACACAGATTGATAGATAAAAAAGGAGAGAGGTTTATTTTAAGGAATTGGCTCACATGATTTTATGGAGGCTGGCAAAGGCAAAATCTGTAAAGTACGCTGGCAGGCTGGAGACCCAGGGAGGAATGGCCTCCTCCTAAAATATTTCATTTCATTTCATTTCATTTCATTTCATTTCATTTCATTTATTTATACATACATACATACATACATACATACATACAAGTTAGCGTATAGTGCAATGATGATTTCAGGAGTAGATTCCAGTGATTCATCTCCTACATATAAGACCCAGTGCTCATCCCAACAAGTGTCCTCCTTAACCCTTGCCCATTTAACCCATCTCCCCACCCACAATCCCTCCAGCAACCTTCAGTTTGTTCTTTGTATTTAAGAGTCTCTTATGTTTTGTCCCCCGCCTTGTTTTTATATTATTTTTGCTTCCCTTCCCTTCCCCCCTCCAGAAAATTGCCTAATTTTATGTGGCTTACTTTTCTATGTTCTTGTTTTGAAACTCTCTGTAGATTTCTAAAATGCTTACTATAATTTAACACATAGCTAACTAATCAGTTTCAATTTTTTCCTCAAAGTCAGCACTGCTGAACTGTCTTCCATTCCAATCTGAAGCCTCTACTATTGTTTATTAATTTCTTTCCTGTTCATTTTATCTGAACTCATTTTTCAGAGCGCTTATTACTAGATTATGGGACTTCCTCATTTGATTCTACTGTTTTCTTATTTCTTCTCTCTTATTTTCAGGGTTTTTCTGTTTTTTTGTTTTTGTTTTCTAAGGGGTATCTTCAACATTACCTGCCAATCTATTGTTGAATCTTTTATATCTGTTATATTTTTTATTTTCGAGAGCTCTTTCTTATTCTGTGAATGTTCCTTTTTCTGGTATCCTCTTTATGAATGCAATATCTTCTCTCTCTCTCAATTGTTTTTCAGCTTACTGCATTGTCCTGATCCTTCCAAAACTCTCCTGTTCCTATCCATCTTCCTCGGTTTCTAAGATTTCCTTAAATGCCAGGTGATTCTTGATTGTTCACATGTAAGAGTCAGTCTCTACAAAGCGGGTTGGAAGTTCTATGTGCATGGTTGTGCTTCCTCACCATGTGGGTTTCACCAGAGGATGATAAGGATTTAGTGGTAAAAACACTAAAGGGCCAGTCTACGTAGGATGTTTTGGGGGTTGGGGAGGTATAGTTCACTAACAAAAGGAATCTTCCAGTCTTCAGTCTCAGAGTATCATCTTGCTTGCCAGCATCTGAGTGGAGTGGTGTGAGGTGATGTTGCAAAGGGATGAGGAATGGACTATTACTGCTGTTATGTGGATACTTGGTTCATTATCCCTGTTTCCCATAGATATCTCACCCTTTCTTTAGCTGTCTGCTGTCCTGGAAGCACTGATAGTGTGAGAATAGTGGAAGGTTCTACAGGGTGGGGGTTGGGAGTCTAGGTGTCTAATTGCCAATTAGACAAACTTAAATTTCACTCAGTTCTCCATGCCCATGCTCCTGCCTTCAGAGGTACCAGGTGGTTCCAGTTCTGAGGCGACAAAAATAGGGAAATAGAATTTAATTTTCCTCTTAAGTTTTCTAATTTATGTTTTATGGTGAATGGAAAAAATATAACACTCCTCGGTGTGCTTTTAAGTGTACATAGAGGAAATATTTAAGACCATTATAAACAGGAAGAGCGAGCAATGTTATAGGGAGGTAACTTTTTTTATACTTCACTTGGACTGGTAAACTGTGATGTTGGATGTAGATAACATATATCTAAAACAATCACTAGAATGATGTACAAAGAGATAAATTCAAAAGCACAATTGATGAATAAAAATAAAATTAAAAAATGTTCAAGTAACTCATTGGAAGGCAAGAAAAGGAAAACCAAGAATTAAAAACAGAACAAACAAAATGAAAAATAAAATGATAGACTTACGCCTTGACATATTAATAAACTCACTAAATAAAAGCTCTATACCAATTAAAAAACCGAGATTGGCAGAATGGATGAAAAAAAAACAAGACCCAACTATTTAGCCTGTAAGAAACTACTTAAAATGTAATTATATAGGCAGGTTGAAAGTGAAAGGACGGAAAAATATACATGACGCTAACTTTCATCAGAGGAAAGCAGGAGTGACTATATTAATATCAGATAGACTTCAGAGCAAAGAACATTATAGGATACAGAGAGGCACTTTTTTTAAAAGTTTTATTTATTTATTTTGACAGAGCAAGTAGGGGAGGGGCAGAAAGAAGAAGAGAGAGAAAGAATCCCAAGCAGGCTCTGCTCGGTCAGCATGAAGCCTGATGTGGAGCTCAAACCCATGAACTGTGAAGCTGTCACCTGAGCCAAAACCAAGAGTCAGATGCTTAACTGACCTAGCCACCCAGGAGCCCCTGGAGAGGGACATTCTATAATGTTATGTCAATCTACCCTAAAGACATAGTAATCCTAAATATATATCCACTAAACAATAGAGATGGAAAATATATGAAGCAAAAATTGGTAGAACTGAAAAGAAAAATAGAAAAATCCACAAATACAGTTGGAGACTTTATTCCCCCTTTCTTACCAATTGTTAGAGCTAGAAAGATCAGTAAGGATATGGGAAAAACTCAACAACACCATCAAACAATGTCTAATTGACATTTATAGAACATTCTATCCAATAATAACAGGACACATATTCTTTTTAGGTATTCATAGAACATGTACCAAGACGAAGCAACTCCTGAGCCATAAAATGAAATCAACTTTTAACGAATTGAAATCATAGAGCATGTGTTCTCTTGACCACAATCACAACAGTATTGAACTAGAGGTGAACAAAAGAGAGATAGGAACATTTCCAAATACTCAGAAACGAAATAATATACTTCTAAATAATCCATGTATCAAAGAGGAAGTCCTAGGAGAAATTTAAAAAAATATATTAAACTGAGTGAAAATAAACATGCAATATATCAGAACTTCTGGGACACAGCTGAAGCAATGCTGAAGGGAAAATTTATAGCACTAAATATTTATATTAGACTATATTAAAGGAAAAATATTAAATCAGTTATATAAATGCCCACCTCAAGAAACTGAAATGAAATGAAAGCAAAATAACCCCAAAGGAAGAAGAAAGGAAATTCAAAGCAGAAATCAATAGTATTGAGAAGAGAAAACAATAGAGAAAATCAATGCAAATAAAATAGCTGGTCCCTAGAAAAGTTCAGTAGCATTTACAAACCTCTAGCAAGACTGACCAAAAAAATAAAGACACAAATGATCAATATTAGGAGGACTGGAACAAGAGGTATCACTATCCATCCTACAGATCTCAAAAGTACAATAAGAGGACACTATCCATAACACTACATACAGACCTAAATTCGCCAAGCTACATGAAGTGTACAATTTTTTTTTTTAAAAAGCAAGCTACTACAACTCACCCAATGAGAAATAGATAACTTTAATAGTTCTATGACTATTAAGAAAATTGAATCCGTAATTAACATATTCTCAAAAAAGAAATCTTTAGGCCCAGATATTTTCATAAGAAAATTCCACTAAATGTTTAAAAAAGAATTCATGCAATTCTACACAATGTCTTCCAGTAAAGAGGACTTTATTTATAAAAAGCTTCCAATTTATATAAAGCTAGAAATAGCCTGATACTAAAACCAGTGACAGAACAACAACAACAAAACTACAGATGAATATCCTTCATGAATATGGACCCCAAAATGTTTAACAATAACTATGAAATGGAATTAAGCAGTATCTGCAAAAGATACATGACCAAATGGATTTCATTCCAGGTATACAAGCCTGCTTCAATATCTGAAAATCAATCAATGTAACCCACTATATTGATAGACTAAAGAAAAAATAGGTCACATCCTATCCATTGATGCAGAAAAATCACTGGACAAAATTTAACAAATACTCATGATTAAAAATCTCAAAAAAATTCAGGAGAACTTCCTTAGCCTGATAAGGTAATCTATAAAATACCTACACTTAACATCATTTAAAAAATTTTTTTAATATTTATTTTATTTGAGAGAGAGAGAGAGAGAGAGAGAGAGAGATCGTGAATGGGGGAGGAGCAGAGAGAGAGGGAGACACAGAATCCAAAATAGGCTCCAGGCTCTGAGCTGTCAACACAAAGCCCCAGGTGGGGCTCGACCTCATGAACCATGAGATCATGACCTGAGCTGAAGTTGGATCTTCAGCCGACTGAGCCACCCAGGCGCCCCACTCACTGTCATTCTTAGTGGTGAAACACTGAATGCTTTCCCTCTAAGAGTAAAGCAAAGATGTCCACATTCACCATCCCTATTAAACATGACATTGGAACATCCAGTCTGTGCATTAAGGCAAGAAAAGGAAATTAAAGGAATACAAATTGGAAAGGAGTAAACCTGTCCATATTTGCAGATGGCACGTTGGTTTGTGTAAAAAATCCCAAGGAATCTCCAGAAAACCTCTAGAACTAATAAGTGAGTTCAGTATGGCCACAAGATAGAAGACCAGCAAACACAAATAAATAGCATTTCTATGTACTAATAATGAGCTCATGGACATTGAAATTAAAAATACAGTATTATTTAAAACTACTCAAAAAAAAAAACCCACTCAAAACGTGGGACCTGGGTCTTAAAAACTTACAACACCAATGAAAGAAATCAAAGATCTAGATCACTGCAGAGACATACCATTTTAATAGATTGGCAGACTTCGTATACCAAGCCAAGGTCTCTTCTCTCCAAATAGATATATGAGTTTTAACTCAATGATCAAAATTGCAGTAAGATTATTTATAGATAAAGGTTGTTTTCGAATATGTATGGAAAAGTGAAGGAGCTAAAATAGCTAAAACCATTTTGAAAAAGAAGAATAAAATGAGAGGAATTCGTGTACCCGATTTCAAGACATCATATAGCTGCAGTAATCAAGACTGCAGGGTAGTCACAGAGGACTAGAACCTAGAAATAGATTCACATAAATATGCACAACTAATTTTGGACAAATGTGCAAAAGCAGTTCAACGGAGGAAAGACAATGTTGTTAAAAAATGGTGCTAGAACAACTCCACATCTATAGGCCAAAAATTGAGATTTGAATTCACTATTTATACAAAACCTTTTTTACACTTTATACAAATATTAACTAAATTGGAGTGTGTACTTAAAGGTAAACCATACAACTCTAAAACTTTTAGGTAAAAAATAAATACTAGCAAATCTTTGGGACCTACAACTAGGCAAAGTGTGCTTAAACTTGGCAGCAAAATCACAATCCCTAAAATGAATTATACTTCATCAAAATTCAAAAATAAAACGTTTGATCTGGGAAAGACCCTGTGAAGAGGTTAAAAAGAAAATGACAGGGGCGCCTGAGTGGCTCAGTCGGTTGGGTGTCCGACTTTGGCTCAGGTCATGATCTCACGGTTCATGGGTTCGAGCCCCGCATCGGGCTCTGTGCTGACAGCTCAGAGCCTGGAGCCTGCTTCAGATTCTGTGTCTCCCTCTCTCTCTGACCCTCCCCCGCTCATGCTCTGTCTCTCTCTGTCTCAAAAATAAATAAACATTAAAAAAAAATAAAAAAAAAGAAAGAAAATGACAGACTGGGAGAAAGTATTTACAAATATATCTGACAAAAAATTAATGTGTGGAATATATTAAAAACTCTCAAAAACCAACCTTTGAAAAAATCCAGTATGGAAATTAACAGAAGATGCAAAGAAACATTTCATCGAAGAGGCTATATAAGCAGGGGATGGCAAATAAGCAGGGGAAAGGTGTTCAACTGTCTAACTATTTGAGAAATGCAAACTAAGACCACAATGAGCTATCAATATACACCTAATGGAACAGCTAAAAGAAAACAGTGACCGTATCAAATGACTCAAGGAGACTGGGAAACTGAATTCCTCCTCCATTGCTGAGGGCAATGTAAAATGGTACAGCCACTCTGGGAAGCAAGTTGCATTTTGTTAATAACAACAAACTAAACATGCAACTACAATATGACCGAGCAATTGGACTCCTGGACATTTGTCCCAGAGAAAGGAAGAATTCTGATCATGTGAAAACCTGTACACAAATAATTATAGCAACCTTATTGGTAACAGCCTTAAACGAGAAGCAACCTAGATGTTCTGCAACAAGTGAATGTTTAAATAACCTGTGGTGTGTCTGTGTGATGGGATATTACTTGGCAATAAAAAGGAATGAACTAGTGATAGAGACAAAACTGGGATGAATCTCCAGAGAATTATGCCAAGTGAAAAAGAACCGATTCCCCCAAAGTTACATAGTGCATAATTCCATTTATACAACATTCTTGAAATGATAAAATTATAGAAATGGAAAATAAAGTAGTGGTTGCCAGGGGTTAAGAAGGCAGTGGAGGTTGGAGAGAACTGGGTGTGGCTTTAAAAGGGCAACATGAGTGATGCTTTTGGTGACGAAAATATTCTATATCTTGAGTGTAGGTCGATGTCTTGGTTGTGATTTTGCACAATACTTTTGCACTATGTTGCTCTTAGGGGACCCTGGGTACAGGGTGTACAGAAGCTCCTGTATTCTTACAACTGAATTTTGATGTACAAGAATCTCAAAATAAAAAGCTTAATTTTTATAAATTAAAAAACTAAGTTCAAGAGACTATGTAGATTTAACGTAGAAATATATTTATTATGTTGTTTTCAAGGGTCAGCGCCCGTATGAGTGAGCAGTCATGCATTTCTGTCCCAAAGAGAATATCTCGTTCTTTCATATTGCTTCTTGGACACATATTCTTCCCCATATCTTTGCCCAAACAGACCCTAGTCACTTCTGGTAATTAAATATGCTAAAATATTCAATAATATTTTTCAGTTTTTCAAATGTTCTATTTACAGCATGCATTGATGTAAGCTATCTCTTACCCTCATCAGGATGTAGTACAGATTTGATGCCAAGTTTTCCAGAAACTATCTGTTTGTAGTTTAAAGACTAAGTATTTTACATATTTACTTATTTAAGAACTTTTTATAGAATTTAACACCTGGAAAAGTAGCTGTACTCAGGTTCTCCAGAGACACAGAAATAGGAAGTGTGTGTGTATGTATGTTTGTAGGTAAGTATATAGGTGTTTATTTGTTATAGGGAATTAATTTACTTGATTATGGAGGCTGAGATGTCCAGGACCAAGTGTACTTCCAGTCTGAATCTGAAGGTCTGTGCACCAGGAATGCCGATGGTGAAACTATAACTGAGGCCAGATTTCTTCTGCTCACCACACAACCAACCAATGAGCCAACAGACAAGGAAGAAGCAACTTTATTCGGAAAGCTAACAAACCGAGGGGATGGCTGACTGTTGTCTCAAAGAACCATCTGCCCTCTGCATGAAATCCAAGCTTCTTTTATGTCAGCAGAAGGAGAAGGAGGGGGTTGGAATGAAAAGGTGACTGACGTCTGTAGACATCTGAGGAAAGTTATGCAACTTTGTTCTCTGTCATTTGGTCTTTGCGTATAGGAATCTGGTTGTGTCATTCCCGTAAATCTTAAGCATAGCATAGTTGTCTCTGTACATACTTCCTTATCTCCTTGAGCAGGGTAGGTTTTGGGTAGAGAGTGGTTTTTGCAAATCTCATCTGTAACATGTTTATGTGCAGGGCTAATCAGTAGTTTTTAAGTTATGGGTCACAGCGGCAAGGGAAATAGAAGCAATAAGGAGTCAGATATGCCAAATTTCTCTCAGTAACTTCCAGTCTGAGCTTGGGTGTGAAGGCAAGGCTAACGTCCCAGCTCAAAGAAGGCAGAATTCTTTCTTACTCAGCCTTTTATTATACCTGGCCTTCAAGTGATTGGTTGAGGACCACCCAGATTGAGAAGGGTAATTTGCTTTACTCATTCGACACATTCAGATATATATATTTTTAAAATTTTTTTAATGTTTATTTATTTTTGAGAGAGAGAGACAGAGCATGAGCAAGGGAGGGGCAGAGAGAGGGGGGAGACACAGAACCCAAAGCAGGTTCCAGGCTCTGAGCTAACAGCTCACAGGGCTCGACGCAGGACTTGATCTCACAGGGCTACGAGATCATGACCTGAGCCGAAGTCAGACGCTTAACTGACTGAGCCACCCAGGTGCCCCTCAGATATATTTTTTTAAAGTTTATTTATTTATTTTGAGGGGGCCTGGGCATGAGCGGGGGAGGGGCAGAGAGAAAAGGAGAGAGAGAGAGAATCCCAAGCATGGCCCATACTGTCAGCACAGGGCTGGATGTGGGGCTCGAACTCACGAACCATGAGATCATGACCTGAGCCTAAACCGAAAGTCCCATGCTTAACCGACTGAGCCACCCAGGCACCCCTCAGATTCAGATATTAATGTCATCCAGAAACACCCTCACAGACCTACAGAGAATAATATTAAATCAAATATCTGGGTACCCCATGGCCCAGTCAAGTTTACATGCAAAATTAAGCTTATATTGACCTTTGAAATAGAGTGAATGGTATGAATATCAAAAGAGGCATATCAATAGGAGAAAGTTTTTATCGGGTCATGAAAGAAAAGTCAGGCATTCCAGTGCATTTCTCTTAGGGCAGCAGGCAGGGAAAGCACTTCCTTGTCTGTGTTCACCCATGCCGGACCTCCCTACCTTGCTGTTCTCATATGCTCTTCTTCAGTCCTGTGACCTCACTTTCCCCAGGTCTCACCCAACACCTGTCGTCTTTTCCTTTCTAAACGTATTTTCTAGCTTCTCCTGCATACTCAGGATCTTTTCCAGGACTTCTTAGAGATTTGCATTTTGCGAGACTCCCAGCATAACAAAAGCGAAGCAACTGTACTGCCAAGTCAGGAGTACAGAAACAATGGTATATGTTAAATATGTATGTTTAAAAATTTTTTTGGGGTTTATTTTGAGAGAGACAGAGGAAGCACATGTGCGAGCATGCGGAGAGACGGAGAGGGAGAGAGAGAATCCCAAGCAGGCTCCACGTGCTGTCAGTATGGAGTCTGACATCGGTCTCGAAGCCATGAACCCAAGATTATGACTTGAGCTGAAATCGAGAGTTGGATGCTTAACCAACTGAGTCACCCAGGTGCCCCTAAAATGTGCATATTCAACAAATGAACGTTTAAACACATCACCTTACAGTGGACCTAATTCCTCTGTCAGTTGTACCCATCTCTCCCTGTGGCTTATGGGTGTCGTGCCGCTGGGAAGCTAAATGGCTAACCTCTAACAGCATAGTTCTTTGTGAAGGTTGAGCTGAGTACAAATGGTCCTGGTCTCATTTCACCTCTATTCAAGAGTTCCTACACCTTCCCTACTTTTTTTCACTCCCTAATTTTTCTCAACTTGTTTACCTTTAGACATCTGATGAGCAGTTAGTATTCCTCCAGTGGGCCTTCCTAACCACCCACGCAGTTTAGTCCAGAGCGTGAGGGCCCAAAACATCCTGGCTCTTCTGGCAAGCCTAGGCCCCAACTCGGGTTTGCAGACCTCGTCAAACTGTGGGCGAAATGGTTTTAGAATTTCATTACTTTAATGTTATGCCTTTTACAAATAACTTCTCCCCTCTGAACTACAGCAGTATTTCCTTTTACAGGAGAAAATTGAAACTTCAGTGTTGGTCACAGTTACATGAAATTCACATTCACATTGAATGTGACAAGTATTTCTTTAAATGAAAAATTTCACAGATGGTTTTATTGATTTAAAAAAGCCACATGTAAAATACTTAGTTTCTTTTAATCAGGTACTTATTTTTTAGGTTTAAAATTTATTTAAGTGGTCTTTTTAAAAAAAATTTTTTTTTAACGTTTATTTATTTTTGAGACAGAGAGAGACAGAGCATGAATGGGGGAGGGCCAGAGAGAGGGAGACACAGAATCTGAAACAGGCTCCAGGCTCTGAGCTGTCAGCACAGAGCCCGACGCCGGGCTCGAACTCATGGACCGCGAGATCATGACCTGAGCTGAAGTCAGCCGCCCAACCGACTGAGCCACCCAGGCGCCCCTAAGTGGTCTTTTAATGTGTACTATTTTTTAGGTTTCAAAGTTACATAGTTTTGAATGGGGACTATATCCCCATGGTGTAAAGTATGAAGATCTCCTTCCTGCCTTGGCTTCCAATTCACCCAGTTCCCCTCTGTGGATGTAATTTTTCCTGCTTCTTGTCTATCCTTCAGAGAGTGTATGCATGTAAAGGAAGACCTATATTTTAATACGAGTGGTCGTATGCTCTCTGCCCCCCACATACCCAAATTTCTTAGAGATTGTTCCATGGCAAGATAAAGATCTATTTCATTGTTTACGAATGTGCCATGATTTATGTAAACAACTCTACCGATCATCAGTAAAGCTATCACAAATAATCGTACAGGCTGGAGAATCTGTAGGTTCTATAGTGTGGAATAATTCCGTAGAAATTCACCCATTTTTTTTTTTCTTAATAGGCGGTTCTCTCAACAGAATTTTCATGTACTTGATAAATGCACAAGGAAAAAGTGGTTTTAAATAATCTTTTAATTTAAATTGATAATATTCTATGAATTTATGAGGAAGTAGATCCTAAGACCCGGAAATTAGATGTGTGCTTGTTTTTGTCTTGTTTTTACTTTTTCCTTTCCTTTTTTTTCTTTTTATATTCTCGTTTTTCTCCTCCCTCTCTTCCTTTCTTCTTTGCTTCCTCCCTCCTTCTTTCCTTCCCTCTCTTCTTCCTTTATTTCTCCTTTTCATTTTACAATATCACAACAGCTACGATTTGGTTTTTATTAATGGGCCGATTGAGAGCTATGTAACCACTAGGTGGTGGTACAAGAACACAGGGAGAAGTAATTTTGTAAACAGACGAGGAATTAGTTTTGATTTCCTGCTCAGTTTTTAAATTGCTATACACTTGGGCCCTTAAATGCCTCCTAAGGGATGTCATTGTGATTGCTGTTTAGCAGTTGAGCCGACATAAAATTGATGTTGAGCTTTACAACAGCTGTTCTAGACCACTTTATGTTGATGTTGAGACTTTTTAAAAATGCTCATTGCTTGAAAATGTTAACTCTTCAGTAGGAATCTGTTGAGTGATTTGAAGGGCCTGCTTATATTTCTGACTGATTTACACATCTTACAATGTTACAGTTGAGACTACTTAGAATTTATAATCCTGCTTTATTTAGCTGCCTGAATTTTCAGTAAAGAAATGACAGTTTCCTCACTACTTCCTATGGAAGCGACAAAAGGCATTTGCCTACTAGTGTTTTACCCTACCGACTGCTATCTGGTGTTTTATACAACCTTGCAACATTGATCTTCATCGAATGGGTAAAACATATATTTGAAATGATTTTGGAACTTGATGTAAAAGTATTTTCTGTGTGGGGGTTAGCGTAATTAATTTTTTGGAAGCCTACCTTCTCCCTTTTAACATTCTGAATGTGTGCTTAGAAATTTTGGATTTGCTAATTCTCCTTATCACACACACACACACAAAGGAATCGAGCATAAATACTGAAGGATCTCTGATTCCAGTGAGTACACTGGAATGGTATGATCATTTGCATTTACCTTCTGCTGAAATTCTGGGTATCGCATTCAGTACAGGGGTGTGGTTACAGTTAGCCGCGAACATTCCGCGGGAAGCCAGCGCATGCGCACTCTCACGCTCTCAGCCGATGTAAGGTCCCTATGGGATTCGTAGAAGCGGATATACAGTGGGTCTCCTTTGTCACAGCATGTCATGTCACGTGACAAATCCACATCTTCCCGAGAAGAAGTCTCCTTATAACAAAGTTCCTACTGCCTTGCTTTGATGGGTCAGTTATCTTTGGGCAATATCGAGGCAGATCCCTTCGTTTTCATACCTATTGATAGTTCTACATGTGGTTTTTACTAGTGCTCTCTGGATTAGAAAATGAAGAAGCAAACTTTTTAGCTAAATTGTCTCACAGGTTTTGCTGATGATCGTGCTTTCTTGACACTTAACATGTGTAGTCTCGCTAATGAAATCCTGTGATCCGATATCCCACAGTGGTTTGTGATAACATGACACCTGAAACTTCATGTAAGGCATTTGGTGTTTAACTAAAAGGAAAAATGGCTTCTTTGTACCCGTTAACACATTAGGGGAAAAAAACAATCATAAGGTTCAGTTCAGAAGAGACCTCATTTAGAAGCCTCCCTTAGATGATGAGACCGTTACAACATTGTTCTAGGAAATAAAATCAACTGTAGCCGATTCCTTGGTTTTATTAGGAGAGATAGCCCATTTTGTGATCTGTAATGTTTAAATCAATTGAACGATACCGAAATCTCTCCCCTGAAATGGCTGTTACACAGCTTGCAACCTTTTGTTCAAGAGATTAAGTTTGCATCTCCTCACATTATCTCCTTGTAATTGGAAAACTTTCATTTTGACAGAGAAAATGTGCCAGTATCCCTGTGAGCTTTGCCACAAGCCAATGCAGAATGCCATCTGGAGGATGCACGCCCAAGCCCTGCAACAGCCTCCTGTCGGGTTGTATCTGGAACTTTGCAACAGAAAAACTAATAGCATCTTAAGCTCCATTTGTCTAGCTCGCTAGTGCTCTTGGCAGAGGTCATAACCAGCAGTGGTTTTGTTGATTTGCTGCATCAAATGTAATTAGGTTAAAGCACTCACTGACAGAGGCTCTGATAATGGCATACAAGCCTGGGGCCGAAATTTACCCATTGTGTCAAATTTAAGTTTAGATCAACAAAGACCTACTAATTTCATTGTTGGAACAAGAGAACTTCATAATTTTTAAAGATGCGAATTTTGGACAAGATTTTTTTTCCTTTGGGATCTTGTAATTGTTTTATTTTTTTTTTTTCTTTTTGTTTTTTAGTCCCTGGCTCTGCAGTGAAGTGGTTGATACTTTGTGCAAGGAAAGAACGCGTCACGTGTTCACAGGCCGTACTTCCCTTCCGAACCTTACCTTTGAGTACGCTATGGAAAATGATAAGACATTTTTCGAGTTCTATCAAACAACTTTGAACTCTATGAAACTCAACAGTTTCATACTTGTGAGGGCAGAGGTAACATTATTACTGGCCCTTGAACTCTTGCTTACTGGAAAACTCCAATAGTGCCAGAAACCTCTTCATAAATGAGTCAGTTTCAGGTTATGAGTAAGATAGAGAAACTATTACTTGGGGTTAAATTTAGGGCAAGGCTGGGCCCAGAGCATAAGATAGGCTTCAGCTGTTATTAGGAGCCATAAGGAAACTACAAAAAATTTCTGCTTACTGCAGAAAAGGAAAAATTCAGCAGAAGTAAGGGTTACCAGTTTCCTGCATGAATGTTGTAAAACAGGTTGGCAGTGGTCTGTGTTAGAGAGGGAGAGCTTGGGCCTGGTTTGGGCAGGTGGTAGCACTTCCCTGGAATGGTTGTGCTCATGATCTGGATGAGGCGCTTCGAAGAACTAGCGGAGAAGTTAAGTATGATGTCATATACAAAATAACAATGATACGTAAAATGCATTTTTTTTTTTTATCGACTTGTAAATTTCCTCTCACTTTTCTGCTTCTGGACTATACGGTTGATCCTAGGTCTTACAAAGAAATCGCTCTGAAATGTCCAGGGGATGGCAGTAATGTCTGTGGACTTGGTGCCACATGGTGGAAGCTGTCTTAGTTGGAGCTTTCCAGGTATGCTGCTTTTGATAAAAAGCAATAGGCATATGTGAGAATGAGGTTAAGTAAGTGTTTATTTGAGGACTTAATATCCTATACGCTGTAGGAGTAAAGCAATTATCATGCTGTTAATTTCACATTCATGTATGGCTTATTTATTTGTTGTTTACCTCTCTGCATAATGAAAATGCCATGGAAATCTGCTTCTTCTGGCGCTCTAATTTTAAATGAAGCTAAATGTCATGTAGAATTTTAAGTTACAGATTGCTAATTCCATTCTATTTTAGAAACTCTATGAGAAGCCCCTTTGTTCTTCCAGAATTCTTTTTAAGAGGAATTAAAGCATAATTGTCCAAGTAATTAGAGACTAGGTAGTTAATAGATTACAACATGAATCTGAAGCATTATAGGTAAATTTTCAACCATATAGTTATCTGAGCCTTTGTGTGTGTGTGTGTGTGTGTGTGTGTGTGTGTGTGTGTGTGTTTCTAAAATTCAACACCTCAATTACTTTTCTGACAGAGAAGATAATAACATATTGCCTCTACTGCTAAGTTATTTGTATCTGGCCTACTCGTAATTTGATGGCAGAGCCAACGTTTGGTGATGTGCTTTGGAAAGCTCCAGGGCAACAAGGTTGTCATCTATTTACATGACATGATATCTTTAAGAACCAGTAATTGGCAGAATTCTAAGTTAGTTTACCTTCTGGAAATGGAATTTAAAAAGGAGAGAAAGAAGGGAAGGAAAGAAAGGAGGAGGAAAGAAAGGCAAGAAGGAAGAAAAGGAAAGAAAGAAGGAAAGGAAAGATATCTATCTTCAGGGCACGTGAAGTCCCTCTCCAGTTTGGGAACCCACTGAAGGTACACGCCACAGATTCCACTTCCCGACCTTTCCTGCTCTTCTCTGCCTAATACTAGATCCACATCTGGAACCAGAATGGTGTGCCTTCCAACTTATTCCGCATATTTTATTCATTCGACAAGCGTCACCGTGGGCCCACCATATGCATCGTAAGGTCCCAACCCCTGGGTGGCTGTAGCCTGATGGAGACGATAACACACAGATGTGAAATAGTGAATAAAAACTACTGCAAGTCAATATACATTTAAATACTCCAAAGGCAGAAATGGTTGAGGAAATTCATGTCTGAAAACCTTTAACACAGTCTGCAAAGCTTGGTATGTGCCAGTTGTTCAATTTCCATTGTTATTTACAAAAGTGAAGCTTTGAATTAAAAAAAAAATGCACCATCTGCCTACCCATGTAATAATGCTTGGTTTTATTCCCAAGCATATCAACCACTGGCTTGGCATTTTAACTAACTGGAACACGTTTTTCATTAGAATGTGTCTGTGTCTACAAAGGGCCTATTTTCCTGTTTGCTCATTTTAATATCTTTGCCCCTTTACCCTGCCTTTTGCTGGACTTGAAGCTTTCTCTGTGTAAGTACGGCCAGTGTGTCAAATGACCTTGGCCTCTCAGATACCTCATGTGCAGGTTACACCCGACGCCTCTCTTTTGCCAGATACTTAATCAATCCTTGTTCTCAACTGACTGCATCATCCATACTACATTGAGTACCTATTTTCTGTGGACACGTAGGGTATATACAGCCCTGTAAGGATACAAAGAAGTACAACATGTCATCCGCCCTCAACTGAGTTTCAGTCAAAGGAAAAGTACATATAAAAATACTCTCTTTTAAGCAGAATTATCTAAGTGCCAGAGTGAATGTTACACATTTATTCATTCAGTCAGTCATTTGCTCAACAAATATTTATTGAGTGTTGTGATGTGTCAAGTACAGTGTGATTCACTGGAGACATAAACATGAATCAATCATCCATGGTGCCTGCTCTGCCCTTCTTGGAGGAAGTAGATACGGTTATAGGAGAGAATTTTGTTACTCAGAGTGTATCCAAGAATCAGCAATGTAGGCATCACTGGGGAGCTTGTTAGAAATGCAAAATCTCAGGCCCCATCCAGATCTGTTGAATCCAAATCTGCATTTTAACTAGATGCCCAAGTGGCTTGAAGTAAAAACTTAAAAGCGCTGGCTACAAGGAGTATAGAATGCTTTGCAGGGGAGCTGAAATAAAGGAGTCCCCAAGTTTTATTAAAAGAGGAAGGAAGGCAAATTTAGGCAGGTTAAAATTTTTTTCTTATCCTGTTGGGCTGTCATAACAGAAGATCATAGCCTGGGTGGCTTCTAAACAACAGAAATTTATTTCACACAGTTGTGGAGGCTGGGAAGTCCAAGATCAAGGCACTAGCAGATAAGGTGTCTGATGTGGGCTTGCTTCCTGGCTCATAGACCCCAGTCATCTTTCTGTAACCTCACAGGGCAGAAGGAGCAGTGGAACTCCCTGGGGTCTCTTTGTAAGGGCACTGGTCCCATTCATGAGGGCTCTGCTCACATGCCCTAATCATCTCTCAAAGGCCTTATCTTCTAATCGTCACACTGGGGATTAGGTTTCAACATGAATTTTGAGGGGACACAAACATTCCAGTCTTTATAGCAAAGGAGATTAATTATGATCTGAAATATGATTCAAGATGGGAAATTTTGGAAGTTAGCTCTTTAATGATCTTGTCCTTGTGATGATCCACAGGGAGAAGTGATTGAGAAAGTATGATAATAAGAAATTCAAATGTGGGGGAAGGGAGAATAGTTAAGATTCTAGACTCTCGAAGTAGGGATGGGTTGCCAGTGGCCATGCAGCCCCAGGTGTGTGGGGCTTTCTTATGCAGAACACATGGGGGTAACCATTAATATTCACAAAGGTGATTTTTTTTTAATTAATTTTTAGGGCTGGTGTTTTTTGAATCCTAAAACTATAGTGACAGTCAACAAGTAGATACAAATCAAGGTATAGTGTTTTCTATAAACCAATTTTTCTAAAACACATCTAATTTAGTAGACCTTAAGTATGGGAGAAAAGGAGGCATTAGGTAGGATCGGTAGTCTTCAAAATTAACGGAGGACGTTACTTAGCAGGGGAAAGACTGTTTACATCTTTACAGAGTTAGGTCGTTATAATCAAGCAAGGTCTTAAACAAGAGTGTGAGAAAAAGAATTTTATCTGTGGTACCTTGATCTACTGAAGTCATCCTTTCTGTTACCCCTCCACCACCTCAGCTTTTGTGGTCTTTAACACATGAGAAAATGAAGATAGCATTATGGCAAAAGCCAGGCAGGGTAATAAGGGAGGGGTGGGGGGGGGGGGGGAGACTGGTGACCTAATCAAGTATACCTTTTTGAATCACACTGTGCCAAGTGGTTTCTGTCCTCATGGCTTCTGTCCTCATGTAAGTTCTGTCTTCTTTCTACACAGGGATGTTTCCATTCTCAGGTTTGTAAGAAACTGATTGTAAAACCAATCAACCTAAGGTCAATCAAAAAAACTTACATTTGCTTATCAGGCTCTTAAGACCGCCTCAGCAGATGATTTTGTTTCTGAGATGTTTTAAAAATGACATCCGTATCTCATGTTTTATGGGCATCTGTTAGTGTGGCATTCCATGTGCTTTACACACATGACTTCTCTGCACACAAACCTGAGCTGACAGGGAGAAGCCTGCAGCTCTCCAATAAATGACAGACTTAATCAGTGAGACAGAGAGCCTAGGGCAGTGAGCTGGCCAAAGTTTGCCTTACAAAGCTCAGAGAACACCATTTGAAAATTTTCGATGCCGATGTTTCAAATGTATCAGCAGAATGGTGAGAAGGTGTTCTTTTTATATGACTGGAATGTCTCAAAACAACCTGATAACTCCAGGATTTTAATTTCTTAGCCAATAAAGCCAGGAAACTGGAGAAGTAAAGGTGGCTATGTAGGGGTTGGGATGAGGAGCTTTCTAGTCGCAGGTGAGGTCCGTAAGTGACATTGTTGTAGCAAGTTGAAAGCTTAATTGATTTAATAATTTGGAATAGTATTTTCAAAGTGGAATTCGTCTACTGTCAGTTAGACAGACTCTGTTTGGGAGTGAGCACTTTCTACACAGCTACAGAAGTACCCCCCGTCAAATGGATTTGTCGCTATATTGAGCCTTAGTAAATGTATGTATGTATGTTTGTAGTGTTTAAAGGCTAATAATACTTGTCACAATTTTGAGTTCCATAGGAAAGCAGGTTGCACTACAAATACGAGCTATGTGGTGGGTGAATATTTCACTGCTGGGAATCCTTCAATATTTAAGGTCGATTTGATATTTTACTTATGAAGATCACCATCTGTGATAAATTAGGTGGTCAGTTTCTAGCAAACTGTCTTAGGTCAAAAGACAGATTAGGAAGCAAGGGTGGGTGGAAGGAAGGAAAGAAAAAGGGAAGGAAGAAAGACCATGTAACTATGAAGAACACTCTTACACTCATGTATTGCAAATTCTCGCTTAGTTTCAAATAGGAGCAACATTGGCTTCACGATGTCTTCCGAGGAGACTGTGATGGCAGCAAACATTTGACTATACATCTTCCAGTGCTTTTGTCCTGAATAGGTTTCACTGTTCTCCAGTCAGATTTAATGCACGTGAACTACTCAATTTTAGCGATCACTCTTCAATTATTATTTCTATAATGAAAGCCACACAAAATGCAATGTTTGTATCATTACTGATAATAGACATTCTAAGTTATTTTTTTATGTCTAAACCTGAGGATTTATAACACCTCATGTAACTGGAAAGTACAGAGCAAATAAGAATATTTTCTTTAATTCCTCAAAGAACCATTGCATTTTATGAGATGATTCATTAAAATCTGCAAATACCATTTCTGAATATATGAAGGTAGAGTCAAATATTTTCTAACAGACACTCTAAGGCCATATTTTTTTGCTATCAACATTGAACGTCCTTTGGCTGAAACAGCGTCAGCTGTATATTTTGTCTTGCTTTATGCTAATATTTTATGTCAAACTTCTTTCCCACCATGTCAAAGTCCCGCCAGTGAGAATGACTCAAAATAGCTTTCCCAGTTAAGGAAAATCAAAACAAAACCGAACAAAAACCTGGGTGCTGAAAGAACGGCTGCATAGCGACTGGCGATTGGAGTTCAGCCAGCGAAAGAGAAAAATGTGGTAGCAAAAGTGGCACCACGTAAATGATTATCAGTGGAAAAAATGTCACACATCATGTGGCCTCTGTCTGTTAATTTAATGTGATGCACTTGAGTGTAAAAATAATGGGCTCTGTCAGCCTTATTAATTATCTATGCTTGTTCTGGAAGTCAGGATTGTGAAATGCCTCTGAACCACCTGATGTAATGGGCCATTTTAGAGCTTTACAAGCAAGCCTCTGCGCGAGCAGTTGCAATCCCAATGGCTAACTCATCTGCGGTTAGGGACGTTGTGCTGAGCTGGACTCACATAATAGCAATATTGGCCACAAGATGACGGAATAATCCGTCTTTCTGTAGTGGGTTTCTTTAGCCTGGTGGGACAAATTTCCTAGTTAATGAAACCATTTTGATGCCTGGGGCACTTCTTTGGCTCCGGCTGCCTCTGTTTGTCCATTACAGTTTAAATATACTGCATTTATGTTAATGGTAGAAGCAGATTAGTCTGTTATAATGCCTCATATGCGCTTCTTTGGTGTGTTCTTTAATATGACCCTTAGGAAGTGAGGAGACAAGCTAGCCTGACAGTGTTCTAACACAAGGAACTATTGATACCTTCGTGGCTGAGAATTTACAAATGGGACATTTGAGTTTGTGAGTGAGACACCATGAAGGAAGATCGGGCCGCTGAGGGCCATTTCTGCTTTCATTGTTCAAGCAAGCTGATCCATTTTGGGGTGTGTGTGTGTGTGTGTGTGTGTGTGAGAGAGAGAGAGAGAGAGAGAGAGAAAACACATTTACACTATGAGCTGCTGGAGCATAAAGAACATATCTCTTTTTCTGTCCTGGATCTTGGCATCGTGTTAAGTACCCAATGATTCTGTGATATGTGTTTGTGAGGGGATAAGTGTCCTAGTGAAAATACATGAGATTGAGATGATGATGATGATGATGGTTGTTAAATAGGCTTTAAGATCTGACCTGGCCCTATAGATTTTATGATGATGATGATCTTTCTTACAAAGTTCAGGAGAGCTTTTTGTTGCTTATGTTTTCTATCCAACTACCTATGTATCTTATATTCAAGGAATAGAGTTGTTTTAGATCATTCTGAAAGGAAAAAAAAAACCTTATTATGAAGGGATAAAAGTGGAAACTTAATGTAAAATATTCAGGTCCACGTGCCATATAAGAGTTAGGAAGTAATCTAATTAGATGAAGATCATATTTATGTATTTTCTTCCCATTGTAACTAAATTGATAACCAGATTTAGTTATGCCACTTAGATGTATGTCCCACCAACATGGAATAATTAGTAAATGTATACCAACAAAACTTTTCCTTTTACTCTTTCACAGCAAAAGCTAATGGTTCAGCTAAAGTTAGGGGACATTGAGTAAACCAGTTAACCAACCTGAACTTTGGTTTTATTGTATACAATGAGGGAGTAACATTGAGTGCTCTCTAAGGCCCTTTTTAGCTCTGAAAAGAATTGACTCTGTGATTTTGTGTCTCTCTGAATATGGCATAAGTAAATGATATTACACTTTTCATACCAGGGAAAGAATCATTTTCAGCTGTCTGAAATGGCTCTTTTCAGCCAGTTATTCTGGATTATATAACCTATTCATTTTCTTTATAGCTTTTACCACAGCCTCTAATGATCTTGTTTGTTTGTTTATTTTCCTCTTTAGAGTTTGCCTTTCCGTGGGGCTCGAGACTCTCTTGATCAAAGATGGATGCCCAGTGCTTAGAAAAACTGAGTGCCTGGCACATACAGGGGAGTCCAATAAATATTTGTTGAATGAATGAGTGCATGAACTCAGCTATGTCCCCAGAGTACAGCCTCTTTGTTCTTTAAAACAGCTTTACTTGGAGTTCAGTGGGATAAAGATGTGATTTGGATCTATCATTTATAAAATAATCACTAAAGGATATGATTAAATGTTTTGCTTCATATGTATGTGTTTATGTATATATATCTGTGTGTGTGTGTGTGTATATGTATACACACACACACACACATACCATCTGCATTTTGTTTATGGCCTTATCACTTTAGCCAATCAAAAGTGAGATTTTCATCAGTAAGTTGTTTTCTTTCCTTTTTTCTTTTTAAGTTTATTTATTTTGAGAGAGAGAGAGAGAGAGAGAGAGTGAATGAGGTAGGGGCAAAGAGAGAGAGGGAGAGAGAGAATCCCTAGCAGGTTACGCATTGTCAGTGCGAAACCCGATGTGGGGCTCAGACTCACGAACCCTGAGATCATGACCTGAGCCAAAACCAAAGAGACACCTGACTGACTGAGCCACCCAGGCGCCCCTTCATCAGTAAGTTGTTTATGTCCTTGTTTTTCTTTTTATTTTTCAACCGCTAAATTTAATTAGCCATTTTGTTCCTAAAATTTATGGCTAGCTGTCATACCTGAGTACATTGTAATTTCCAGGTACATTTTTGCATCATGTAAATAAATTTTCCTGTTAGGGATGTGCATTTTCATGTGAGGGAAGAATTTTTATCACCATTAAATGTGAATTTGTAAATTTTAGAATTCATTGTGGAAAGTAGTACATCTTGTAATTTCCCACCAGCTTTTAGAATGTCGCCTGTTCTTCCATTGCTCTTATGTAATTTCCCATAGCATGAAAATGGTAGAAAATCTTGTCATTTATCCTTCATGAACTGGCTGAATTACTCCTTGCTTTAATGTATGTTCAAGTTAAGGGCCAATCTGGGTGCTGTTTTCTGAGCTTTAAATTTGTGGCAAAGGTAGACCTTTCTTTGTAAGACGTGATGGGCCTTGCCTCCTAGTGAAGTAAATCCTTTCAAATTAGAAAAAAATTCAACTTGATTTGGAATACAGGATTATGAATATCAGTGAAAATAGAGTCTGTTTTTCCCTGTTACAGGACTCTATAATCGCTCTCTTTTGAATAGCACTATCTTTCACTGCCCTTCTTGGTTACGTGCAACGTGAAATAGTTTTTATAACAATGTTAATTTAATCTATGAACCAACTTGTTTTCATCATTGAAAAGCTGTCAGGTTTTGGTAAAATGTATTTATGACAATTTGTTGGAGACAAACCTTTGCAGCCTGTGACTATGATTTGCCCCCTCAGTAGATCTGGGAACTGTTGCTGACGATAGAGTTATGCCCGTGTGTGTTTTGTAAGCACACCTGAGATTACAAATGAGCCAGGAGGTAAAAACAAACCCAGTGACATACTAAGGAATACAGGTTTTGGTAACATGGTAGGGAAAAAGGAAGGACAATAATTTGCATTTTCTTGCCTGGAAGACGTTTTCTGTACCTCGGCTACCGTGGGCAAAGCACTCATCAGTATATCCTTGTTGTATAGCAAGAGTTGAACAAGAGATTCTCGTCACAAACTTCACCCAGTATCACACATACATGGATGTATATTTCCATGGTACTCTCATTGTGATAATTCTTGATTGTAGCACATTGCATAGTAAGTACAACTGGTTTTGCATTGTCTTTAAAAAGGTATAAATTATGGCTCCAAAGCAACCTGGTAGAGGTGCAAATGAACATTAGCACATTTCTAAAATGGAATCATTTTAAATGCACACATATAGACGTGAATTCAGTCAGTCTACTTCATTTTTTGGAAGTTTATTGCCTTAGAATGGGAAATAGATGTGTGAATGCTATCAAGGGTGTGAAATCCTCCATTTGTACAGACTGGAAACTTGGTAATAATTATGAATATAGAAATAGCAGAAATTATACAAAAGTTTAGCAACGTTTTAATTTTAAATGTAAGTGTTTCAGGGGAAGAGTTTAAATATGCTTTTGGAGAGATTTTCTTGCAGTCTTTGATACTAAAAAGTTAGGGATTTCCAACCAGCTTTTATCAATGCTAATTTTCTTGTAATTTTAAAACAGAAAACTGCGTCGACTAATCTTCCTTATTTCAAAAGCTGCTTATTCTGTTTGAATCTGATAAACTCATGAGCCTCAACTTAACCTTTTTCTCTCTGCTCACATGAGCGGACAATGGGTTTCAGCTGCAGGGAGCATTAGAAAAGCTCGCCCGATCTCTCGGCCAGCTGGAAGCCAGGCTCCCCTGCTTTTCAGCCAAATAGACCCTGGCACTGAGTTACCCTAGGGCAGAGGTTTAACATGGTTTGAATGAAGCTTGGATTTTGAAGTATCCCATCCCTTTAGGTGGATGTCACTGGGAGTCCAAGACTCCTCTTTCATTAACTGGCCTCTCACATAGATGGCAATAGTGACCGAAAACAGCCAACCACTAAAACAGTTGGTCCTTTTTTATTATT
Source organism: Panthera tigris (assembly GCF_018350195.1). Lineage (NCBI taxonomy): Eukaryota > Metazoa > Chordata > Mammalia > Carnivora > Felidae > Panthera > Panthera tigris. The sequence goes on from NC_056667.1 coordinate 167,470,679, forward strand.
TGTAATTTTGTCTATTTGCATGAGAGCCTGGCAGCATATGGCCTGATGAATTAAAAAAAAACAAAACCCCGTCAAGTCTCATCTACTGGCCAGAGCCTCTAGCTCGTGGTGTTAGCAGGGGCCAGCGGTGTTCCACCTGCCACTTGTCTGGAGGGTGCGGGGCATAAACTGATGACCTACTAGGTTTCTACAGCCAAAGAGTGCTCGGCTGATGCCATGATTTAATTCCTAACCGTACTGTCAGAAATGGCTAGAAGGGGCAACACCCACTGTTTCAATAGTAAATCTGATTGGCAAGCTACCTGCTCTTTGCCTTACCTAGTGTCCGAGCTAATTGTGCCCTAGAAGGCCAACAGGAATAGAGCGGAGCAGAAATGCTTCTGGTGCAATGAACACAGGGTCGGTTTTGAGTAGAAATGCATAGGGATGTACAGTCACGTTTTCGTTCCCTGCTAGAGGGACTAGCGGCAAAACCAGGGAAATACACAAATGTCTCTGCAATGCATCTGTTTGCTTTTATACTTGGTCATTTCAAAGTCAAAGATTTATATAGTTCTTGCATTTTGCTTTTTCTGAATTAGCCATTGTCTTTAGCTGTAAAGTTGGAGGAAAGGAATTAATTTTATGATTTCTGAGAACTGGACATTTCTTTGCCTGAAACAAGGAAATGAAAATGAGGTTCCCCCTTCAGAGTTAAACCAAATTACAAACCTTACTTTTTCTCCTTCATTTTGGGTGTATGTGATTGTATGTCAGACAAACCATGCAAACAGAGAAACAATGTACAGACTCGTACTGAGTTAAGCGTTAGGAAAGTACAAAAAAAAATTTTTTTGAAATTCAAAGTCCATCTACTAACCCATTTTGATAGTTTAGAAATCTTGGATTTTTCCTGCATTTTAAGATCACTAAATACATGCATACTAAAGACATACAAGTCAGAATTGCCAGCGATCAAAGAGGAAATGATTTGGGGGTAAAAGCTTCTATGATCTTATGAAGTGAGGGATTTTCTTGATAAGCCACAGCAGGCACATTCAGTATTTTGAGACTGAGTATAGATAAAACAGTTGACAGCATAGAGCACAAATCCCTGCTAAATGGTAGGCATTGTTATCCCACTAAATCCTAAGAATAACTGTGTGAGGTATTTTATGTTTATTGTTTTATGTTTAACAACCAGTAGAGCAAGGGTACTGACCAATCAGAATAGCAGCACTAGAGTGGAATCCCAGAAGACTCTCTGGTGGTGAGGTTTTGACCCTTTGGTTTCCTGAATTTTGGGGAGGTCCAGAGGATCCTGGTGTTGGGTGGAATTTGGGGATTGGTGGCATTTGGGCAATAGCCATTTCCCAAAAGATGCAAGTGCTTCGAGTTTTTATGAACCAGTAGTAACTCTGTGGTAGTTGAACATCATCCGCAGAGGTAGGCATTATTTTACAGATGAAGAAAGACACTGTGGCTTAGAAAGGTTAATGAATTTATTCCAAATCAGATTGCTTAATACGAGGCAGAGCCAGGATTCAAATCCACATCTGTCTCTAAAGACTGACTGAGCTCTTCCACGCCATGCCACTCCTGTAATGCTTCCTGGAAATTCCACACGAAAAAGTTGAGTCCAGTTTTTGCTGATATGTCACCTGAATAATGTGGATAAAGACATCAGATGTGCCCTACCAAGTGATGGAAGCTTGCCTGAGAGCAGAGAGAGCACCCTTTAAACTCAGTGGACTCCGACATTAGATTGATACATGTTCCTACATGTAACTCATGCTTGACAGTTGGTTGAATTAAAAGAAAACCTCTGTTGTACTTTCACGTACAGCCGTGTATAGGATATATACCAGCCACCTTTTCAGATAAGATGTGATTCTGGCTAAGAGCAAGATATTAAACTATTAAAAATATTATTCGTTTCCATTTGAGGTAATTTAAAGTTTGTTTGTTTGTTTGTTTGTTTAGAGAAAGAGAGAGAGAGGGTGTGTGCACCTGGGAGGGGCAGAGAAAGAGGGACAATGCCAAGCAGCCCCACACTTAGCATGGAGCCCGATGGCGGGGGTTTGAACTCCTGAACTGTGAGATCATAACCTGAGCTGAAACTGAGTTGGACGGTTAACCAACCGGGCCACCAGGCACCTTAAGGTAATTTAGTTTAAATTGAACTAAGTGGACAAGTGTTGCTTCAATTCAAAATGAATATACATAACAAAAGCTTAAATTGAATACGGTTTAAAATTTTCATGCAGAGAAGTGAAATTTGTCCTGAGAGGTAGCATGTATTAAGTGCTATATGGTAGTTCATTTCTTCCTAAGGAAGTAAAAACATATTGCAAGGAAATTGCAAAGTGATGAGATGGTAAGTTCTTTCCTTTCTTATGGGGCCAATTAAGGAAAGACTATAGATACACTCAAATGTATAGCCACATTAAAAAAAAAAAAGTTCAAGAGCATTGATTTTACTGGATAAAATGTAGCTGCAAACATTCTTTAATATATGAACAGATTTTGTTCCAAATGCCTATTTGCAATTTGGTATTCTAGAATTTCATATGCAGATTTCCATATATAAAATTGAAATGGCAGTAGCTTTTGTTCTCAGTCTAAATAGTAAAATTTATTTTACCTATATTTCAACTATAGAATTAATTAAACTAATTATGTTTCAGGCTCTACTTTCTATGTATTGTTAAGGAAAGGAAAAACATTCTGAGTTCTGAGGTAATTTCCCATAACATACTTGCATCTTGACCTCCAGTCTTGACATAAAACAAACAAACAAACAAACCAAAACCCATAGTTTAGATCACATCCTCCCATATTTTCTCAGGAACAAGACAGAGGTTCATCAAGGAAGAGGCTAAAGAATGAGGCTGCTTGCTTGGATTTTCAGTGTGATTCTGGGAAAACACTTTGAAGAATGTTGTAAATCTAACTATTCCATATCCCAACTATTAGCATAGATTGTAGCACTTAGAATCTTTTTTTATGTGACAGCTATGATTTTAATTCATTTATTTCATTCATTTAAGTGCACAAAATGTTGGTTTTTTTTAATTTTTTTTTTAACGTTTATTTATTTTTGAGACAGAGAGAGATAGAGCTGAACGGGGGAGGGTCACAGTGAGAGGGAGACACAGAATCTCAAACAGGCTCCAGGCTCTGAGCTGTCAGCACAGAGCCTGACGCGGGGCTCAAACCCACGGACCGTGAGATCATGACCTGAGCCGAAGTCGGACGCTTAACCGACCAAGGCACCCAGGCGCCCCACAAAATGTTTTTTTTAATGACAAAGGAAAAGAGAAGTAATAACAAAATTTTCAACTGTGAAATTTGGTTTAATATTATATGTGATAATTAACATACAGTCCAACCAGACAATGAAACTTAGGGTTGCCTCTTCATTCTATTATACATTTTCCAAAATACTTATTTTTGTGTTCAAAACTACCCAAAAAGTGTTTCGTTATGATGAGTATATTTTCTCAAACTGTATTCTCACATTCTACAGTAGAACATTTTAAAATAGTTTTTGTCAAAACTAATTACATAAAGTACCTATTTGAATGGAAGTTTCTGCAAGCATATCTTTGTAAATTAAATATAAATCCTGCTAAAAATGAAATTGATTTAATCAAATTTAGGTATATTATTACTTTCTTTAGAGGACAGACAAATATAATCCCCACAAGCATCTTTTGCAGTGTTCTGAACCTACCAGTGTTATAAATTCATTAAGAATAACATAGACTTTTGTAGTATCTCAAGCTCCTTTATTGTAATCTGCAAAATGAGCACTTACTTCAAATAGGCCTCTACTAGAAGAAATAAAAGATAGTCATTATCATGAGGACTGTCAATGTGTGTATAACCCTCAGGAACACTCCTGAAGCCTGGAGAGATTATTCACATTTGCTGTAGAGAAGAGAAAGGAGACAGAATGCTGCTTTGAACATTAAGGTGAAGGTAAGGCTCACCAAGAAAACATAACTCTCACTATTTTAGTCAGATAAATTGTTTACATCTCGCACCATGTGAGATTGGATATTCAACTTAAAGGTAGAGAGATTGAAATCCCAAAAGTGCTTTGCCTTCTGAGACCAATATTCTATCAAAGCATATTCTGCCACTGGTGGGTAACAGTCATATTTTATGAATACAAAAAGATTTTTTATGAGTTAATTTTTTATTTGTTAACTTACAAAACTCTTGTAGTTTATAGGCTCATTTTCCTCTGACCTTGAGAACACATTACTGCTTCATATTCATATGTATGACCCTGGGATACAGTGCTGCTCCCTTCCAACCACAAATGCTAAATTAACTGGTAAAACAGAACTATTTTATTAAAACTATACATTTTGCCATTATGTAATATGCTATTCAGATTTATCAGGAGAAATCAGAACAGCTTTCTTTCCACTCTTTAGCAGGTGATGCTGAATTTCTAAATAGAAAAATATACAATTGTAATTTATAACATTTTCTTAGTTCCTGCTAGTGATTAGTGTTTAAAACTATATTTTTATTTTATTTTTTTAATTTTTAAATTTTTATTTATTTCATTTAAATCCAAGTTAGTTAACATATACTGTCATAATGATTTCAGGAATAGAATTGAGTGATTCATCACTTACATATAGGACCCAGTGCTCATCCCAGCAAGTGTCCTCCTTAATGCCCATCACCCATTTAGCCCATCCCCCCACCCAACATGCCTCCAGCAACCCTGTTTGTCCTCTGTATTTAAGAGTCTCTTATGGTTTGTCTCCCTCTCTGTTTTTGTCTTATTTTTGCTTCCCTTCCCCTATATCATCTGTTTTGTTTCTTAAATTCCACATATGAGTGAAATCATATATTTTTCTTTCTCTCACTGACTTATTTTACTTAGCATAATACACTCTCGTTCCATGCATGTTGTTGCAAATGGCAAGATTTCATTTTTGATTGTTGAGTAATATTCCATTGTGTGTACATATATATATATATATATATATATATATATGTACACACACACATTATACACACACACACACATACACACATACACCACATCTTTTTTATCCATTCATCACTCAGTGAACATTTGTACTCTTTCCATACTTTGGCTATTGTTGATAGTGCTGGTATAAACTTTGGGGTGCATGTGCCCCTTGGAATCAGCACTTTTGTATCCTTTGGATAAATACCTAGTAGTGCAATTGCTGAGTCGTAGGGTAGTTCTATTTTTAGTTTTTTGAGGAACCTCCATACTGTTTTCCAGAGTGGCTGCACCAGCTTGCATTCCCACCAACAATGCAAAAGAGATCCTCTTTCTCTGCATCCTCACCAATATCTGTTGTTGCCTGAGTTGTTCATGTTAGCCATTCTGACAGGTGTGAGGTGGTATCTCGTTGTGGTTTTGATTTGTATTTCCCTGGTGATGAATGATGTTGAGCATCTTTTCATTTGTCTGCTAGCCATCAGGATGTCTTCTTTGGAAAAATGTCTATTCATATCTTCTGCCCATTTCTTCACTGGAAGATTTGTTTTTTGGGCGTTGAGTTTGATAAGTTCTTTATAGATTTTGGATACTACCCCTTTATCTGATACGTCATTTGCAAATATCTTCTCCCATTCTGTCGGTTGCCTTTTAGTTTTGCTGATTGTTTCCTTCGCTATGTAGCACTTAAATTTAAGAGCCAGGTAGCACTTCAGAGATCACCAAGTTAGGCATATCCTCCTCTTCCTTTAATTCACAAACACAGGTTAGGGCTAAAGAATCGTCACACCTTTGCTGGGCCCATTTTTCTTCTTGGTATAGTGCAAGCTAGCTATATAGCAAGATTTACAGGGTGTTTGAAATCTATGTGCTAAGAAATATTTATTTTCATTGCAACCTTCTTTCATTAAAGCATCCATTTTGTTAGGGTCTACTCATTGTGCGAATATTTCTTAAATCCTGTGCATAGCGTAATCCTAGCTGCTGGCTAAATACAGAAACAAATAAAATAGGGTTTCTGCTTTCAAGATGATTATTTTCTAGGCAAGAACAAAATGTACAAGTAAACCAAATAGCAATTCAAGAGCTTAATCAAGAAAGTAAACACATGCTTCCAAAATAAAGTTCAGACGAGAGGTGCTATGAGTTTGGAAAAAGGATGGAGAACTGTGGTGACATTGAGATAGATTGATTCATGAAAGGGCATTCATGAAAGGGCAGGACAACTGAGGCTGGAACAAAAAGTATTTGAGCCACTGAAAATGGAACAGAAGCACAGAGCATGGGGGAAAAAAGGACTTAACACGAATTGATGATTTGTTGGAAAGGGTTACGAGGACAGAGTCTAGATGTAGTTTGTGATACCTATATTAAAGCCATAATCATTCACTACCAAGCTGGTAGGAGCAGTGATCACCTGGTAATGGTGAAATGCCTGAATTTGGTGGAGGTGGGGGAGGTTGTCAGGAGACAGAGGTTCAACTCTACACACCAGAAACACCATTTTCGAGGAGAAGCTAGACCTTTCCTGCCTTTGGATGTCTTTTCCATTCTTCAAATGTGAAATGAGGGGTTTGTGTTGGGTGGTCTCCAAAATCCCATCCAGCTCATAGTTTATTAGTGATCCATTTTGGTGAAACGAAAGTAGTGGAGTGGTTTCTGAACAAAGGGATGAAAGGAGTCAGAGAAAAGAGGTTCTAAAGAGGATGGGAAGGGAGGGGGGAGTGATTGGCAGCATGCCAAGACATGGTGAGCTAAGTAGGGCAGGAGGGTCCAAGAGTGGGCACTTCTGTAGTTTGAAATGGTATCTGGGTCTGGCCTGAGAATTTACATGTCTACCTTAGACTGCCTTCTGTTCATGAATGACTCTCTTCTCTCTCCTGCACTTCTTTCAGTGTCCTTACCACCGTGCCCCCTAGCCACGTGCACCCAAACAGTAGAGAGCAGAGCACAAAGTAAATGGGTAATCTGCTTCCTGGAGCTCTTGCTTTCCACTTTTAGATTTGCACATTTTCAGTTGCCACTGATGGCAGTAATGGCTGCTCTGCTCCTTTGGTTTGCATGTCCAAGGTCAATAGTGTGATGACTGTATCCTTCAAACTGTCCTGGACACACCTAGAGACCACATTTTCAAGTATCTCAAGCTCTCTGTGGAATAGAGGAAATGTTGGCTAGGAGGAGGGACCAGAAAGAGACCAAGAGAATGCTACTCTAGAGGTCCCAAGGGAAAAAGACTACGTATCAAAGAAGCAGTGGCAGGTACAAGCTGGAGAGCCAGGGTCAGTACACAAAGCATTTCTTTATTTGCCAAATGCAGCTGTATGTGGTCCTTCCATTAATGTCTATTTATTGAGTGCCTACCATGTGCCAGATACTATTAAAGCTACTGTGATTTTCTATTAGGTCTAAGTCATTATGCTAAATGAAAATAAAGTGGATATAGTTTCTCCAAAAGGGATTAGAATTTTAAAATCTATTTCATGAGGTAGCATTTAGAACATTCACCATTGTGAAAATCTGCTAACATCTTTTTTTTTTTTTTTTTGGCATGGGCTTTATTATTGAAAGCACCTTGATACATTTGGTTCACAATTTTCTTTAAAATGATCGATCTTTAAAATATTTCTTAAGTGTTACATGGGTACGCTTGCCATTTATTTTTGTTGTGAGAGAAATGCCTCCTGACATTAAAACGTCATCTTGTTGTGGTCTCCATGTCATCCCTGGTCGGGATTCTCTGTACTCTATCAGTATAGAGCTGTCTGCAGTTCTCAAAACATGCTAAGCTACTTTGTGCCTCTGGATCTGTACATACACTAGGGGCCTCCGGTGGGGAAAGCATATCCTTGCACGGAAAATTCCCACACAATATTCTCACCAATGGTTAAAAATCTCGTTTAATCGGGCACCTGGGTGACTCAGTCAGTTATGCGTCCGACTTCAGCTCAGGTCATGATCTCGTGGTCCGTGAGTTTGAGCCCCGAGTCTGGCTCTGTGCTGACAGCTCAGAGCCTGGAGCCTGCTTCGGATTCTGTGTCTCCCTCTCTTTCTGCTCCTCCCCCACTCACTCTCTGTCTCTCTCTCAAAAATAAATAAAGATTAAAAATTTTTTAAAAAATCTCCTTTGATCAAGTTATTCACTCCCGTTAGATTGCCCATCTCCCCACTTGGGGCCCAATGTATTCTGTATACACTTTTATTATCCTATCTCTCACACGATATTCACAGTTACTTGCTCAGTTTTCTTTCCCCAGCTAGATTTTATGACCTCGTTGAAGGCAGGAACTATGTTTTATTTGTGGTCATGGCCTCAAGAAGCAAAGAGGAGAAGCTTAGTATGTGTATGGCTAATAAATTAGATGAACGAATAAATGGATGAGTGGATGAACCAACGAGCAAACATGTGCATGCACACCTTCACCTCCTGTGAACACACCGTGCCGGTATCATGAGGAATGCGAAGAAACACAAGACGGATCCTCGCCTGAAGGTACTTAGAAGATGCAGTAGCGATGCATTCTAAGAGATGCATATCATGGTTCCTGGATAATATAGCTTACAGGAAGAAGGCTTCCCTTTCTCAAGAATACAGTTATAAAAATCTTTGTAAGCTGGAAGAAATATTTTTAAAAAGCAGAAGTCTGTAATTAAAATTATGCAGCCAGAATGCTTCACTACTCTCAGTGTGGATGTAGTGAAAACGTGTAGCCACCTGATGTTACGCTACCGTTGACTTTTCAGTTTTACTCTTTGGCGGCTGACCCGAACTTGGCACGTTCTGTGTTAGATTGCTCAATCTGTCTGCTCCACAGAAAGCCACCTCCCTAACCACTACTTGTTGCTTTCTCTTCTCGAGTTAGCCTACACCCAAAGCCACTGTCAGGTGTCACAGGGATGAAACTTCAGAAGGTAAGTTAAAAAAAACAAAACAGAACAGGAACAAATGCTTTTCAAAACAGAATCTGATAAAGGCATTGGGGCAAGAATGCTAGGAAGGAAGCACCGCTTTGCAGGGTTCCCTATCTGGGGCGTGGAAGGGACTTACGGCCCTGTTTTTGTGGCGCCATAGACAGCGTGAGTGAAATGGGACAGAGTCTGGGGTCCCAAATGCCCTGAGAAGAAAGCAGGTTATGTTGTCTAGACAAGAGGAAATGCTTTATTTTTTGATGGGAGATTATTGGAATTTTAAAAGACAGATGATGGCTAGAAAATATAACTGAAGTTTTATTAATTCCTTGGCTTTTAAGATTTTCTTCTTGCTGTTTCATTCTAAAAGTCTATCTTTAAACCCAAAGTGCAGATTAAAACTTAAATTAGTATAACCCACAAAGGAAAAGGCCTGTTGTTCATCAGGCCTCCTCTTTTCTCCCCCATCAGGGGCTGTAAACTTGGGGTGGATTCAGTACCATGTCTAAGGTTTTTCTTACTTTCCTTTTGGTGAACATGGGGTTTATGGCTCTTTTATTTATTTTTCTTAATGTTTATTTATTTTGAGAGAGAGAAAGACAGAGTGTGAGTGGGGGAGGGGCAGAGAGAGAGGGAGACAGAATTGGAAGCAGGCTCCAGGCTCTGAGTTGTCAGCACAGAGCCCGATGCAGGGCTTGAACTCAGGAGCCATGGGATCATGACCTGAGCTGAAGTCAGACGCTTAACCGACTGAGCCACCCAGGGACTCCAGTACATGACTTCTTTAAATGAGTGTTTTATCATCATCTACAAATTCTATAGGTTTCAGTGTTTGAAGCAGTTTTTTTCCTATATTGTGTTAGATTATTAAGGGATCCTTAAACCTGCCTTGCCATGAAAAAGCAACATAGACTTGACACGTACTTGTGGTTCGTGTTCTTCAAGACTTTGCCTCCCATTGAGCTTTAGGGCTTTTGTGCTTTTTTCAGGCTGTTTCCACTTTTCCCCTTTCCTCCCTCACAGAATGTAAGGTTGATCAACTAAGATGTATCAATTAAGAAATAAGACCAGATGTTTTGAGAAAAGATTGAACAATGATAATTTTAAAAAGTCTTTTTAATTTTGATTTTTACACATTATACACATTTTTATTGACCTAAATTATTTTATTATAATTACAGTTGAAAGTTGGCATTTTGACATATTTAAGAGACCACTTCCTTCCAACCTAGACCGTTATTTCTTGTGTGATACATGTTGGGCCTCTTAGCAGCCTATCCCATCCAATAGTTTGGTGCTCTCTTTGTGCCAATTTGAAGTTTCCAGGTCTGGCTCCGGCAACTAGTGTAGAGGCCATTGGACCTGAGATTACACCAGAATTTCTTTTTTTTTTTTTTCCCAACCTGAGATGATTTTGTTTTTCACAGCAACACTGTCCTATTTCTCACTGGTAGATCTGATATCTAGACCTCTCTTTGGGTTGACAGTCCTGATAAACTAACAAGAATAGTTTGCATGTGTATAGGTTTTATATGCAAAGATTTTTTTCTCCTGATACTTTGTAGGTTATGTGTGGATTTTCATCGATGGCAAACTCAAATGGGTGGCAAAAAGCTGTGTAGATTCTAGAGCCTAAATGCCGACATTTAAATTCTTAATCCACTGCTACCTAAGTATGTGATCTTAGATAAGATGCTTAACTGCCATCTGCCTTAGTTTCCATGACTGTAAAGTAATGGTTTCTACCACACTGGGTTGTTATATGAGATAATTCATATGAATTGTTAACAGCAGGGCTTGTCACATAGCAAGTGCTCTTGTGTTTTTATCCAGTAGACAGAAAGAAGTAAGTGAACGCTCAACTCCCCCGGGAGACAGGGAGATGAAAATTAAAGTAACAATAAAATATCACTTTACACACATCAGATTATTAAAAGGTAGAAAATTGCACCTGGTATCAGGGAAAAATACACTCCTAGAAGGCCTGTAGAAATGTGAATTGTGACAGTTTTTTGGAAGCCAATCTAGCGAGATCTGTGACGTTTATTGTGGTATTTTCTAAACTGCCTACCACAGCCTGCCACACCCCACAGCATCCGGGCCCCTGGCAGGATATCTTGCTGACCCCTTTGTCTGCCTCCATCCTGGTGCCTCATCACACAGCAGTCACAATGCGCTGCCATCCGTTCCCAGTCACTCTCGTCTACCTGATTGCTCTTCTCTTGACACTGTCCCTGGCCTGCTCCCTCAAACCTTTCAGGTCTCTGATCAGTTAGCTCCTCAGAGAGGCCATCCTGACCACCGCATTTAAAGTAATAATCAACTTTCTCTAACTTCTGTCTCCTTATTTAGCTTTGGAAAAATACAACATTATGTTACAGGATAAATTGTTGTCTGTCCCCTCTCTAGAATGGGTATTCCGTGAGGGTGAGGACTTTGTTCACTGCTCCATTCCTAGAAGTCACTAAGTGCTAGAGGGCATCTAATAAACACCTGCTGCCCGAATGAATTTTGGATAGTAGCAGATGAACAAATAAACAGCAGGAATATGCCCATTGGTAAGAGAATGCTCAGATGAATTGGGAGATATAACATGAAGTCTTACCCAACTATGGAGAAGAATGCATTAGATTGATATCATTGAAGGGTTTCCAAAATGGATTAAGGAAGAAGTGCAGATGCAGAAATGTGTATATGACAGGACCCTAAGGAGTGACCACAGCTTCTATCTATCCATGATTTCATGAGAATGGGTACAGAAATAGCTTGCCAGATTGTAAAGGTTGGTTTTCTGGGGAAGAGTGTGCAGGATGATGGTTGAGCAGGGTGTGGAAAGGGAGTCAGAAGGCCGAAAGTTGGCTGAAAGGCAAATAAAAAATTGCCAGTGTGAGATACAGCTTCGTGTGCACTGGTGGGTATGCTTCACGGCATCCTTCCCCACCCCCATCTTGACAGTGTCAGCCTCTGACTCCTGCTGGCTGATTCGCCCCAGTTAAAGACTCTCCTTTGCAAGTCAGTGTTGATATTCTGCTAGAGGTTCCAGGAAGCATACTCAAGTCTTGCCTTTGTCTACCACTTAAAATCTCCTTGCATTCTCTGAAAAAGATACTTGTCTTTTACTATGTACTTTACGTTTGTTTTTCATGCAATGAGTCCTTGATGGTCTGTGGACTGTTACCCATCATCTTTGGGGAGTTCTGAAGAAACACTATGAAATTGATTCTTGACTGCTTGGACCTTTTATGGTTCACTAGGGCCCTTAAGGCTCCTGAGCCAGGGAGGTATACCTGGGAGGCTGACAACAGTGATTAATGGTAACATGTTTGCATACATAAAAAGAACTCTATGGAGCTCTCAGAAATTTGGGGGGAAAAGCATCGAGTTAGAAATGGTATACATTCTGAAAATAAAGTCTCGTTGTCTTAGAAATGCAAGAAAGCAGAAGCAGAATATACGGTTTGAATCATTAACAATACAATTCATGATCAGGAAAAAACGTATTTTCAGGTAAGAATGAATATATCCATTTTATCATGGCTTTCAATCATCTGAGATTTATATTCATTAGTCTTGGTTGTATTTCCTACCAGCTCTAAGGGTGGGATTATGTCCTATTTTCACAGACACTGGATGGCAGTTTTCAGTTACCCATTTGTCTTCACTTTAAATAGGATAATTTAGGGATACTAATTCTGAACTTAGGCTCCCTGAAGGAAAGATAAAATTTCATAGTGACTGATTTTAGAAGACACAAATGGTTTTGCTACAATAGAAGTGTGCTACTTCTCCTATCTTTACAGGGTTTCTGGCTTATGACTGTTCTAAAGATGACCATCAAAGGGGATGCCTGGGTGGCTCAGTCGGTTGAGTGACTGACTCTTGATATCGGCTCAGGTCATGATCCCAGGGTTGTGGGATCGAGCCCCATGTTGGGCTTCAGGATGAGTGTAGAGCCTGTTTAAGATTCTCTCTCTCTCCTTTTCCCCCCTCTCCTGTTACTTGCACACTCTCTCAGGAGCTTAACCGACTGAGCCACCCAGGCGCCCCTCTCTCTAAAAAATTAAAAAAAAAAGATGAACATCAATGGTATAACTTGAGAAGAACATTAAAAATTATCCTAATACAAAGAAACTGGGCCAACACATGCCACAAACCATTTGGACATTTTTAAGTTAGTTCAAAAATTATTTTTCTGAGAGGAGAAAAAGACGTTTAAATCCTGAAGTTGGGGGTGGGGGGAAATCCTAAGAATTTTTTTCTTAGCTGTAGGTTTCTTAAGCAATTTCTTTCATGAACATATTTATAAAACCAAACTCTTTTCCTTTTCTCAAAAACAAATGTGCATAATACAAAAAGGAGACGTAGGGTGAGTGATAGACTAACACCATGTAAGAATTCTGAATTTCAAACATGCATTCTTAATAATCATCAACCAGCAACAAATTGCTGGTATTAGTAATTGTTTTCTTTCACTACAAATACTGGGCTTTGACAATCACTTGTTTAGGACAGAAGTCTTGATTGTGTGAACTGGCAAAGCTCAAAAGAAATATGTCAAAACTTTAAAAAAATGGAAATACCCTTTCACTTTTTTTTTTTTTAAGCAACGTTGGAGGAAATCTGCAGTATATAAAGAGGGGTAAGTCAGGCTGCTGCTCTTCCTGTGGTCTCATGATTGACCTTTTACCTTTTGTTGCTTTAAATGAATTCCTCTGAAAAGGTGGAGGTAGGGAGGAGTTGGGGGGAGGGGGTGCTTTGCAGTGTCCTTTTTAAAATTAATGAGCTAGATTTCTTAAATAGGGAAGCCATGCCGAAAGCCCATGCTCTCAGAATTTTGGGGAAGTTTACATGTGTTGATGAGCTGAGAAGCTTACTTTCAGTATTAACATGCGGCAGTCCTTCCAGTCATGTTCTGAAAAGCGTCAGTATAGACATGAGACTTCAGCTCAATGACTCTTGACAAGACAGGTTTCTATAGAGAGAACCCTCCAGTACCTTAGGGTTTTGCTTAATTGTAAAGTCTAACATCTTCACCCTTTTTAAGGTCTTGGAACTTAAAACAATTAAATAATGTACCTCAATCTTATTAGTAGAGAAAATAGTAGAGAAAATTAGTAGCAGAAGATGTATTGACTAACTACAATGGCCTTTCATCCTGAACACCTAGAGTCACCCTGGAGAATCTTTACAGTAATTGAAATAAAAGCCTTAGCGGACTCTTCTCTGTATTATAAATGTGTCTGTCAAGCAACATGCTCAGAAGCATATTAATGGACAGCTGTTTAAGATAATGTTCTTTATAAATGTCATTGACCTATCTACTCCATACTTCTAGTCTCTTCTAAGATTTATAATTTTCTGTTCTCATGTTAAAACTACATGAATATAATTCATTTCAGTAAAGGGTCACCAAAGAATAACAAACAGAATGTCTTTCTTTTAACTATACACATGTACTGATGTTATCTGCTACTCTCTAAATAATAGGAAGTGCTGAGAAATATGTTTAAACATAATTTAATTTGGAAAGCTCACTAAATGTTTTAATGTGATTCAGGTATGAAAATCATGAAACTAAAAAAATAAAAATAGGCGTATTACTGGAAACATAATGAGCAGTATGCAAGCATTTTTACCTGTGAATATGGAGATCTTTAAGAATTTAAAAACTTCATAACTAAAATTTGCTGTGTGGAGTAAAACTTTTAATATTTTATGACCCACACATTATTTATCTTATTGCAAAATTAATTTGAATAAATGCTTAATTTCTCTACCATCTCTTAATTCCATTCTGTTTTATATTCTTTCTATACACACACACACACACACACACACACACACAGACACTTTTTTCTTTACCACATGCAAACATGAATATTCTGATGAAAATTGAAAGATTGAGGTCGATATATAATTTCAGATAATGGCAGCTAGAAGCACTAAAATTTTATTTAGAACATGCAAAGAAAATGTTCCTAAAAATGAAAAAATCATACAGGCTAATTTTACATGATTATGAACACATAGATACAAGTTATATATGTTTTATTATTCATAAACTATGATTTTGTTGAAGAATTTCTTCAGTGAATCATTTTGTTTAGCAAAATGCTTCTGTGACAATGAGACATATTCTTCCATTAATGTCATCTACATGAATAAAGCCTTTCCAAATCCTCCGGGTTTCTCAACCAATAAAATGGACCTCACTGTAGATACATCTGGGCTTTGTCCAGGGAGGGTGATACTGCAAAAGTCTGCGCATAAAGTCGGCTCCATCTAGGATGCTGAAGAGTCCCAGATATGAGGAGTAGAGCTTCTCTGGGCTTCGGCATAATGGTGTATGTTCTGGTTGCAAATTATACCTTAATTTACTTTTGTTTACTTTCAACTAGACAGGATGTCTATATGATTCATGTAGAATGAGCTCTGGCTCTAGGCCAAGTGGGAAGTTCAGCATCTTTCTTGTATTTCATTTTCTAGAGCTTTTCCCCACAAGTTTTATATACTGCTCAGTAAGCGATAACCATAAGTTTGTTTTTGCTTGTTTTCCTGAAAGCAACCTCTCAAGTAAATGTGTTAGATATCGGAACTGATGGGCTGTCACTTTACATATTATTAGGACACAGTTACAGGTATTCCCCCTCATTTTGAATGTCTGTTTGTGCCACTTTGCTTTCACTTGAGACCTATACTGGTACCTGTTTTCACTGAGAGACATATGAAGAGAACTTTTGCTTTTAGAAAAGCCAACAAACAAAAATAGCAGTGTTTGTTTCTCAGTGATAGAGGCTGTGTGCACCCCAGCAATGAGAGCAGGCCCCACCAAGCTCTTTCCAGGGAACCACGCCCAGTATCTCAGCAATCGAGCCGCCATAGCTTTGAACTGTGTCTGAGAATATCTGTGCTTCATCTAGGTTTATTTTGTGCTTCCATTTAAGATTTCCTAAGGTATCAGAAAAGCCTGAGAGAGGTTATTTTTGAAGTCTGGGAATGCTCAACATCTTTTCCATGTAAATTAACGGTAATGGCATTTTTGCTTTTCTCCATTCTGGCTTACGAAAGTTTTCATGGCAGCACTCTACTTTCGGATAGTGAGAGCAAAGTGTTTTCCTTGTTAATAGACTTGCTTCTTGTGGAATGGACATGACTTCTGAGCCATTAAAAATAACATAGTGTCTTGGTCTGCATCTTCCAGATCCAGTACAAATTAGCCAAGAAACTGAGGCAGGCAGAGATGTTTTGGCTCCAAAAGGGAGAGTTGTCTTTCTTTTGCAGAACTGCACATAGTTTATGGAGCTGGAGGGAAAACCATGGATGGGGCTAAGATTGTCCAGGAAGAGGGAAGAGAAAGAAAAGGGTAGAAAATAGAAGCAGGCCAATTCACAATGAGAGCCGAGAAGGAAAAGCTCAGACACTGAAAAGTAATAGCCAGCTAAGTAAGAAGGGTGGAAACCCGGCAGTAGGGAAACGGGGTTGGGAGATGATGGCAGCCGTCTCTCATGTCAAGGGTTGCAGCAAAAGCTCAGTGACGGGGGACAGAAGCGAGCTCAGGGAAGCTGGTACCTGGGACTTCATGGGGGTTTTGAGAGAGCAGTTTCGGAAGAGTGACTGGCTGAGAGGAACAGAAGTGAAGCCGGGGAGCACGAACAGCACCTGCAGAAATACCTGATAATGGGCAGGAAGAAGCAGAGCCAGTAGTCTGAGCTAGAGAGAAGATTGAGGGAAGAGGTGCCCTTCATATTTTGTTTCTGGAAATAAAAACTCCAGCTCTGATCCACTTCTGAGGATTTCATCTAAAAGGTTCCTGTGGTATCTAGAAGGTTTCAGGGCTATCACTTTAATATAACAAAATAGACATAGAATGGACAAAGTTAATTTAAAGAGTCGCTTGGAATAAATTATATTAAGCTTAGACACAAATTTTACTTATTTTTGAACTCTGATGAGCTTGATTTTGGACACACACATATCTCATGAGTATCAATTCAAACAACAGTGTTCACCGGCTGCCTGGGCGGCTCAGTCGGTTAAGCGGCTGACTTCGGCTCTGGTCATGATCTTGTAGTCCATGAATTCGAACCCCGTGTCGGGCTATGTCTGTGCTGACAGCTCAGAGCCTGGAGCCTGTTTCAGATTCTGTGTCTCCCTCTCTCTCTCTCTGCCCCTCCCCTACTCGCGCTCTCTCAAAAATGAATAAATGCTTAAAAACATTAAAATGACAATGTTCACACCTGCATTTCTGTGACTACATCGTATCAATACTCTGTTGATGATACTTGGCAAGTAAAACACTTAGTTTAACATTAATTTAGAATGCATTTTATCTTCAGAATATGCTAGCATGTATCATAGAAATATAAGAAAACATTTTCTCCATAATGGAGAGTTTTGAGTGGCACTTTTGAAAATAGTAACATTGGGGACAAAACAAAAGACAACTTCTATAACTTAAGATGAATATGTGAAATGCTAAGGACTGATGAAAAGGAACATGTCTAAAAAGACACAGTAATTGCTAAGTTATAAATTATCTTACATAAATCTGTATTCCTACTGGTTCAGCCTGTAGTGAAAACAATGATGATGAGATACTTCGAACTTGATACTGGTTGGATTTAAACCACGTAAGAAGACCAAAGAGTTTGTCATGAACCTCTTTCTCCTAATCATCTAAATTTTAGTGTCTCTTAAAGCAGAATCCCAGGTCCCCATCTCTTTTCTGAGTCCTCTCTCCCTAGGTGGCCTCATTCATTCCCAAGATTTGAGGTACCTGCCACACACTAGTGAGTACCACATTTAGGTCTGCAGCAAACATGCTTCTCTAACTCCTTTTCTTCCTCATCCTCCTGCATTTCCTTTTCCACTTAACAGCTTAATCGAGAAATAATTCACGTAAAATAAATGGCCCATATTTAAAATGATGAATGGATAAAGAAATTGTGGTTTATATACACAATGGAATACTACGTGGCAATGAGAAAGAATGAAATATGGCCTTTTGTAGCAACGTGGATGGAACTGGAGAGTGTGATGCTAAGTGAAATAAGCCATGCAGAGAAAGACAGATACCATATGGTTTCACTCTTATGTGGATCCTGAGAAACTTAACAGAAACCCATGGGGGAGGGGAAGGAAAAAAAAAAAAAAGAGGTTAGAGTGGGAGAAAGCCAAAGCATAAGAGACTGTTAAAAACTGAGAACAGGGGCGCCTGGGTGGCTCAGTCGGTTGATCGGCCAACTTCGGCTCAGTTCATGATCTCACAGTCCATGAGTTCGAGCCCCGCGTCGGGCTCTGTGCTGACAGCTCAGAGCCTGGAGCCTGTTTCAGATTCTGTGTCTCCCTTTCTCTGACCCTCCCCCGTTCATGCTCTGTCTCTCTCTGTCTCAAAAATAAATAAACGTTAAAAAAAAATAAAAAAATAAAATAAAATAAAAAAACTGAGAACAAACTGAGGGTTGATGGGGGGTGGGAGGGAGGGGAGGGTGGGTGATGGGTATTGAGGAGGGCACCTTTTGGGATGAGCACTGGGTGTTGTATGGAAACCAATTTGACAATAAATTTCATATATTAAAAAAAATAAAAAAAATAAAATGTAAAATGTAGTAAGTTTTGACATATGTATTTGCCTGTGAAACCATCACCACAAACAAGAGTGAGCTTAATGATACCTCCAAAAGCTTCCTCATACTTTTTCTAATTCCTTTCATTTTTCCCACCCCCTCACTAGTCTCTAGGCAACCAAAATGCTGTTTTGTCGCCGTGCATTAGTTTACATATTCTAGAATTGTATATAAATGGAAAGATTTGATATAATGAATGGAAAGTTTCTTTCGTACTTAAAGGGTTTCAAGGGCTGTAGCTTTACGATGACAAAATATAACTCAAAAAGGTTAAACAGCTATTTGAAATAATGTTTTTACCTTTTTTGGGGGGGGGGTCTGGCTTTTTTTTGCTCATCCTAACTATTCTGTGATTCACCCATGTTGTTGCATTTATCAATAGTTCATTCCTTCTTATCGCTGAGAAGTAGCATTCCACCGTACTGGTATTCCATTGTATGAATACACTATAATTCATTTATCCATTCACCTGCTGACGGGCATTTGAGTTGCTTCCAATTTTTGGCTATTACACATAAAGTGGCTATAAATATTTGTGTAGGGCTTTGTATGGACATATGTTTTAATTTATCTTGGGTAATATTGAGGAATGGAATGGCTGGATCACATGGTAGGCATATGTTAAAAACTGGGGGAAGCTGCCAAATTGTTTTCTAATGTCGTTGTGCCTTTGTTATTCTCACCACCAGGGTAGGAGAGCTCTAGCTATTCCTTAGACTTGTCAACACTTGTTATGGTCAGAATTTTAATTTTAGTTCTAATAGGTGTGGACTGTTATCTCATTGTAGTTTTAATTTGCATATCCCTACTAACATGTAATGTTGAGTTTCTTTTCTGTGTTTATTTCCTACATGCATATCATTTTTGGTACAGTATCTGTTCAAAGTATTTGCCTATTTTTTAATTGGGATGTGTCTTACTGAGATACAAGTCTTTTACCAGACGTATGATTTGCAAATGCTTTTTCCCAGTCTGTGGCTTGTCTTTTTATTCTCTTAGCAGCACCTTTCAAAGAGGCAATGTCTTTAATTTTGATAAAGTACAATTGACTGATCTTTTCTGTTATCACATTTTTGGTGTCGTATTTTAAAAATATTTGCCTAGGGGCGCCTGGGTGGCTCAGTCGTTCGGCGGCCGACTTCGGCTCAGGTCATGATCTCGCGGTCCGTGAGTTTGAGCCCCGCGTCGGGCTCTGTGCTGACAGCTCAGACCCTGGAGCCTGTTTCAGATTCTGTGTCTCCCTCTCTCTGACCCTCCCCCATTCATGCTCTGTCTCTCTCTATCTCAAAAATAAATAAACGTTAAAAAAAAAATTAAAAAAATAAAAATATTTGCCTAAACCAGAGTCATAACAATTTTCTCCTGTATTTGCTTTCAGAATTTTTATAATGCTATGTTCTACACTTAAATATAAGGCCCATTTTGAATTAATTATCAATAGTATTTTTTGGTATGAGGTATGGATCAAACTTCATTTTTCTGCATATGGTGTCCAATTGTTCCAAAACTGCTTTTGGAAAGACTATTCTTTCTCAGTTGAGATGCCTTTTCACCTTTGCCAAAAACAAAATACAAAAACAAAAACAAACACAGTTGTTTATACAGGTGTAGGTCTTTTTCTGAACTCTTTTCTGTTTCATTGATCTATATGTGTGTTTTCATGCCAGTACCACATGACTTTCATTAATGTAGCTTATATTGAAATCAGGTAGTGTTACTCTTTTTTTTTTAATCAAATTTTATTTATTTATTTATTTATTTATTTATTTATTTATTTATTTATTTTTCAGGAATAGAATTTAGTGATTCATCATTTACATATAACACCCAATGCTCATCCCAACCAGTGTCCTCCTTAATGCCCCTTGCCTTTCCCCCAACCCGACACCCCACCAGCAACCATAAGTTTGTTCTGTGTATTTAGGAGTCTTTCATGGTTTGTCTCCCTCTCTGTTTTTATCTTATTTTTGCTTCCCTTCCCCTATGTTTATCTATTTTGTATCTTAAATTCCACATATGAATGAAATCATATGATATTTGTCTTTCTCTGACTTATTTTGCTTAGCATAATACACTCTAGTTCCATCCACATTGTTGCAAATGGCCAGATTTCATTCTTTTTGATTGCCAAGTAGTTTTCCATTGTGTGTGTATGTATGTATATATATACATACACATCTATATATACATGACATCTTCTTTATCCATTCATCAGTCAATGGATATTTGGGCTCTTCCCATACTTTGACTATTGTCAATAGTGCTGCTATAAACACTGGGGTGCATGTGCCTCTTCGAATCAGCATTTTTGTATCCTTTGGATAAATACCTAGTAGTACAATTATATCCTTTGTATCCTTTGGATAAGGTAGTGTTACTCTTATAGCTTTTCCCCCCAAACATATTTTGGGTATTCTAGGTCTTTTCATTTCCTTATGAATTTTAGAATGATCTCAGTGAAGCTATGTTTATTTTACAGTTCTTTTTTTCTCATTCTTCCTTTTTGATAATTTCGATTGATTGCCATATCTTTAAGTTCATTAAGTCTTTTCTTCTGCAGTGACTAACCTGCTGTTCATACAATTCAGTGTAGTTTTCATCTCAGACATTGTCATTTTCATCTTCAGAAATGTTGTCTTTTATTATATCTTGATCTTTGAGTTTTTGAAAATATGGAAAACAATTTTATAATAATTAATATTCTAGAATGCTAATTCTAAAATCTGTGTAATTTCTAGGTCAGTTTCATTGATTGGCTTTGATTCATTTTTTTCCCCTATAATGGGTCATATTTTTCTGGTGCTTTGCATGTCTTGTAATTTTTGAATTGATGACAGGCATTGTAAATTTTACCTTGCTCCTGTTAGATTTTTTTTATTATTATAATCCTGAGCTTTGTTTTTGGATGCCTTTAAGTTATTTGGAAACCATTTGATTCTCTTAAATCTTTAAAGATTTATTAGGTGGTATCAGAGCAGTGTTTAGAGCAATGACTGTTACTGTAGCAAGATCTTCTGAGTACTTACCTAATGCCCCATCAATTATAGTCTGGCTGTTGTGTACAGGACTGTTCCCAGCCCATGAAAACTCTAAGTTTTATTCCCTCCCATCCTTCCAGGTTGTTCCTTCTCAGTGCTCAAGTAGTTTCTTCAAATGCATGTAATGGTCAGTGCTCTCCTGAACACTTAAAGGAGTTCTCTGTAGATTTACAGAGTTCTCTCTTAGTGCAGCTCTCTTTTCTCCAGTTTTCTGTCCTATGAACTCTAGCCTTCTTGATTTTCCTATACAGTTAGCTCTATCTACTCAACGCAGGGCATCTGCCATGTTCCCTTTCCCTGTGCCACCTCGTGGGAACTTTCTCAGGGATTTAAATGAGATCATATTAAGACTCAGCTCATATCAAATGTCTTGGAAAAGATATTTCATAATTGGTTATTGTGTTGTTCCAACTTCATTTTGGTTGCATGTGGAAGCCTTGTCTAGCTAGCTTCTTGATCTGTCTACTTGGATGATTCACAGTTGTCTTAAACTCTTAACGCTGCTTTTCCCCTCAGTATGTGATACCAGCAAACACAAGTTGCTCATACTTAAATCTGAAAATCGTTCTTGACTTCTCCTTCCTCTTCATGACCAATACCCAATCCTTCAGCAAATCATAGATTATACCTCCATAGTATATCTTAAATGTATATTCATTTCTCTTCATCCCTACCTCTGTCATCCTAGTTGAGGGTACAGACATTTTTCATTGAGATTACTGTAACAGTCTCCTAACTAGTCTCCCTATTCCTTCCTTTGCTTCCTCTTTACCCCATCATAATCATTTATTATATAGAAGTTTTGTGAACTTTTAAAACTGTAAACCAAGTCAAATCATATTAAAAAAAAATCCTTCTCATTGCACATAAAATAAAAGTCCAAACACCCTATAATGTCCTACAAGATATAAGAGATTTGTCCAACATTACCTTGAACTCTTCACATACTTCTTTTTTTGTTAAAGTTTCATTTATTTTGAGAGAGAGCGAGCATACAAATAGAGGAGGGGCAGAAAGAGAGAGAGAGAGAGAGAGAGAGAGAGAGAGAGAGAGAGAGAGAGAGAGAATATTCCAGGCAGGCTCAGAACTGGCAGCATGGAGCCCAGTGCAGGGCTCAAACCCACGAATCGAGATCATGACCTGAGCCAAAACCAGGAGTCAGAGTGTTAACTGAGTCACCCAGGTGCCCCCACATCCTTCTTAACTAGGCTTGAGTCACACTGGCAACTCTACTTTCTAGAAAAATCCAAACTCTTTCCTACTTTAGAGACTTACCACCACATGGAATGTCTTTCCCTTTGTTTCGTGGTATGACTGATGTTCTCTCGTTTTCCACGTCTTGACCTAAATAATAATACCTCTGAAGTCAAGCTTCCACTAACTTTTTGTTTTTGCTTTGTTTTTTGTTTTGTTTTTAATTTGTTTTTTAATTTTTTAAAATTTACATCCAAATTAGTTAGCATATAGTGCAACAATGATTTCAGGAGTAGATTCCTTAGTGCTCCTTACCCATTTAGCCCATGCCCCCTCCCACAACGCATCCAGTAACCCTCAGTTTGTTCTCCATATTTATGAGTTTCTTCTGTTTTGTCCCTCTCCCTGTTTTTATATTATTTTTGCTTCCCTTCCCTTATGTTCATCTGTTTTGTCTCTTAAAGTCCTCATATGAGTGAAGTCATATGATATTTGTCTTTCTCTGACTAATTTCACTTAGAATAATACCCTCTAGTTCCATCCATGTAGTTGCAAATGGCAAGATTTCATTCTTTTTGAATGCCGAGTAATACTCCATTGTGTATGTGTGTGTATATATATATATATATATATATATATATATATATATACACACACATACACACATACATACCACATCTTCTTTTTCCAGTCATCCATTGATGGACATTTGGGCTCTTTCCATACTTTGGCTATTGTTGATAGTGCTGCTAGAAACATGGGGGTGCATGTGTCCCTTCGAAATAGCACACCTGTATCCCGTGGATAAATGCTTAGTAGTGCAATTGCTGGGTCATAGGGTAGGTTATATTTTTAGTTTTTTGAGGAACCTCCATACTGTTTTCCAGAGTGGCTGCACCAGCTTGCATTCCCATCCACTAACTTTTCATCTAAGTACTCTGGTTTTCTATCATAGTGCCTTGCCTGTTATCTTCATGGAACTTAATCATCTTGCACTTATATTCTGTAATTATTTATTTATTTACATGTTTTATGTCTTTCTCTACTAGATTGTAAACTTTGGGGGGTCTGAAACATATCTCTTTGCTTACTACTGTATCCCCGGCACTTGATGCTGCCCATCACATAGCAGGTATTCAAATGAAGAAACTGATTGAGTTGAAATCACATTTGTTGTGATTTCCTGATACTAGAAAGACTATCATTGCTACTTGCTTATAGATTGGTCAAATCCTGCAATTAGAGGATAACCTCTTTAAGAGCTATTACTTTGGGAAAAAAATTAGACTTTTTAGATTTTCATTTATGAGATCCTGACAATTACAATCAGAGGGTAGAGTAAATATGTGAATACTGGCCATATGAGAAGGACATTCAGAGCAGAAAGAATGAGAGAGTGCAAGAAAGGAGCAAAAAATATTTTTAGGACATATCCTACAAACACAAATTATGTCGTATTTACTTACCTAGGTGAGTCCTAATCATTATATTCTTTCTGTATTTATATCTATTATATGTGCTAGTGACTGTAGTAGTTAACATTTATGTAATAGGCCATAATATCTCATTTAATTTTCACAACCCAGTGAAGACGTTATCTTTATTATTCTCATATTATAGATGGGAAATAAAGTTAAGAAAGATTATATTATTCCCTCAAAGTCACAAAACTAATACTTACATTCATACCATGAGCTTTAAGTTGCTCAGTCCTGCTGCCAGACAACCTTTTGCAAATATACATAAGGAATCTATACAACGTCTATAAAGGACCAGGGACATGTCTGAGAGATGAGATTGTATTCTGTGTAGGTTCAAAAGCACTGCTCTCATTCTCCCAAGAGGTTCTAATATTAAAAATACTATTCATATATACATATATATATATATATATACACATATATATATATATATATAAATTGTCAAGATTCTGTGATTTGCCAAATCTTAAGTAGCTAAAATCAGCTGATGACCAGTCCCACTCTCCTGTGATACTTAGAATTGCTAAAAGCACAGTTATTAAACTAACATCAGCCTTCGTGCTGATTATTTTAACTTTTAATATTTGAAATTCTGTGTAGACACTAGTTTGTCAAAGTCTGTGATCTAAGTTCTTGGCCCTTTCTTCCTTTCAGTACATACTACATTGCAGTGATCAGATCAGAAGTAACTAGGGTGTAATTCTTATTCATGCTGAGATACCTCATTGCCCAAGAAGATTTCAAACAGCTATAGTTTGGCAGGCTGACCTTACTGCCAAGTTGAGGTTGGTATCTATGCTATATAAGGGTGTGGTTTCTATTTTCTCTCTTTCCTACCTTACCACATTGTCCATCAAGTTCTAGCTGCTGGGTGACCTACTTTATTGTTTTCCCATGAAGTTTCATCCATTCATAAGTACTTACAGAGGGACACCTGGGTGGCTCAGTTGGTTAAGCACCTGACTCTGGATTTCAGTTCAGGTCATGATCTCATGGTTAGTGAGTTCAAGCCCCACATCAGGTGCTGCGATGGCAGTACAGAGCCTGCTTGGGATTCTCTCTTTCTCCCTCTCTTTCCGTCCCTCCCCTGATTGCTCTCTCTCTCTCTCTGTAAAATAAATAAACTTAAAAATAATTTAAAAATATATTTATGAAGGGAGTACCCTGTGCCAGGCATTTAGTACTAGAAATGTGTGCAGTAAACTAAAAGATGAGAAAAAAATATGTTTGTGTTTTATATTTTAGCAGGGAGATAAACATGAAACAAAACAAAGGTATTATATAGCATATTAGATAGACAATGTTAGGCATTGTCTATGCATATCTATTAAGAAAATATAGCAGGAAACGGGAATTTGAGAGCCTGGAGTGGATTGAAATGGGAAGAGTGGTAATTCTAAGTAGAGTAACCAGGGAAGGCCTCACTGAAAAGATGATAAGACGAAAGGGAGGTCTCCATGTAAATATCTGGACAAGAGCTTTCCTACTAGAGGAAACAGCACATGCTCTGAGGTTGGCGCATGCCAGGAATATTCTAGAGGCAGCAAGGAGGTCAGAGGGGCTAGAGTAGAGTGACCAAGTGGAAGGAACTAAAAGGTGAAGTTAAAGAAAAAAAGTACAGAATGGTAGATGGTGTGGACTTTATACAGCATTGTAAGTACTTTGGCTTTTACTCTTTGAAATAAGATGCCATTGAAAGGCTTTCGCCAGAACAATAATATAATATGATGAATTTTAAAGGATCATTTTGGCTTCTGTGTTGAAAATAGACTACAGGGGCAAAGGATAAAGCAGTGAGACTACTTAAAAGACCATTTTAGTATTCTTGGCAAAATGAAGGTGGCTTGAACCAGGAAGGTGACAGTGAAGGTGGTCAAATGCAGTGGGATTCTGAATATATTTTGAAGCTGGAGCTGACAGGGTTTGCATTAGATTTGATATGGGTATGAAAGAAAGTCAAGAATGGCTCCAAGAGTTTCTGTTCTGATCAGCTAGCAAGGTGGGTTTGCCATTAATAGAGATAAGAAGACAGAAAAGCAGCTCTTAGAAGGGAGAGTCAGGAGTGTAGACATGTTACCTCTATTCAATATTTAGTAGGTATTAAGTGGACAATTTCTTAGTTGGAATTTGGAACCAGGGGAGGGGTCCAGCCTCAATAGATTGCATTAAGAGCTATAGATTGCATTAAGAGGATGGATGAGATCACTTAAGAAATATATGAATAGAGAAGATGTCTAAGGTCCCTCCTCTGGGGTATTCCAAGATTGCACATCATTCCATAGATGTGAGTTTGGAAGAAGATTAGTGTTGACATGAAAGCAAGGTGAAGAAAGGAGGAAGAGGTGATCACTACTGTAAAATTTTGCTGACAGAATAAGTGAGAAGAAAATGAACATAACCAGTGTGTATGGCAATATGGGGGTCCTTGGTGGTCTTAGAAACAGCAATTTGGGTAAAATGGTTCTGGCCAAAGCTCAAGTGAAGTCAGTTTAAGAAAAAATGGCAAGAATATGAATATGGGCCCTTTGATTTTAAATGTTAGTGTCATTTAGAAGGTTCTTATTGACAAAAACAAAATCCATGCAGATAGCTCTTTTCTGGAGTGTTTTGGCTTACCCATCACTTTAAAGCACATTTGGGGGGCTCTCTTTCTATTTGATCATTATGCATGACCTCCAGAGCCAATTAGCAGTTTTGTCCTTAGGAAAATTCCTCTTTTTCTCGCACTGTGAAGCTTCCCCTCAGTTTTCAGCAGCTGTCCTTCTCTGCTCAAATGGAAGAAATGCCCATTTGTGCCATATGGAAAAGTAGATGCCAGATAAAAGAGTAAGAATATCCGTATATTTCTACATTAGTGTTACTTGTATGGGATTCTTTTGTGGATAAAGCTTTGCTTCAGAACCGAAAACATCCTTAGCAAATGACAAAAATTAATGCTGGTTTTCTACTATAGAGAGAAAGTTACACATTTTGCACATGTTAAGTGAAAAAATTTGTGAGAGAAAAAAAAGACTGGTTGAAAATTGACTTTCACGTATTTCCTGTGTGTGTAATGTGCGTACGCACACACACACACACACAAATATGTATATAAGTTTATTTTGAAATAACATCAGTTTTACTGAGAAGTAACAAGTCCAATACAAAGAACTTTTCTGAGAGTAAGGTGACACCAAGTTGCCACATCACCCCCAAATAGTTTAGTGTATAATGTCGATTAACAAGGATATTCTTCCGCATTGCCACAGTACCACCACCAAAGTCAAGAAATTAACACTGATACATTACTACCATTTAATCCACAGAACCTATTGAAGTTTCACCCATTGTCTCAAAAGGATCCAGTTTAGGATAATGTGACATTGCAATGCTGTGATTCTTAAAGTTTCTGTCTGGCACAGTTCCTTAGTGTTTCCTTGCTTTTGTAACCCAGACACTGGTCAGCTATTTTGTAGACTGTTCTTCAGTTTAAGTATGTTTCCAGTTTCCTCAATATTAGATTTAGATTTTGCAATTGTGGTGTGAATATTACAGAAGGGATGTTATGTTTTTTGTACCCTGTTCCAGGATATTACATAGCCCGCTGCTTCACTTTATTTATCTCAGTACTGGTGATGGAACTTTGATCTGTTGGTTAAGGTTATGTTTGTTAGGTTTCTCCATTGTAAAGTTACTCATTTCCCTTCATAATTTAATCACTATTTGTATGGAGATAATTTGAAACCATGCAAATATCTCATTTCTTATCAAACTTTCACTCCCCTTGTTTTAACATTTATTCATGTTTCTTGACTGAATTATTGTGATGGTTGACAAATGGTGATTTTTGAATTCTATCATTCATTCTGCATTTATTAATTGTAGTCTACTGTAAGAAAAATCCTTCTATTCTCCCCATTTAATCACTTATTTA
The DNA here is from genome assembly GCF_018350195.1 of Panthera tigris. Lineage (NCBI taxonomy): Eukaryota > Metazoa > Chordata > Mammalia > Carnivora > Felidae > Panthera > Panthera tigris. The sequence continues at coordinate 167,498,815 of NC_056667.1, forward strand.
TTTTTATTAGTATGAATTCATGGATTCCTGTTTTATCCAATGACTTATCATTTGCTAATATCATTACTTATTTTGATGCTTATTTTGTCCCAGATTCGCCAGTGGGAGTTTATTCTGGCTTCTGTGTATTATTAGCATGTTCCTTAATTCACTGAGGAGTTTCTTACTTTCTGGCACAAGAAGGCACATGGCTGTACTTTTTCTGCCCTGGCTTTTTCTCCAAGTGTCTCTGTTTCTTTTTTTAAAGGATGGTATTTAGAAACCATCATCTGGGTGTTAGATGTGTTTATTGTTGCTGGAGTGTCAATGCTCCCAGGTTCTCCTGGTAGACAGTGTTAGGGAATATATGCATACATAAATTTACACTTATTTTGTATTGTTATATCTGTTAATGAGTAATGAAAACCTTGAATTTACACTGATACTACAATCCTGATCCAATACCATGAAGTTCATTTCAGTGTTCCCCCTTTCCATAAAGAAATCATATGTATAGTGAGTATAGGTTCCCTATACTAATATGACCTCCCCTGTATGTAAAACTTCCCACCTCCATGCCTCAGTACCACTGCTTCCTAAATAGGTACCTTCCTTATCCTGCTCAGGTTCCAACTATGCTCCAGGCTTCTGCCCACCATCTCTCCTAATCAACTAATCAACTTCCTAATCAACTTCCTAATCCCTTTTGGGCTCTAACACCACAGTACCATGTGTCATGCTGGGCCATTACAGTCCTATCACTCCCTCATCAACTCCTACCTTACTAGGAGAGAAGGAGACAAGGAGAGAAAGGCAAAATTTATTCATATATAGAATATATTCCATGACCTTTTTAAAAAATTTAAATTAAAATTAACTAATATACGTGCAGTATTGATTTCAGAAGTAGAAGTCAGTGATTCATCACTTACCTGTAATACCCGGTGCACATCACAAGTGCCCACCTTAATACACATCACCCATCTCCCACCCACTTCCCTCCATGAACCCTCAGTTCTCTAATGTTAAGAGTCTTTCATGGTTTGTTTCTCTTTCTTCTCTCCTCCCTTTCATCCTGTTCATCTGTTTTTTTCTTAAATTCCACATATGCATGAAATCATATGATATTTCTCTTTCTCTGATAGACTTATTTTGCTTACCGTAATATATTCTAGCTCCACCCACATTATTGCAAATGGCAGGATTTCATTCTTTTTGTTGGCTGAGTGATATTCCATTGTGTGTGTGTGTGTGTGTGTGTGTGTGTGTGTGTGTATACAGACACACACATACATCCTACATCTTCTTTATCCATTCATCAGTCAATGGACAGCTGACAGATGCATGAAAAGATGTTCAACATCACTCATCATCAGGGAAATACAAATCAAAACCATGATAAGATAGTACCTCACATCTGTCAGATTGGCTAAAATTAGCAACACAAGAAACACCACAGGTGTTGGCGAGGCTGCAGAGAAAGGGGAATCCTCTTGCATTGCTGGCAGGAATGCAAACTGGTGCAGTCACTCTAGAGAACAGTATGGGGGTTCCTCAAAGTGCTAAAAATAGACCTATCCATGACCTTTTAATGAACTGTTAACATTCTTAATTCTGAGTGTTTCTTTTACTCTACAAAGATGACAAATTTAGGAAGCTGATGCAATTTTAACTCATGTCAATCATATGATTACATTTTCCATAGTAAATTCAGTAAATGTAATCTCCTACAGACACATTTATTCATTCCCAGCTTCAAAGTCTGTTTTCAACTAACTTCGTGAAATACTTGGGTTTTCATCTTTGTGACAAAATAAAGATGTTGTTGATTTATCCCATTCAGTATAGAGTTTCACTCATGTTTCTGATACTTTTGAATAGTAGGGCTGTTGGAAAGCCATAGGCATTTCTACATGAAGTCTATTATCTGAAGAGACAATAACATTTCTCTCAATTTTAGAAATTGTGAAAAAAATGCCACTCTTCCTTCTGGCTCCAATCCAAAAAACTAATATCTCTGTCCCTTGATAAATCAAAAGGAAGATCTGGGGATCAGTGGCATTTTGGGTATGAATACGTATTTATTATTCTTTGTAATTTTTTATTGTTATTTCTAAGCATAGGTAATCTATTTGCTTTTCAAAAGAATCTTAACATATGTTAATTCCACATATAATACAAAAATGATTCCTATAACAGAATATTTTTTAAGATAGGGATACAATTTTAAATATTTTAACTGAATTTATAATTTTTTCATTAATGTCATATATAGTACATAATTTAATATACCACATTACATGTTTTATATATAAATATATAAGAATATCATATATGCAATGGGAAATCAACAAAAAAAGGTGAGGAAAGTTTAAATCAGGTATTTAAAAAAGGGAGAAGATGGCACAAAAACATACACTCAGATCAATGGAACAGAATAGAGAACTCAGAAATGGACCCACAAACATATAGCCAACTAATCTTGACAACTAATCTAATCCTGACAAAGCAGGAAGGAATGTCCAATGGAATAAAGACCATCTCTTCAGCAAGTGGTGCTGGGAAAACTGGACAGCGACATGCAGAAGAATGAACCTGGACCACTTTCTTACACCATACATAAAAATAAACTCAAAATGGATGAAAGACCTCAATGTAAGACAGGAAGCCATCAGAATCCTCAAGGAGAAAGCAGGCAAAAACCTCTTTGATCTTGCCTGCAGCAACTTCTTACTCAACATGTCTCCAGAGGCAAGGGAAACCAAAGCAAAGATGAACTACTGGGACCTCATCAAAATAAAAAGCTTCTGCACAGAGAAGGAAACAATCAGCAAAACTAAAAGGCAACCAACAGAATGGGAGAAGATATTTGTAAATGACATATCAGATAAAGGATTAGTATCCCAAATATATAAAGAACTTATCAAACTCAACACCAAAAACCAAATCATCCAGTGAAGAAATGGGCAAAAGACATGAATAGACACTTCTCCCAAGAAGACATCCAGATGGCCAACCGACACATGAAAAAATGCTCCACATCACTCATCATCAGGGAAATACAAATCAAAACCACAATGAAATACCACTTCACACCTGTCAGAATGGCTAACTTAACAACTCAGGCAGCAACAGATATTGGCAAGGATGTGGAGAAAGAGTATCTCTTTTGCATTGCTGGTGGGAATGCAAGCTGGTGCAGCCACTCTGGAAAACAGTATGGAGGTTCCTCAAAAAATTAGAAATAAAACTACCCTATAACCCAGCAATTGCACTACTAGGTATTTATCCAAGGGATACAGGTATGCTGTTTCAAAGGGGCACATGCACTCCAATGTTTATAGCAGCACTATCAACAATAGCCAAAGTATGGAAGGAGCCCAAATGTCCATTGATGGATGAATGGATAAAAAAGATGTACATATATATAATGGAGTATTACTTGGAAATCAAAAAGAATGAAATCTTGCCATTTGCAACTATGTGGATGAAACTGGAGGGTATTATGCTAAGCGAAATTAGAGACAAATATCATATGACTTCACTCATATGAGGACTTTAAGACACAGAACAGATGAACATAAGGGAAGGGAAGCAAAAATAATATAAAAACAGGGAGGGGGACAAAACATAAGGGACTCTTAAATATGGAGAACAAATTGAGGGTTACTGGAGGGGTTGTGGGAGGGAGGATGGGCTAAATGGATAAGGGGCAGTAAGGAATCTACTCCTGAAATCATTGTTGCCCTATATGCTAACCAATTTTGATGTAAATTAAAAAAAAATTAAAAAAAGAAATGATATTAAAAAATAATTATGTTGAATGAAAGACTAAAAATAAAGGTAAATGCTAGATATAAAATAAGAATAATAAATAATACAAAAATAAAAAAGGGGGAAGAGTTCAGGAGAGTTTAGCTGTTTAGTTTCTGTTGGAAAATTAGGTGATGGTTGGAGGCCAATGAGAATGCAAACTTAGTTGAGCAGTATGGAGAAAAGCCACATTCTGGGAGATAGGTCAAGGTGGGAGACATAAAGATTGAACCTGGTCCAGGTACTCCTCAAGCTTCGGGCAACAGTTCCAATGCCAGTTCTTACAGGTAGCCTCACCTGGGCCCCCTGCTGGCCATTGCTTCCTTAGCACCCTGCACTCTTTTTACCATATCACTTACTGGATCTTTATTTATTACCTTAATTCTGATTTTCCTGTAAGCATAGGGCAAGGACCATATCTTTACTCATAAAGCATGTAACACAGTTCTTGGGAGATGACAGGTGCTGAGTAAATTAATTTTAGCCCGAAAGCAAGAGAAGAATAGTTTGAGAGAGCAGCATGGTTATATACTCAACAATAATGAAATAACCCAGAAAAACGCTTGGTTGATTTCCTCCATAAGTTCTTCTAGATAAGATAAAAGGGAGAATGGATGGGGAAAAATTTCCCAAATCAAGCAATGAACTTAAACAAAGTTTATTGTATTGTAATAGTGTTGTATGATGACAGATGGTAGCTACACTTGTGAACACAACATTACATACAAACTTGTCATCTCACTATGTTGCACACCTGAAACTAATGTAACATTGTGTGTCACCTACTTAAAAGAGCACTGTGGAATCAGATCACGTTGGTTTGAATTCACACTACACTTCTTAGATCTGTGATCTTGTGTTCTAACTCGTGTAAACTTCAGTGTCCCCATCTTTAAAATGACGAACATAATGATCTAATGCCAAGACCGTCAGTAGGTTTAAATATGTGCAAAGCTTACATATATATAGTAAATTCTCAACAAATGCTCCGTGTTCTTAGGCCTGCCTCACTTTTCTAATCTCTGTTCTTCATTTGGTTTAAAATGATTGAATTTAGTACAAGAAAATAAGTCCTCCAAATGGTACTGGTAAGCAGTACACAGAAGCTTTCATATTTTGGACTTCTTAGAAAGGGAGGTGTGAGGTGCTAGAGGAAAAGAACACAGTCTCGTCTTCTGGTTTATCTCATGTCTGGCACACACTGTGTACTACATGTGGAATTTTGTCACCAAATAGACAATAAATATGAAAATATCCATCTTTTTATTTTTTTTAACTTCTGGCCTCTTTTTTTCATAAGTGTGCTTTCATTCCATTTTTTTCAGAAAAATCAAACCAGAATGCAAGAGTGCAGTTCCTGATGAAAAATTGAGATTAGTATGAAATTAAAAGTTTGAAGGACTTAAATCTGAAGTACTGAAATAAGCCAGCTACGAGGTGGTTGTTAGGTCTGCACTTTCGACATTGCTTGTCAGCTCTAGTTCTGATCTGTTACATAACCATGGTGCAATTACCCTATCTACCACCTAACCCTCACGGTCTCGCTTGATTATTAGAGAGCTCAGGTGTCATTTTTAAAAAATTGAAAAACAAATTGGTTTTGCATCTCGGCCCTGCCACCACCAAAAGGCAGTCTGCATGCCTTTCGTTAGTAGAACTGTGTGTATAATTTACACATAAAGCTCTCATAGAGTTATCATCCTAGACAGTATGCCTGGGGATAATGTGGAAATTATGTTCTTTTGTGTAACTGGGAAGGTCTCCAAGATGAGTGCCATTTCTTGGAACTGCAGAATTCTTTTCTCACATGAGCTACATGACAGAGGAGTGTTACACAGCTCACCCATGGATGCTGGCAGCCAAGTGACACCCAAACAGAGTTCCGAGTCTGCATTATGTAATTGGAAATCCCTGCAGTGCAATAACTTTTCAATGTGCACAATGATCTAAATTAATGTCTCACTTCTACTCAGGGAGAACTAGGCTGCCAACGATTTCATTTTTTTTTTCTCCCTCTCAGTTGAGAGATACAATTTGTCTTAGAGGCAATTGTAATGGATGCTTCTGTGTGTCTGGTTTGCAAAATGAAGGTATGTTTTGTGCTATCCTTTTTGCTTTTCTGCTTAATCCTTTGATATGTGTGGGCTTCATTTCAGTGCTGTGTGTGTGTACGTGTGTGTATTTCTGCATTCAGTTGGTGTGTGGTACTATAAGGTGTCTTGACTATTGTGTGTCACTTTTATGTATTAGGTATGGTTGATTAGTGGCCAAAATATGGGGGGTACTTTTGCTAAGGCAGCAGCTAGTCTTTGGGGGAGATTCTAAAGATGATGCCATTGGTTATTTTAGAATTACTACTGTTAGTAGAGTCTGTTTCCTCTGACTCTTTTCCTTTCCGGGATGTGTTTGTCTGTCTTTCGGCTTCATTTCAAAGATATTACTGCTCTTTGATCTAACTTTTCCTAAGTGATTGCTAATCAGTGGCATTTTCACACTAAAAAGAGTATTTCAATGGACCTTATTTCTTTTGGTTCATTCTCAGTCCATGTTTTACCGAAATACAGGACAAGACTTTCACCAAAGGGAGGTGGTTCTGATTATTTGGAAATTGGCATTTCTAAATGGCATACCCACCATTAGCCTTTCAAGAGAACGTTTCAAGAGAAAAATGTCTTTACATGAAAGACAGGCCTGTGCAATCAAAGAGAAGAATACATGCATTATGGAAAGCAAAGCTCTTGCTCTATCACTTATAAGCACATCCAACCCAACTGCCCTAATCTAAGCTTTCACATTCTCTTTCTTGAACGCCAGCAGCAGTCACCTAACCGGTTTCTCCACAACCACTCTGACCCCCGCTAAACTGATTATACACATAATTCATATTGGATCCTGTCAACCTCTTCCTCTTCTCAAAACCACTCACGTACCCAGGCTTAACATTCTTCAGTGGTTTTCCTTTGCGGGTAGGATAAGAAAACAGTCTTACCCACGTTTTCAGGGTGTGGCTCAGTCCACCAGCCTCATCGATGCCCTGCCGGCTGCTGCTTCTCTGAGGTCCAGTCTCACTGGCCTTCCCTTAGGCCCGAAAGGGGCCAAGTTCCTTCCTACTGGTACCCAGATCGTAAATCTTGTAACACAGTAGCTTACACTTCTACACTTCTTATCCTTTTAAGTCCACTCTTTCTTCAGATATTAACTCAATTCTCACTTCCTCAGGGAAGCTTTCCCCATTGACATAATTTGTTCATTTCCTTTTAATGACCTACTCCCATTAGGGCTAGATTTTCCTCCCGTATAGTACATTTTACAGTTGTAATTTTATATTCATTTTGTGGAGTGATTGTGATTAATATCCACCTTTTTAAAAAAAAATGTTTATTTTGAGAGCGTGAGAGCACGAGCAAGGGAGGGGCAGAGAGATTAGGAGAGAGAGAGAATCCCAAGGAGAGTCTACACTGGCCAGGGCACAGGGCCTTTTGTGGGGTTCAGACTCATGGAACTGTGAGATCACGACCTGAGCTAAAATCAAAAGTCAGACGCACAACTGACTGAGCCATCCAGGGGCACCATGTCAATCTTAAAATAGGAAAGCAGAGGTATTTTTGCTTGACTTTGTATCCCACCACCAAATGCAATACCTAGAATGTCATAGGGGGCTCCATAAATACCTTTTTTTTTTTTTTTTTAAATAAGTGAAGAGGGGGCACCTGGGTGGCTCAGTCAGTTGAGTGTTTGACTTCGGCTCAGGTCATGATCTCGTGGGTTTGAGCCCTATGTCGGGCTCTGTGCTGACAGCTCAGAGCCTGGAGCCTGCTTCAGATTCTGTGTCTCCCTCTCTCTCTCACCCTCCCCCGCTCATGCTCTGTCTCTCTTGCTCTCAAAAATAAACATTAAAAAAAAAAAAATAGGGGCGCCTGGGTGGCGCAGTCGGTTAAGCGTCCGACTTCAGCCAGGTCACGATCTCGCGGTCCGTGAGTTCGAGCCCCGCGTCAGGCTCTGGGCTGATGGCTCGGAGCCTGGAGCCTGTTTCCGATTCTGTGTCTCCCTCTCTCTCTGCCCCTCCCCCGTTCATGCTCTGTCTCTCTCTGTCCCAAAAATAAATAAAAAACGTTGAAAAAAAAAAATTAAAAAAAAAAATAAAAAATAAATGAAGAAATAAAAACTACAAGGCAAGAATTTGAAAAAAAAAAAAAAACTTTACTAAGTCTATTGTAATCATTTAAGATTAGAAAATACAGGGGCGCCTGGGTGGCTCGGTCAGTTAAGCGTCCGACTTCGGCTCAGGTCATGATCTCACACTCCGTGAGTTCGAGCCCCGCGTCGGGCTCTGTGCTGACAGCTCAGAGCCTGGAGCCTGTTTCAGATTCTGTGTCTCCCTCTCTCTCTGCCCCTCCCCTGTTCATGCTCTGTCTCTCTCTGTCTCAAAAATAAATAAACGTTAAAAAAAAATTAAAGATTAGAAAATACAGTTGTTAAACTATTAGAGTGTGTTAGAACTTTTTTTGGTGAATTGATCTTGGTTATCAAGTTCACTAGCTACACCTGAAAGCAAGATTGCTTAGATTTCATCTGAATGGACTTTATAGGGCAAGTGCCCCAACTCATGAAAGAAAGTGAATCTGGGTTGCATTCCTATCTCCTTGGTGTTTATAAATAGAATTTGGAAAGTGGTCGGCATGTCTGAAATGCCCATATGAGGAAATATATAATCATATTGAAACAGCAGACATGTTTTAGTTCTTACTAGGTGGCAGACAGTGTGCTAAGCTCTAAACCTTTGATCACTCATTTATATCCCTAAGTCTTCTGAGGCCTTGGTAAGACTGTTAACTGCTTTTCATAACTGAAGAAACAGAAACACATTATGTACCCACGCTCACAAAATTAGCGGACTTCGGGAGGTTTGTAGGATTCAAGACCCCAGCTCCCATACTGCCTTATTAAATGTAACATTATTGCGGCATCTGGGTGGCTCAGTCGGTTAAGCCTATGACTGTGGCTCAGGTCATGATCTCATGGTTTGTGAGTTCGAGCCCCACTTTGGGCTCTGTGCTGACACCTGAGAGCCTGTAGCCTGTTTCAGATTCTGTGTCTCCCTCTCTCCCTCCCTCCTTCTCTCTCTCTCCCTCCCTCTCTCTCTGCCCTTCCCCTGCTTGTGCTCTCTCTCTTGCTCTCTCAAAAATAAATAAACATTAAAAAAAATAACGCTATTAACATCTATGTGTTCTGTCTAGCAAGTAGGAGATGAACATTTTGTGTTTTGCCTGAGAAGCAGGAGTAGGAGATGTAAATGAATCTTTAAGAATAGGTACAGATGTTTTGCTGCTTCCCCAGTATAAATAGCATCTGTATTATATTTTTTAAAACATATGAAATAAAAATTAAAATGATAGCCTATTTATTCTTGCTACTCACTTTTACAACGTTTTGTATTGTTTGAATTTGTACGCTACAATCTTAGCATGGTCTTTCGCATTAAAATTCAGGTGTTATTAGTCATAGTGCTATCTTACATTTATGTGGCATTTTACAGTATATTAGGTATTTTCATTTAGATGCTGAATTTAATTTTCCCCAAATACCACCTAAAACAGGAATGGTGATCTCCATTGTAAAGATGTGAAGGTGAGAATTCGGCTCTCAAGCGTAGAGTGGATGGCTAGGTCAGGAGAGGGCAGGGCTGGCCTCCACATCTTCTGACCCCAAGAGCACCCACCGGCAGCGTTATCATAGAGCCTTTCACGTACCTGCCCCCAAATCCCAGGATTATCTGCTCCTGTGATAGGTGTCTTTATCAACAGGACCTGAGTGCTGTTCAACATACACTGAAATTCTTTGCTGCGTTGTGTTCTCTTTTGTTTCATCTATCTGTAAAATTTAAGTGAAATTCATTAGACGTGATTTGTTTTATGGAAAAGAGAAAAACTAAAGTGTTTTATTTTTTATTTAAAAAGTTTACCTGTCAAGTTATACACATACGCATATTTACGTTATATATACTTTATATGTAAGCGTTAGTAATTATTTTATGACTGCAACAGAAGTGTGATGGATAGCGTTTTCCTTAGAGCTCAGTAGTATCATGATTTCTAGTAAAAAAATGGTCTCGGGGTATCTGGGTGGCTCAGTCAGTTGAGCGTCCAACTTCGGCTCAGGTCATGATCTCACAGTTAGTGAGTTTGAGTCCTGTGTTGAGCTCTGTGCTGACAGCTCAGAGCCTCGAGTCTGCTTCGGATTTTGTGTCTCCCTCTCTCTCTGACCCTCTTCCACTGGTGCTTTCTCTCTCTCAAAATTAATAAACATTAAAAAAAATTTTAAAAACGGTCTTAAACTAAGCTTGGCCCTACTGGGAAAAACAACACAAAATGTTTAAATATATGGTAAAACAATTAAAATGGCATTTTTGTGATAGGTCATATTATCAAGGCACAAATGGTGACATTTTTTAATGTCATAATTATTGTCTTTAATTTTCTGGAAGTCTAGTTTTGAAAAGCTTTCTTTTTTATCTTGCTCTGTTTATACCAAAAGATTAAAAATTTCTTCAGTATAACATTAGCACAAGAAATTAGTGACAACAGCGTTGCCTGCCTGAACTCAACACCTCTAAAGGTCTACATTGAAGACCTTAGAGGGTGCAATGAAATTCTACCAGCATATACCAAAGGGCAGTGCAAATAAACTCAGAACAGACTTCTTCAAGGTTGTTTTTTTTCTTATTTGAATAGCCCAAAGTATAATGTGATTTAGATTTCCCATCAAGTTTTGATTCATTTCTGTAGTGTATTATATTGCTATGCTACCACATTGTCTCCCATTGTGGCTAGGAAGATGGGATTTTTACGAGCAGGCAGAAATAGAATAAAGAAACAATTCAATATTTTTTCCATTCATGCATCCCTAGATGTAAACTGACAAGGTCAGCCAGGAGTTGTATCAGTAGTTACAATTGGTTATCTAAAATCAAAATTACAGGACACGATGTTCTTAAGTCCCAGTTGAAAGCTCAAATGTTGCAATCGATGTTTGTTTCATTTTGCAAAATACTGCAGTTCCTTTTTAACAGTTTTGATCTTTATAAAGAAATTTCACTAGAGACCTAGACAACAGCATGTTGTTGGCCTCCTTCCTCAATGGAGCCGTAAACTTTATTATGTATCAAACTGTCCACAACTGTGGAAAGCCTTTGCTCTTTGGGGAAGGAGAAAACCCAGATGCTGAGAAGACACACAGCATATAATGGCAGTGAACATGAGCTCAGAAGACCTGGGATGGGTCCTAGGCCTGCCACTTGCTAGCCTTGAAACAGGCTCTTCCCTCCCCCGCCCTCCCCCCCCCCCCCAAGTACAGTTAATGATGCCAAGCCTACCTAATTCCCAGAGATGATGGGGCCATGAGGTTCTGTAAGCGATAGTTCTGTGAAGCTTTATGCCAATGTCAGATGGTATCTCCATCATTATTATTCTTTACACAGGACTGACAAATTAACAATTCTTTTTTTCTTGTTTCCTAATATCAGAGGGGATGGTTACTCAGTTGTAAAGCGAATGTTTCAGGAAGTGTAGATCTGGAAAAAACAGATAACAGCACATAAGTTTGGTCAGATCAGCGATGTTGTGATGGTATTTATGTACTTCCTCGCTGTCTTTGTTTTTATCTCCAGCCCTTTGTAGTGCTTTAGATAGCAGAGGCTTTGAGAATGGATATCCCGATTACATTACTGAGGGCCAAGGTAAGCTTTATATACGATGGTGGCAATTAGTTGTTGGCCATGGCTGATTTCCTCATCATATCTCTCAGAAACTGTCAAGGGTATTTACGATTTTGCTGATCATCAGATATGGATACCCAAATGCCTTGTGGTGGTCTGATTCTATTGCTATCATTATTAACACAAAATGTTAACATAACTCTTTTTGAGTTAGAAAACATAAAAGCCAACCTCACTGAGGGCTGGTAGTGGTGGTGGAATAAACTAGTAACAAGAGGCATCTAATTTTGCTGTTTTTTGCTCTTAAAACTCACTTGGTATCATAGTTAAGAACACACTTGGTCTATATTTCTTATCTCCACACATGGATCAAGACCTCTTGCATTCTTTTCCTTTTTCTTTTCTTTTTTTTTTTTTAAGATTGACATATTTTTCGAGTACATAATGCATTCAAATGATTCGAAAATCATAAAGTATACAATACACAGGAAAAATCATGCTTGGTTTCCTGCCTACATGCTTAATTCACACACATCCTTCCCCGCCATGGACATGAACAAGGTAACCCAGGTATAAGTTTCTTGTGTACATTCACAGAAATAATTTTTTATGCTTATAACCCCATGCAAATATATAAATATACATTGTTTTTCTTAAACACACAGTGTCTTAATACACAGAGTTTGGCACCCTTATTTTTACTTAATAACACATGCTTACTTTTTGAGGTAGTTCTCACTGCTGTGATTATGTGTATGAAATTATCCCTTTGAAGGGCTATACCTCAGGATATACTTCTATAATTTTTTATAGTTTTCCTCAGTGAATTTGGTAAAAGCAAAGTAACTGGTTCTTCCAGAAGCTGAGCAAAAAACTGAAAAGAGACATTATCTTGATGTTTTAAGGATGGTGTTTATATCCTTTGGTTATGGTATATGGTGTTTGAATCTCTTGGACATCCATTAAGTGTCTTTCCTATTTTCTAAAGAAAATGATATGTATGAATATGTTTATATCTCCTCCAACTCAACACAATGTAGGTGTAGTAATCTGATGTTCAAAAAAAAAAAAAAATCACAAAGATCTAATCAAATTTGCCTATAAGCTATATCTAAGAAAAGTCCGGGGCAAAGTTGATGTTCATCATAGAGCTTGAATACCTAGGCATAGCCTGCTTAGAACAGAACCTTCTCTGTTCTAAGTATGTGTTCTGTGAAGAGAAATCATAAGGTTTCTCTATGCTGGTCCTAATGTACCCAGCACATTAGCACATGTTTTCAGCAGAGTTTCGCATAGTTTCCTTTCACTAAGTACACAGTTTATAAAATTCAGAATTTTTAATCCTAACATTAAAAGTATATTATAATTAAATTATTTAATATTTTTGAAATACTTAATCTGCTAGAAAAATCACATATTGGTCCTGAATACTGTTTCAGATGGTTTTTAGTTATGTAAATTATTTCTCTCCTGACTGTGTAATTACATGATGGACTGGTTTCTAGGGTATCATATACTTAATGTGAGTTTCTAAAAATGCTTTAATCATATAATTGCTAGTTTATCAAGTAGAAAATATAGGTCTGAGAACACTATCATTATGTCATTATTCTCTACAAAAGACTGTGAAACACACTGAAGAGGCCATTATGAGGCAAATAACAGTTTTCTGTCGTGTCTAAATTTGCAAGGATTAAAAAAAAAACCAAAACTGCAAGGAAATGTCTAAAGGTAAAGAGTTTAAAATCTACCAGGCAATTTATCTTGGGTCTCTCTCTGTGGAAAATCAGTGCAGACAAAGGAAGTGAATTGGTAATACTTAGGTCAGGAAAGCTAGTAGATTATCTAATGCCAGGAGTGACGCTAATATTTAATAATTGATTCATTAAATTCCATGTAGAAAGTCTAAAGGAAATTAAACCTGAGATTTAGCGTTTGCGTTAGAATCTAGCTGCACTCTTCTTGTGCTTGTTTTATGAAGTGTACCATGTTCAAGTGGGATTGCAATAGATAATGATTTATATTCATTGGGTTTATACCCAGGAGGAAACCAGACTTGTAATCTGGAATGGCTAAATGGTTAAATTCAAATCTAATTTTATAGAACTCAAAGATTAAAAAAAAAATTCTTTTTTGACTCAGGAGGCGTCATGGGTCAGAAAATGTATTTTCAGCAAAGTCTAGTAAAGTCCAAAGTAAAATACTCCATTGGTGGGTTTAGTATGAGAAGGCAAGACCCTTAAAAATTCTCTCTCTTTCTGTCGATGTATATTTGTTACATACACACGCAAATATACACACAGACACATACATATACACATTTCCTTGCTCTCCCACTTAAAATGGTGACAGCTAGGGTTCTGAACAAGAGGAAAACCAAAGCCAGGATGTTAGCTTTATAAGTAAACGGGGAAGGTTGAAGTGATGCTGTAACCTGAAAATCAGATGGTTATTCTGTTAGTGTCGATTCTGCTGTTGAATCTGCTTCATGATTAATACAACCAGTTGATTTGTATTTTCATGCAATAAAAGCATTTTTTCTCCCACAATCATGTTTGTGTGTGTGTGTGTGTGTGTGTGAGGGGTGGGGCACAAGTGAGCGAGGGGCAGAAAGAGAGAGAGAGAGAGAGAGAGGCGGGGCTCATGTTTTATCCCAAGCGGAGCTCCAGATCAGGAACCATGAGATCATGATCTTGGCCACAGGCGGATGCTTAACTGACTGAGCCATTCAGGTGCCCTACAGTCATGGTTTTAAAAAGATTATTAAATCACGGTTACATTTTGCTGTTTAATCTTTTGCTTTCCCTTCATCTGTTAAACAGCAACAAAAACTAATATTTTTTTAAATGATGAGTTTTAAAAGATCATAGATTGCTGAACTGATTGAAAACTGATTCATAGCTAATCATTCTGGTCTTTCAAGGAAACCTGAAACTTGACTAGGTCTTTTGGTGATTTTATGCTTATGCCACTAGCTAGCATGGAGCAGCCCTGGAGTCAGAATGTGTTGACCCAGAATGAGTCAGAATGTGTGGGTTTGAATCCTGGCCCTGCCACTTACATCTCCGTGACTGACCAACTTTCGTGGCCTCTCTGTACTTCTGTTTCCCTTTTTGTAGAACTGAGATGGTAATAATAAGTACTTCATAGAAGATTAAAGGCCATTCTCTGTGCTGCCCTTTTAACTCAGTGTGGGGCATGTGGTCCACAATGAGTGAATGTTAGCTCTTGGTTTTCCTCCTGATAACCCCTCCTGTTCTCCAGGTTTGTGGCTCTCTCCCCCCTGTACCTTCTTCACATGTCTATGATTACCTTTTTCAACAAAATAGTCAATACTCAAGATAGAATCAGAATTTGTTTAAAAAGTGTCTCTGCCACTTAATAGCTAGCTGGGCAATCTTAAGAAAGTTTCCTTAAGTTTTGAGCCTAATTTTTCTCATTTGTAGGACTCTCTTTTCTTGAGTGGATCAAATGACATTTTAAATGTGAAAATACATTAAAACTTGCAAATTAGTAGAGATTATGGTTAGAAATGTGAGCTATAGAAAGACAGAGATACTGTCTTTGTTTATTTCTTTTTTGGAACAGAAGTAATTTTCCTATTTGAACAGATCTTTATTTTGGAAAACTGGAAAATCCAGAAAATCGAGAAGAAGAAAAAAAGCCTATATTTCGTCCACTTAAAGAGAGATACTATTAACATCTTGATGTAATCATTTAAGTTTTACTGGAAATACATTTTGATATCCATTATGTCTTACTTTAATGTTTGCGTATTGCTAGTGTACCAACAAGCCATGTTTCTTTAAGTCACTGTTGTCAATTTCTTTGTAGAGTAAATAGACTTACTCTATATGTAGAAGGCAAAGTTTTTCCTGGTTTATTTGTATGTTTTGTGTGTCTTGTAGCATAACATATGCACAGTCTTTACTTTGCACTTTGGGAGGTGAAAAGTTTTAGACGCTAAAAACTGTCACAAGAAGTCATTTTTAGCTTTACTTTAATCATAAAATCAAGTACCTTTTTACTCTGCTGCATTATAAACGATCAAAATGTTCTGCCCATAGGTATATTTGTTGGTATGTCCTAATTGCAGCAAAATTTGTTATGAAAATTTGAGGTGGAGGAAAGGAAGTTGACGAAACCCTCAGCTTCAAGAATGCAGAAATTTGAAACACCCATGGACTAGCATAATCTGAAACCAATAATCAGTAAAGCTACTGTATAGACCGATATTAATTTTGAATCTACAGATGGTCAAAATGGGTGCAGATGCACATACTTTGAAATAATTTAATTTGGTTAAATCATAGTTTGTTATCAAAATGTCATAGCATGTACAACTAGTTAAGGATAATTAAAAAAAACACATAAGTTGTAGTATAATTTTTGCCAACCACTTCACTCCATTACCAAGTAACCAAAATACTGTATGAGAACATAGAGAGAAAAAAATAAGAAAAAACCCAGACAATGTTTGATAAGGTACCAAAAAAAAAAAAAAAAAACCTTCAAAGAAGCAGGAATATAGACATGAAAAAAAACAACAACAACAAAAAAAAAAACAACGCAAAAAACCCTATACAGTTAAAAGAGGTCCTCAGTTAAAAAGAAGGCTGGAAGACCAGATTTGAGGCAGCAACGTCCATAGACATGCATATCAGTGAAGTTTGTCAGAACTTAATTTGGGTGGTCACATGAGCTTACTGTGAATACACTTAATGTTTTCATTTGCGAAATATCAGTTGCTATGTGCTGGAACATCCGCTAGGACCTTGAGATGTAAAAACAAAAGACAAAGTTTTTGCCCTCCAGCTAACAGTGTAATGATGAAGACAGGTACATAGATAATTAAAACGTAACGGGGCAAAAGCAGTGATGGTGTTGGGCGCAGGTTATTATGACATCCAAGGGAAAGTCAGTGTAGCCAACCCGAGGTAGGGGAGGGGATGACAGTTTCAGGGAAGGATTCCTGGGGAGGTGACATGGAATTGTGCGACTGTGGGGGCAATAGGCAGAGTGGAGGGTGAGAGAGGTATAAACCAAGCCCTGGAAGTGACAGACTGCAGACTGCTTGCTTGTGTTAGTGCTGTGCTGGGGATGCAAAATCTCTGAGATGGGAAGACAGGACAGGTCGGCCGGGAGTAGACACTGTGCAGGAGCACGGTGGCTATGTGAAGATGCTGGGACTTTTTTCTGGAGGGGGAGGGGAAAGTCATTTTAGAGTTTTAAACCTGCAACTTACATTTTTAAATTTGTATTTATTTATTTATTTATTTTGAGAGAGAATGAGTGAGTGGGAGAGGGGCAGAGAGAGAATCCCAAGCAGGCTCCACACTGTCCACGTAGAGCCTGGGGTGGGGGTGGGGGGGCTTGAACCCACCAACTGTGAAATCATGACCTGAGCTGAAGTCAAGAGTTGGATGTTCAATGGACTGAGCCACCCAGGCGCCCCCAAACCTGCACCTTATGTCTTAGGTTATCCTGCTATCTCTATAGAGGGTGGAATTGAGGGACATGATACATGAAACGGAGAGAATGCTTATTTTCTAGGGCAATCTAGAATCTCCTCATGGAAAATCTTCAGAAAATTAAGAGCAGAGTCTAAAACTAGTCCTTTTTGTATGATAATTTTTTCCTTCCCTGTAGATAGAGAAACTTATGGGGGGCAGGGCAGGGAGAGGGGAAAAGAGTAGTAGGGAAGTAATGAGGCTTTGCTCCCAGCCTTCACCTGCAATCAAGGAAAAATGGACACTGTGCTCCTTGGGGGCCATAGAGGTGAAAACAATTACAGCTGGAGCTTTTTTAGAGGCAAAATTTGGTTTGGGTAACTTATTTAGAGGTCACTAATTTAATTGATATGGTAATCCAGTCTTTACTTTTTATCATTTATGTTTCCAGTATCTATAGTGAAGAGCTAGAAAGGATAAATGTACAGAGTGGTAAGATTAAGGTAGAAGAGTGTAAGATAATGAACACTTTTTTTTTTCACTGCCCAAAAAGAATCGTAAACTATCCAATGCAAAAAAAAAAAAAAAAAAAAAAAAAAAGTTGTTGCATAAGAGCAAGTATGAATCCTGTTCCTAACAGTTCTCTTCATTATAAACAAACCAATTTATGCAGAGCCCTCACTTACATGAGATAAACATATAAAATTCTATATCTTTCTCATTACCCATTTCAATGGTCATGACAAAGTCTCCTCCTCCTCTCTCCTCCCTTCTCCCCATCATTCCTCTGGTTTTGTGCGGGCACAGACAGCCTCCACATACATCAGTGGTTGGGAACTGGCTTTAAAAAAACCAAGAACTGACTAATGATGAACAGTTATTTTACCACATAGATAAAGCACTGCCACTAGTGTCCATTGCAGATTAGTGGCGGTGATGTTGTTTTATTGAGTATTGGAGTAAAGAAGGCAGAGGGAAATGTTCAAGTTTATATATGATACAGTCTCTTCTGGCCAGTAAAATCTGAGAGGAGAAAAAACCGCAGGCTCTGAGAGTGAGCAGAAAATGGCCACTAACTTTGATACAGACAAGGGTAAGTCTGTCTTGACGGAGAATAATTAGAACTTTATTTCAGATCTAATGGACAACTTATAGATGATTTTTTTTTCAAAAAAATTGGCTCAACGTTCTTTCATGACCAAAAAGGAAATCCTGGAAGTTAGTAGAAAACCTCTTTGAGGTCAACCAAAATACTTTTATGAAGTTATTTTAAAAATGGAGTTTCAAAAACTACATGATAAGCTATATTTTGGAGGTTTTGCATCAGGAAAGCCAGTGAATTGCAGAGAATGAGGGGTCACCTCTTACAGCTCCAAGCAAGAAGCTGGAAGACATATAAAGAAATTAGTAAAGATTGGAAAGGTCTAAATATTGGTGTTTCAAATTGAAACTATACATACATTGCTTAAATGTTTAGGTAAATTTATAATGATACATTGTGGTTAGATTATTTAAGGAATCCAGGACAACAAAACCTTCCTGTATAATGGATACAGACTTATAGTTTAGGAGTCAGAATGAATTGTATTAGAGTTTGAGCAAGTGACTTAAACTGAATTAGAATCTTCTTTTTTTTTTTTTTTTTTTGTAAAGTGAAAATAATGAATAGTGCCCTTCTCATAGGGTGAAGATTTAATAAAATATGTAAAGCTGAGGTCAGTGGCTTGTACTTAACATTTAAGTATAAGCTTAGCACATAGTAGGTACTTTATAGAATTGTAGCGGCCGTTGTTACTTCATTATTCTTATGCAATGTACCCCTGTGCAAAGGTGAGACAGGCACCTGAGCTAAATGGGCCACAGGTCAGGTTCAATAAACCATTTCTTAGGTATGCTCTTAAATGAGTCAGGGCAGGCTAACGAATGTAATGAATTACTCCCAAATCTGAGTGGTTTAAGACAGCAAAGGTGGATTACTCAAGTTAGAGCAGAGTGTGGATGGCATGGTCTGGGAGTAGAAGCAGCTCTATTTTATGTAGTTATTTAAGGACATAATTCCTTTTGTCTAATGGCTCTACCATCCCCAAGGGCTTTGGAGTCCCCTTCTGGGACCTTGGCGTTGAAACAGCTGGTAAGGGAAGAAAGAAAAATGGAAAGTGTTGTGGGCCAGCCCCAGAGGCTCTGTACATTACTTCTGCCCATGGTTCATCACCTGGAACTTTAAATACATTGCCTACTGTAACTGAATTGGAGGCTGGGAAAGGTGGTCTGGCTGTGGGCCCAGAAGGGAGAGAAAATATCTGTCACAGGTTTCTTCCTGAGCTTTTGTTTACATGTCAACCAGGATAGAAAGTGGAAAGAAGAAATTGCTACAGTGTATTATGACATGCTCAAAATATGAAGCAAAGGGTTAACTGATTATATTAAGTGATAAAAATCCTAATCACTAACCTTGCATTCAATTAGAATAACATTGAATAAACTTCTCAGTTTATAAAATACAGTCATATCCTTTAGGGGGGTAAGGTGCCATAATGAAAAGAACACGGTCTTTGAGATAACACAGGCTTGGATTTAATTTGTGGCTCCCACACCTACCACCTGTGTGAGCTGAGGCTGATTAGTTACCTCTTTATGCTTTTAGTTCTCATCAGAAAAATGAAACGAATAATCCTTTCCTTGAGAATTATGAGGGTTAAATGAATTATAATTTTAAAGCATCTACCTTAGTACCTACTCTGTTTTTTAAAAAAATAGTGATTATCATTCAACTGACTTACTCAATGCTTTTAAGATTTTAATAGCCCAAGAAACTTAGACTCAGGCAAAATAAATGATTTCTTCGAGTTTAGTCAGAACTAAACTGACTTTTTCTGATTCCAAATCCCATGATCTTTATTTCACAAAGAACACATATCATAAATATTTTAATTAACATGGAATAAAAGAATGTCAAGGCAAACACCTAAAATCTATATGGAAATGTGTCTAACTGTGGCTTACTTTAAAAATTAAGGCAAATCTAAACTGAAGAAAAGAAAGCATTAAAAAATTTCAGGTATTTACCCATCTTTTAAAATTCTATGTCCCACACTCCTTCCAGATGACAAGTTAATTTGTGTCTTCCCACTCAGACACACTTTCCACCTCTTGGGAATGAAATGCATAGTGAGATTCTTTGTGGTTCAACTGTAAGTCAAAGAGAGCCGATTTCTAGGAGTATCAAAACTGCCCAGCTGGAAACTCCAAGCTATCCTTAGTCAGTAACCCAGCGTAGATGTCTTTATAGATGTCTTATAGCCTTTCAAAGACAACTATTAGTATCATTATGGAAATTACATTATTTCTGACCAGGCATTATCTTTAAGGCCCCATGATTCTTAGTCTGGTTGGTGAGAGTTTTTTTTTTGTTTTGTTTTTTGTTTTTTTTTTTTAGGCATCACAGCTGTAAACATGCACTTAATTTATTCTACACCCTGTTTTACACTTTTTTTTTCGTGCAAGCATTTTAAGTTATATTCACACCTATTCGTAAACTAATGCCTGCATAACTTCTCAGGCTTGCCCTTGTAGTTACTTTGTATACATTTTTCTCACCCACTTCTAACATGGCTTCACACTTTTTTTTTTCTTAAATACTAGAGCTCATTAGTTTTAGCTCCTTTATATGCTGCCCATATCACTTCTTTTATGTGCAGTGAAATAGCCTGCTCTACCAAAAAGCAAAGTAGAAAATATTTCTGTTTGA
This sequence comes from Panthera tigris, assembly GCF_018350195.1. Lineage (NCBI taxonomy): Eukaryota > Metazoa > Chordata > Mammalia > Carnivora > Felidae > Panthera > Panthera tigris. The sequence continues at coordinate 167,519,519 of NC_056667.1, forward strand.
AATCATTGCTGTATATACCATACTATTAAGAAATGGTAAAGATAAGATAAAGAGCTTATTTTTGGCAAGTTAAGATCTCAGCGCAAAAAAAAAAAACCAAAAAAACAAAAAAACAAAAAACAAAAAAAAACAAAAGCAAAAACAAAACCAAGCACCAGCTTATCCAATAAAAGTTTCAAATTGTCAGTTTTACATTTTAAATCTGCTTTGCTGTCACAGAAAATGGAGACATATATGTGGATATCCACGCTGGTGCATGCGTATAAAAAAACCAAATGATCATTTAAAGCTGATCTTGGTCCTTTGAAATTTTGTTCTTGAGTAAAAAATAGCCTTCAGTCTCCTTTATTTGAATATTATGTTTCATTAGACTATGTACTTTTATCTGGCAGAAACAAGTTTATCCAGCCCAAAAATACTGATGTAGATTGAAAATGAGTTAAAGGGACCACAAAGGAAATGTATGCTGTTATTTCTAAACCAAATGCCTAAAATATGAGTGTTAGGGCCATTTATTAAATCTTTATCTTTACCACACAAGCACAGGAAAATTCAAGCTGTGTTTATTATGCATCTAGGGTTACTTTAAAAGTACTTAACCAATATAGCACAGGAAACAACTAATCATGGCAGACACATGTTCATTTGCCATATACTCTTCTGGTGGATACTGTTAGATCTTTGACAACATAAAGAAAAACAGCAACACGTTTGCCAGCAGGTTATTTTCTTTCTACGTCACCAAACCATAGCTTCACATGATCTTCAGTAGAATGACTAGTTTTACAAATAAAGTCTTGTTCATTGTAATGAATACAAGCTGCTTTAACAAAAACTATTGCCACATCCACTCCTGGCTGAAATAGTCATAATTCTTTTAGAGTGGCATATTTTATGGGGCTATTATTAGACTGGCTTGTGTGAAGAGGCAATCATAATTTGAGAGCTATAAAGGTCTGGAACAGGGATGTTTTCAAAGTATGAGATAGGACTAAAATGTACTGACTCCTGTTCAGTTATATCTGCAGAACACCTTGGTTCTCATGACTTTATACTTATAGATTACAAATTTTTTGGAACCCTGATGCTATAATCACATATGTATTGCATATATAATGTATGTATTGAATTACATATATTATTTTTTAAATGATTTTTTAAAGTTTATTTTGAGAGAGAGAGAGAGAGAGAGTGAGTGAGCACGAGTAGGGTGGGGGCAGAGAGAGAGAGAGAATCCCAAACAGGCTCCAAGCATCTGATGCAGGGCTCGAACCCACGAACCGTGAGATCATGACCTGAGCTGAAACAAAGAGTCAGATGCTTAACCAACTGAGCCACCCAGGTGCCCCATGAATTAGATATATATACGTATTTTTTAAATTTTTAAAAAATCTTTATTTATCTTTGAGAGACAGAGCACAAGCAGGGGCAAACAGAGAGAGAGGGAGACATAGAATCTGAAGCAGGCTCCAGGCTCTGAGCTGTCAGCGCAGAGCCTGATGTGGGGCTTGAACTCACGAACAGTGAGATCATGATCTGAGCCGAAGTCAGATGCCCAACCGACTGAGCCACCCAGGCGCCCCGAATTAGGTATATTTTATATGATTTTCTAATACATATTCATATTATTTACACTATAACATACATAATTATACATTATATGTTATTTAAGTATAATATATAAAATAACCATATACTTACAATGTATGATTATAATGTGTAATTATGTAAACATATAGAGTTATGTAGTTTTGTGACATATATACACGTAATTCAAATATATTCTATTAAAAGAGAGATGATAGGAGAACAGTGTAGCATAAGTAATAGAATCTACTCCACTTGATGTTTCAGATCTTAGGTCTGCCCCTTACTCACTAACACAAGTTAAATATGCTTCGTTTTTTTCAACTTCAAATGGGAAAAATAATACCATCTTACAATTGTGAGTATGAGGTCAGGGAATGCATACAAAAACTTATTGGCATAGCTGGTATTGGGTAAGCATAGAATACATTGTCAGTGGAATAGAAAAGGAGAGAGGGGCATTCAGAGCAGCAAGACACAGCTTTACGAGTATTCATATATTCACTTGCGTTGTCACAATTCCAGTAACCATGCTGAATTACTTTATAACGTATAACTTGACTTTCAAACACAGAGCGTGGATTTAAAAATTCTAAAATGAGAAAAAAAATAATTTGGTGTTCTCACACAAGGAGAGAGTGGTTATTTCTTGAATAACTCAGGGCAAGTGAGACTTTGAAGAATGAAAATGACCAATGTGAGGGAAGATTTGCAAACACATCAATTGGAGTGTGTGGTTTGTGATGGCAGAATTCTTACAGAATACTTTGTGTGGTGGGAAAATGCTTATTTAAAATGACTCTTCAGTTTTCAAGAGTTCATATCAGGGTTAAGGCTAGTGAATGTAACATGAGAAGGTTGATGTTTAAAACCAAGCCACAAAGTCAAAGCTCCCTGAACAGTATTTGGCTGAGAACTTTGCAGTTAACGGTAGAATTTTCCACATGGCTTTCTCAATTCCCCCGTCAGAACTCCCACCAGAAAGGCTAATGGAGAGTCTCTGAAACGAGCATCATTGTGAAAAAATTTCTGCTTATTTGGCTTCTCAAACTTGGAAGTCTGTTAACATTTCTTGTTTGACAACCAGATGTTTAAGAAAGGAAAATAGTCTTCAGGAGTCTTAACCAATATTCTAAACATAAACAACACTCAATATTGTGTTTCATGAAAGATTAATATTCGTGCAAAGAGAAAACAAAAATCTCTCTGTATCAGGTTTCTCCAAGAAACATTTTAACTTGGTAGGTTTAAGAAACGGAAAGAAAAAAATGGATACAGCAATGTTTATATTGATGTTTATCATCTAGGACATCTGGAATATTTAGGATCATTTTATCTAAATATGCTCTGTTTACATGATTATTTTGTCAGAGAAATTCAAAACACTTTATATAAATTTAAGGATCTATGTTTACATCTGAGTGCCAAACAGTTTAATTGTTTTAATATTGCTGTAAACAACATTCTGATATCCTTTTGCATAAGGCTCTCAAAGTATTGATGTAATCCCAAACCCTTTCTTGGCCTACTCTTTAAGGGAGGTATTGTCGGCTTTCTTGTTGATGGCTGAGGGTCATGACACGTCTCACATTCATAAAGGCAATGATATAACCATGGAAGACATTGAAAAGATATAAAAAGGTATATCCCCAATCCCATAAAGTTTAAAAACATGTTGATATAATGGGTAAACCAGCAGGTAAACGTTATAATACTGAGTGGAGGGTAGAGGGTGCTTTACGTGAACAGTTATAAATCTCGAGTTTTTGAAGCAAGTTAGGAAACACATTTTCTATAGGAATGAAAGAAGCAGGGATAAAACAGCAAATAATTCTGTACTTACACGGTTTTCATTGGCATGCGTCTCCCTGTATGTATATCTTGACTTCATTCTTGAAAGATATTTTCACTAGATATAGAATTCTAGGTTGACCAGTTATTTTCCCTTTCAACTCATGAGAGGTGTTTGTTGGTGTTTTAGCTCCCAGTGTTTCTGCCGAGATGTAGACATTCATTTTATTGTTGTTACCCGTGAAAAATGAGGGTTTTATCTCCTAATCCATCCCCATTTTCCAGCAGTTGTAATTGTCCTAAACTTTGCCTGTGGTTTAGGTCATAAGACCATGGCTTTCTATCTGAGTTCTAGCCATCCCATATACGTGCCCTTCATAGCACCATCCTACATTTGGGTTTAAAAAACCCACAAACCTGGGTGTGTAAGTGGTTCAGTTGGTTGGGTGTCAGACTGTTGATTTCAGCTTAGGTCATGATCTCATGGTTCATGAGTTCAAGATCCACATCAGCCTCTGCCCTGACAGCTCAGAGCCTACTTGGGATTCCCTCTCTCTGTTTCTCTCTCTCTGACCTTCCCCTGCTCATGTTCTCTCCCTCAAACATAAATAAACATAAAAAAAAACAAACAAACAAACCCACAAACATTAAAAAAAATGGGAAGCACATTATGCCCTTTCCTTAGTTTAAGTGTTGAATCCTCTACAGTATCATCCTATTTTTTTTCAGTCTCCAGTGTCTTCAAGTAGTTTTATTTTACATTTTATGTAGAGTTTTGTAGTTTTACCTACAAAAGGGTTTGCCTGAGAGGAGCTTATTTGGCCATGACAGGAAATATGCATCCTGTATGCATCCTGTATTTCTCAGGCTATACTAGATAAAGGGTTAAAATACAATCATAACAGTTTTAAGAAAAAATTTTCAGCCACGCCATTGCCTACTCAGAGAGAATTTTAGCCCCTGTCAGTTTTCTACTAAATTATTTAGAAGTCCTCAGTGGATGTTTCATTTATTCTCCATAAACAGTGTCTCCCATTTTCTTTTCTCCTTCTCTGGCTTGCTATAACTTTTATCTTTTGTGAGAATTTTGGTCCAATATAAGCTAGGGGAAACAGTTCCCACAAGAGACTACCCTCAACTCCAGGACCAACTGCAAATTTAGGGGTTTCCCTCAGGTTTGATAACTTACTAGAAAGGCACCAAAAACTCACTGAAAACTTATGGTACAGCTTATTATGGGGAATAGATACAGATTAAAATCAGCCAAAGAAGCACATAGGGCAGAATCTAGAAGAAGCACCAAGCACAAAGCTTCCATTGTTCTTTCCCTCTGGAGTCAGGATGCTTTACTTGCTATCAGTGTGTGACCGGATACATAGAATATTGCAAACCAGGGAAGCCCACCTGAGCCATGGTGTTCAGAGTGTCTACTGCGGGCTCCACCATGAAGGCATGCCCATGTGGTTGATCTCAATCTCTAGTCTCTAGCCCATTTGGGTATGTATGACTCAAATCCTCCCCACCCCAGCCATAGGTTGCATTGTTGGTTGTTCAGACACAGTCACGTGGTCAGCCCCCACCCTAAATACCATTGGGTGCGGCCCTTTCCCACCCTAAATCACTTCCTTAGGCTATGCAGCATGACCTGATGTCCCAAGGTAACTAAAGTCATTCCTATCAGGAGAGACCACCTCCCAGAATTTGAGATTACCTACCAAAGGCCAACCCTTGTCTTCAGGCAAGGCCAAATCTTTACATGTTTGTTATTAATGTCAGCTAAAAACTTTAAGATAACTATTTATACCCATTAATCCCTCAAGGATATTCAGGGCACTGTGTTCTTGTCATTGCAGAGACAATTGGTACTGATGGAGTTGACACTCTGTCTTCTTGGTAACCTATGGAGATTTCTGAGAGGTAGTTCTCTTTGTTTTTTACTGATTATATTTTTTCTGATTATTACCTTATTATGTGAATTGATAGCCCCAACACAGAGGGCATTCCCAATAGTAGAAACTATTGTCTTTTCTCTCTGCCACATTTTGCTTCCTCTGCTGGAGATGCTTTTCATACTTATTTTTGCCTGGATAACTCTTGATTCCCTTTCAAGATTCAGATCAGAGGTCACTTCCCATAGGAAAGCATCCTTGACTGCCTCAGTGTGGGGGAGAGCTGTCCCTAGTGCTCTCACAGCACATTCGCCTGGCCTCTAAACCCCACGAAACGTATGATGACATGACACACTGTAACCTGCCCAATATTCTAGACTGTGAAGTACTCAGGGCAGCAACGGGTCCTATTTACCTTTGCACGTCTGGCACCTTTCATGACACATGACGCAAAATAAGGGATCAACAAATGATTATTGAACGAATGCTATTTTAGAAACTTCGGTTCCTCTGAAACTGACCTACCGTTCTTAAACAAAACATGCATAGCTCTACTATCTTTTCTCTTTGATTGTTTAATGAGAAGATTCTTAGTCCCTGAGGCTAGGATGTAGGGTTCTAACAGTTCCCTAATATGTCCACTCAGGCTTGAATCCTGGAGTAAGCAGAGTTGAATCTCAGTCTGCGACATGTTCATTGACAAGAATTTATGCCACCATCGTACATTATAAAATAAACAACTGCATCTGGGTCTTTGAAGAGAAACTTCATTGTCCTCTCAGAAGTAATAGGCCTGCTTCTAGTTCAAAGGTTGCAGAGGAGGGTCTCAAAATTTAGTGCTTTACATCTTATGATGGTATGATGGTCAAAATTATGATGTGAACATCCATGTGTAAATCATGTTTGTTTATTTGTAGGCAAATGAAGAAATATAGAATAATCATATTATACAGTTATCTTGGAATTCTTTATTATTTATTTTGTTTCAAGTTCTGTGCCATTTTTAATTTTTAAAGTTTTTGCTTAAATTCCAGTTAGTTAACACACACTAAAATATGAGTTTCAGGTGTATGGTGTAGTGATTCAACACTTCCATAACCCTGTGCTCATCACAAGTAATCCTTATTATCCATCACCTATTTAACCCATTTCTGCACGTACCTCCCTTCTGGTAACTGTCAGTTTGTTCTCTATAGTTAAGAGTCTTTTCTTGGTTTCTCTCTCTCTCTTTCTCTTTTGTTCCCCTTTGCTCATTTGTTTTGTTTCTTAATCTCCACATATGAGTGAAACCATATGACATTTGTCTTTCTCTGACTGACTTATTTCACTTAGCATAATAATACTCTAGCTCCATCCATGTTGTTGCAAATGGCAAGATTTCATTCTTTTTTTTTAATGTTTATTTATTTTTAAGAGAGAGAGAGACAAAACGTGAGTGGGCGAGGGGCAGAGAGAGAGAGAGGGAGACAGAGAATCTGAAGCAGGCTCCAGGCTCTGAGCCGTCAGCACAGAGCCTGACGCAAGGTCTGAACTCATGAACCATGAGATCATGACCTGAGCAGAAGTCGGACACTGAATCGACTGAGCCACCCAGGCGTCCCAGATTTCATTCTTTTTTTTATGGCTGAATAATATTCTCTTGTATGTATATAACACACCTACTTTATCCTTTCATCAATTGGTGGACACTTGGGCTGTTTCCGTAATTTGGCTGCTGTAGATAATGCTAGGATAAACATCATGGTGCATGTATCCCTTTGAATTAGTGTTTTTGTATTCTTTGGGTAATACGTAGTAGTGAAATTGCTGGATCATAGGGTAGTTCTATTTTTAACTTTTTGATGAACCTCCATACTATATTCCCGGAGTGGCTACCCCAGTTTGCAATTTCACCAACAATGCAAAAGCATTCTCCTTTTTCCACATCCTTGCCACACCTGCTGTTTCTTGTGTTGTTGATTTTCACCATTCTGACAGGTGTGAGGTGATATCTCATTGTAGTATTGATGTGCATTTCCATGAGTGTAAGTGATATTGAGTATCTTTTCATGTGTTTGTTTGCCATTTGTATGTCTTCTTTGGAAAAATGTCTATTTATGACTTCTGCCCATTTTTAAATTGGATTATTTGTTTTTGGGGTGTTGTTTTATAAGCTCTTTATATGTTTTGGATACTAACCCTTTATCAGATCATTTACAAATGTCTTCTCTCATTCCATTGGGTATGTTTTAGTTTTGTTGGTTGTTTCCTTCACTGTGTAAAAGCTTTATTCTTTTGATGTAGTTTCAATAATTAATTTTTGTTTCCCTTGTCTCAGGATACATATCCAGAAAGAAGTTGCTACAGCCAATGTCAAAAAAGTTACTGCCTGGTCTCTCTTCTAGGATTTTCATGGTTTCATGTGTCACATTTAAGTGATTAATCCATTTTGAATTTATTTTTGTGTATGGTGTAGGAAAGTTTCATTATTTCCATTATTTCCATTATTCAGTTTCATTATTTTCCATGTTGCTGTCCAGTTTTCCCAGCACTATTTGTTGAAAAGACTCTCTTTTTCCCATTGGATATTCTTCCCTGCTTTGTCAAAGATTAATTGGCCACATAATTAGAGATTCGTTTGTGGGTTTTCTATACTGTTTTGTCTGTTTTTGTGCCAGTACCATACTTTTTTGATTACTACCACTTTGAAATATAACTTGAAGTCTGTAATTGTGATGCCTCCAACTTTGCTTTTCTTTTCCAAATTGTTGTGGCTATTCAGGGTCTTTTGTGGTTACATATAAATTTTAAAATTGTTTGTTATAGTTCTGTGAAAAATGCTGTGAGTATTTTGATGGGGATTGCATTAAATGTGTAGATTGCTTTGGACAGTATAGACATTTTAATAATGTTTGTTCTTCCAATGAATGATCATGGAATGTCTTTCCATTTTTGTGTCATCTTCAGTTTCTTTCATGAGTGTTTTATAGTTTTCAGAATATAGGTCTTTCTCCTCTTTGGTTAGGTTTGTTCCTAGTATCTTACTGTTTTTGGTGCAATTATATATGGGATTAATTTCTTAATTTCTTTCTCTTCTGCTTCATTATTTGCATATAGAAATGCAATAGATTTCTGTATATTGATTTAGTGTACTGTGACTGTACTGAATTCATTTATTAGTGGTAGCAATGTTTTGGTGGAGTCTTTCGGGGTTTCATATAGAGTATCATGTCCTCTGCAAATAGTGAAAGTTTTACTTCTTCCTTGCTGATTTGGATGCCTTTTTTTTCTTTTTGTTGTCTGATTGCTGTGGGTAGGACTTCTAGTACTACACTGAGTAAAAGTGGTGAGAGTGAACAGCCCTGTCTTGTTCCTGACTGTAGAGGAAAACCTCTCAGTTTTTCCCCACTGAGGAGGCTATTAGCTGTGGGGTTTTCATATATGACCTTTATTATGTTGAGGTATGTTCCCTCTAAATCTACTTTGTTGAGAATTTGTATCATGAATGGATGTACTTTGTCCAATGCTTTTTATGCATCTATTGAAATGATCATATGGTTCTTATCCTTTCTTTTTTGATGTGATATATCATGTTGATTGATTTGTGAGTATTGAACTACCTTCGAAACCCAAGAATAAATCCCCTTGATCTTGGTGAATTATTCTTTAATGCATTGTTGGATTCAGTTTGCTTGTATTTTATGGAGAATTTTTGCATCCATGTTCATTGTGGTTATTGGCCTATAGGTCTCTTTTCTAGTGCTGTCTTTATCTGGTTTTGGTATCAGGGTAATGCTGGCCTCATAGAATGAATTTGGAAGTTTTCCTTCCTTTTGTATATTTTGGAATAGTTTGAGAGTAATAGGTATTAACTCTTCTTTAATGTGTTATAGAATGTGTCTATGAAGCCATGTGGTCCTGGACTTTTGTTTCTTGGGAATTTTTTGATTACTGATCTAATTTCTTTGCTGGTTATTGATCTTTCAAGTTTTTTATTTATTCCTGTTTCATTTTTGACAATTTATAGGTCTCTAGGAATTCATCCATTTCTTCTAGGTTGTCTAATTTGTTGGCATATAGTTTTTCATAACATTCTCCTTTCTAAAATTTTTTTTAATGTTTATTTTTGAGAGAAAGAGAGAATGTGAGTGGGAGAGGGGCAGAGAGAGAGGCAGACGCAGAATCTGAAGCAGGATCCAGGACTGGAGCTGTCAGGACAGAGCCTGATGGCCCATTGTGGGGCTTGAACTCATGAATTGTGAGATCATGACCTGAGCCGAATTTGGACACCTAATCGACTGAGCCACCCAGGCGCCCCCATAAATATTCTCTTATAATTGCTTGTATTTCTGTGGTGTTGGTTGTTATTTCTCTTCTCTCATTTGTGACTTTATTTGGATTGTTTCTCTTTTCTTTTTGATCAATCTGGCTAGAGGTTTATCAATTTTATTAATTTTTTCAAAGAACCAGCTCCTGTTTCATTGATCTGTTCTTCTATTTTCTGTGATTTCCTTCTTGACCCATTTATTTTTTTAGTAGCATGTTATTTAGCCTCCATGTATTTGTGGTCTTTCCAGATTTTTCTTGTGTTTGTCTTCTAATTTCATAGTGTTGTGGTCAAAAGAGATGCATGGTGTGACTTCAGTTTCCTTGAATTTGTTGAGGTCTGTTTTGTGGCCTAATATGTGATCTATTCTAGAGAATGTCCCATGTGCACTTGAAAAGAATGTGTATTCTGCTGTTTTAGGATGGAATGTTCTGAATATATCTGTTAACTCCATATGGTCCATTCAAAGTCATTGTTTCCTTGTTTATTTGCTCTTTAGATTATCTGTCCATTGATGTAAGTGGGATATTAAAGTCCCCTACTATTATTGTGTTATTATCAATTAGATCCTTTATGTTCATTATTAATTGTTTGATGTATTTGGGTCCTCACATATTTGGGTGAATAAATATTTAAAATAGCTATATCTTCTTGTTGGTTGTCCCCTTTATTACTATATAGTGCCCTTCTTTGTCTCTTGTTATAGTCTTTGTTTAAAGTCTAGTTTGTCCAATATAATACTCTAGCTTTCTTCTGCCATCCATTTTCATGATAAATGTTTCTCTATCCCCTCACTTTCAATCTGCAGGTGTGTTTAGGTCTAAAATGAGTCTCTTGTAAGCAGCATATATATGGGTCTTATTTTTTTAATCCATTCTGATACCTTATGTCTTTTGATTAGAGCATTTAGTCCATTTAAATTCAAAGTAATCATTGATAGACATGTATTGATTGCCATGTTATTACTTGTTTTGTGTTTGTTACTGGAGATGTTCTCTGATCCATTCTTGTCTTTCTGTTTTTTAATGTTTTGCTGATTTTCTTTAGTGATATGTTTGGATTTTTCTCTTTCTCTTTTGCATGTTTATTAGCAGTTTTTGATATATGGTTACTATTAGGTTTGTATATAACATCTTCTGCACATAGCAGTCTATATTAAGTTGATGGTTATTCAAGTTTCAACCCATTCTTTTCTCCTCTCATCAACATGTTTTAGGTATTTGTTATTATATTTTATATCTTTTTTATAAAAAAATATTTTTAATGTTTATTTATTTTTTGGAGAGAGACAGATAGAGCAGGAGCAGTGAAGGGGCAGAGAGAGAGGGAGACACAGAATCCAAAGCAAGCTCCAGGCTCCAAGCTGTTAGCACAGAGCCTGATGTGGGGTCTGAATTCACTAGCTGTGAGATCATGACCTGAGCCAAAGTTGAACACTTAACTGACTGAGCCACCCAGGCTCCCTATATTTTACATCCTTTTTTTTGGTGTGTGAGTTAATTGACTTCTCCATAAATGTTCATTTTTACTATTTTTGTGTTTCCTGCCTTTATACTGTCCCTTTTGTCTCTGCTTTCCCCTCAAAGCGTCCTCTTTAATATTTCCTGCAGGGCTACTTTAGTGGTTACAAACTCCTTTATTTTGTTTGTCTGGTAGACTCTTTAATTCTCTTTCTATCCTGAATGATAGCCTTGCTGGATAGAGTATTAGTGGCTGCAGATTTTTCCCATTCAGTGCATTGAATATATCATGCCACTCCCTTCTAACTTGCCAAGTTTCTTTTGAAAGATCACCAGCTAAACTTATGGATTTTTCCTTTGTAAGTTAATAACTTCTTTTGTCTTGCTTTCTTTAAGATTTTTCTTTATTATTATGTTTTGCAAATCTAATTACTATATGTCTTGATGTTGGCCTGCTTTTGTTGATTCCTCTTGTAACAACATAAGAAATTCAGCCCCTCTCATTTTCCAAGCCAATGGTTTTGGGGAAACATTTTCCTTGTGTGTTCACCTGTGTGTTCCTCTCTCTCTTGCCCTTCTCTGTGACTATGTCTCCTTCCCCATCACAGCACCCATGATTGGTTTCTCCCCTAAACCATGTCTCTGATCTTCCTACTTTTCCTGAATGTGGCTTCTTCTCTCCCTTTAGTTGTGGAGTTTATTCTGACAGTCTTCAGGTTGATTTTTGGGATATCTAGCTTTGTGAGCCTAGGCTCCTCCTAGTCCATTGCTATCTTCGTGCTCTCTTCTGGAGTTTTTTATTTTAAAATAAAACAGGATGCATGTTTCTTTATTTTATTTAAGATGAATAATAGTGGACGTGCTTTATTGAACAAAATTTTATGTCCTTTCATATCTAATATGGCATAAATAATAGTAATATAAAATTTAAAGGTCATGATGATCATATAATTCCAGAGCTAAGAGAATATATTTCTTTAAAATATAGCAAATAAGTCTCTCAGGGTAGAGTTTTAGGTGCCAACTTTGCATTTGCACTAGCCAGAGAGAAAGTGTTACTTTATTTTTTTTTTTTTAATTTTTTTAACATTTATTTATTTTTGAGACAGAGAGAGACAGAGCATGAATGGGGGAGGGTCAGAGAGAGGGAGACACAGAATCTGAAACAGGCTCCAGGCTCCGAGCTGTCAGCACAGAGCCCGACGCGGGGCTTGAACTCACCGACGGCGAGATCATGACCTGAGCCGAAGTCGGCCGCTTAACCGACTGAGCCACCCAGGCGCCCCTAGAAAGTGTTACTTTAAATTTTGTTCCCTGTGTACTTTGTCTGCCTGATCCTAGTCTTGGCCCTAAACATGTCCTGGTTCTATCGCTTATGAAGTCTGTGGCCTTGGAGGTGTAAATTACTCTCTCTAAACCTTAGTTTCCTCATGAACAGATGGTGGCATCTTGAGAACTTTAATTTCATGACAGTGTGCAGATGAGGGGAATACAAAAACAGAGAACCCATTAACAAGTTTTGAGGAATCATAAACTTACAGAGTAGTAAGTGGTAAACTAACCTGATAAATTTAATTCTTTCATTTTATTGAGGAGGACTTACTCAAGAAAATGCAAAGACTTATCCAAGATCATTAATTTATTTTGAGCAGAACCAATGCTGGAGATGTTTCCAGGATTCTGTTTAGCATTCTTTCCATTTTACCCCATTTACTAGACAGCATAGTGAGTAGCTTGGAGACTCTTGGAATGTGGATGAAACAAATGGATTCAGAGAAGTTTGTAGAAGAAGAATTGATTGGTGATCAGTCAAGTGATGACTTGGCAGTCATAAAAGATAGATGGCTACAATTTAGACCCCTGATAAGTAAAGAGAATAATTCCATCAACTGAAATAAGCAATGGAAGTTGGTAGGAAAGATGGTGAGTTAGCAAAGGATTGGAGTAGGGGAAAACGTACTTAGGCTAGGATGTGAAAGATTTTGATAATATGTGACTAAGAACTTCTTGTGAAGGAAGACTTCTAGGGGTTTGTAATAGGATATTTATGCAAACTGAGAAAAACTTTCTGTGATAGTCTTTAAAAATAGGGTAGTTTTCTGGGATGGCTTAAGTGTAGCATTCCTTGTAAGCAAGAATTTGTTTTCAGTAATTCCTCAAACTCCATCTGAAGCCTGCGATTCTTTGAAGTTCTTAGATTTAGTGCACTTGGCTTGTAAAATGGATGTTGGTTATGGGACGTAAAAATATGAAGGATTTGAAATGACCTTTTAAATGGGAGAGGAATCAGCTATGCCATATCAGAGGGGTTACTATGGTGTAACCTTTTCAAATCCTGCAGGTGGTAGTGCTTTTAAAGTTCTAAGAATCTGAAATTTCATCCTTGCACTAACTATCTGTAGCTGGCATGTCTCCCAAGGCAGTTACAGAGAAGGAAGACACTTTATCAAGAGGCAGCATCTGCACCAGAGAGCTAGGAAGGTTCTTGAGCCTACTTTTCGTCAGCAAAAAGAGAAGATGAGCCTGACCAAGTGGTTGTCTCAACAGTTTCCTGCTGAAGACAATTTGTATCCTAAAGAAGTTACATATAATATCTTTTTACTTACCTGGCTCAATTAGTAAATGGTTATATTTTCATCACTGTTGGCTTTCTTCAAACATAACCATAGACTCAAAATACTTTTAGACAAAAAAATGATTTTAAGGAAAATACTATATTTTAGTCTTTATTATTGTGAGAGAAAGCAGAGTGACCAGAAATGAGGTTTCAAAATCCTACTTTGAATTATCCTAGGCTGGGACCCAGAAGAGCAATTTTTACTGTGGAAACATGTGAGTCTTAGTGAACCAAACCAAATACATTTGCTATATGTCAGTGGAGTAGTTTATCTGCAGCATCTTGATGAGAGAGAGCTTGGGGGGCAACTAATCCATTAACTACAGTGATGGGTAGCCCTCAGGAAGAATGTGTTCAGATCTATGGTCTTTTCTTGATGGCGTACAGATTTTATTTCAATGACTAATACAGAGTAGTCCAAAGGACAGGGGTCAGAAGTGATTAATAGTATCAATTTAGGCAAAGCAGAGAAACATTGGCGGTAATTATTTCTGTAGATGAGTAGCAGTGTCATCGTAGGAAAGCCTTCATTGAAATTGGTGATTTGTGGGTGGTGACTTCCCTCAGTATCTCTATTTAGATAGGATGGAGAGGGTCTACAGGAATGAAGTTTTGTGTCCTGGATCTTAGGGCGTTTGAAGAGGGTGATGCTGAAATGATGGCAACATTATGGGATGTGTTCACAAGCCTAGTCTATGGGTAATCTTCAGCTTCTCCAGCTTTGAAAGGACTAAAGAATGCAGAACCATTTTGGTACCAGGAAGGTTTTGCATCTTTGTGAGCAATTGCAAGCAGGAATTTTGGTATACAGAAATCTTTCATCCAAATAATGGCATACCGCAAATGAATTAGAACTATTCTTTTTCTGTGACATTAATTATTTCATGTTATTGTCCTATAGTCTCTGCCCATTTCACGGAGAAATGTTGGCTCAGACTCTTGATGAAAAGTTAGGCAAGTTTTGTCACAACCAGGCTATCTATTTATTAAAGTTTATTTTATTTATTTTGAGAGAGAGTGAGGGGGGAGAGATGGGACAGAGAGAAAGAGAGAGAGAGAATGCCATGCAGGCTCTGCACTGTCAGCATGGAGTCTGATACAGGGCTTGAACCTACAAATTGTGAGATCATGACATAAGCTGAAATTAAGAGTTGGTTCGCGTAACTGCCTAGGCCACCCAGGAGCCCCACAACCATGCTTTTAGTAGTGTTTTGGATATGAAATTTATTTATTATTTATTTATTCATCATGTATTTTCAGCTGAACACTAGAGCATATATGAGGGCCGAAGAAATGAAGACAAAATGATAGAACAAATTATGATGGACTCTTATGTGACAAGCCAATGAAAGTAGATTTTATTTCTAAGACATGGGGAGTAATGGAAGGGTCAAGAGAAGCATTGAGAGCAAGCTGAAACAACAGAGGTCTGTTAGCTTTATACAGCTTTCATGTTATGCCTGAATAGTGTTTTAAAACATAACATCCAGCAAGAGTGATGCTGGATTGGATACTATCTGTTTTGTACGTATTGCATCATACCTGGTGTCCTACTCCTATTTATGTTCATTGCACAGCTCTCAAAGACATTACTGTTTGCAATTCCTGATCTAGATGTATGCATCTGATACCATATAAAAACACTGTATCTTTTTACCTTACATAAATATGGCCAAGTCTGACCAACCTACAAGTTCAAATAAAGTCTCATTAACATTATTGCTAAATAATTATGGTTCTTCTATATACCTGACTACACATCTTAGCACCACCTATTTCTTAAAATCTCCATGATGTCTCATATGTGCACATGAAAAAAAAAATCACTCATGTTTCCTACCATGCTGCCACCAAGTCATTTGGAGTAGGTATCGCATTGCAACCCCTGCAGTTGATGCCTTTCTGGGAAAGCAGCTTCCTTGGTCTCTGTTGGCCTCAGGGGTGCTTGGCCACTGCTCTGCAGCCCTCACCAGATGTTTCCAGTCTTATTCAGAACAGTGGTGGGGATGCTTCTTTTTCCATATTCATTTAAAAGTTTTATCTAGGTGCCAGAGCCCATGATCTCAGAGTTTGACTGGAAAATAGAAGCTTTAGCTCTGAATCCAACTTTTCTTCCTTATATGCTGCAAAACCTATCTTTAGAACTGTCTGGCAGAAGGATGCCAGGGCATCACATTATTTATCGTTTTTTTCCCTCTGGTTTTCCCTAGGTCCTTCCAATCTCCAACTCCCACATACTTCCTATTTCCTCCTTTCAGTGAGGAAATACAAAAAGCTTGAATGCATTTCAACTTGTCCAAGCGGACCCTCAATTTTGGAAGAGGACTTTAGTCTCTCAAACAGATAAGGGAAGCTATTTTTGAAGTAGTGAGACATGGGAGTAGATTAATATTACTTAGGTTAAGTAACAGACTTCATTTTCATGCTGTTATAATTTGAACGTGTGCCAATGATCACATCAATATCAATGTACCTGCAAGCACCATCTTTGCATAACCTCCGTTTTAAAGGTTGGGTCTGCTCTTCATCTACGCTAGTAAATTCTACCTAAATACTCTTTCCTTGTTAGCTTTGGTTTACTGATACCACTACAGTTAAGCTAGTCTATATTCAATTCTTTGCAACCCTTCTCCATGGGAGTGAAAGACCCTGTGTTAGTCTTGCCTTCTGATGTCTTTCCCCATCTTTTCCAAACGTGTCAAAACTCAATTCAGCACTTCTGTCTAGGAATCTTCTCTTGCTTAACGATGTCTTGTTTAGTCAGTGCCGTTATCTTAGTTCATCACTGTCTGAAAGGTTTTTTAGGGACCACTGTTTTCTTGAAAGATATCAATAAGTGTTCTTTCGGAGGTGTAGGGAAATAAATTCATGGTAAACTAAATTTGGTTCATTCTGCTCCCTATATCTATCTTTTTTAATGCACTTGAATATATTAAATGTTCTAAGAACTTTTTCAGTAAGGAAACTAACTTTGTATCCAATCTTATTAATATAAGCTCCAATACTTATGTTACATTTGTTATATATTGCAGACGTTAAATTGCAGATTTCTTAAAAGTAAATATCCTTAATTTTTGTCACAGCTCTCCTTAGTACCTGATTCAATACTGTGTATAATTCAGCTAAACTGACATATTACAAGCTAGGCACCATGCTAGGTCCTACAAGTTCAAGGATGAATAATTTTTGTAAAGATTTATGGATAACAGGTAGCTTTCAGTGAACAGTATGTTGCTGGTATTCAGCATTTATTGAATTATGATTGCCTTGGAGTTTGATTTTCAATTCTAACTGTAACACTTTACATGCTATATCTCTGTCCCCATTTAAGAATCTGTTAATCTTTTTTCCCTTGTTGTTATTATGCAATTATGAAAAGATTTTTAAAGATATTTGGAAACCAAGGTAAAATGACCAAAATGTTACACAGGATTTATAATTTTGTTTTCTGTTTCACTTTGATTATGCAAATGTAGAGTATAAATTTATTTATTCTTTGGAATCTAATATTTTGTTAAATTAGAAATAGAGAATTTCTAACAGAAGGGGCACCTGGGTGGCTCAGGCTCAGTCCATTAAGCATCTGACTCTTGATTTCGGCTCAGGTGATCTCAAGGTCGTGAGACAGAGCCCCTGGAAGGGCCGTGGGTGGAGCCTGCTGAGGATTCTCTCACTCCCTCTCCCTCTGCCCCTTCCCTGCTTGGATGCGTGCACATGCTCACTCACTCTCTTTCTCTCAAAAGAAAACGAAAAAAGAAAAGAAAATTTCTCACAGGAGGAATCAAGGGATGGTAAAATAGCCGGACAAGTCTTTAAAATGGCATTCCTAAAACTCTCATGTTCCCAAAGCAGGAAGCGATAAGAGATATACATAATGGCAGGAAGAGGTGAGTGAAATATTTTATTTCACTGCTGGTAAAAATATGAGGGTGCTATTGTGGTTATTGAAGGAGTTTGGGCTCAGTGGATGACGATGTGCTAATTGATAACTACACAGAAGATTGCTAGTTTTTGGACCCAAGAAGGAGACAGAGTTCAAAGGGACCCCCTGTTACTCAAGAATTTGCAGTAGTGTTCTACCGTACGAGTTTATAATCCATTTGCAGTTAAAAGAATTACGGTCAAAACAGAAATAGGTCTTGGTTCATTTTGTAATTCAGTAAACACTGCTAGATCTCTATTTGATGTCATCAGTGTGTGAGGCCCAGTAGTGGTGATGCTGGTTGTGGTGGTGGTTAAATAGAAATTAATACATTCTGAAGAGAATATAGTCCTTTGGAGAGAAGAAAAGCTTGATGACATATGGAAAGCTTGACAACACGACCTGATAGAGTATGTAAAATATGTTGCTACTACGTGATAGAGAAAAACACAACAAAATGTTGAAAAACGTTTTGAGGAGTGGACTGGGTTCACTCTAACTAATTTGGGAGGATGAAGAGCTCCTAGACAAACCATTAAGACCCACGAAAAACCAGACACAAAATAAGTAGTTTGAGGAGGTGTAGGAAAACAAATATTAAGGTTAAAATATTGGCAAGTGAATGCACGTGTTATGTCACAGAGGAAAGGTTGAAGAAGAAACTACTTCCGGAGTCAAATAAGGCTTTTCTCATAAAATATGAACTCTTACCTTTTGCTGAAGCAGAACCACATTCTACAGAATAGTAGTGATCTTTGACGTGGTGTCCATGGCAAATAGCGAGATGTGTCAAGATTCTTACCGCCTACCAACTTCTACATGCTTCTACTAATACACCAAGAAGAAAATGATACCACTGAGAAAAAGAAGTAGAATGTGTTTCTTGTAAATTTTAATTCAAATATAGAAACAGAATGGTTTGAGTATATAGGCAGAAATTAAAAAAAAAAAATTCTTCCTGCTTTTGAAAGTCAAGAGTTTGGAACAGAAAGTTGAACAAGGGAAGTGAAACACTGACTTCACAAATAATGTTGAAGAACATGATTTTTTTGATACCATTGCTTATGATGAAAAACACATGGGTCTGTCAGGAGGAGGAAATGTCTCATTACAGCTTGTGGGTCTGTCAAGATGATCTCAGATTGGAGAAGAGAATTTAAAATTTAAGAGGGTTTTGGCATAAGAAAAGCAAAAGGAGCAAAGATGCCAAGTGTTTCTTAGGAAAAACTATTAGACACTATTCTAAGAGCCTCAAATGTCTAACTCCCAAAATATAATTGTTTACCAAAATAAGACAAATATTTCAGAAGAATGCTACCACCTGGCTGTCCTCGAGGACTATCCCTGATCACAGTGCCTGCTGCTGCCTACTGCTGCCAGACCCAGGTCTGGGTCCCATTGTTCATGGAGGCTAAAATGGGCCTCTCCATGGCCCTTCTGGAGGGTCTTGCTTAGGCTTCTGCCCACGTCCTCTGGAACCATGATGAACTTAGTTTCATTTCTTTGTCCTGGGTCTGCCTAATTCCAGAATCTTCCCTTTCTGAAGCAGCCTAAGTTTTGGCAAGTCCAATGCTGAATTGCTCTTATGTTTATGAATCAAACATACTAAGGAGACGTGTTTTATAATAAAAGCTTCAGAGAGCTTCTTTTTTTAAAATTTTTGTTTATTTTTGAGAGAGAGAGAGAAAGAGAGAGAACAAACAGGGGAGGAGCAAAGAGATAGGGAGACACAGAATTTGAAGCAGGCTCCGGGATGTCAGCACGGAGCCCGCCATGGGGCTTGAACTCACAAGCCGCGAGATCATGATCTGAGCCAAAGTCGGACACTTAACCGACTGAGCCACCCAGGCGCCCCCAGGGAGGTTCATAACTACTAAGATCATACGTGTTATTTTGTGACCTGTGTTAAAATCATGGATATAATTAATTTAAAGCTGAGACCACTAGGTGTTTCTGTCTTCAAGGATAGTCCCTAATAATCTGCCTATGGCAAATTACTGGGAACAGTCTAAAGATGTTTTCTGGCCTTTCCTAAGGGGTGAGGAGAGGAGTCCTTGATCTGTGAAGGGATGAGCATAGGACCTGGCCCTGATGGTGGAGGGGGAAGAGGGGTGGAGAATGTGGAGAGAAGAAAGAAGAGGGACACCCCATCCTAGAGTCAACCAAATACCCAATATTTGGGTCTGTCCTTTTAGCCATTACCCAAGCCAAACTCTTCTCTGGTCTGCACTTAATCTCATTTCCACTCCAAATTAGTTTTCCAAAGGAACTGTTAGTTTACTGAGATCAGACTGTGTGTGTGTGTGTGTGTGTGTGTGTGTGTGTGTGTGTGTGTATGTATGTTTAAATAAAAGTGGTAAAGGGGTGCCTGGGTGGCTTAGTCGGTTAAGTATCTGACTTCAGCTCAGATCATGATCTCACAGTTCATGATCTCTGAGTTTGAGCCCTGCATCAGGCTCTGTGCTGACAGCTCAGAGCCTGGAGCCTGCTTCAGATTCTGTGTCTCCCTCTCTCTCTGCCCCTCCCCCACTTGCACTCTCTCTCTCTCAAAAATAAACAAAACATTAAAAAAATTTAAAATAAATAAAAGTAGTAAATTGGGAGAGATTTGTTAAATACTCTGTGGATTCATAAAGACATTTGTGACAGATGTATTCTAACCCACATACAAGGACAAAGCTAAATTGTATATCTGTATTATAATGTTGCTTAAGTCAAATGTATGTATGAATAGTTAAATAAAAATATTTTATTAACATTTCAAATAATTTTCAAAGCCAGAGTTTTCTAAATGGCCCAATATAATAAAATGGGAAGTACTTTAGCCTTCTCATACTTCTCCAATTAAAAGTAATTTGCAGATATTCAGAAACTAAAACCTTTTAAAGTTTAAATTCTTATCTTCTCTATACAAAATGGCTATGAAAGATGCCATGAAATTGTGTGTGTGTGTGTGTGTGTGTGTGTTCTTAAAATGTCTTGAGTCAGATTATGCTAATGGCAATATTTCCATTTATTCAATCTAATATTTGGTTTTAGTGTTTACTCTTTCTCTTGCTGAGACAGAGCATCATGGATGAATCTTTTGATTGTTAAAGAAATGTAAAATAATTTTCTTTTCTAGCTTATATTTCTGATTTCTAGAAATCAAAGGTCTGAACTGTAAGTATTAACTTTAAAGTGGGGGGCAGGAAAAGGGCTAGGCTTTTAGCTCAAGGTGTATACACAAAATATTACTACATCAAATGTATCTGTGAGCATATATATCATTCAATAAAGGTATGTGAAACCTGATTCTCTAATCAAGAGAGAGACCATGTTATCAGAAATGTGGTAAAATAACTCAACTGATAGTTGTATTGTGGTGTCATAGTCACTGCCTAGAGATAAAGTTTAAGACAATACTTCTCAAACTTGAATGGGCGGCATATCAATCAGCAGGGGATCTTATAGAAATGTAAATTCTGCTTTAGTAGAACTGAGTGGGCCTTCATTACTGCATATCTAACAAGCTTTCAGGGAATGCCTCTGCTCTTGGTCCTTGGACCACACTTCCATTATGTGGAGGAGAGATTGGGGTAAATCTCATGATTCCACTCCATTTTTCTCTCTTTTCTCCCAACAGTGGGCTGACCTTCTAATCTACTCAAGCCAGGGTGAATTGATACCAACAGAGTAAGGTGAGGGAGTAGTTTCTTTAGCACTTTGCTGCAGATAAGTCAACTAAAAAGAAGGTACCTGTTCTATCATATATTAGCATGCTAAGATCACTCCTGGGCTACAACAAATAAAAAGATTGTTGGTAACATATGTATGACATGAGTTTTAATTTTTTTTTTAATTTTTTTTTTAGTTTTATATGGTTTTGTTAATAGTTAAAGGTAAAAAATTTGGAATTTTCTACCAAACTATGTGTTTATCACTAATATGTTGCTTAGTGATTTGAAAACAAGGACATTTTTTGCTTAGATTGAAAAAAACATACATAGAGTATAAATGGTTCAACACCGTCGCAATAATTTCTTTCTGGATTATCAAATTACATGCATACATTTCTTCTGATAATTGGATAGCTTATTATTTCCTACATATAAATGTATGAGTTCCTTGATGGCGAAGACCATGCTTCATACCCTCTCGGCGCATTCCAGAAGGCCCAGGGCAATTCTGTGCACGCAGCAGCCTTCGTCACATGCGGTCACTTCTCCTAACTCTGTGTTCTACTGCTCTACCTTGTGAGCAACATGCTGTAGCATAAAGCCTGTCCTGCACTGAAAGCTGCAGTTAGGGTGCACATGTGGTTCCGGTTTTCACTTCCTGAGGATCGTTTGTTTTGAAGTGACTCTTGTCCTGTTTACTTTTGCAGAGAGCCTTGTCTAGCACTTGAAAAGGAGCTTGACAAGAACTGCTGTTTGATTCTCTGGGAACAAATTATGTCACTTTTGGGATTGTAAACATCTGGTAGATTATTGTTAAAATTTTAGGATGGGTTTATTATACTATTCTGTCTTGTGTACATTTGAAAATCTGCATAAGCAAAACCTGAAAAAAAAACACAGGGACTTGAACAAGGGAAAATACTATTTATAAGGTCAGGGTTGTGTAAAAATAGAGAACTTAAGGGATGCCTGGGTGGCTCAGTTGGTTGAGCATCCAACTTCTGCTCAGGTCATAATCTCATAGTTCGTGAGTTCGAGCCCTGCGTTAGGCTCTGTGCTGACAGCTTGGAGCCTGGAGCCTGCTGCAGATTCTGTGTCTCCCTCTCTCTTTGCCCCTCCCCAGATCATGCTCTCTCTCTTTCTCAAAAATAAATGAACTTTAAAAAAAGAATAGAGAACTTAAAATGGACACAAAGACATGTATATATGTATTCATTAATAAATAAAGACATATGTATGTAATTTGATAGGACTGCAAATTCAAATCTTACAAAAAAAGGTTTATTTGAATAATTATTCCTAGAGATTAAAAAGAGTCAAGGTTTTAGAAGCTTGTTACTCTCTTGAGCTACTCAAATGGGTTAAAGATGATCAAATGTAAGAGGATATTTTTAAAGGCTATAATGCCTAATGCAAGTCCCCTGTTCATGATCAGGATAGAGAACAAGGCTTCAAGTTTAGTTGTTACATGGGTCTGTTGGTTGTCTCAGTAGTTCTCACTTACTGAACTTGAATTGTCATGTCAAATATTGGTTAATGACAAAGACTACATGAGAATCTGGACTGATGAGTGCAAAGCATACTACTGTTAGTGAAACAACTTGAAGTAAATCACATCTGTCATTCATTCACTTGTTTGAGCAGCAAACATTAACTACAAGGCATATTTTATACAAGGCACTGTTCTAATAACTACAGGAGAAACAAGATACATTAGGTTTGTTTTGATGATGAGTTAATAAAAGAGTCTTCATGTTAAAAAAACCAAAAAACCTCTAGGTATGTCAGTGCGAGAAATGTTATTTTCTGACCTGAAAATATCTTAGCCCTTTAGGCTTATTTAGATAGACATTAATAAACATAAGCAGGTCAAAACTGTGATTTAGGGGGCACCTGGGTGGCTTAGTCGGTTGAGCGTCCACCTTCGGCTCAGGTCATAATCTAGCATTTTGTGAGTTCAAGCCCCACATCAGGCTCGCTGCTGTCAGCTTGTTAACGCAGAGCCCACTTAGGATCCTCTGTACCCCCCCAACCCCCCTGCTTGTACTCTCCTCAAAATAAATATTTAAAAAAACCTGTGATTTAACATTTTAGTACCAGCTCACGTTATAACCTGTTGAATAAACAAATAAAGTTATAGACCAGTTTGTAGTATGATTCATATTTTATAAAAATTCATGTGTATATTCATGTACATCGATATGTGTCTATCTAGGTTTGGAAAATTTGGGGCCAGATGTATACCAAACTTGAAGAGTCAAGTCTAGGAGATGGAGTTGGGTGGGTGGAACAGAGAGAAACTTTCACTTCTAAGGTGAACTTTGGAGATTTTTACTTTTTTTTTCTCTTTAGTATTTTTCAAATTAAGAAATTATAATTTCACTTCTAGGGGTGCCTGGGTGGCACCATGTTGGCTCCTTCAGTTAAGTGTCTGACCCTTGATTCTGTCTCAGGTCATGATCTCGTGATGATTGTGAAATCAATCCCCATGTCGGGCTCTGCGCTGACAGAGTGGAGCCTGCTTGAGATTCTCTCTCTCCCTCTATCTCTGCCCCTCCCCTTCTCACTCACACACACGTTCTCTCAATCTCTCTGTCTCTCTAAATAAGTAAACTTAAAAAAAAAGTAGTTATATTTAAAGTATCTTTTAAAAGATCTAGCCCATGTCTCTGTCTTTAGGTAAATAATAAAATCATGTAGGGGCATTTACCTTTGGTTTTAGATTTTCCTTTTATGTAAGCAAAGTACTACAGTATGGCTACTATTGTTGCTTATATAACAGTATTAGGACAAACATACTCCAGAATTAAAACTGGTTGTGTGAGACTGGAAAGGTCATGGGTAACCTATTTGCTTTTCCTTATATTCCAAATTTTCTGTAAAATGACTTTTTGATGTTTTGGTTAATATGAATTAAAGAATAAAACAAAAGTTATCTAAAATACATTGTATTATATAATATATAATGACACACATGTGTATTTCGAGACCATTAAAAGATGAATTTTACAATGCATTTCAAGACTATCACAAGAATAGGATTGCAGTTAGGTATGTCTTCTTTCTAAAGTATAAATCAGTGAGACGGCATCTGTAAATTATACCATATGTGAGTAATTAACAAGTTAATGATGGCCAGCTTCAAAGATACTTTTGTTCTTCTAATAAATGTTGGCATTCACATTAAAACCATAACACACAAAAGGAGAATATTTCACAAACATTTGCTGAAAGTGTCAGGATATTTTGGTTATTTTTTCCCTAAAAGTCAATCGTATAAGTAGGGTTGTAACATTGTCAGATATCAATGTATTTGTTAGGAGGCCTTCGTTATGCATTTTTCCCTCTTAGTTACCCCAGCAGCTCCACATAATGGAAGAGGCCAAGGACCCTGGTTTTAGATCCAGGTCTACTACATACACACCACAAGGAGCATCGGTTTTAGGTGTCACTTAAGCTTTCTCTGCATCACTCTTTTCATTTGTTTAAAAAGAAAAAAGGAGATAAGAGCAAAAAAATGATTCTTTTTTTCCTTTGGGGTTCTCAGAGCGAGGGAAAGTTTGGGGGAGAGACAGGAACAGGTACGTAGGGGTTGTCTTCTCTACATCAGCAGGGCTGGTTTCATGGGCACGTGACCAGTGCAGTTGCAAAGGGCTCCGTGGTCAGCAGGATCTCCCACTTGATTGAAGCTTCTATGGCCACCACCCTAAAATTCTTAGTCATTTTATCTTAATTTTGTGATCTGTAGGTGAAATTGGATATGACAATGGAGAAGAATTGAGGACCTCCCAGTTGATGCCCTGCCACCCTGAGGTGATTCTTAGCTGCTGGCTCCTTTGATGCCTGGACCCTTTCTGGCCTCCCATATATTCCTCCCTCTGCAGGGTCCTGGGCACAGCTGAGGAGAGGGTCTTGCCCATCCCACAGTATCTAAGAGCTGGGCCTTGGTGCATTGCACACATGGGGACCAGCCTTTTGCCCACTCCTGATCCAAGTAACTAGTATAACCTATCTGTCTTGGGCTGGGGTGTTGAGCTTGTGGGAGGGGAGGATAATGAAGACGCCTGGTTCAGTACCCTTGACCCCACCTGGGGTACTGTGTGTGTGTTCAGTGACTGGCAAGAAGGGACATGTGGCAGCTGATGAGTGTCCACATGTTGTAGATGTGCACACACTCCACACGATGGGTGAGGCCACGGCTCTGTGAGCTGCTGTGCTGACTGGCCTCAGCCCAAGGGAACTAACATTGCATAGCAAAACAAAACAAAACAAAAACAAACAAACAAAAGCACCTGAGACAGAGACCACAAATGAAAGGAAGTCCTTCGGTTTTAGTGTCTATAATGACACTCTGTACCTGTTTTATCGAACCAAGGGTCACACATTTTTTATTTTTCACTGGGCCCTGCAATTTACTTAGTCTGTTCTCTGTGTCAAGGTGTGCATTAGGTTGCTGAAAAGATTAGATGTGGTAAGATATGGTAAACATTTCACAAAGGGTCTGATACATAGTAGACTTTCAATAAGTAGCAGGATTAGGAAGCAAATCGGGTGTGCTCAAAATATGAAGAGATGAGAAAGGAAATTCTGGAAGGGACAATCCTACCAGAATCACAAGCGAAGAATCCTTCCATTTTGCTTTCCCTCCTCTTTCCCTGTCTTCAGTATCAGTGACTATTTCTAGGGCATGTCTTGCTCCTTTGGTAATAGAGATTTTGTTCTTGAGGACTCGTTCCCCAAGCTTTTGATAGCATTATCTGGAAAGTGGTTTGCAATTTAAGAGGCCATTTCTAGAGCGGTGTGAGGAAGGATGACTGGCTGAACACCTCATTTGCGGTGCCTGTCTATCCGTTCACCTGAGTGGTATTTTGATACCAGTTAAAAGGTAGCCCAGGGGATGTTAGAGCCGGAAGGCGTTATAAAACCTTTACCTCAGCCCCTCCATTTCCAGGTTGATTTGTTCTTGTCCTCTGTATGTGTATTTGAACTTCAAAATGGAGCATGGTAAGAAAGGCGTGAACCTGTTAAAGGTTGTAGACTCTCAGCAGGAAGAAAAAAAAAATAATTTTAGCCTCTGCAAGAGAGAGGAAAATGCCCTGTTTGTTATTGTATATTAAGAACATTAGTTTATCTGAAAGGAGTTTACACAGCTTGTTAAGAAACATTTTCCAAAGAATTAAGTCTCGGTTTTCTCTTATCTCATTTTTACCTTGCCACTAACCCATGAGCAGTAGAACTGCAGAATCTTCTCAAGTATTATGGCCAATAAAATAATTCATGAATGTAATATGTTTGGTCTGGGGAAATCTATTTTTATCTATTACACTGTATGTGGAGTGCCCTGCACTTTCTTCCAAGTAACTTTTGGAAGATATCTGGCAAAATAATTCAATATGACTAGCAGTGATTTCTTGGAGACTGGTATTGTTTTGACATGGAGAGCATTGAAAACATATGGTCTTTCACGTCTCTTGCCTTGTGCTTTCCTTGAAAATGTTTATATTTGCTTGTGGTAAAATGCATTAAGTTTCATAATCCTGAACAACCTTCTGGTACACAGATTCACTTTCAAGCAGTGCAACTGGGGAAACAGAAGTTTTTACAAAAAGATGAGATTTTCTTATGTAGCTGTGCATTTTAGACAACACAGGTGCCAAATTTTATTTTATTTCATTTTTTTCTAATGTTCAAACTCCAAAGCAACTGCTAGGATAAATTATCTTTAGGTCTCCTTCTCAATATCTCATATTCTTCCAGAATCAATGTAAGTTTGGCCACATTTGTCAGCCTAAAAGTGATGGCAAAGTCTATGCTCATTTAACCTCTGAGTGTGGTTTCTACACTGTTCATTGACCCTTGTGATTATGACGATAAATGTTTCCTGTGCATATGGGGGAATGAGATGGCTTGATTGAAAGGTTTTTCTTGACACAGGATGACTATAAAAAGTATATTTTCTTCATACATGATGATAAATCTGCTAATGCTATTTCATCTATGTCAAGAATCAGTAACCTATCTTTCTCTTTAGCATTTGCCATGTTTAAATCAAGGAAGTAAAAGGTAGTTCTGGCCATACTCATTAACAATGGAAATTGAAGTGAATTTTGAAGACAAGTGAATTTTGAAGACAAGAATATACATATTTAGAAAAGAGATTATTTTCAGGTTTTCTGAAATTAAATCTCAGAGAGCGCATGCTAGCTGGTCAAGCTTTATATTTTGATTTGTTGTATGCATTATAATTGAATGGACTTTACGCCATCTTTTTTTTTTTTTTAAGGCATATGCATACATACATTTGCTTTCCTGACCTTACTTTTCAGCTGATGGCAAGTTCAGCCTAAAATGTTGGTTGGTACTAAATTTAGAGTAGTTTTATGATTCTGGTGATAGACTTTATACAAAACTAGAATTCTGAGGCCCATTAAAATATTGAAAAATACCTTTAGTGTATTTGGTATTGAAAGTCTGCCACTTTTCTTTTCAAAGCCCCATTATAATATTTATGTATTAAAATCTCCCAGTTATGTTTTAATTCTCAATTTATTAGGATTGTATCTCTTTTAGAAAACTTCAGCATACCAAAGAAAAATGTGAAGAGATACTCCCTGCCCCAGAACTTATGGCAACACCAATTAAAATATCAGAGTAATGATAATGCCCAAATGCTCATTTTATAATGAATGTGGTTTTCTGAAGCATACAGTTTTCCGGTACTTTGGGCCAATTTTCAAAGAAAAATTATTTAATCTTTATTTGAGGTATTAGTTAAAGGAAAAACAGCTTGACTCTAAGCACTTTGGAATTCATTCAAGACTCAAATTATTAAAAGTGATTCAATCTGTTCACTGTCTTGGGTTTTTCAGAGATTATCCACCTGTAGTAAATTGAAAAACCAGGAAAGACTGTATTGTTAGAGCATTTTCCAGTTGGCCCATTAAGTGCTTCATGGAGATTTCTTGTCTGAAAAAGATGGGCCTGACATGCACTGTTTGTTCTATTTGTTTTGAGAAGATAATAATGGCAAAAACCTCCAATCATCTTAAAGATGTACAGATACTCCCATATGGGCAGCACATGAATTTTCAAGATTAAGGCACTTTGAAGGGGATTGTAGCTTTATGGAAGTTACATGAGCATTGGGATGGGAGAATCAGGCCAATCCTTATTAGTATGATTAAACCATTCTTACATGGAATCTGCCTAGAATAGAAACAAGTCATCCAGAACCTGATGGAAGTGAGGTAATGAATATAATAAGCTACAGAAGCAAGAGAAGTCAGGGTGCTTCCAAAGGGTTTATAGTTTGATTAGTATTAAAATTAGAAGGCTCTGACCTTCTGACACTGAAGGGACTATTTCGTAGCATCAGTATTTTCAGATGCTACTCTAAAAATAATGACAAGTACCGTGTGACCCAGGTAAAGAGGCTGAGAGTAACTCTGATTATCCAGTTTTGTTGTGATCATTTTATTCAAGGAAGAGCCTCTAGAATTCGTGAAAAGTACACACCATAAAGTTGTCAGATATACTATAACTCGCTCATAAATTCTTGATATTCTGAACATATCTGAACATACTTACTGTGATCTGTTTGGCATGCGTTGTGATCTCTTTAAGGGGTCCTTGCCCACATTGCGCTGATGAAATGTTTTTTGTGTTTTGAATACGTTTCTGTTTTAGCAGTCAGATCCAGCAAGTGGAACAGATTTCGGAGTCTGATACAGAATGGTTTCAGTTTGGAGTTTTGCAGACTGGGACTGTTTTTATAATGAAAGCCACAAAGAGCAGAGCTTTGCCCTGTGAATGCATAGTCTAAAATCAGTCAAACTTTGATTTAGGTCAAATATTTCAAAATAAATTCTTCAACCTTAAAATTGTAAAAGTTATTATAAAAATATTGTTGAGAAATATATATTTTTTCTTACTACAAATCGCTTTTCAGTATATCAAGATGAACAGAATTCAGTCAGAGAAGAACAATCAGTGTATCTTTTGAGGAAAAATCGTTCTGATGATTTTGTTTTGTATATGTCTGTTCCAGCTGAATCCAGATACGTGTGAGGAAGCTAGAGACTGGGCCCCATAACCCGTGCCGCCCTCACTCTAACAAGGTTTGGTCAAGAACCATAACTGAGCCATTAAATATATAATATTAGATTGAGTTGCCTGGGTGGCTCAGTCGGTTAGGCATCTGACTCTGGGTTTCAGCTCGGGTCATGGTCTCACAGTTCATGAGTTTGAGCCCCACATTGGGCTCTGCATGGACAGTGAGGATCCTGCTTGGGATTCTCTCTGTCTCCCTCTCTCTCTGCCCTTCCTGCTCGCTCTCTCTCTCTCTCTCTCTCTCTCTCTCTCTCTCTCACACACACACACACACACACACACACACACACACACACAATAAATAAATAAACTTAAAATATGTAATATTAGATTATATATCCTAATTTGAGGCACTTTTGAGTGCCTTGAAACTTTGCACTACTGCTTCTTGCTTGAATAAGGGAATTTGGCAAGCAGAGCAGAGTCCAGGTAGATATTGGCCTCTGTTGAGGAACTAATAGGAGGCTAAGGGTCTAACTGAACTATGTGCAAAGAGAAGCTTAGAGAGGTCCCTTGTGATTCTCTTGGTTAGAAATTCTTTGAAACATATCTTGTTTTTGGGAAGTGATCTGTGGGCTACCCTATTCCAACTATTCACTTGGAAAATTGCCTTCGTCTAATGGCTCCATTTTATAGTCATTCTGGAACCTAGTACTGAAGGAAATTAACAAAAATCAATGTTTTCTGTGAAGCAGATGAAGCTCTTTTATGCATCCCAAACATACAATTTAGAGATGTGTAAAAAAAAAAAAAGAATGGAAAACTAACACAGTATATACTGGAGAACCTATTTCTATAGAGTATCATGAATTGTCAGAGCTGGAAGGTCTCAAAACTAGAGGTCATTCAGTTTAACCCCTTCACCTTCACCACTATTTGTATACCCTTGACCCAGGACATCTCCTGATTTCCTAAATTAACAAGTGAATATTTGTGCCACTTACCACATTTTAACCACCTTTCCAACTTCTAATGAAATTTTCTCTCTTGCTAAGTAAACAACATTTATTCTGGCTGGAGTGTAGGTGAAGACTGCTCTTCGACTGCTTGAACTTGCTTCTATATGAAATGTTCGTATTAATCCAAGACACTAAGTCACTGCTGAATCGAACATTCCAGTCTTACAGACAACCTTTCATCACAGCCTACTTTCATTGGCTCCTTTCCTTCTATTGCCAGCTCTAGGGTTAAAGATCTTGGGGAAGAGAAGTTGGAAATGGTTTGTTTGTTATTTTACTTATTTATCTGCCAAGAGAGACATGTTGAGATAAAAGGCGACACTTCACTAGGCCTATTCACTAGCCAGTTTTCTCTTTTGTCTGACTATTACTGACTTTTGTGAGAGGTTAAAAAGTGAAAAGTTTAACTTTACTAATTCAGGAGTCTACTGTATCTGTAACTTAGGGTAAGATCTTTTGACAAAATCCTTTTAATTTCTGGCAGTACTATTCAATCCATCATCTCCCCTCTCTGTCACCACTCCTGTCTATCGAGGAGGGATGTGACATGAGGCCAGTAGATACTTCTGGAGATAAGTCTTCAAGTCATACATGTACAAACAGATTAACAATCAAAAAGGAGAGACCACCTGGAAGTTTAAGAGCAGGTATATTGTTTCCCTGAGACTTCTGGTCCCTAACTCTGCACCCAGGGACTGTCAAGCTATGTTGAATCCCAAATCACCGAAAGCTTGGCTTAGTTATCACTGCATTTCTAGTTTTTTTTTTTTTTTTTTTTTTTTTTTTTTTAGTGACATCCATAACACGTGTTCTCTTTCTACAGTCTTTTCTTTAGCTTCTTCCATTCTCATAGCTCCCATTCTCAGCTCAAATACTTAACAATTTTTTAAGTTAATTTACTTATCTTAGAGTGCACATGCAAGCAGGGGAGGGGCAGAGAGAGAGGGAGAGAGAATCCCAAGCAGGCACCATGGTAAGGGTGGAGCCTGATGTGGGGCTAGATCTTATAACTGTGGGATCATGGCTTGAGCCAAAACTAATAGTTGGTCACCCAACAGACTGAGTCACCCAGGTGCCCCAATAACTTTTTTTTTTTAATTAAGCAGCCATTGTACATTACACATTTTCTTGTTAAGCTTCTCATGGAAAGTTGGGTCTTATGTTACCCTCATTTTATAGATGAGGGGTCTGAGCTCTATCTAATTCCAAAGCCCATGCTTTTAACTGCTCTGCTCTATTGACTTTTAGAAAAGGCTCCACCTCTTGATGAATTTTTGTACCAGAATGTTCAGCAGGCAACACAAACTCACCATGCCTCAAAGCAAGTGATAGTTTCCCCTGGCAAAAAATAGCAGCCACTCTAAACTTAACTGTATTTTACTTAATTCACTTCTATTTCTGTTATTGGAACCACCATTCTACTGTGGTCTCAGATCTCACTGTCATTTTCCTTTTCTTTCTTTCTTTCTTTCTTTCTTTCTTTCTTTCTTTCTTTCTTTCTTTCTTTCTTTCTTTCTTTCTTTCTTTTGGAGAGTGTGTGTGCAGGGGAGGGGGAGGGGCAGAGGGAGAGGAAGAAAGAGAATCTTAAGTAGGCTCCATGCTCAGCATGAAGCTCAATGTGGGGCTCCATCCCACAACCCTGGGATCATGACCCGAGCTGAAATCAAGAGCTGGGTGCTCAACCAACTGAACCAACCAGGCGCCCCTAAGTGTCATTTGAATTGCTTGTACCTTCTTCATCTTTTCTTCCAATTCAGTAGTTGCTTGCTCCTATCTTTGCAGTATCTCTGACGTGTGTCTTTTTTCCCCACTCATGCCGCCAAACTCCAACCCTCTTTACTCTTAGTTGACTGAAGAATTGGCCTCTCATTGTTTTTTCCACCTCGATTTTCCCTCTGCCATTAATTCATTTTCCTTTTCTAGATTACGCTTCTTAAGGCACAGGCCATTCAGCCACTTAAATCCTCCAAATATTTCAAAGTTTTACTGGCTACCAAATGAAGAATAAATGCTTCCAGCTGATGTTCAATGTCTCCCTTTATGTTGGAGGTAAAAACAACTCAAATACCCTACAGGCATCAGACATATGGGAAGCAAGGTTTAAGAAAAACTTGTGTCTTTACTACAAACGACAACAAGAATAAGGCAGCCTAGTCATAATAATAAATGGTAACTGACATTTGCAGAGGTGATAGGAAGTGATAGAACTGTGGCCATCAACGGACTTTGGGCCCTGTTCAGAGGTCTGCTTCTCATCTCTACTAATTACTGATATGTGGAAATACAGGCCTAGCATTGCTGCCAGAACTTTAGATTTTTTCAAGAGAAGCCAAACATTTAGAGTTTTATGTGTAACTTCCCATTATTTAAATACTGATAGCTCATTCAAACAAAACTCTCTCTCTTTTCAGTTAAAAAAGAAAACTAAATATTGACCAGGTCAAACAAGTCATTAGATAGCTAAATTCAGCTTATGGTCTGAAAGTGTGTTCCTTCTATATGTAGTATATTTTTCTCTCCTATATAGACTTTAAGTTCTATGTCCTGCCTTTTTTCCCACTGTGACCTCCATGGTCTCACCTCTTAGCCTTTGTTCTTGTAGTTCTTATTCCCAGGAACGTCTTCTTGACATCCAGTCTATTGAAATCTTACCCTATCATGGTAGTCCACCTCAAATTTTATGTCCCCCCAAACTCTTCCTCATCCTCTCGGCCAGCCTCCTTAGTTTCTTTCAAACTTTCAGTCCTTTCTTCTGTGGCCCATTCCTTAACTTTCCCTTGTACATTAGCTGTTTACACTTATATACTCTTACTTGACTAGAAGATGCATGAGGTCAGACCGTCTCTGGAATCGCACAGTCTTTGTCAATAGCACCTAAATATAGCTGAAGCTTGGTCTGATTTGCATTTGCCAAGAGAGGGAAGAAAGAGTGTCTGTGTTTGGGTATTTTCATTTCATTCAGAACTTACAAAAGTTCTTCTTAACAAAAGAAGGTGGGGCCATCCAACCCTCTTCTTTCTCTCACCGCCCAGATACTACATCCACAATGTCTGCAAAAACTCACTTTTGTGGCTCAGATTGTGACCTGGAATCTGCTTATTTCAAGGAGGAAAAGCATCACTGTACAGGAAGATCTGGGAGATGGAAAGTTGATCCTAGCCAGGGTGATGCTCCTGGAAAGTTGATCCTAGCCAAGATGATTCTCCCATTCCTTTCTCAGTAAAAAGGCAAAGGCAACGGATTTGCTCATTCTTGTTCTCACCTAGAACTTTTTATTTCCTCTTTCAGACACCATATAGTAGCACTCACTCTTCAGAATTAGTGTTCTGAACCTGAACTTTCTCTGCTATTCTACCTCGAGTTCTGGACTGCTTCTGATCAGATAACAGGCAATCAGGCAAGCTGCCACATAGCAAATAAACGACCACAGAGTACACTGGGAACTTAGTCATGCATATTTAAAAGCACTCAGCCTGAGCACAATTTTTATTGATGAATGATAAATGCTTTGGCATGCCCTACCACCATATTGCGGTTTAAAAATAAGCCTACCATTTTGAACCCTTACTTCTCAGATGTAGACAAGCCTGTGTAGAAAGCAGTAGTCCTTTACAATGCTGATGCTTAGGACTATCATAATTCTCGTACCACAGACTATAAACAGTTTGGGAGTTTTAGTCTACTTTAAGAAACTTTACTCAAGCCTGGACATGCCCTAAACTATATTCTAGTGAGCAGAGTTGTAGTTGTGTTTATACCTAGCATAATAAGCATCAAGACACTATTAAAAATATGGAGTGTTATAATAATCACTAAAGGATTCAAGGACACCTCAAAGAAAAATGCCCATTTCCCCGCTACCTTACACATAATCACTAATTTGATTTCTTGTTTCCTTCTAGTATTTTTCCAAATCTGCAAACACCTTTTACCTTGTGGTAAGCATACTTGGTAAAAGTTTCGCTGAACTGCTATTATGTTTCATGTTAAATATTTCCTCACCTAACAAAAATGATCCTGGTATATTCCAGTGGATTGTTCCCTCTTTTAATGAAATTAAAAGCTTAAATATCACAAAATCACAAATCAACAATAATTTCGCCAACCACAGACACAGGCTCTCACTTCAATCATTTATTATTTGCTGATGCTGGAAACACAATCCTGATACGAGTTTGCAAAATAGAGATTCACACAGGAACTAAAGTACTGTGAGACGGAAACTGGCCAGTATTCATCTTTACATGGGCTTAACCTGCATTTATGAAAAATTTGCTCTTAAGGAATTGACACTGTTGCCTTATTAACCAGGTCTGAGTCACCTGGGATTCAGGAGGTTTCTGGAGGGCATCCTGGGAGTTCTCTGAAGTGGACAGTCTGATAGAGCCATCCTCCCAGCTTGGTAACTTTCAGAATATTGCACAGTATTGCAGCTTTGTGCATTCAATTAAGGAGGTTTATGGATTGTATTTTAAATTAAAAAAAAAAATCATCCCTGACCAAATGGACAAGTGGCTTAAAAAACAGTTCAGGCAAGAAGCAGAGGGTTGAAGATAATATTGATAATACAGACAAAGCACATTTTAATGTAAAAGTTTCTTTGCCTAATTAATGGAGGATAGGGAGAAACAAGAATCAAGATTTATTTTGATATATTATTAAACAGTGCTTTTCATTCCCAGTAATTCCTTCCTACACTGTTTTTAAAGGCGACCCTGCCCCCTTGAACGTCAGTATAAAGTGGGGTGGAGCAGAATGTCTGGGCCTTGGCCAGGAGCGGTGAGGCTGGGAGCGGCAGACCTAGGGGCCCCAGAGTCCCTGTGGATGGCATGACCCTAGCAGCCGCACTAGGGTCTCAGAAACTGACACTGGAGAAGATGTGTGTTGAGGGGACCCAGTGGAGTCAACATGGGTGGAGGTTAGCTGGAGGTGAGATGGAACCTCATCACTGCCAACTCCTCTCTGCTGCTTTGGTATTTTATCGTTCTCCCCATCCCCAGCCCTAGTGAATTGAGAACAAAGGGAAGATGTAAGAGAAACTTCAGCCACCTTGTGCAATTGGGGCCTTAAAAGAGAAGTTGCAGTCATTTACACAGGGTTTGTAGTTCGTAGTCGGAAAATGATACCGAGTCCATTATGCAGAGCTCATTTCCAGTTGGCTTTTGTTTATCTTCCTGTTTTTAGATTGGCGATTCCCAAACTTGTGGACACATTAGTATCCCTTGGGGGGACTTAAAAATTTGCCAGTGCCTGTGTTCCATCCTCAGAGCTTATCATTTAGGTCAATCTGGAGGGTGACCCTGGCTTTTGCAATTTTAAAAAGGTCCTAGGAGATAGGGCACCTTGGTGTCTCAGTCACTTGAGCCTCGGACTTCAGCTCAGGTCACGATCTTGCGGTTCGTGAGTTCAAGCCCCACATCTGGCTCTGTGCTGACAGCTGCTGTCAGCATGGAGCCTGCTTCAGATCCTCTGTCCTCCTCTCTCTGCCCCACCCCCAGACCCCGCTAGCTCACACAGTCTCTCTCTCCCTCTCTCAAATAAATAAATAGATAAATAAATAAACAATCCTAGGTGGTCCTAATGTGCAGGCATTGGTTTACTCTTACACAAGAACACTTGGATTTGAGACTATGTTTGTGGGTTTCTTTCTTCTTTCTTTCTTTCTTTCTTTCTTTCTTTCTTTCTTTGTCTTTTTTTTTTTTTTTTTTTTTTTTTTTTTTTTTTTTTTGGAGAGAAAGAGAGGGAGATGCCAAGGGGGAGAAAGAGAGAGACACAGAGAGAGAATCAATCCTATGTGGGGCTCCATCTCATGTCCATGAGATCATAACCCGAACCCAAAACCAGAGTCAGACGCTAAACCTACTGAGGCACCCAGGCACCCCTGTGCTTGTGGACTGTTCAAGTTCAGACTGCTGCAAGCATTATAGCCCCCGGTGCTTCTGTCACAGCCCACGTGTCTCCGCAGTCTGCATCTCCATTCTCAGGGCTGCAGCACCCCCACCCCCCCCACCGCCCCTCCCGGATGGTGAGCTGCAGGGTGTGGGGGGAGGGGTGTTGCTGTTTTTGCTCAGCCGGTTTTGCTAGCAACCGGCACAGCATGTGGCACGTGGAAGACACAGAATAAATATTTATTGCACAAATGAAGGAATGCCACACAGGTCTTTCCCTCCTTCTTGCTCATTATATCCCCACTCCCAACTCCTCTTGAACTAGAAAGCTCTCTGGCTAAGCACAGATGACTCGTGAAGCGTGGCCGCGGAAGCGACCATGTGAGGAAACAGATGCACATGTGCTCCTCAGCTGAACTTTTTGACATCACCAATTTGGAGATTTTGATCAAACGCCAAGTCTGTTGTCATAGTCTTAAAGTTCTGAGAAAAGTGCTGCCTTTTCATTTCTGGAATTAGTCAAGATTATTCTATGTAGAGTAAATAATTAGGTGTTTATGAACAGGTTTTGTTAGGTTGGCTCGAATTCAGGGTTTTATGTTCTTATCTTCAGTATATTGATCTGCCTACGATATTTTATTACATTTAGGACACCTCGAAATTATGTATTCTTTGTTCTGTTGCCAGGAGTTCAGTTGATCACAGTAGCGAATTTTAATTTTAAACTTTAAATGACCAAGTACAAAACATAATGTGTCTAAAGCTGTGCTTTTCTGTAACATCTTATTCTGAATGTAGGGAGTAATAATTAGAAGATTAATGAATTTCAAAAGCTCTTTCTCCTTGAGTCTTTTTAAAACCATTTTGTGCCATACATTTTTCTCTCCGATTGTACCTACAGATGGGTATTAAGGAGGGCACTTTTTGTAACGAGCCCTGGTTGTTTTATGTTAAGTGATCACTAAATTTTACACCAGAAACTAATGTTATACTCTATGTTAACTAACTGGAATTTAAACCAAAACGTGGGGGGGGGGGGGGGGGGAGAAAATATAAACCTGTATCTTAAATGGTTATTTATTTATTTTGAGAGAGAGAGAGAGCCGGGGAGGGGCAGAGAGAGAGACTGAGAATCCCCAGCAGGCTGGCTCTACACTGTCACCACAGAACCAATCATGGGGCTCAGTCTCACGAACCGTGAAGTCACAACCTGAGCTGAGATCAAGGGCCGGTTGCTTCACTGACCAAGCCACACAGGTACCCCCCCACGTTCATATTTTCAAATTTGACAATGGACGTTATTCACCTCCACCTGATCTGTGCTTCTCACTGGGAACACGGAACACATGGCAGCCGCAGCACCCAAAGATCTGCCAAATAAATGTGACTGGCAAGAAAAATTAAGAAAAACAAATAGACTTTTCTAGATTATTTTTAGTCTGTTTGCTTGTTCTGTCTTATTTTATGCTACCCAAACAGGTTTGAAGGCATCACCTCTGCTCTCCACACCCTGCCAAGCAGTGATCACCATAGTAGATACTGTAAAATGTCAAAGCACATGTTTTCCTATTCTGTAAAACTCTAACTTTTGACATTGGTTACAAAAAGGCAAAGTAATGACATGTGGAGTGACCCTCGTAAGATACTCAGTATGACACAAAATGCTCAAGCGAAGTCTGTAAAAGCAAATAACCCACTCACCACTAATCCTTTAAAGCCAATTGCTGTCTTTTCTTGACCCCAGATGCTTGGAATTGAGTTAGTCATACTTTTTGCTCCAGGATATACTATCATCATTTGAATAAGCATGACCTTCTTTTGTTTGTTTTATAATATAAAGATGCCCATGAGCCTACAACCTAAGCCCAAAACCGGAATATTATGTTTATCTTAAGTCAATCCGTACACTCTTTTCCGACCCTCGTCGCTTGCCTCAGAGGAAACCGATATCCCATATTTATTTATTATCCCTTTTATTTATTTTTAAAATTTATTTATTTTTGAGAGTGAGAGAGAGCACGCACACATCCACGCATAAGCGGGGTAAGGGAAGAGAGGAGAGAGAGAATCCCAAGTAGGGTTTGCCCTGTCAGCACAGAGCCCAACGTACGGCTTGATCTCAGTAACCATGAGATCATGACCTGAGCCAAAATCAAGAGCCAGACGCTTCACCACCCGGGCACCCCAACTTATCCCCTTTAACAAATAGTTTCATCATAAATACATAAGCATGAAGATCTGCATATATCTATACAACGCATTGTTTGATTCTGTTTACTTTTGCTTCTTTTCAACATGTATGTAACTAGGATTCATCCATGTTGTCGTATTTGTAATTCATTCACTTTTAAATTAGTCTATAACAAACATACACCATATGAACATGCACCACAATGAGCCCATTTTCCTGCAAATGGACATTTGGCATCTTCAAAGCTTTTGCCACCCTGAAGTGCGGTGTAGGAGCTCTCTCGTGTTGGTGCCTGGTCCACACATGCAAACATTTACCCTGCATGTGTGCCTTGGAAGTCACTTGCTGGCCTTGGGGATACAAATGTTCAAATCTACAAGACCTACAACTTTACAAGTTGCTTTCATAAGACTGCTGAGATAGTTTCATTTTCTAACA
Organism: Panthera tigris; assembly: GCF_018350195.1. Lineage (NCBI taxonomy): Eukaryota > Metazoa > Chordata > Mammalia > Carnivora > Felidae > Panthera > Panthera tigris. Next base: position 167,558,335 of record NC_056667.1, read on the forward strand.
CTTGGTATTGCCAGACTTCTTTTTTTTTTAATGTTTATTTATTTTTGAGAGAGAGGGAGACAGATGAGAGGGAGAGGGGCAGAGAGAGAGGGAGACACAGAATCTGAAGCAGGCTCCAGGCTCTGAGCTGTCAGTACAGAGCTGGATGTGGGACTCGAACTCACGAACCATGAGTTCATGACCTGAGCTGAAGTGGGACACTTAACCGACTGAGCCACCCAGGCGCCCCAAGTATTTTCAGGCTTCTTAATTTTGGCTGCATATTTTGAAAGATGATGTTGCATTGTGGTCTAATATACATTGTCAAGGTGTTTCATGACAGCGACCAACTTCATCTGTTTGTTGGCCAAATGTGTTTCTTGTATATGATATACTTATTCCTGACTTTCCCCTGTTTTTTCTATTTTTTTTCTTGTTGATATGTATGCCTTTTATATATTCTTGATACTGTCACCTTCAGTTATATGTGTTACAAGCACCCATTTTGTGGCTAGTTTTATCACTTTCTTAAAATGTTGTTTAATTTTAATATGGTCAAATGTGTCAGTATCTTTATTAATTAAGCCACTTTACACACACATATCCACACACATATGAAAAGGTGATATTTGCTATATATACACACATATAATATAAATATATACATATATATAAGTGTGTGTATATATTTCCAAATATTATTATCATGTTTCTAAATCTCATGATTATAAAACAAATTTATGGAATAGGGAATACCACACTTTTATATACATTGATTGCAAGCTATTTTCTGAATTGAGAGTTATTGAAAGAAAAATACATCTTCGTATTGGATAGCATACTCTACATTTACTTATATACAAAAACTCCAATTTAAAAGAATCAACCTACACACACACACACACGCACACACACACACTGGAATATTACTCAGCTACAAAGAAGAATAAAATCTTGCCATTTGCAATGATGTAGATGGAGTCAGAGAGTACTATGCTAAGTGAAAAAAGTCAAAGACAAATACCATATGATCTCACTCATAAATGGAATTTAAGAAGCAAAATAAATGAACATAGTGGGGGAAAAAAAGGCAAAGCATAAAACAGACTCTTAACTATAGAGAACACACTGAGTGTTGATGGAGGGAGGTGGGTGGGGGATGGGCTAAATGGGTGATGGGTATTAAGGAGGGCACCTCGTATGACGAGCACTGAGGGTTGTATGTAAGTGATGAATCAGAGAAACTAACATGTTAACCAACTAGAATTTAAATAAAAACTTGAAAAAAAAAGAATCAACTAATATATTTTTTTAATTTACCTCTGGCCAAAAAATTACACATTATAGACCATGGGAATGTGTATTCTTTCTAGAAACCAAATCTGATATTTATTTCACATTTACAGGCAGATAACCCATGATGACTCCAAAATGTAAGAAACCACCACATAATAGTTCTTGATTCATAAAAAAAATGCCACGGCAGAAAATCATAACTATTATTTAGTACTTGCTAAGTACAAGACGCTATTCTGAGCACATCACAGGCATTTATATAGTTCTCATAAGCCTCCTATGAGGGAGGTACCACTGTTACCACTTACACATGATAAAACTGACATCAAGAAACTTGCTCCAGTTTTCCTAGAAAACAGTGGAGCTAGAGTCTAAATTAAAAGCATCAGGACACTTTCAAACTCCCCGGAACAACAGGTGTAAACCGGCAGGGAAAGGGGCCAACAAGATATGTGACCACCTAGCCATGCAGCATAGAGAGGCAAATCTTCCCAGAGTCTTTATCACTTCAGAAATAATGGACATAATCTATTTCTTGTGGGTCTTTACATCCTTTGATGTGAACATTTTCAGCTAGTCCCTTTCTCTTCAGCCTTGAGCACTTATTCACACATTTTCCCCAGAGCCTGGAGCCTCGCCAAAGTGGGCCTCAAAAATTCCTTGCTTGTCTTCTCCATAAAAGTCTGAGTCTCAGCCAGAGAACACTTTGTGCTCAACCTGTGTGTGTCAAAAGAGTTGGTTGTTATGCTGTGCTCCATTTTAGGTAGAAACAAACATTACGTATCCAAGTCTTCATGTAGTGTACGAGGAAGGAAAGAAAAATGGGGTTTGGAAACACAGCTCAAAGGTGAGAGAACAAGTGAGGTTAAGACCATGGGACTTCTGAGTCTTTATTTGGTTTTTCTGCTGATTATTATTTTTAAAAATGTTTATTTATTTTGGGGGGCAGAGAGAGAGGGAGAGAGTCTGCTATCAGCGCAGAGCCCAATGGGTGGCTCCATACCACAACTATGAGATCATGACCTGAGCTGAAATCAAGGGCCTGACACCCAACTGGCACCACCCAGGCGCCCCCTGCTGAATTATGATATAATTGCTGCTTAATTATGAAAAAAATTGCTGCTTAAAAAAGGTGGATGGGGAAGAAATCAATATCAGTCTTATTAAAGCACCCCGAAAAGCCTAATGTATAAATGGCCATCATTTACTGTTTTTGTGTAAAGATAAATTAATGTAAGGGTTTTCTTCCTTATTTGAGCTCATTCTAAGGCAATGTGTTGTGTGTGTGTGTGTGTGTGTGTGTGTGTGTGTGTCTGTCTGTGGATATATATATATATATCTTCTGTATATTATGATGTTTTGACATTTTAACAAAAATCTTTCTGGCTGGGGAGACTCTGTTCCTCTTGGGACTAGAGAATTCTTAAGAGACAGCATAGCAGAGGGCCCAGTCAGAGCATGCCTTTATATACAAACCATCCAACCCAGAGCCACATCTCTATCTGGCTCCTACACCCCGGGAATAACAGTTCTTTGCCTTACTCATCCCAGGGCCGGGTCCTGAACAGCTGGAGAAGCATCTCCATAGTCCACAGACTGCTGAAATTATTCAAACAAGCCAATCCCAAACCGTTTATCTGCCCTGGCTTGCTTTTTCTGCAGAAACCCCAGTAAATTCTGAGGCCCAAGCTCTGCCCTCATTCCTGTCTTCTGCCTTTTGGCCACCTGGTGAGCTTCCCTGTGGCTCTGCACACCGTGCCCTGCCCTGCCGTGCCTCCTGTCTCTACCACCTGTGAGTACAGTGAATGTTGTTTTCCTGAGTCCCTCCTCTGTCTCCTCCTGTGGCCATCCCTGACCACGTCATAAAATAATACAAAACAGAAATTTGAGAACGGAAAAACTTAAAAATCAAGAGGGGAATCAAGGGAATGTCCTGGAGTTGGGAGTCACTTTCCACCAAGTTTCCCCTGAATATGCTTCTTAGACATTTGCTCGTTGGATTCTCAGCAGCTAAACCTGCTTGAGGCTGCAGCTTCTCATCTACGTGAATGCCACATGTGGTGGTCTGTGGATGAAGTGACAGCTGTGCGTAGGAAAGAGAAAAAATGGTATTGCATCAAAGTAATGCTTTCTGTTAGCCTTGGTCCTAATTCAGGTGCTATTCGTCTATAGAGAAGCCTTATAATGGAAAAGGAAACCTTAAAAACTTTCTTTTTCTTTTAGTTAATAGGTTTCTTGGTGGTGCTTTTTGATTAAGTGCTTTATTGATTCAACCATATTAACCTTGTTGAGTAAAGCATCTATACATATGAGAAAAATCTGATCATTATCTTACAATGAGCCATGAGTGGTTCTCTGGCTTTACTTATTGGCAGAGGCCAATATGTTTAGCCTAATTCTTGACTTCATTTCTCTTAGCCATGTCCAGAAACAGAAGCTCTTAAATTGAGTCAGAGTTATTAATTATGGGGATCTTGGGATCCTACACATAACAGGTGCTTACTAAGTGTTTGTTGAAAGAACGGTAGAGAGAGTCACAGAATGTTTTTGGACTATGATATGTGAGACTTATTTTACCATTATTTTCTAAACTCTGGCATACTTGAAATTCAAATGGGCAAAGAACCTGGCTTCTCCACTGTAGAATGACAGTTACAGGCTGGGTTTATCCTAAAACTACTCTTTACTTAGTGATTGATTTTACTAATAAGTAATATATCCTTAACCTGTTATCGGTAACATTATAGAAATAATTTTCAGAGAAGTGCACCTACTCCTATATCTTCCCTTTAAATGGAGCCTTGGCTACTCAGAATAATATTTCAAAACTTTCATGTTGGTTGTAGACCAAAAAATTTATTTGGTTATTTACTTGAGATATTCAAGAAATTATTTAGAGGCTCTTTGTGTTTATTTTTTTAGCTCTTTTTTTTTTTACGTGTAGTTTAAGTAAAATTTTATGTATTTAATAAAGGCATGTTTTGAAATTTTAAGAGCTCTGCAAGTCAGGTAAAAAAGCTACATTTATTAGCCCTAGGAGATCACTATAAAACTCCGACATAAAATTAATTTCTCAAAACACACAACAGATAGAACTCCCTATAGCTTATGTCAGGTGTCAAAAAACTGTGATATATGGTTCCTCTCTATGAAGTTGCTTTGCCACCAGCAGGTTTTAGTTAACATTATTATGATAGCGAATGACCCTAAAGAGGGCTCCCTCGTTCATTTAAGGCTCCTTCCTAATAACCTACAGCTGTGTGAACACCATCAGCTGTGGGAGTTTCTGATGGGCACATTAAAAGTGTTGGTATGTCACTCCATATGGTTCTTATGGGCTTCCTTTGACGACTCATAATATTCCATCAGTCCAGCTGTCAATGGCCAATTCCTCAGCTGGGCTGATGATTTGAACAGTGACTCACCAGTCTTTAATTGTTTCTCATTGTTGCTACCAAAAAGCTGGGAGCTCTTTGTTTGCAGTGAGTAAAAAATGGAGACGCACTCATTTCAGATTAAATCAGCCAAGTCTCTGAATAGGACAGTCTCGGACAGTCTTCTCAAACCTCAGTAAACTTTTGTTTTATACACTAAAGCCCACTTGGTTGGGGGATACAAAGTAATTTGGAGGAGAAATTGTTATTGCTTCAATTGCATAAAAATGTAATCACACATTTGTGAAAGAGGCCCCAAATGCAGCATTGGGCAGTAGTTTAAAAAAAAAAAAAACTGATCATATTCTGTTGGCTTGTGATGGAGGTATTTAACTTTCAAACTTGTTTTCTGAAGAAAAGCAACGAACAACATAAAGAGGTAACGAGTTTTACTGTAAAGCTTTATTTATTTTTATTATTATTTTTAATGTTTATTTTTGAGAGAGAGAGACAGAGCATGAGTGGGGGTGGGGCAGAGAGAGAGGGAGACACAGAATCAGAAGCAGGCTCCAGGCCCTGAACTGTCAGCACAGGGCCCGACGCGGGGCTTGAACTCACAGACTGCAAGATCATGATCTGAGCCAAAGTTGGATGCTCACTGAGCCACCTAGGCGTCTCTGTAAAACTTTAATTTAGAGCGAATTCATGAGATCATTACATCTCTTATTTGGGAAGACAAAGGCATTATTGAAAAATAGCAGAGAACCTACAAATTACATATAAAGTTAAACAGAATTTAAAGAGGAAAAAAGGATAAATATATAAAGCCTAACTCTGTAATGAGGTTAAAGTTTTATTTTTTAACTTTTTCTTTGGTATTAAATCTTAATTTATCACCAGTCTTATAGAGCCTTGGCAATTAATGTTTAAATTGTTAGAGGAAAATTATGTGTTGATGCTTATATGTGGCCCTCGTTGGATTTCAGACATTTCCTCCTTTTTAACTGGAAAATCCTTTCATTTTCAGAAGTTTGGTAGAAAGGAAATAGTTTGTAGGGAAGATAGTTTAGAATGATTGCCTGTGTATCTTCAAGCTTCTCTTATCTTTTTAAAAAAATTCATTTAATTCCTCTCTGTTTCTGTTTACCTGCTTTCATAGAAGGCAGGAGAACACCAAATTTACTCCAGGATATGAGAAGTGTCTTTATAAATATTTATAACAACTTATTCAATAAGTTGTTATAAGGCCTGTGAAAGTAAAGGCTGAAACACAAATGAATAATAAGTGTTAGTGTCTGTGAAATATTCCTAACTCTTCAAAATCAATTAAGGCATATTTTTATAGAAGCTCAAAGCTGAAGACTCTAAGGAACTTGAGCGGAACTTCATTTACCCAAAATTAGTGGGCTCGGACACAAGTGGAACCCCAGGAAAACGCTTCCCGCTGTCTGATCGTCAACTCCTTATTTACACAGATACTTTGTTGTAACGCTCCCTCACATTTCCCAGCGTTCACTTCCTATGTGGTGGGCACTTCTTACTCTCGCTCACTACTTTATTTTTCCTCATATATTTTATGATGTCATCAGGGATAGGAATGACATATAATTTCTTAAGAAACTTTTCTACTATACCTTGCAAACGAATCACAATAGTTGGCACCTCAAATCTTTTCTCGAATTGTGTAAGAAATGTAATAATTGTTCTTTACAGTGGCTCTCTTGAAGTTGGAAAGCAAGTGGGAAGAAGGTGCTTTATCACTTACTAAAAGATTTCCTACAGTGTGTTGACTTATTTCAAATATATCTTAGGGGGCGCCTGGGTGGCTCAGTTGTTGAGCATGTGATTCTTGATTTCGGCTCAGGTCGTGATCCCAGGGTTGTGGGATCAAGCCCCATAACAAGCTCTGTGCTGAACATGGAGCCTGGGTAAGATTCTCTTTCTCTTTCCCTCTGCCCCTCTCCCCCACTTGCCATCTCTCTCTCTCTCTCTCTCTCTCTTTCTCAAATAAAATAATATAAAAAATATATCTTAGAAAACATGATGCTAAGAAATGCCAGAATCCTGATACAAAAGTAAACATTTGAAAGTTGATAATTAAGAGGGTTTATTAAATATTGGCAAACAGATACATAAAGTATAAAATATAGACCATATATGTAAATGAAACACAGCAAATAATCTCATTTCTCAAATTCTTTTTTTTAAATTTATTTATTTATTTATTTATTTATTTAGAGAGAGAGAGAGAGAGAGAGAGAGAAAGAGTGGGGGAGGGGCAGAGAAACAGAGAGAGAGAGAGAGAGTGTGAGGGAGAGTGGGACAATCCCAAGCAGGCCGCACACCATCAGTGTGGAGCTCAGTTTGAGGCTCAAATTCATGAACCCATGAGATCATGACCTGATCTGAAATCAAGAGTCAGAGGCTCAACTGACTGAGCCACTCAGGTGCCCCATCATTTCTTAAATTCTTTAATCAGGATTTAATTATCAAGGCTCTTTGTGGTTTTATTTCACAAAACATTGAAAAAGAGGAGAAAGAAGGATAAGAATGAAAAAGCACAAGGTGAAAATTGGAAATATGCCAGCACAATAATTTCTTATTTTTTTATATGATATCATTGGATCTGTTTTATCTGTAGTTGGAACAAAATTATGGCAAAGTCAGTGAGCACATCCCTCCTACCCACATGTTCCCTAACATGCTAATGGAGGACATGTCGTAAGGGAGTGTGCTTCTTTGCTTCTTTGGATCAGTGTGTTTGGTTATAAAAATGAAACCCTCTGGAAGAACTGAGGAGATGAAAAATAGGAAAACTATTTTACAATAAAAAAAAAACAGGAATTTGGGAAGCACAGGGAATCTGGAAGTGCAGTCACTGAAAAAATGACTGAGGGTGCTGGACATCCAAATGCAGAAAAATGAATCTAGACACAGACCTTACATCCTTCACAAAAGTTAACTCAAAATTAATCCTAGACCTAAATGTAAAATGTAAAACTATAAAACTCCTAGAAGATGACAAAGGAGAAAATCTATACAACTTCGAGTGTGGTGACGACTTTTTAGATACAACTCCAAAGGCAGGATCCATAAAAGAAATAATTGATAAACTGGACTTCATTAAAATGAAAAATTATCCTGAAAAGACAATGTCAAGAGAACAAGAAGACAGACCAGGAGAAAATATTTGCAAAAGACACATCTCATAAAAGACTGGTATCCAAAACATACAAAGAACTCTGAAAACAATAAAGCAATAGAACAAACAACCCGATTAAAAAATGAGCAAGAGGCCTGAACAGACACCTCACCAAATAAGATATACGGATAGCAAATAAGCATACAAAAAGATGTTCAACATCATATGTCATTAGGTAATTAGAAATGAAAACAACAGTGAGATACCACTGCATACCTATTAGAATGGATCAAATTCAAAACACCAGCAACACCAAACACTGGACAAAATATGGAACAAACAGGAACTTTCATTCATTGGTGGGAATGCAAAATGGTCTTCCACTTTGGAAGACAGTTTGGTGGTTTCTTACAAAACTAAATATATTCTTACCATATGATCTAGCACATGTGTTCCTTGGTAGTTACTTAGATGAACTGAAGACTTTTGTCCACACAAAAAGCCTGTACAGTGATGTTTATAGCAGCTTTATTCATAATGTTCATCATGAACCAAACGTGGAAGCAGCCAAGTTGCCCTTTGGGAGGTAAATGGATAAATAAACTGTGGTACACCCAGAGAGTAGAATCATCTTCAATGCTAAGAAGAAATGAGCCATCAAGCCATGAAAATACCTTAAATTTATATTACTAGGTGAAAATAAAACCAAACTGAAAAGGCTACATACTGTATGATTTTAACTATATGACATTCTGGAAAAGACAAAACTATGGAGATGGTAAAACAATCAGTGGTTTCCAGGGGTAGGCAGAGGGAGGGACGAATAGGCAGAGTACAGGGGATTTTTAGGGCAGTGAAACTATTCTGTGTGATATTACAATGGTGGATACATGTCCTTATGCATTTGTCAAAGTCCATTGAATGCATAACACCAAGAGTGAAGTGTAATGTAAATCATATATTTGGAGTAATGTGTCATTGTAGGTCCATTGATTTTTAACAAACATACCACTGTGGTGCTGGTGTTGATAGTGGAACAAGCGTGTGTGGGAGTGGGGGTATAGGAGGACTCTCCCTATTTTCTGCTCAGTTTTGCTGTGAAAGTAAAACTGCACTACAAAATTAAGCACATCGAAATGGCTGGGGACATTGAAATGCCACAGACCTTCTAGGAAGGCTGCTCTCTGTATCCTCTGATTAGTGGTAAATCGGGGGAGGAAAGAGCTTGGGGTTGTGCCAGCAGTGAAGCATGAAAGGCCTCACAAGAAGAATCAGGGCATGGCGAGAGTACCTGTCAGGGAAGCAGTTGCCAGGTGGTTGGTTCAGGAGTCAACCAGCTCACCTCTCCTCCAGAAAGATACTAAGGAAGGTAACTGTTGGTTGGAGATTGCATCTGGGGGGCTGGGATGATAGTTGGTAGAAAAGCTGACCTCTGCTTCCTTATTTGTTCAAGGAAAACATTTTGCTTTTTGTAATGCTTCTTTTGGGGTAGCTTGGGGATAACATACTGACGAAACAAGTGTTAGGCACTTAATAGATACTGTATACAGTTGTACAGGAACAGAGAGAAAATGTATGAGGCAAACTTGATACAATGTGCATAAGGATAAAAGCATTAAATATAAACATCACATGAAAATCTTTTATTAATTTCCCACTTTTTTGGAAAGCACCGTAGCAGTTTTATGAGGGGGACATAAAAATGAGCAGATGTTAAGCTAATGCTTATGGATATAATGAAGAAATAAAGAATATTGGAGGAAATAGAAAGTTTTTTTAAAATTCTAAATGGTGACATAAGGAAATCTCATAGTTCAGTCAACTAGAAGGGAGATAAAATAGTGTCCAGGCATTTCTTAATTGGAAATTTCTTTTTGTCAGCCCAAAAAGAAATTTTCCATCTGTTCTAGCATCTGCTTACTGTGGTTCAAGAATTTCTCCAATTTAACAAGTAGGTGTGACAATTGTGACATCTGGGAATTTTTTCATAAGGACACACAGAAAGGGTTGAGGTGACTGGTAACTAGTTTCATAAGCTTTTTATAGATTATATATACACAGAATTAAAATGGCTGATCACATTGTACTTTTATAGCTCTTTTTTTTTTAAAGAAGCTTTGAGTTGATGTACTATTGGAATTATACTTGTTTTCGTTGTTGTTGTTTATTTGTTTTTCACTTATTTAGTACAAGAGAAACAGAAGTTTGCCCAACTACAGGCCAGTAAGATTTGGGAGATGTGACTTCTTGGTTTCTTTGTGGGGCTAACCCCCCTTGTGGCTTTTGGAAAGCCATGATTCTCTTTGACTCAGTTTGTCCAGTGGTAAAAAATGCAAATTTCAACATCCGCCTTTTCTGAAAATACTAGAATGTTGAAGAAAAATATAATAGGAATATAGTTACTATAGTCTAAATGTTTGTATCTCCACCATATCTCTGTGTTGAAATCCTAAAGCCCACCGTGATGATGATGTTCGAAGGTGGTACCTTTGAAAGGTTCTCAAGCCAGAAAGGTGGAACCCTCATGCATGGGATTCATGCCTTATAAAAGTGGCTCCAGGGAGATCTCTAGTCCTTCTTCCATGTGAGAACAGCATGAGACAGCACAGGCTATGAACTAGGAAGCAGGTCTTCACTAGAATGCAGCCATGCTGGCAACTTGATCTTAGATTTCCCAGCCTTTAGAACTGTAAGAAATAAACCTATGGATTGTAAGTTACTCAGTCTCTTGTATTTTGTTATAGCAGCTAGAGTGGATTAAGACAACAGTCTGTGAATGCAAATGAAGACCACTACAGCTTTACAATACACTTCTTCCATCTCTTAGGCTTATTTTGGAAACTGGATCCTGAAGCTTTGTAATTTCTTGCTCTCATTGGAGGAAAAAACAAACCACGATCTTGAAAAGTTTATAGATTTTTGAATATGGTTTGAATATGTATGTATTTCTTTCCACCTCTTAAAAATTTATGTTAATTTGTTAAATTATTTTTGGTTTGTCTTTATCGCTATACAGTGTCTCCAATATTTCATTGTGCTTTTCAGTAAGTGTCAGACTCTCTGGGAAGCAAAAGCTTTTGCGCAATCATTATCTTTCTTTCACATTTGGAAATTGAAAACATGGGAGTGTGACTATAATTGATATTCTGTCATGTGGTTAAAGCAAATGTTCCTTGGCCCTCTGACTGTAATGTATATTCCAATTCTACTTTTACTTGAAGCAATTTTCTGTAGTCTCACAGTGTGATTGTCCCAATGTGGCCATCAGGGTTGGCTCCAGGGGGACCTGAGAATTTTGTATTCCTGGCCAATCTTCAGACCATGACCAGAACTCATGAACCTCTCAGCCACTCAGAGTCATTCTGTGTAAAAGGGCCTTTTCTGTCCACACTTTCTTCTTTTGACTTGATTGGAATTCTATGAGCCATAGGAATGAGGTTATGTTTGGGAAAGGCTGAGAAATTGAGGTCTTCTTATGCGAAGCTGTCTAATGTAATATAAGGCGAATAATAGTTGGAGTTAATATTTCTTTACTAGACTGAAGTACAAGTTTTCTTTCACATATCCATCCCACCACACACAAAGCAGAGAATATGAGAGACTTTTAGCTCTTAAGTGATCCTTCATATTTTGTTGACTTGTTAGAACCTTTTTTTAAATAAATGTATATTTATTTATTTTGAGGTAGCACGAGTTGGGGGAGGACAGAGAAAGAGGGAGAGAAAGAATTCCAAGCAGGCTTTGCATTGTCAGTGCAGAACCCAATGTGGGGCTCAATACCATGAACCATGAGATCATGACCTGAGTCGAAATCGGGAGTTGGATGCTCAACCAACTGAGCCACCTAGGCAACCCTAGAATCTTTATTTGCTATTCTATTTTCAATATCTATATCTGTACCTGATAATGTTAAGGATATTAACAGAGCCAATAACAGGAGGGAAGAAAATACATATATTACCACAAAATATAAGAAGAGATGCTCAGCCTAGGGTTAATTAGGAAAACAAGACCACAGTGAGATACCATTTTACATACAATAGACTGGAAAAAATTAAGCGGTCATAATACTAAGTGTTAGTGAGTATGTGGATCACTGGGGTTTCTCATTCATTTCTGTTTGGGATATAAATAGAAAATAATTATTTGTAATAATAATGATTATTTCTGGCATTATCTTATAAGTGAAAGCATTGCATACCATTTGGCTCAGCAATTCTACAAATATATATATATATATATATATATATACACACACACACACACACACACACATACATACACAGTCATGTGTACTAGGAAACATAATATGTTTATAATAGCCCTACACTGGAAACAACCCAATTGTGGCTCCCAAATGAATCAATGATAGTGTCATTAACCAAGGATAATGATTCTGCACAATTGATTGCATCAATGTAAAAGACTAAAACCAGAAGGACCATGAATGTCTAACACAGCAGCTAAAACATTGAATGTATATAATCACTTATTGAATAGATTAATGATAAAAATCATTGATTTGGGGATACAATGTTACTCTAGGTATCGATGAATGTTTAACAAGACTGCTAACTTATTTCCCTCCAAGAGAAAACAAATATTTATTAAGAGCTTTTTTACCAAATATTTTCTCATCATATAATGATCCTGGATTGTATTAGTTTGTATTTTGCTGTGTAAATGGTGCTAAAAAATTGTCACCCTGTCCGTTTTGTAACTAGAACCATATCATGAACTTCTAAAGGGCAAGGACCACATTTTTCCTTTTCCTTTCTCTTTTCTTACAGAACTACATGGAGTACACCATCAGTAGCTGCTTAGAACTTACTCTTGAAACAAAAATCCACTCTAATTTTCTTCTTTTATAAAATATATATGTCATATATATATATATAATATATCTGTTTTGAAAAAGGACAAATCATGGTCAAAAGTAGAAGCTTTCAAGTGGATACTTTTAAAGAAAAGCTTAACATATATGGTGAAGGTGTGGCGATTATCTCTGTGTGTAGGAATATTCTTGTGACAAATACAAAGAAAATCTTATGTGGTAATTCTGAGATGTAATGAAATTCTTAGCACACAAGGCATCGGTGATAGAAGAACATGTATATCTAATATACATCCAATTAAAAATATTCTAAACAGTGTACTATGCTCATTATCTTGCTAAGGAAAATGGAATCCAGAAAGCTGTTGATATGTCAGTTCTAAGAGGCGATTTTTGTTGTTGGTGTTTAATCAAGTACTAATCAGGAGAGATGCACTTTATAACAAGAGAGCCAATTTATCTGACTTCAAAACTACCCAGGCAGTTAGCCTTACATGATTATTCTTAGAAGTATGTTAGCCCATTTCCAATTAAACTGTACTTCCTGTTGTTATAGTGGTTACAAGAGGCACAGATTTAAAGAGAAAAAGAAATGTGCTTCCCCACCCTTTTCCTTTTACCCAGTTCATCATCAAACCTTCTGATATGCTAATTTGTTCATAGATATCATATGAAAATCTTTGGAGAGAAACAACAAAAACCCCAAACCAAAATAAGTCAACCAAAAAGGAAGTTTATTGTTTCATTAACTGAACACTCTGTATCTGCCATGACCAGGATTTATTGCTAGTTATGCTTCCTCTGGGTTGGCTCCATTTTAAAATAGGCTTTTTAGTGGTGGTTCCATATCTAACAGGAAAGAGAACTTCTCTCCTTCAAGAGTAGAGCAAAAACTTTGTTCTTATAGACTGATATTGAGCCATGGACCCATCCCTTATCACTGTGTCCAGGGAAAGAGACTTAGTTTAGACTCATGATATGTGCTTCCTTTCATAGACATGCTAGTGGGGAATCAGTTGACTGCAAACACATAGGCTGCATCTAGAATGGCTTGATATTTGGACAAAATTTAGAGTACTGTTACCAAAGGTAACTCTGCCAAATGTTGCAAGTATCTATTATACCCTTTATGTCAATCCCACATTTTCTTATATCTTTAATAATTATGGGCTATATCTTTTCCTTGAAATAGAGGTATGAGTGATACCCAGCAAGAGAGAACAGTTTTTTGTTTTTTGTTTTTTGTTTTTCTTGCATGGTGAAGAAGCTGCAAGCTACTTTTCTGCTAGGTGACAGTTTGGAGCCAAAGGGTCCAAATTGGAGCCATTTTTCTTAATTCTGAGGAGTTTCTTGAAGCTCTCTTCTTATTCAAATGGAAGAAATGAGAAACTATTGACTTAGGAGAAGCATATATCAGAATATTTTGTGGCTTGATAAGGTTTCCCCCAAAGAACCTTTGCTATGCAAGCTTTGGGAAAGTGAAGTAAATCTGCATTGTCAAAGACTTCTAAGGGGGAAACAATCTCCCCATTTCAATGGAGACCATCTATCAGAAGAGCATCATATGACTGAGATGATTTCAAATAAGTTCCCTATGTCTCTGAAGGAGCATTCGCCCTGAGGGAAGACAGATGTTTGACTAGCGAATTTAGAACATTATAAAGGAAGATTCATCCCTTAATGGTCTATGGTTGGAAGACCTCTCTGTCACAACAGGCACATTGTGAGAACAATGTCCTTAAAGGGTAAAAGGAGACCTGTAACTTTGGAAGCCTATATGTGGTATACCTTTGTGGTGTGTTGTGTCACTGGGGAGGGTAGAAGGCTCAAATGGTTGCACTGGACTAGATCTGTTAAGTGCAGTGAGTTGGTATAGCAGTGACAACAGAAATGACAGTTGAATGTTGGGGCTGGTACTGGTCAGACAGCTGGAGTGCCTGACTTCTCTCCTTCCTTAGTATTTCTCTTTCTCTCCCTCCCTTCCTCCTTGCCTCCTTTGTTAATTCTCCTGCTAACAATGAGTAGCTGAGAAACAGAGATGACCCCATTGGGTTACATAAGAAAGGGAAAGATTTCAAGAGGTAGCCATTGGACTTTGTTTTAAATTGGTCCTGTGGGGGATTGAATGATTAATTTGAATATTAAAAAGATTTATGATCTTAATTATACCTCAAGCTGGTAATGAAGGCCACATTGATTTTACCATATTAATTTTTAAAAACCCACAAAAACAGAAACCAAAGCTTAAAGAGTTATTCCTAAGATTTCTGCAACTCCTTCTTCTGCTTTCTAGCTTCTGAACCTGATCAGCATAAAATTAAAATAAATTATTCCCACAACATCAAATTTAGGTGTGGGTGTTAGGAACGTATCTCAAGAAAGAGTAAAACAAGTGGAAGAGGGGAGGGGTCGTGGGTCAGCAGAGAAAAATGAGGGCCAGAGAGTCAAGTATTGGCACTTTCCATCCCTGCAGAGGGACTGCACTGGCAGTCCTGGCTCATGGACCCGTCAGACATCTTGGCAGGAGTATCTCCCTTCTCAGTCATGTTTCCTTAGCCAGATGCCATTGAACAATGAATTCAAATAATTAACCCCTTCCTTTTTAAATTCCATGTTCGTAAAGAAAACTTACATGTTAGCCTCTCCATAGGGAAAGAATGAAGTATGTATTTTACTAAATAAAATACGTATTCAACTGGACTCCTTGGTGGCAGAGGATGGCAACATTAAACTGAGCTTTGATAACACTAATTTCAAAATTAATGAAACAAATGCATTGGAAAATGTAAAAATAAACAAAGGTGGTATCATTCTCAGTTCAAACTAAAATGCATGATTGAAGGATGTCCGCTTTCTCACAAAAATCATAAAAAGAGTAAAAAGTTTGTATTAGACTTTTATTTTTCAATTTTTTTTTTTGAGAGGCTTGCCACGTGAGATGTGAGGTATATAGTGTAGAACACGATAGTCATGTTTTCTGCTTTGTTCTAGTCTGAGGGCTCGGGGTGGGGGTGAGGGGGGAAATAGTATGTGACCTGGGATATGAAGTCTGAGGGAGGAAGAAGATTAATGGGTGGGGAAGATTTCTACATTAGATCAGTCCGGGTTCTTGGTCACAAACAATGGAAGCCAACTGACACCAGATTAAAAAACAAACTACTGAAAAAATATTGGGCCGGTCACAGAATTGTTTAGAAGACGGGGAAATAGGATTAGAGAATGAGAATCTAAAAAAGTTAGACAAAAAAAAAAAAATAAAATAAAAAATAAAAAAATTAAAAAGTTGGACAATCAAAAATACAGTGCAGGACACACCAGGATAATTTTTTGGCTATAACCAGTGCTGTCCCCACTTGATATGAGTAATCTTTACCGCCACTGTATCTTTGTTTCGTTTCCACAGATTTTGAAGTCCTGGCAGGAGCATCTGGCTGGCCAAGTATGGTAGCCATTCTCTAAGATGGGTTCCTACCGATGATTGCTACTTGGTATTCATGCTTTTGTGCAGACCTCCCACCTCCTCCCCAATATTGCATTAGGGTTGATCTGTGTGACCAATAGAATATGGTAGAAGTAATGGTTTGTAACTTCTCAGACCAAAACATAAAAGACATTGTTATTTCTGCCTTGCTTTCTCAAGGATCATTTGCATTAGAGGAAGCCAGCTGCCATCTTGTGAGGGCACTTAACACAGCCTTTTGGAGAAGTAGACATGGTAAGGAACTGAGGCCTCCTGCCAAAAACAGCACCAACTTGTCAGCCACGTGTGGGAACCCATCTTGGAAGTGGCTCCTCCAGTCACAGTTAAGCATTCAGCTGATGCCTTGATTGCAGCTTCATTAGAGATTAAGCCCGAATGGCCTGGCTAAGCTGCCCCTGAATTCTTGTCCCGCAGAAATTGTGCGAGATAATAAAAGTTTATTTTTGTTTTAAGTTGCTAAATTTCAGGTCAATTTGTTATGTAGAAATAGGTCACTAACATACATGCCTGATTCTTCTTACCTGTCAGGAAGAGAGAAAGGCCTCTCTCGTTTTAGAGATGAGGATATTAACTCAGGTTTAAAAAAGTCTACATTTTTTCAAAATCACTTAATAAACAATTTTCATGGCCCTTCTCCATACCAGCCACTGTTCTAAATACTTTACAGATATTAACTTATGTGATTACCCTAGCAGCACTGTGAAGTAGGCACTCTTCATACCTATTAGAGACTGCATTGGTCTCCCCAAAACCAGTATGTTGCAGCCCTAACCCCCAATGAGACTATATTTGGAGATGCGGCTTCTACAGAAGTACTTGAGGTTAGATGAGGTCATAAATGTGGGGGCTCTAATCCACTATGGTTGATGTCCTTACAAGAAGAGGAAGAGAGGGGTGCCTTGGTGGCTCAGTCAGTTAAGTGTCTGACTCTTGGTCTTCGCTCAGGTCATGATCTCCTGGTTCAGGAGTTCTAGCCCTGAGTTGGGCTCTGCACTGACAGCACGGAGGCTGCA
Organism: Panthera tigris; assembly: GCF_018350195.1. Lineage (NCBI taxonomy): Eukaryota > Metazoa > Chordata > Mammalia > Carnivora > Felidae > Panthera > Panthera tigris. Next base: position 167,575,454 of record NC_056667.1, read on the forward strand.
TGGGATTCTCTCTCTCCCTCTCTCTCTGCCCCTTCCCTGCTTGTGCTCCCTCTCTCTTTCAAAATAAATAAATAAACATCAAGAAAAGAAGAAGTGGAAGAGACACCAGAGATGTAGGAACACAGAGAAATGTAGGAACACAAGAACACAGACCATCTGCAGGTCTGGGAGAGAGGCCTCAGGAGGAAGCAGACCTTAAACTTCCCACCTACAGAGTGTGAGAAAAGCGCTTTCCATTGTACAAGCCACCCAGTCCGTGGGGTTCATTAGGGCAGTTCCAGCTGACTAATACTAGTTCACACCATAGGTCTGCACGACTCAGACTATTCTGATTGCAGCTGTGACTCTGCTGCCCTTTATGCTAGTCACCCCCCACTTTGCCTTTAGTGGTTGAAGTTGTAGATAAAGAAACCGAAGCACAGGGAGGTGACTTGTCCACAGTCACACAGTTGATAATAGTTAATTGGAATGTGAGCTCTCAAAATGAATCCACAATACTGTATGTTAATAAATCCAGGCAAGAAGGTTTTAACAGTTATACTTTCCCTGTGAATTTTGTATCCTGTACATATTTTTTAAACTGAAAATATTGATGTGGTTTCTAAATAAGCTTAATATGAAGTTTAAAAAATTATTTTGGTCTCAGTGTTGGCAAAACTGGAGCATTGTCTTACACCACACACAAAATAAACACAAAATGGGTTAAGGACCTAAATGTGAGACCTGAAACCATAAAAATCCTAGAAAAGAACACCAGCAGTAATTTCTCTGACATTGGCCTTAGCAACATTTTTCTAGAAATATCTCCTGAAGCAAGAAAACAAAAGCAAAAATAAACTATTGGGACTACAACAAAACAAAAAGCTTCTACACTGCAAAAGAAACTATCAACAAAACTAAAAAATAACCTACAGAATGGGAGAAGATATTTGCAAATGAACTATCCAATAAAGGGTTCATATCCAAAATATATAAAGAACTTATACAATTCAACACCAAAAAACAAATAATCCAATTAAAAAATGTGCAGAAGTCATGAATAGACATTTCTCCAAAGAAGATATCCAGATGGTCAACAGACACATTAAAAGACACTCAGCATCACTAATCATCTGGGAAATGCAAATCAAAACCACAATGAGATAATACCTTATACCTGTCAAAATGGCTAAAATAAAAAACAGAAGAAACAGCAAGGGTTGGTGAAGATGTGAAGAAAAGGAACCCTTGTGCACTGTTGGTGGGAATGCAAACAAGTGCAGCCACTGTGGAAAACAGTATAGAGGTTCACTCAAAAATTAAAAATAGATTACCATATGATCCTGTAGTTATACTATTGCATATTTACCCAAAGAACCTAAAAACACTCATTCAAAAATATAAGTGCACCCCTATATTTATTGCAGCATTATATACAATAGTCAAATGATGGAAGCAGCCTAAGGGTCCATGGATGGATAGATGAATGGATACAGAAGAAGCAATATATATGTGTGTGTGTGTGTGTGTGTGTGTGTGTGTGTGTGTGTGTGTGTGTGTGATGGAGTATTACTCAGCCATAGAAAAGAATGAAATCTTGCCATTTGCAACCACATGGATGGATCTAGAGAGTATAAAGCTAAGGAAAGTAGGTCAGAGAAAGACAAATACTATGTGATTTCACTCCTGTGGAATTTAAGAAACAGAAAAAGACAAACCAAAAAACAAAAACAAAAAACCAGACTCTTAACTATAGAGAGCAAACTGATGGTTATACCAGAGGGGTGATGGGTAGGGAAAATGGGTGAAATAGGAAATGAGGATTAAGAGTACACCTCTCATGATGAGCACTGAGTAATATGTAGAATTGCTGAATCACCTACATTGTGAATCACCTGAAATTAACATAACACCGTATGTTAACTATTCTTAAAAAAAAATATTTTGGTCCCCATTAGAACAGAGTAAAAGATCCATTCTGAGTTTTCTGGACTATTTGAAAAACTCCACTTATGACTAAATGTTTTCCTGGGATACACTGAACTGTAAACAATTTCAAACTGTCGCTGTGTCCTTCTCCTTCACCTTCTCAAGTTTCTAAATGCCAGCAGCAACATCTGACTGGCCAAGCCTTGGTCATGGACCCGACACCTCTCTGCCAGCTAAATACAGTTAACTTTCTTAGTCGTGTGGCAGGACACTCTCATGTAATAACGTGGATGGAGAAAGAATTCCCAGTGCATGGATTTACTCTTTTGTGTTAAGCCAAAGGTAGCCTGAGATATCCTCAATCCCTGCCTCGTACTGAGGCACTGAACACTTGGTTGGTTCCTCAGAACACATCCAATTTTAGAATACATTTATGAGGTATTAATATTTTACTAAGACTCTTTTGTACCAGAGTGTAGGATTCCCACTCCACACAGCCCAGCCGAACCTCCATATGATTAGTTTGGTGTTCATCCTCAAATTCCCTCTCCCTCCCAGTGGTCTCAGCTGCCATTTTTTCCCCTTCTCTTCCCTTCCAGAGACCCTAAAAACCTCCTCTGCTGTCTTGATCATTTTGGATCCATGCAAACTGCACTTGGCAAAACAAACGTCCTATCTTTAGCGGAGCAGCAACCATCTATTGCAAACTCTACTGCCTGTGGCTCACACTGCTGTGGGACGGCTTGTGTAAGGAAAGAGGGAGTAAAGGAAGCCATTGATGAGCTGGGGGCTGTCTGCCTTGCTTTAAAGACACTCCAATTCCATGAAAAACATTCACACGAACTGCAAAACCACAAAGACACCTGTGCTAGCTAAACAGAATATTTCTGTGAGCTGGGGTTAGCTGGTTTGTTGCTCCTTCTTCCGTGTCCTCACTCTACCTTGAGTGACTTTTCAAAATACTGATCCAAGTAATATGAAGCTAAGATACCAGTGTACAATGACTTGTAGAGATGGTGAGAGAGAGCTGGGATGCCACGGCTTGTAGATAGGAAAACTGATGAATCCATATTGAAATCACAACGGTTACATTTCAGCTCAACTCTAAAAACCAGCTGTCTATTTTATAATTTCAGTAGCAGCCTGCATCCTTATTTTGCACTTATTTTGCCATGTGGTGTTGGGGTTTCTACTCTAGGACAGTGGTTGAGGTTCTGATGCAGTGCCAGCTGATGGAGAAACTTAAGTTAGAAGAGATATACATGCAAATTGGTAGGGACCTGGCGTTTTGGCAATTTTCTTCTTTTGCCGGTTGTAACATTGCCCTTATCTGACTCAAGTCAGGGCCACAATATATCGATTTCACACATAGGTGAAACAAAGTGATAAAATCCTGGTGGGAGAGGGTATGAATTAGCTTGCTCTGTTTTGTTTTTTTGTTTTTTTTTTAATATTAGATTTTTAGTAAGAGATTTTGTGGCATCTCTGTGTGTGGTATTTTCAGACAATGCGGTAACTGAATTAAGTATTAATGCACTTAAAGCTAAACATTGATGTGTAATGAACAATCTGCTAAATGCTAATATAATTTATCCTTTTCAAAATTTATAAACATGACATATTGCATGCACTTAGTGCTAATCTATTTTAGACATTCATTTGGTTTGACCTATGACCATAATACATTATGTTCCTTGAGATATTTATCTTGTCATTTGGAAACAAGATTACAATTAATGTGACACACATGACTTTAAATTACTACCTCAACTAGAGATGTGTGAGTAATGAATTAGCCACAGCGTTGAACCCTCTGCTTATAATTTAAATTACCAGCCCCTTAGCTGAGGCTTCATTGTAATCCACTAAGTCACAGAATTGAAGAGCCACATAAGGTTTTTGATACTAGACCTAACGATGATATCTTTCCATTTAATTTACCTCACCCTAAGCTGGTGTATACAAATTCATATAATGTAAACAATCATAAAAGAGAGCATTTGTTTATTGATGATGTTAATACTAGAATAAAATAAGAATCAGAGTTCATCTGAACTAGATGTACAAAAATATTGTCCTTTTTTCCTGTATCCCATTTTCGAGGAGAAAGAAATGTTACTGGAAAAAGTGAGCTCATACCAAGGAATTAGTCCAGAAGACATTTTTCAGGAGAGAGCTCCATAAGAAAAAGTCCAGTTTGTTATGTTTTTCATACTTCCTTCTCAGCATTGATTTTGACAGACTGTTAAGTTTCTGTTTAGAAACATGCTAAATATTTGCTGAATGATATCTGCGGCAATAAATGATAGCTATTATGAATGATGGCAGATTAAGTTTTGTGCACTATATTTCATTTACGACAACTGGATGGATATTTTAAGAATAATTGACATACGATATTGTATTCGTTTCAGGTGTACAACATAAGGATTTGATATTTGCGTACTTTATGAAACAATCACCACAATATCTGGTTACCATTCGTCGCCATACAAAGTTGTTACCATATTATTGACTATATTCCCTATGATATACATTATATTGCCACGTCTTCCTTATTTTATAACTGGGAGATTGTACCTCTTAATCCCCTTTACCTATTTCACCCATCCCCTTATCCCCACCCCTTAATAAATTACTTATTAAGTTCTTACCATATGCTACACACTGTACTAAAGCATATTTTGTGTATAAACTCATGTTTTGTGTATAGACTTATATACATATGTATATTATATACTTACATGTAACATATACTTAATAAAATTACATATGTCTATAATTTAATATAGATAAAATCTCTTTCCAACAAGATAATAAGGTTCTTAAGAGTAGAGATTGCCATAAGCCTTTTTGGTATTTTTCCCCATCTGCCTGGCAAAATGTTATCACATAATCATCACTCAATAAAGACTTGTTGAATGAAAATTAAGATATTCCTTTGGAACTTCACATTTTATAGTGCACTAGAAGGCAAAGAGTCCCATGGAGTGAATACAGACAACCCAAACCAGTGGCAAAATAGTAATCATCTGAGAAGCATAGCTTTCTGTCTAATACATTAGAATGCTGTAGATTAACGAGCTTCAACCCATCAAGTGAAATGCATGGTCTTAGGCTGGAGTGGTAGACAAACTTCTCTGCATTTGCAGTCTAACTGAAGAGCCCAGAGTAGTAACCGTGAACCCAAGAACTATTAAGTGCTGAATAATTTGGCACTGTGTAAAATATGAGTTCAGATAGAAAAGTATGAGAAAGGGAACAAAATAACAGAGTAATTCCTTACCTCCACAGGTGTCTGAATCAGATAAATGGGGCATGAATCTGGACTCTACTACTTGTTTTGCTGTGTATCTTGAGGCAGCTATTTTACTGCTCTGAGCTTTTTGCATCTCTAAAACAGAGTGCTATCTCCCTATGAAGCTGTGATAGATAAGGTCACATATGTTAAGCACTTTGAACATTGCCTTACACAAAGTCAACAGTCCTTTGGGTTAGTCAAAAAAGGTTTCAAGGTGAAATGACACTTTAGCTGAATCTTAAAGGCTTTGCTCAAGAGAGAGAGAGGTCAAGGACAATGCAGGCAGAGGAAGAGCATAAGCAAGAGAAGGCAAGGATGAGAACAGTACATCTTAGCAAGAGTGAGAGAGTCATTTAAAACAGAGTGGAAGGAATTAGCAGAAGGTGAAAATTAAATTTGTTCAGTAAAATGGGTTCAGGTCGTCGGGAGCCTTCCTAGCATGCCAGAGGTGTTTGGACTGGAAATGACATACAGATTCCTCAATTCGTCTATTCTCTGTAGTACTCCCAACTTAAGTTTTTGGTGGCATATTTTTGTGACTGAATACCCCTTTATATTTTCGTTTTCTCCCAGCATGTGGCATGTTGTCTTGTGTATTATGAGCAATAAATATATTTTTTAATATCAATTAATGAGTTTGCGTGCTGACAATCTTCTGTTGTAAAGGTCTACACAAGAGAAAAAGTACATATGTATTATAGATGACCATTAAGGGCTTAGGAATCTTACAATTAAAGCTCTATGAAAGTCTAATGTGAATTGTATTCTGTATAGAGTGTATCTTTATAAATGCCCTCCATCATGTTACTAAATTCTTTGGTATCACTTACAGTATATTAAAATAGTACTCCATAATGTTTTAATAATAGAATTAAGTACAATAAATATTGACTTAGAATATCTACATCAAAAATTTTCCCTGAGTTTTAAAATTATAAATTTTACATCTTTTGGCAATTTTACATTTTAGTTTATTGAACTTACTGTGAAGTTCCACAAATTAAGACCATCAATAACCCCATCTATAGAATGAGTCAAGATGACACATTGTGAAAAAAGAAAATAGGAAATTTTCCAAAATACCAGCCCTAATTTTAAGTGAAATCGATATGTTAGCTACCTACTAGATGGCTTAGTTTTCCCATTCCCACAGAGCTGGGAATAATTTGTTTTTTATTGAACTTGACTATTGTATTCCAGGAAAAATGTTTTTGAAAAAATAAATTGTTATTTTCTGTCCTTTAGAAAGAGCTATTTGAGGAGCTTATAGGATTTTCCTAGATGTCTGATTGAAGCTGTCTGATTCTTATGCAGATTTTCTCCAACATACAACATTTGGTTTGCAGAATGGTGGCTCACAGGAAAATGGCTGCCTAAGAGAGGCAGAGTATAATTATGATATCATTAGAAATATTTAAATATAAATAACATTTTATATTTGTCCTTGTCACTTGTCTAGGTTTTGACAGGAGGAGCCGGTTTTGATGGGATTCCTGTGGCCCCATAGATTTTATCCTGTTATCCAATTTTCCGCTGCACTGCTCTCCTTCTGTCAAACTGACTGCCAGCCAGCCTTACATTTTCCCGAGAGGGGGAGCAAAGCTTTGTATTATAGTGGACACAAGAAGGAGAACAAAAAACTGAGTTCCCCCTTCAAGTACTATAGTGTCTCTTTCTGGTGGAATATTCCATCATCTGAAGGGTTGGGAGGATAGGGGGATAGGGCACAGGGAAGATCTCACGTTTTCATTCAGTTGTGCAAGATAATGTTGCAAAGCAGACCAGATACCAAGCTGAGCAGCATACAGATCAGCAGTTTTCTGGGATGCTCACAGTCAAAAGAGCTGCTGAAATCCTGCCCAAACTGGTTTGTGCTGAATATTTCGTAGCGTTTCAAATATTGGTTCGCTGTTGTATAAAATGAAAGGACACTTAGCAATGACAGTGTTAGGCAAGAGAATAGGGGCGCTTTCCCTCCATGTGAAGATGTCTCAGTGGGTGCTGTTTTATATGGGGGTTTTCCACTGATGCTGGCTCATGATTCAGGGACTAGAGCAGAGATCAGACAGGTAAGAAAAATGAGTGGATATGATGGAATGTTAAACAAAAGGGAAAAGTGAGATGTGGGGTGATGCGGCAAGGTCAGGCCCCATCTAAAAGCCTTCCAAATACCAAACTGCAAAAACCAAACCACACTGAAACATATTCATGATGCCACCCATATGTTTAAGCCCAATGTGGCCCATGGCATTTTGGATGCAGTCTCTAGATTAGAGAAAGAAAGGTCCCATGGGCTCTCCAAGGAAACAGTGATACTGAGGTAACTGAAAAGACAGGTTTTTTGAACTTTGATCACTAATTGTTTAGATCAAGACCTTATAGAATCTCAGGAATGGTATTTTGTCCTTTATTTATATCAGTTAAGCTTCATAATAATCTTTGAAAAATTGATTCGTGCATAAAAAGGGAAAGTTCAGCAAATGTTTCCTTCTTATTTACATCAGAAGGAAAACATTTGTGTTCTAGTAGAATCTTGGAAATGTATTTAGCATCATGTGGGTTGGTTTCTATAACTGTAAGTACAAATGCATTATACAGAATTGAAAATGTTGACTATATAAGAAAATATCTTTATTATAAGAAATTCTGGTGTCACCCATTATAATTTAACGTTCCATTCTGAATTTAGTGAAATGCCTTACCAAATAGGATATGATATCCTCATGAGGGCATGAATAATTAAGATACTGGGAACAAATGTGAAAGAAATTCATTCTTCTTACTTTTCTAGGGTGTCTGTGCTTTAAAATGGAGGTTGTGGGGCACCTGGGTAGCTTGGTGTTTGAGCCTCTGACTCATAATTTCAGTTCAGATCATAATCTCACGGTTCATGAGTTCAAGCCCATGAATTCAAGTTCAGGCTCTGCACTGACAGTGTGGAGCCTGCTTGGGATTCTTTCTTCCTCTCACTCTCTCTCTCCCCCTCCTTCCTTCTCTCCCTTCCCTGCTCTCTCTCTCAAAAATAAATAAACATTAAAAAAGTAATAATAAAATGGAGGTTGTACAACCTCATGGATTAGGGATTTTTGGTTTTGCCCTCAGTTGCATAGCAAATGAAAAAGATTAATATAACTTCAGACATCAAAAGGAAATTGTGATGCCTTTCAGAGTTCTGGAGCTTTGGGGAATTGTTTCATAAATGCTTGAGTGAGGGGCACCTGGGTGGCTCAGTAGGTTGAGCATCCGACTTCGGCTCAGGTCATGATCTCACAGTTGGGGAGTTTGTGCCCCAAGTCAGGCTCTATGCTGACAGCTCAGAGCCTGCAGCCTGCTTCAGATTCTGTGTCTCCCTCTCTCTCTGTGCCTCCCCCACTCACATTCTGTTTCTTAAAATAAATAAACATTTAAAAAATGCTTCAGTGAATGTATTTGCCAATTTAATATAGGAATCAGATCATTTAAAGTTATTGTATTCTGTTTGTGGGTACAAATGCAGTATTTACAACTATACTTTTTGAGCACAACATTTTGAGCACATCAAATTTACATTCTTACAATAATTTAGTGTCTTTGATGAATCCAATGTTCATGAATTGAGGTTTTGAAAAGAGTTTGGCACCTGAAACCCCACTTAATTTGCTTTTTTGACTCACATTAATGTACATAGTCAATCATGAACCATTTTTTTCACTCTGTCTTAAGAGGCATGCTTATAAGACAAATTAAGAAAAAGGAAGTCATGGTAATAACAGTATTTTAGTGTCCACACTAGCTTTTAGCAAAGATAAACTGAGGTAAGTTAGTACATCTGTATTAGAAGAAGCTGAACATCATACTTTTGAAAAAAATGATAATTACTGTTGCTGTCATATCTATATATTTGCTTTACCTCCTGAAATTCTGTTCTATTTTAGTATGAAAGTACATAAATCTGCATAATTCTACTCTTTCCTTATAAAGTATTCTGCTCATTGAACATCTATATTCATTAAAAACTGTAACATATTAACCAGGTGAATAAGATCAATTAAATAACAATTAATTAGGTAGGTGGGTATGTAGCCAGGTTGAATTGCCTGGTTACCTATGCAAGATTGTACTGAAATTATGTGTATAAATGGAAAACAACAAAAAGCTCAATGTAAAAAATCATGAGAATCTTCATGTGTATGTATTATATTTTTAATAGAGTGGAGGCCATGGGAGAACTCCCTAAAGATTCCCTGTCTTCCTGTTTGCTTCCAACAGCATTATAATGGAGTCTTTTTTTGCAGGCCAGTATGGAGGACATTGATTCTGTTTTTCTAATAACAGTAGGAGATATGTTTGTGGTTGGTGTTTGGACTAAAAGAAACTCATTATAGCTTCCTGTTCCTCCATATGTTGCCAAAAATGTTATTGTTGATCAGGTTTTGTGATACTTCTGTACTGTTGACTATTTCTTTTAGATTTTAACATTAGCACATTTTTGTAAATTTAGTGAAACTTGTTGTAACAGTTAGACTTAAAATAATCAGGACTCTCTATCTCTACCAAAGACAGAAAGACAATCAAATTAACCTTTTGGAGTGAGTAATTCTTACAGATTTCTAAAGAAACTCTGTGTGCGGTGTTTTTTATGTATTAAAAAAATATAGAGAGATGGAACACTTAGCTATCCTAAAGGTTAAAATTCTAAATGAATCAATCACAAATTATAAAGAAAGAAAATGGGAAATATTTAAGAAAAGATTCTAGTTCTCTAAAACCTTGCTGCTCAAAATGTGGTCTGTGGACAAGCAGCTTCAGGATGGCCTAGATGAAATGGTGAACCTTGGCCATACCTTGTAAATCTGAATCTGTATATTAACAAGATCTCAGGGATGTGTGTGCAACATTCAAGTCACAGAAGCACACGGTTGGTTTCTATGCAGTCAGCATAATAATTCAAAATTTGGACTTCTAGATGATGTTTTTAGAGAGCATTATGGTTTATAGAGGCAAACTGCTTTGTAAATACAGCATGAATTATTTGTTTCAATCTGCAACGCAAATAAATTAATCTCTCCAGTGTGGCCGGTTTAATTTCTAATTACTATTGTAAGCTTAAAGATAGATAAGCTTAGAACAGAAAATACAAAATGAACTCAAACCCCAAAGGTCACGTTTGAAAAACTGAAATACCTACCAACATGCTGTAAAATGTCCACATGCGTTAAGTGTGTGAATCTTTAACATCGTGCTTTTTTTTTTTTTTTTAATTACTTGAGTTATTAACAGAATAGTTACTTATTTGAGTGTAAAATTGCCACTGGGGAAGGAAACATATGTTTTTCTCTTCTCAGAATTCAAAACTGGCTGAATGAATTAAACTCAAACTTATGAAAATAATTCACCTTCAGGTTGAATCTTAGCACAGTGGCAACCAGAGTTCAGGACTGACTCGAAGGGAATTCGTGAACACCTGCAATCATAGGTCTTAATAAGGGCCATTTCCCCTTTATCCTTATGTATGAGAATTGATGGCAAAAGAGATCCCTGATATTTGCCCTATTGTTTGGATGCCTTTTGATTTGATAGTACAGAATTGTTTGTTTTCTTGGATGTTCTCATTTTATTCCTCCTTTTCCCCTGTACTTTCTTCCTTTTCTCTCTTTCTTTCTCCATCAAGTATGTGAGTGCCTATTATGTGCACATCTCTATTTTAGACTACACGAAGATTCAAAGAAGTTTCATCTTAGACTCTTCTAAGTTTCTAATATTTTCCTGAGATAAAACACCATCTTGACATGGCTTACCTTAGTGGGGTTTTTTTTTGCTGTCATTATAGATTCAAGGCCAGTTACTTCTATTTTTTCACTCTAGTTTCTTTTCCTTCTTCCATATCACTTGTGTTTCTTTGTATCAGTTACTATGGAAACATCACTGTTCTGGGTGTGGTGACCACCACAATTAATGCATGATTCTCTCAATTTGAGTCCATGAAACCAAGATCACACAACACCCTTTTAGTACTTTTCATGCTTTGTTTCTACATACACTTTGCTTTGTTGGAGATGATATCCTGTAAAACAGCTTTTACTTGGTTCAGTGCATTTGAATTTTTGATGTAAGCATACTTAGCAAAAAAAAAAAGTTAACCACAAACATTTGTATTAAGTAAAAATTCTATTATTTTATAACATCTTGCAAAAATTAACAAGATACAGTAGAAAGGCATGCTGATTTGGTCCTTAAATAGAGGAGTAGCATCTGACTATGTGACAAAACTTCCCAAACTCCATAAATTTTGAAAAAAAAAATCAACAAATATAAATCATAAAACATGCTTAAAGTCTAGACTTCAGATCTATAGTAGGTTGCCTGTAGAGTGAAAGGGAAGAATTTTTCCCCCCTCATCTCATGTGGGAAAGTGAATGGTTCCAATTTAGGTTTCATTGTGGGGCCCATGAATTAATCGTCGATAGACAGCCTAACAGGAGGAAAATTTATTATGCATGTGGTTGAACTCAGCAGTGAGTAGCCAGCAAACAGCCAGAGGTAAGGGTTTATATATCTGTGTGTGTGTATTAGGGCTTCAGTGTGAAAGCATGGGAGATTCTATTGGGCAGTTTCCTTCCTGAAAGAAGCCTGGAAGGTGCTCCAGAAGGGGGTTGTAGCAACCATATTTACAGGAGGCTCTACTTTTATCAGATAAGGAAAATTCTAATAAGATTTCTTTATGCTGATTCCTTCAATGGCTTTTTCAAACTTTCTCAGTGTACTGATGTTTTAAAAGTTCTGGTTAGCATTTGTAATATGCATGAATCCTCATTCAATTCAAATAAATGTAGGAAACGTGTCTTAGTATATACTTAGAAATTATGTCTCTATCTTAACAAAGGAATGTGGGATTTGGTCTCTGTGCTACCCTATGAAATATTACAACTGATTTGAGGGGTTAGCATAGATTGTTAGAATTATGGCTTAATGATACATTATATAGCTATTGACCAAATGTACCACCTTCTTCACCTCATGAAAGAGGCTTTACAAAGAGAAGTTTAAGGGGCTCCTGGTGGCTCAATTGGCTAAGCGTCTGACTCTTGATTTCAGCTCAGGTCATGATCTCACAGTTCGTGGGTTTGAGCCCTACATTGGGCTCTGCACTGGCAGTATGGAGCCTGCTTGGAATTCTCTCTCTCCCTCTCTCTCTTCCCTTCCCCCCACCCCTGCTCACTCTCTCTCTCAAAAATGAATAAATAAATGAAGAAAAAAGAAAAGAAAGTATAAGGAACGCCCAGGGAACCATGAACATAAATGGAAAACCAGGCACGGGTAGAAGTGTTTGTGTTTGGCTTCCATCTACAGGCTCCCAGTCCCCTGGAGTTTTGGACTGCTCCTCTTACTCAGTGTTTTCCTCTTGCATCTTTGATTGCTGGTTTCTTTTCCCGGTCCCTTCACTGTTCTGCTTACATGCCCATCTTTCTTCCATTAGACTGTAGCTCCTCAAGGGAAAGGAAGGGAGCACTCCTCATCTTTTCTCTCTTGTATCTTGTGCCAGATACATTGTAAGTGGACTACATCTTGTATCTAATATTTGGAGAACCAAATTTGTATTTGTCCTGCCAGAAATCACCAGTGATGGAAAAGTGTAAGGATTGGTGGATACTTTGGATCCTGAAATGATTTCTTCTGGATGATTAATTCTCTGCTTATGCCTGTGACCTGGAGTATGGACAGAGGATATTCTCCCATGTTTGTTCTTTTCCCACGTATGGATGTATTATAGCAGGAAAAGCTACGTGATGCAGATAATTGCCTTACTGACCGGAATTCAGGAACACTGGGGAACATGTGGTTATCATACCATCTTTTCCCAGCTAGCTTCTCCTTGGAATAACTGCTACCAATGTTAAAAAGAAACGAAAAGAAAATCACCATTACAACCATAATTACTACGACAAGCATTCACCATTTACCAAGCCCTGAGCCTGGCACCTGGTGTGTATTTCTTGTTTCTTTCTTCCTACAGCTCTAAAAAAGGGAAGATATCTTCATTTTCATTCGATAAAATGGAAGCTCAGAAAAGCTAACCCAATTGACCAAATTGACACAGGTCAGTAGAAAAGTATTCTGAGGTCAGTTGCTTCAACACACAGTTAAGGAGCATGGCCTCCCCTCCTATCACAGCACAAGTGGTCAGATTATCCCACTGTCAACAGAAAACTAATACATTTGGGGACACAAAGTAGGTTTTGATTGGTTGTTTTGTGTTAGCAGCCAGAGTATGCATGGCTGGGATCTATAAAATGGAGAATGGCTCATATGTAAGCTTCATTATTATTACTTTAAAGTCTCCTACCACACTTAATTTGCCTTTTCAAATCAAGTGTTTGGGAGAATAGGTTATCAATAATTTTACATCTCACATTTGGATTGGCTCTCAAAAAATATTCAACTATTACAATAGTGTAACTTTTGGGGCACCTGGGTGGCTCAGTTGGTTAAATGGCCAATTCTTGACTTTAGCTCAGGTCATGATTTCATGGTTCAGTTCCTCGGTTTGAGTCCCTCGTTGGGCTCTGTGCTGGCAGCACAGAGCCTGCTTGGTATTCTCTGTCTCCCTCTTTGCCCGTCCCCTGCTTATGCTGTCTCTCAAAAATAAATAAAGCATTAAAAAAAAGAATAGTGTAACTTTTGGGGGACCTCAAACAATCTAAGTAAAATCAAAATAATACATAGACATAGTGATGTCTATAGTTCTTCTAGTGAAGAAGGTAGCCAACCACATTGAAAAATAAAAGTGTTAAGTAACTAAAATAAGGTATGTGAAAATGAGGATTCCAACGACTGTTTTCCTTTGCAGGTACTATGTCTTTATCTGTTAATCTGGCTTTCCTACTTTATTTACAATATACATTTGGTTTGGAAAATTTGAGGCTGGTAGCATTATCTAGAAGGAGATAGAAACTGCAGAATGAGTTCCACTTTTATTTGTGCCAAAGGTTGGTCAGTGTCCTCTGGTGACAAGAGCAGTTGACCTTGCCTCTGGGGTCAGCCTTAGTAGCAGAGGCAGCAGGAAGAGGGCTTAGGACTCCTGGGATGTGGGGCCCATGTTGTGCTGCACAAAGCCCCTAAATTGCTTCTGTCCTTTCATAGAAGCACTGAGCTCCAAAACAGGATTTTGTGGACAATTTTCTTTGAGTAGAACTATGGTTTTCAGTCAGACAATATACAATGTTTCATTAAAACATGCACCTTTGAAGTAACTCATTTTATCTAGGCACTGCTTAAACTGTAGATTCCTAGATTAGTTTTAATGACTTGAGAGCAGAGTGAAGAGAATAGAAAACCAGTTCAGCATTGGGGAATGAAAGAACACTGGAATGATTTAAAAGTAATTTATGAAATTTTTGTGTTCAAGAGACACAGCATATCAGTTCCAAATATGTATTTCTTTTTATTTGCTCAAGTTTTAGGACTTGATCAATAGTTATCTCCATGATTTGTGACTAGTTTTTTTTTTTTAAATACATACAATTTAAAAAGTGAGTGATTTATTGTAAGATTACAACCAAATATTTTTACCTCTTCTCCCTTTTTGATATCCATCACTGATTCTTTATCAAAATTTTTAATGTCAGTCATTACCCACATAACTGGCATGTTTATATTATGCACCAATTGTTTAATTCTCCAGGATCCTGTAGATACACATTTCTAAGAGTTAATCAAGATTAAGCTTGCTTTCTTTTTTCTTTCTTTCTTTCTTTCTTTCTTTCTTTCTTTCTTTCTTTCTTTCTTTCTCCCTTCCCTACCCTTCTCTTATTTTCCCTTCCATTTTTTCTTTTCTTTCTCTTATTCCTTCCTCCTTTCTTTTCTTTTCTTCTTCTTTTTTTCTTTTTTCTCTCTCTCCTTCCTTCCCTCTTTCTCTCTCCGTCTCTTTCTTTTCTCCCTCTTTCTTTATGCCTTCCTTTTAAAATAAAGTTACTTTTCTTGTAGGATTAACATTCTGAAAAACACTCAAGTGTTTCACACTGTTAAGAAATGAAGACCAGTTTTTCAACTAAAACTATTATCAAATTGTGCCAACTAATCCTTATTCTGTGGTGAGGTGGAACACTAGAAAGAGGGAAAGAGCATGTGTTTGGCTTTCTCTCACCTTCTCCTTTAACACATGGTTCATCTACAAGCCTGGCCACAGGGCCTGAAGTTGGCTTCTCCACTGAGAGTGACAGAAAGTCCTTTATCACCAAACATGAGCCATATGCCTTTTAATTCCACCGTGATTGCTTCATTGTATGGGGTCCAGAAAGTTTTCTTGGGTTCCAAGAGTGCCTTTAAAAATGCAAATTCTCTTGAGATGGCTTTAATAGGATACAGTTAACAGTAATAGAGTGAAATAGCACTTAGAACAGGCATCATAATGGATGGGAGGGTACCTGAAGGGTTGGAAAGTTACAAGGAATGGAGACTGATTCAGGTGATTCTACATTGTGTGTCAGTCAGCAGTTTTTTTTTTTTTAATAAAAAAAATGTTTTTTGTAATGTCTATTTTTGAGAGAGAGAGAGAGAGAGAGAGAGCGAGCACAATGAGGGGAGGGGCAGAGAGAGAGGGAGACACAGAATCCAAAGCAGGCTCCAGGCTCTGAGCTGTCAGCACAGACCCCAATGCAGGGCTCTAACTCATGAACTGTGAGATCATGACCTGAGCTGAAGTCCACCTCTTAACTGACTGAGCCACCCAGGCACCCCTCAGTTAGCAACTTCTTTGCAGAATATTGATTCCATCTGTAACAGGATTTAACTGTTGAGGAATATTGAGGAGAACCTTTTATATTTGAAATGTCTTAAAAATAATTTTATAGAAATCATCTGACATGGAACTGATATCATAATTACATAGGTCATGCTGCATCAGATAATAATATAGGACAACCTTTTAGGAGAACTATGGATCTAAGAGGATATGGTGGTTTATGTAGACCTTCATTTAGAGGGTTTCAATGGACCTGTTGACCTCCTGCTTTTGTGCCAGAAACAGAAAGTTCTGAACTACCTAATCAGTTTAGTTTGAAGAAGGATTACCACCTTTACACACCCCCCCCACCTCTCCCCTTTGGGAAACTCTTTGTCTAGAGACTAGTGTCAAATATGTACTATTTGGTATATCCACATGTATGAATTCTTGAGACTCAAAAAGTTCCTAGCAGTGTGTGTGTGTGTGTGTGTGTGTGTGTGTGTGTGTGTGTATGTGTGTGTATTTTTCTATTTAAAAGTCTTTGATGCACTGTTACAGGTTAGTTTCTCAGAGTTAGGATGCAAGAGGTTTATCAGGAATTAACACCAGTGGGAGAGAAGGGAAGAAACTAAGATAAGTTAGAAAAAGAAGTCAAATTGTGAAGCAGACTTAACAAAATCTTGGTGAACCCAGCAGGCACCTCTGAAGAAGGCCTTCCCTGTAAGAGCCTCGGGCCAAAATGTCTGGACTTTTGTACCCTTGCCTGGCTTGGTCACAGGATGCAGACTTACCCAGGTAGGGTGAAACTGTGGGCAAGGTGGCTCTCTGCCATTAAAGCCAATTGGAGCTGATTGCTGGAGGCTACCCCCTGATCTTGCTTCCTATGGCTGCATGGGGTGGGGGGGGGTGGTGAGGGCAGTGCATCTCTGAGTCTTCTGGAAGCCTTCAGTTCTATGATGCCTTATTTACGACTTCATGTCTATTAACTTTGTGTGTTTCCTTATCATTTTGCTGTATTGGTTAATTTCCCTACAGTATTAGAGTTTATAACTGCTACCACATGAGCGTTGCATAAAGATTGAGAGTAGGGACTTGGTTCAGATTCTCTGCCTCCACCATTTACTAGCTCTTTAACCCAGAGTAGGTTTCTTAACCTCTCTAACCCTCAGCCTCCCCATTTGTGAGTCATCGGATCATTAAATGAGGAATGCATGCAAATTCATTGGCTCAGTATCTGGCAGGGTATATGTGCCCAGTAAGTGTTAGTTATCATTAGTAATAATTTTTTTTTGTCATCGTTATTCTCTACCCTCATTTGATCCAGAATTTAGAGGCTGAGAGATTTTCTAGATGCACTGGTTAATATTAGAAGAAGAGACCAACTCTGAAATATATCTGCCTATTAGGTATCATGGTAGCAGAACAAAAAGTAAGTCAAAATAATTAAATAAGTGCGAGGCAAGGGGTGAGAGAAAACACCATCTGCCAGCTCTCTGTGAGTCATTTAGGAGTGAGTTGGAAGATAATGAAGGCTATTGCATTCTGGTCATGGATGGGTCCTTCTGCTTGGCTGGTGCTATCGCCTTTCTCTGAATAAAAATAGCCCATGCATCCTTTACTGCAGCTCAGTAAACACAGATGATGTGAATAAAAATAAAAGGATGCACAACAAAATCTTTGGGGAGATTTGCTGCAATT
This sequence comes from Panthera tigris, assembly GCF_018350195.1. Classification (NCBI taxonomy): domain Eukaryota; kingdom Metazoa; phylum Chordata; class Mammalia; order Carnivora; family Felidae; genus Panthera; species Panthera tigris. Next base: position 167,593,063 of record NC_056667.1, read on the forward strand.
TATTTTGTTTCTTAGTGTACCCATGAATTTCAGTACAATCAACAGTTTAATCTGAGCAGCAAGGCATTCATTTTTTGGCTGTTTATAGTCAGCGTTATACTATTTCCTAGTAGCACTGATCATATGAAATGCTCATTAGAGCCATGAAACAATCTTCAGACTTAAAGCAATGTGGTGGATTGAGTGCAACACCCCACATGTCACAAACAAAGGCTCCCATTTGGGTTTGGCCACCTACGACCTGTGAGGACAGTCTGAATTCCCCAAGCCGTGGTTTCTCTCCAACCAAATGGTGATGTTAAGCAATCTTGTAATGTTTAAATGAGATCATATGAATGATGAGTAAAGTGTTCTTTTTAAAAATGCTTTGGAAATAATTATTTTATCATGATTAATTACAGAAAGCTACTTTTGAAGGGCAGTGTCACATTATAACTTTTGAGACTAAGCTGACTACCAGTTCCTAGCCATGCAAAATGACTTACACTGGGGGGACTGGGGAAATAACTTGAATTATGGTGGCTCATTTTTCTTATTCACAAAATGGGAATAATAATATACTGACCTCATCGAGTTGTTTTGAGGATGCAATGAGATGATCTCAATTGAACACTCAGGGTACAGGGCCTGGCACAGACTGCTTACTTGGCTGCTACTTTCATGATTTAATGAGAGCAAATAGGAGTCATTTCTTTGTGTCTTGCACCATTAAAGGCTGTACTTTGTGTGTGTGTGTTTGTGTGTGTGTGTGTGTGTGTGTGTGTGTGTGTGTGTGTTGCTGGAATGTGTTTACTAATACTTTCGTTCGAATTCTGGGGTTATGTAGTTACACCTATTAACGTACAGCTGGCATTCTGGAGAGACTGTACTAACAGAAAAATAAAAGATGGGGGGGAGGTCTTTGGAAAGGGGAGAGTAGAGAGTAGTTCTAGGTTTTGTTTTGTTTTTGTCTCCAAATTGATTCTATTTTTTTGAAAAAACACAGATTTTAAGAAGTATAAAATGTGGAGGACAAGTCATAGGCGTGGCCTAGAGCCTGAGTTTATAGTCCTGCCTCTGCCGCTAACAACTGTTTATGGACATAAAAGAAAACAAGATAATATCACTGGCCCCAAAAGAGATGGGTCAACAAGATCAATGCTTCTTGAGCTTGGCCCCGTATAGGAATCACCTAGGGTGCTTTTGGAAAATAATATATCTGTCTACATCAGGTCCACATCAGGTCTGTTGGACTGTCTCTGGGGAAGAACCAGTCTCCAAGCTCACCAGGTGTTTGGGATACACAGAAAGGCTCACTGACCACTTGACTGGGTCATTGCTGGGTCTCTGGCTCTGGAATCTTGCACATCTGTACACATCTCTCTTTACTGTCGTCACATACATAAAGAGTGCTTTTTAAACTGGATACAGATATACAGCAGTAGCTAGAGAAGGTTAAGGAATTTGATTTAAGTTATTAGCTTCTGAAAAAGGGCAAGCTATTTTCTAAACCTCACTGCAAACCTTAAACCTCTTCTTAAGAGGGATGTGATCACTGTACGTCAACCATACAGGCATTATATGGGACTCAGCTACCCTTTTCAATTTACCTGTTCTTTATGTGGAAAGTTGTACCACTAGAGAAGTTTGCTTCCAATTCTGGAGGTATTTTATACAACATTTAAAAGTCACACATAAGGCTTCAACTCTGGATATGGGCAATAAGAAGAGACAAAAAAGTCGGAGACTGTTTCCAGGGAGGGATTTTCTAACTCACTGATCTCAGCACAGAGCATCAGCTTGGAAAGAGCGTTTTTGTAACAGAAATATTCAGTGAAAAAACACCAATGATTTCCATTTATATCCTTAAAATGGTAGAAGGAACATATGGCTTAGATTAGGAAAGTGAGCGTTAGCTATGAGGGTGCATTTGCAGGAGACATTAATTAGGACTGAGAGTACCTCAAGTACTTGGGAAACAAATTTGTTTAATAAGCTTCATGGTTTGCAGATGCCTTTCCCTCTTCCTCCCCTATGATTCCAAATGAAGCCATTTTATCTGTTCAAAGCTAAGCACACTTGAGAAAGTCACATGATTTTTGTGCTTCACTCCATTCATGTTTGAAAGCAAATTCACAGGACCTTCACATGTGTAAGATCTCTCTTATAGCAATATACACCTGAGTGAGGACCTCATCATATTAAATCAGGATCTTATTTTAAGCTCCCTGTTTTCAGGGCTTTGCCTTTCAAGAGACCTTCATTCATTGGACTACTACAGCCAAATGCTGATGTGCTGTCTCTGTTCCTGGAGACGCTCTGCCCTGGGGTGTGCTTGAGTGGAGTACGCTGCCCATGTCTCTTGTTTGTATCGGCTCCTGCTGCTTCCTTTGATTAGGGGCTGATAGAATATCTCTCAAGATTTGTGGAGTTGATGAAAGCCATATGTCTGGGCTAAAGTATTTGGAACTTGATTTTTGGCATTGTCATCATGTTAATATTCTTCAGGACATTTTAAAACATGAGCATGAGACCTTAGATACATGGAATTCTCTGGCGAATACTGGCTGGGACAGCTGACATAAGGGTTATGTTGAATCCTCAAAAGCATATACTGTATCACTTTCTTAAGGGCTGTAATGATTCTCTTGGGACAAATAAACATTTCCTGGGAGGTCCCTACTTGCTTAATTCTAGCCTTGAGTTTTAAAATCCTTGCTACCCTAAGTGAACTCATTTTAATAAAATAAAAATGTTCAGCTGTTTTATTGGTGCTTGTTGAAGAAGGCAAAGATCAAAAGGGAATTGAGGAAGAACTTGTTCTCTCACTGAGGCAGCATTTGTGAGGTAAAATAGAAAGGTGGGTTATGTGGGCCAGTAGAACAGGGTAAGTGATTAAGAATAAAGATGCTAGAGCCAGACTTCCTGACTTTAAGTCCTGGCTCTGTTACTTCTTGCTTTAAATCCTGGGCTACTAAAGCAACTAAACTCTGTGCCTCTCTGTTTCCTTATCTATAAAATGGAGACAATGACAGATTGAATGAGTTGATGCTTATAAAGCAATTAGTTTTCGCACATCAAAAGTATTAATAAATGTGACTGTCCATTGGGCAGAGCCCCGTGCTGGAAGTGCTATTACTTTCACGTGACTATCTGCCTTCAGAACTAGGTTGATTTTATGAGCCTAATCTGTTTTTCTCCCTCTTTTCTGAGGCTGGTGCTAAATGGTTTTATGATGCTAGATAAGAAGTGTGAACCCCAAATACCTAACTGTCCCTGTTTGTAAAATGTAGATTAGCTCAATGTTGCTTATAGCTATGTTGGGAGAAAAAAATAAGACCATTCTTACAAGCACTTTTAGCTCTTCTGGGGAGGTGTAAAGCAGGACCAGAAAATGATTTGTATAATAACTCAACTTAGTCAAAACTTTCCAAAACAGTAACATTAATGCCATGATATGAGACACTTTCTAATAAACATTTTTAAGCATCTAGATCCCTAAATTACGTTAATAAGAAATGTTGCTGAAATGTAACTGATTCCTAGATTGTGTTCACTCCACTACTTGATTTTGGCCATTCATTTATTACAAGCAAACCTAAAACTCATTTGCTTTTTCATTTCTAAGTTACCCCACCTAGTTCCAAAACAGATTTAAGACCACTGGAAACCACTTGTTGAATATGTTCAAAAAATATACTTACTTTTGTCATCTTGTGGCTTTCAGTATTAATACCTCGATGGAAAGAAGTCAATATTTTTCTTCTCAGTTTCATCCGAACACATCTCTTCTGCATGTGTTATTCATTAAAATCCAATAGAAACTGAGTAAGAAATGTTTTCCTAAGGTACAGACACTTGTCAGAAAGCTTGGGATTAAACAGCCATATTATTTATTTTTAGATTATGAGCTGACTATAAATTGACAGCAAGTGGTCATGTTATCGCGGTCTTTGACACCTCATGGAAGGCCCTCTTTCTGACCCCACCCAATCTTCAGTTCCTCTAATGTGTTTGTGGTTACTCTTTCGGTAGTTCTCTAACTGGGTCCTAAGATAAGAGACGAATGTGGGGGGTGAGGGAGTTATTTCCTTTGATGTTAGTGCATGCTGGTGATGGTCTATGTTTCTTTCATACAGAACATAATACATTGGAAGACAATCGAGGGAGCGCGGGAAACGTGGGGTATAGTGCTACCGTCCAACTAACTGGGAATTCAGGCAGGCCATTTTGTTTTCTTCAAACTCAGCTCTGCGTCTATGAAGAGGGTGAACTCCTTCACTAACTATTGTGTAGTGCTCGTAAGATAGTAGGAAGTCAGCATAATCGCATATACTGTAGCAGTTGTATTACAACTTAAGTGGATAATTCCTCAAAATTGTGTTCACCTGACTCATATAACACAAAACCAGAATGTGGGGGCTGTAGTGTATTAGATATCTGACACAGATATATCCAAAGCTTTTCATTCTGCTTTGTGTAACTTTAGTGACCTACTCTTATTAATATGTGTCCCTTGACTTCTGCTTCACTCACTCTTGGAGGTAGGTGCATTTATGCATTTACTTCTTTATTGCATAAAATGGGAACATATCATTGAAAAGGAATATATTCGTGTCAGGAAATTTGCTAAAAATTAATATGCTTTAATTCAAGAGATATTTGGTAATCTAGTAAATAGACTAAAATGATTCATGACCCAGGGAACTTGCCTCAAAGAAGCTTCTGGTGTGGTGGGAGTACAGAGAAGGAAATGCAGAATTATAAAAGTGTACAATGAAGGTGATGATTGGGAAAAGTGTGGAGCAAAGCAATTACAAGTGGGCACCTAATCCACCCCAGGGAAAGCCCTGCAGACTTCCCAGAAGCCATGGCATGTGAGTGGGTGACCGGAATCAGGCAGAATATGTGATCGTTTCAGGCAGAGGAAAGCAGCATGTGAAAGAGCCTAGAGGTGAGAGAGAACCATAAATGTCCAGGTCCTGAAAGTAACTTATAGTATACATTAGGGGAGAAGGGAGTGGAGGAGGGAAGCAGGGAGAGATGAGGTTATAGAGGAATACCAAGAGTTTGGGTTTGATCCTGAGGGCAATGAAGAACCATTGGAGGGTTTCCACAGAGGAGTAACATATAATATTAACGTTTAAAACAAGATGAAATACCAACTGGAGTGTGGTGAATGATTTGGATTTGGAGTGGGGCAGAACTGGAGATGAGAAGGTCAGTCGGAGTATTGTAACAATAAGCTAGGCTAGAGGTAATGGTGGCTTAAGCTAAAATAGAGGCACTAAGGAAAAAGGAAAGATGGATTCCAGGAATATTAAGAAGATAGAATCAACAGGATTTGATGATTGATCCACTCGAAAAATATTTGTTGGATTTCTGTGTCTGAGCATTATGGAAAACCTGATACTAGATATACGTGCTCACTGTAAATAACTATGCAAGCTGGACAAAATATATAAAATAGTATCTGCAGGCATTGCCTAGCCACTCAGTGTTGGGCTACAATCCTTGGGAAAGGAAAAACACATGAGGTAACCTCCAGATTTACACAGGTTTTCTCTCCAAGGACATAGTTCAGACTCTCATACCGGGAGTGAGATCTCAAGAGCATCTGTTTTGCCAAATGAAGGAGTTCGTTGACTGTTCAGTTGGCTGATATTTGGGTTTAGGACATCAAATATGGGAGACCTGTAGAGAAGAAACTCAAGAAATCCTTGGAAATCCTTCTTAGGTCCTTGGTCAACTCCTAAATTATACATGTGTAGGATGAAATTCCAAAAGAGAGCCTCTTCCAGAAGGCTGAGAGCTAAGCAGACATTTCAGTGCAGGGAAGATGTTGGAGTGCAAGCTGAGCCAGAGTGAGGAGACCCTGATGCAACTCCTAGCATTTCACTGGATCCTAGAAAGCACATTGTAGGAGTAAGTATCATGTTTCAAGAGTAAAAGCAAAATGAGAATAGGCCATCCTAACAGCCTCAAACCAGGTCCCAACACGATAAGATAAATCTGCAGTAACATAACTGCCTGCCATAACAAAACTCAACTGCCTTGAGAAGACAAATCCTGCAGAGCCTCTCAAATATATTATTCCCAAGGTTCAGCTTTCAATAAAAAATTATTACACATTGAGAAAAGTAGGAAAAACATCTGATAATCAGGTCATAAAACAATAAAAGTGAACCTAGAAATAGTGCTGACAAGAAGAGTTTACTCTATGCAGATACTAGCTCCAGCTGTGTGCAAGACACTCTCTGAACTCAGAGAACTTATGTGTAGGAAGAGAAAACAGCCAGTAGACAAGACGAATCAGTAAAACATTTAGTACGTTAGGTTACGAAAAATGCCAGGGAGAAGAAGAAATCATGGAAACAAGGTAGGGGGTATTGAGTGGATGGCATTTTATGAAGGGGGTCTGGAAAAGATTTCGTGTACAGGGCTGATGGCAAGGGAAATTAAAAGATGGGAATCATGTTCTGAGCTTGTGCTTTTATATGAACTTGAGATGAGCGACATGAGGAGGAGCTGCATTATTTGTCAGAAGACGATATTTGGGGAATGTTTAGTGTAAGGTGTTGCTGAGGCTCTAATTGGAATTTCATAGTAGGCAACTGGACACACGAATCTGGAGAGCAGAAGATGTCTGTTCTAGAGATGTTAATTTGGAATTGATCAGCCTATGATAAAAACTATGACCGTGTAAAAATGAGAAGGGAAAACCCATGAAGAGGTTCAGGATTTAAAATACAGACATGGCCAAATGAGAGGCGGCAAGTTCAGGCAAAGGAAGACCAGGCCCTGTGCAGACGCCTTTTCCAAAGATGACTCGGTGAGTTGAGACTGTTCCCCAGAGACACCTTGAGAAGAATTAGCTGAAAATCACAGGGCCACAATAAGGAAGGTGACACATTAGTGTCACCGCCCCCCCTCCCCAACAGTAGATCACCCCTTCCAGGACAGTTGGATTAAATGTGGAAAATGGGCGGCACTGACATCCATGAAAATCTCAGACCCTGCCAGTTCCATTGTTGTCTTAACTTGAAATCTAGGCTCTTGGTACCTCAGGGGATACCTTTCAGTTGTACCCCACCCCCCCTTTTCAACCAAAGACAAGGGCAGAGGGAACCTCAGAGGGGGAGATCTTGGGACATTCGTAGCAGGACCAGGCTGCTGTGAATAGGGGGATGATCCTGGCCCACAGACAGGTCCCATTATGCCAGAAGCATACATGCAGAGGAGGGAGATGGCATGGCCCTGCCACGACCCTCCCTCTAGGTGTGCCGTAGGGCAGTTGGGCCGAGAGAGACCTGAGCTCCAGGGCTCCGAAGAAGCCCTTCCTGGGGAGCAGGAAGGCGGAGACCAGTGGGGGCCTTGTCCGCCTGTCAGCAGTCCCTCAGACAGGTGCCACTGACCATGGGGACTTCAGTGTACCCTCAGACAGTCCCAACGCAGAGAAAGAAGAGCTGTCCAGGGAACTGAGGGAGGAAAATCAGAGGATTGCGAACCTCATAGGACAAAGGACACACCTCCAAGCTGAGGAAGTGTCTTTGCACGTCGACAATGCCCAGCTGGAGAGTGAGATTCAGCAGCTCCAGGTCAGGCTCCAAATACAGCGTGAGACGTGGAAAGAGCATGTCCTGCAACTGGAGGGAAAGCGGGCTGAGCAGGAAACATCGTGTGGAGATGGAGAGAAGCAGCTTCCCAAGGCATGCGGGAGCCTGGATGCCACCTGTGGGACCCGCAGTCTTCACAAGAAGATGGCTGAGGACCTGGGCAGAAAATCTCAGAGAACCACCTCCTCTTACAAAGAGGCCGTCCTCCTGAGTAAGGGGAGAGGCCGCAAGAGTGGGAGGGCCCCTCTGTCGGTAGAGAGAGAGCCCCAGGAGCTGAGGAGAGAAGACTACCACCTCAGGCAGAGGCTGGTCCACTCGGGGCCCAAGGTCCAGCCTGTCCCATGGGGGCCTCATGCACCTGCTGCTCTTCCTGCAGCCTCCAGAGCCTGTGAGGGGCCAGGGGCTCCCCTGTATCCCAGGTGCCCCAGGAGAGGCAGGGGTACACTGGCAGGGCTCCGGGGCTGGGGGTTGCCTACAGGTCTCACTCAGCTTTCCAGTAGCCAGGCCCTGGACGCCCACGAGCAGGGAGGACACAACAGCTCCTGTGCTTCCCCGCCAAGCCATGGCCACTGCTTTTTAAGTTTAGGTTAGCCCTGTTAATTAGTTGATGCTACCTACATCTGAGTGAAGTTCCCTATAGCAGGTGAATGTGGGCTGGTACTTTTTTTTTTAAGTTTATTTATTTATTTTGAGAGAGAGAGAGAGAGAGAGAGAGAGAGTGAGCGAGCATGAGAAAGGGAAGCACATAGGAGAGGGAGAGAGAGTATCCCAGGCAGGCTTCTCGCTGCCACCAGAGTCCTACTCAGATGCTTAATTGACTGAGCCACCCAGGCGCCCCAGCTGTATTTTTCAATAAATGTTTGTTAAACATTAAAATAAAATAAGATAAAATAAAAATCAGATATGAGACATAAAAGTCTGTCAGTGAGACTAATAACTAACTGGGCCGATGGGCTAATCTTCTAGAATCCATTGTTCTGAAAGTCCAGTGTTTTACCAGGAGGAAGGGGTCAGCAGTTCCAGACACTGAGAAATCATGTTTTCGTGGATTTAGAAACAAAGAATTTGATTTAAAAATATGGTGAGAATTACAACTAAAATGTGAAGCAGAATTCAGAGGGTATTGAGATGAGAAAAGAAGAGGTAAGTTGGTCAAGAGATAAACAACTCTGAACGTGGCTATCAAGAGTGGCCGTTGAAGAGGGATGTCAGGTTCTGGGCGTGAGAAGAGAGGGTGTGTGTGTCACGAATGGAAGACTTAAACACATTTAAGTATACTTACACTTTTTGAAGGACTCCTTAGCGATGCAATGTAGATTGGAAAGAGATGAGAACATGATGATGTCTAGATTAGGTACACGGTATTTTAATTTCTAGGATGATTCTTGAGTGACCCTCTTGATTCACAGAGGAAAATTTTAACTCTTGTTCCACAGTTACTCAAGTGATATTAATGTTAAATCTTGCAATTCAGAACTTCTAGCTTTATCTCAGATTCTCTCTCACTTAACTAGTTCTAAGTAATTTTTTTATTCAAAATATTAAAAGGAGGCAGACTTTATGGCAATTATCTATCTAGTTCAACTTTCCTTTGTATTTACACACATTGTTCTATAAATAGAATCCTTTAAAGTGTTTATTATGAGCTACTTTAACTACTGAGCCTGAATCATAATCATTTATATTTTTCACTAATCGAACATTTCCAAAACTTTCAAAGATTTCTATGCTAATAGAATCTCTTCTCTTAATGGATGTATATGGACTGTATGTAAATACTTTTAGTTAGAAGTCCATTATCTTTGTTATTCAAGTTCAGAGAAGAAGTATTAATTCAAGATGGTCCTGATTAAACTTCCAGGAATAAAGTGATAAAAAAGCCAAATATTTCTGAGAACTTGTGCCCTCTAAAAAGGAAATTTCTAAGTACCTTTTTATGTCAGTGAAAATGAATTGTGACAAAAACATACACATTGAATGTATTAGAATTGAGTCTGACAGGATAGACATCAGTACTAAAAAATGATAATAATCACAGAAAGATTTACCTAATAATCAAAATACATATTTTTCCAAGGCTCACCAGCTGATGTTTGATACATTCAAAATTTCAGACTAATTTAGGAATTTTTTTTTCTGAATTTTGATACTTTCTGCAGACAGTTTCTTATACATTTTGATATTTTTTTGCACTGAAAACATCTAGTTATCCTAAAGTGTCTCTTTATTCATGAATGAATAGAAATCATCAAGAAAGGTAAGCTATTTCAACAAGTCATTTTAAAGAACTAATTATTGTTTTATTATACTGCTAATGCTCAAAGTGATCATATGACGTTTAAGCTATCTTGGTTCTGATAAACTTGAAAACAACCAAAAGAATTTAGTAGGAATAATGGCACTCTTTTATGTAGCTTGAGGGAGTATACTGAACTAGGTGACCTGCTGTGCTTTTCAAACCCAGGGAGAAAGATTATTCTTAACAGGGTATAAAACTAGATACTGATTTGTGTTCAGTTAGCATTTCTAAAAGCCTAGAAACATCTTGAAATATATAGTATGTGGTTTATATTTAGTAGAGTTCATATTCCAAAGACGAATATGATTCATTACTTGGGAATTAAAGTCAGGTTTTCATTTCAGTAGGTTAAAGGTAGTTTATAGAGATGTGCAATTCATATTTTGCATATAGATACCTCCTTCGAAGGAACTTACGTAATTGACACGGTGTAATGTAGTATTTGGGTTTGAAGTTAGACTCTCAAACTTTTCTTTATATGGATGAAAGCTGAAGGAGAGAGATACACATGTTTTTTACCCTGCCATCCTATAGTGTTCACCTGAAGTGTGGTTTCTTTCCAACCTCAGATGGTCTGAAACAGTGGCCACACCTCCCTATAAGACAAACACACCAAGGCCACTCAAAGAAAAGCTTCATCCCTGGTCTTCCTCCCCTTCCTCTCTTATTAAGAATATACTGGATACTTTGTCTTATACTTTGAGGCCTTTGGGAGAACACTAAATAGCCAAGCTCTCAGGAAATTAGATATCTAATTTTCATACAAGGACTAGCTTTGGTTTGTGAGTAAAGATTCAGTAAGCCACTTTACCTGCCAGTGGGAAGGCATTTTACACAAGGACTGCTGGATTATATTTTCTGCCTGCTTGTTTGGAATGGAGAACCTGAGTATTGTCTCCTTGTATACCAATTTCTGTGAGTCCCTGGATTTTCCTAGAGTTTGTGGCAAGACAAATTAAAGAAAATTTACAGCTCTTAACAACTCTTCTGTGTCCATAAAAGTGATTCATTAAGGGGTGCCTCGGTGGCTCAGCCAGTTAAGTGACTGATTCTTGGTTTCAGCTCACGTCATGATCTCGCAGTTTTGTGGGTTCAAGCCCCACGTCGGCACTGCACTGGCAGTGTGGAGCCTGCTTGGGATTCTCTCTCTGCCCCTCCCCAACTCAGTCTGTCTCTGTCTCTCTCAAAAATAAATGAAATAAACTTAAAAAAAAAATGTGACTCATTAATTCTCTTAGGCATTGGTGGGCCTAAGAGAATGTGTCTACTAACTAGTCATCCAATCAGGCATCATCAGTAATAAAGGAACCAGAAACTTGTTCTCGTAATTTAAAGCCAAACCCGATTTCAGTTTAAAGACAGCTCCTGATCTACTTGTGGCCTTGCTTGTGATGGTTAATTTTATGTGTCAACTTGACTAGGTCATGGTGCCCAGATATTTGGTCAAACATTATTCTGAATGTTTCTGCGAAGGTGTTTTTATGGATGAGATTACCATTTAAATCTGTGGACTTTGAGTAAAGCAGTCTCCATAACCCTCATTGGCTGAGTTTCATCCAATCAGTTGAAGGCCCTACTAGAATAAAGATTGACCTTCCAGGGCAAGAAGTAATTCTGCCAGCAGACTGCCTATAGACTCAATTTGTAACTCTTCCCTCCATCTTTAGTCTGCTGGTCTACTCCATCAGATTTTGGGCTTGCCAACCCTCCACAATCAGGTGAACCAATTCCTTAAAATACATCTCTCTCTCTCTCTCTCTCTCTCTCTCTCTCTCTCCATACATCCTCTTGGTTCTGTTTCTCTGGATAACTCTTACCCATTGCTTAATCATACAATTAAAATATTGCCTGAGGGGTGCCTGGGTGGCTCCATCGGTTAGGCGTCCGACTTCGGCTCAGGTCATGATCTCGCGGTTTGTGAGTTCCAGTCTGTGTAGGGCTCTGTGCTGACAGCTTAGAGCCTAAAGCCTCCTTCAGATTCTCTGTCTCCCCGTCTCTCAGCCCCTCCCCTGCTCATGCTCTGTCTCTCTCTGTCTCTCAATAATAAATAAATGTTAAAAAAAATTTAAAAAAATGCCTGAAACATGAGAAGAACCTAAAATTATTGAGTAAAAATATACACTAGAAATTTTATTTGAAAAAGTAGTCCAATAATGAATCTTAAGGGGATGAAGAATGGTTCTTAATACCTTTGAATCCAAAATACATTAAAACTAGGTTAAGGTTCAGCTTTCCTTGTACCTTGTTAAACTTTGGGTAAAAAAGTTTGTACTAGTTTAGGAAACAAAAAGGTCTGCACTCCTCTTGGCATTGTTTAGCATTAGCTTTGTGACCCTTGATCTCTCTAGGTCTCCAGTTGTTTTCTTCAACTGTAAAATGACACTCGTGGGTTAGGTGATTTTTCGAGTTCCTTTAGTTATAAAATGTCTTAATTCCACAATTTCCTCTTGAGGCCCCTGCCACCATGGTTATTCTGAGCATATCACTAAATCCTCTGGATTCCACTAACCAGATGCCAATGCAGTGATATCATAGGGTACATCAAGTCCTAAGAGGTATGTGGTTAAGGGGGAAATAAGAGTGCCCTCACTGAATGTACTAAGGTGTTTCCTCTCCCCAGTAGGCACTGCACTGATAAGTTGGAGACAACAGAAGTTCACTGCATTTACGGTTGACAAATGAATGTTAAAATCCTTCTCACGTTTTTCTTTGAGAATAAAGGAAAGAAGGCCGCGTCACTAAATTGTATCATGAATAAAAGTTCTCTCATTTACATTCATTGCCTTGCCTGCACAGGAACTTGGTTATTTGCCAACAACTTAATGTCTTGAGAAAGCTGTAGGTCATTTTGCAAATAGTATTGTCTAACAAATCTGATTTAATCTTTTCACTTTTGTTACCAATTTGAGAGTACAACACCAGCTCCAAATAATAAAGCTTTAATGATCTGAACAATATTTTATGTTTAATCTCAGAATATATCTCTTTTATAGAAAATTCTGTGAATTTTCTCTGTCATATACCTTGAATGGAGATATTCATCTGAGCTGAAAAATAAAAGATCATTGCTGTTGTGAATCTTGTCAAAGGACGAATGAAAATGTGTTCATTTTGGAGAAGGTGTAAGTTACAAAGTGCCTACTTTTACTAAATATCATGGAGAAAAACTAAATAGCAAGATCAACATTAACTGGAATTTCAGGTGGTTTTCCCTAAAACAAAGTTGCTTTTTTATTGTTGAAAACTCAGTACTTGATATCAGAAAATATAGACAAAAGAACATTTCAAATAATGAGACTCCCACCTGCCCAACAACAGCTATGCTTATTGCATTGGTATTTATTCTTTTATATGGGTTTTTATACACACCAATAGACATCTCCCTTCACTCCCTTCCCAACTCACAGACATAAATATGCACATAAACCAGATGTCTTCAAGACTCAGTAGTCTATGACACCAATGTGAGGCCATGTTTCCATCAATATTAAAATTGAAAACTTCCTCTGTATGCCCATGGTTATGGAACCCTGGTCTTTCCACGCATCTTAGCGTTTTATAGGATGTGGCCAAGAATTCCAACGTTTTACACTCAAGCCAGAGAAGCCCTCTGGTGCATCTCACCTTGATGCAGAACCTGGCCAACCTTCAGTATGCCCCACTCACCTTACTGCTCCCACTCCACACAGTGCTTCCTTGGCATACAGGAGAAGGAGGCAGCTTCCTGGGGTGCTAAGTTCAGTCATGGATATACCTCTCCTAAACTGGTAAGCCCCAGAGTTACAGCTCTCAGTAATCAGTCTGTGGCCAACATATGGTGATTATTACTTTTTTCTCCAGGTACACTTCTAGGTACTCAGGGGATTGGATCAGGTATTAGCATTACACTGTTCTCAAAATCAAGTGTCTCCTGATGGCCTAGGTCAAGTATCAAGAGATAGGACCATAAGTACAAACCTGCTGGCTGTAGCTGCCTAAGTTTTTTCCAGATTCTAGTTATTATTTCCTCCAATCATGTCTCATTCAGGTACCCCCTGCTTCAAAAGAGCAGATATTTGAATTACAAAATGAATTGAATTTTGACCTTGATCCATTTTCTTCTAGAAATCGTCTTGACTCCTACATAAATTTGTGGATATAAATGAATACCTGGGGGAAGGGGCCTATCTGGCTTCACCGATCCAGAGCATCTAAGAGATGGGCCTTGCCTTGCCATATATACCTAATTATCATTTTTTCCTCTGAACATCGACTAGATACTGGTCTTGCAGCGACCTTTCTGCTAGGGATGGTGTTAGCCTAATGGTTAAATACCTTTAGGGATCCAGACAGCTCCCATTTAAAGCTCTCCCCTGTCATTTTCTGGCTGATGACCTTGTGCAATTTACCCATCAGCTGCCTCCATCAATAAAGCAGGGCTGATAATAATTACACCTTTCTCATGTGTAGTCATGGGGATTAAATATATGAATATGTGTTTAACATTGCTCCAGGTACAGTGAGAGCTCAATTAACATTAGCCACTAGTACTTCAGTGATTCTAATAATTGAAAGAGCTTCCAAAAGTTGTTGCGTTTAGAACAATCAAAGGAGAAACATCATTATTAAAGATAAAAAAAAATTAATAGTAAATGTTAAACATCGCTTTTCCATTATATGAAAAAAATAAAGTCTTAATCAATTGGTGCCCTGTTTTGTATTACCTAAATATATATACATATAATTACAAAAGTTGTTTTTTAGTCCATATTTTTTGTAACTTTTTTGTAATTTTTTTTAACTCCCCCCAACTGTGTATTGCGAAAACTCTTCTCCTTGTCAAAGCTATACTTCTGTAACATTTTAAAATGTATTATCCTATTTTATACAACTATATTTTACCAATCACTTCTTGTTTCCATATTTTCAGTATTATAAATGATAATGAAAGAAGGTCTCATGAGCAGGTGGTCACCTGGCTTCTTATTTTCTCTTATTTCAGAAAAGGAACTTTAAAGCTTTTAAAATACACTGCTAAATTGCCTCCAGAAACACCTACTAGTTTATGCCAAAGTCAGTGGCCCTGCACCTTTACCAAGAGAAAGCACTTAAAAAACTAGATGTTCAATAGTTTGATAGAAAATGCAGGTTTCCATATGTATAGTTTTTTACTAATAAGTCAAATGTGTTATTATAGTAGGGTTTTTAAAAAAAATAAACCTTATTTTTTTAGAGGAGTTTTAGGTTCACAGTGAAATTGAAAGAAATTTTCCGTACACTCCGCCCCCACATCCCCACCTGTGCATAACACACCCCCACTAGAGTCATGGTTGATAAGCCTACGTTGACACATCATTATCACCCAGAGTCCATAGTTTACTTTAGAGTTCACTGTTGGTGTCATGGTAGGTTTTTAATTTGTTCTTTTGTGAGTTAGTTATGTTTTTAGCCCATTTTTCTTTTTATTGCATTAAAAGAGCTTTTTATATATGTAGGAGAGTCACTGACTTCCTTAGTGCTATCAAGGAAGAAGGAAATTTAGCTTATTAATTTTCTACAACTACTCTAATCTTTCTCCTGGGTAAGGGGGTTGGTAAAAGTTGTGTAGAAGCAGAACTTAAACTTATCAGTGAGAATATTTCAGACAGCTCTAATTTAAACAGATTTATTCTTTAGATAATTCAATCTCAAGTAAATGCTCAGACTTTAAGGTATATTTTCCTTCTCCCTGCTCCTTAACCACAGTGATATCTGATTAAATTTGTGTGTTGGCAGGGATAGGGACTTATGTGATCCCTACAGTGATCCCTATGTGATCCCATCATACAGTGGCGTGGGGGGGGGTGTGATTTGACAAAGGGTACAAAGGTGTTTTTGTGTAATACTCTGTGATTTTTATTATCTATCTAGTTATCTGGCTCTCTGATGGAATCTTCTACTGATGCTGGTCTCGGCTTGGTCAGCACCTGGTGACCCCCTTGGCAGCCTCAGCTGGAGCCTCGTCACATTCTATCTAGCTTTGGCTTAGTTTCTCCACTTTTCTGCCTTGGAAACATTTTATGCTCAGCAAGAGCCAAAGAAAGACTGGTACTATTAACTCAGGCTCTTTCTCTTATATCACTTCAGGTGGCCATTTTTGTCTTTTTCAGTTTCAAATTGGAAGTGGGAGATAAGCCTCTCCTGCTTGTGACTTTTCTCTTCATCTTTCTAAAACCCCACTCCTAGGGCGCCTGGGTGGGTCAGTCGGTTAAGCGTCTGACTTCGGCTCAGGTCATGATCTCATGGTTTGTGGGTTCGAGCGCTGCATCAGGTCATGATCTCATGGTTCATGAGTTCAAGCCCCGCATCGGGCTCTGTGCTGACAGCTTAGAGCCTGGAGCTTGCTTCGAATTCTGTGTCTCCCTCTTTCTCTGTTCCTCCCCTGCTCATGCTCTGTCTCTCTCTCTCTTTCAAAAATAAATAAAAACATTAAAAAAAAAATTAAAACCCACTCCTGCCAGATTTTGGTTCAAGAGAGAAGAGCTAGGGTACTTTTATCTGACTCTTTACTTCCCCTACATTTTTCTTTTCCACACTCAGGTAAGGTAGAATCAGCAGGTTTTCCTGCTCTTCCTGCCTAGTTGGAACTTCCTTTGGAACTCCCCTTATATTCTGTTCCTGGGGTAAGTTTGTTTGTGTGTGTTTGTTTGTTTGTGTTTGTTTGTTTGTTTGTTTGTTTTTAGAGAGAGAGAGTGAGCTAGAGTGAGCAAGTGAGGGTCAGAGAGAGAGGGAGAGAGAATCCCAAGTAGGCTCTGAGCTGACAACACAGGGTTCCATGTGGGGGAACCGTGAGATCATGACCTAAGCCAAAATCAAGATGCTTTAAAATGGATGCTTAACTGACTAGCCACCCAGGCTCCCCTGGGGATAAATTTTAAGCATGGAAGAAAGCTTTTGAGCTGAATCCACTAGTTTTGACAATTAGAGATGGGCACCTCAGGACAACTACAAACCAGAGCTTATTCAGGGCAAAATGCATTATTTTGATATTCCCTAGATGTTATTTGTTTTATAAATATATATGTACATACAGATTCAGATGTTCAGATCAGAGAGAATTGAGGTCTCTCATGTAGGTTGTAAATATTTATGCCCCCATTTTTCCTTTTCTTAAAAATATTGTTTCTTGTAGTAGAGAATTTCTACATTTTCATGTAGTCAGATCTACCAATTACATGTTTTATGGTTTAAACATTTTGTAAAACTTAAAAAGAACTTTCCCTCATTGAGGAAAAATTATATTTACATTTATTTTGTTCAAATATTTTTTGGCTTACGTTTTTCTTTCACTTTACCTGGAGGCATTTGGTATAAAGTATAGTATAGCCATATATATTGTGTACATGATAGCGATCTAAATATAAACACATACATTTATTTGTAAACAAATATAGGTAAACATATATATTTGTCGACACGCATACATACATATATATTTCATAACCAATTTGAGCTCAATATGCTTGTATAGTCCATTTTTCCTCACTGATTGAAGTGTTACCTTGTCATATGTTAAATTCTTATTTGTTCGTTTTTGTTTTTATCCTGTTCCATCAGTATACCTATGTGTTCTCTTCCTACTTCAAAAATATATTTTTAAAGCTAACTTTGCAATATTTGAATATCTGTTCATTTTTCTGCATTTTCTTGTATCTTTTCATGACTGTCATTCAAGTGATTTCTAGAAAAATTTTTCTTTACCCCAAAATTGATTGTCATTCTCTTTGGAATTCATTAGATTTTAAGATTAAGTTAACTTAAGAAAATACAAAATCTATTTTTTTTTCATAGAGCTTGTTAACACTCCTTGATTTAAAGCATGGCAATTATTACCTGAATCTTTAGCCCTCCCGTCACCCTACTAAAGCCAAAGTCAATTTAAAAATTGTCAGGTAGAGTGAGCTGTCCAGGTTTATCTAGGTAACAAAAGCCAAGAAGATATTTATGTCTTAAATATTTGGGAATTAGACAGAAAATAGTTTTGCCTTATATTATGTAGATAAATAATGTAAATTTATATCTGTGCATGTATGAATTCCAAGGTTCTCTTTCTTCTTATTTCAGAGTTAGTGGTTTTCTGTTATTACACTTATCAAATTCCAGATAAATACACTTATCTGAACTTTTTAGCCACTTCAATGACTGAATATTTACAAAATAGAGATTAACTATCAATTTTATCCTTGCTTTTCCTTTTTCCTCTTATTTCTTACGTTTTAATTATATCAAAATTTCTTTATGTGGCCTCTAAATTATAGTTTTATTTCAGTCAATATTTATTATTTTCTCAGGCCTAAATTTATAAAAATAACCCCATATTAATCAATAGACTCATTTTCTCCTGTTAGGTTGTATCCCCTTTGAACTAAATCTCTTCTCTCAAGAATGGTCGTGCTATGTAACTTGACAATGAAGATTGGGTTTAGTGGAGGAACTTTGGGGTCTTGGATTTTTGCAAAGTCTCCTATGATGATCTGCACTGTGAATGGTCAACTCATTGGTCATCCTTTATGCCCTCAAAATACTCAAGTTTGAATGAATTAAGAGAGACAGAGAGGAACCAATGATTTGGGTGAGTGGTAAAGTCATCTATAAAAACTACAGAAGTTTATAATCAATATAATCACTCATCTGAGAGTTTATAAGCAAAGTAAAGGAGCCAGCCACTTGATAAGTATACCCCTTCCTTACTCTAGACATTTCTCCCGGCTTAATATTGGGAAATAAAGGAGCAGAGCAACACAAGATAGACGGGAGAAAAAATAACGAATGCCAACAGATAATTTGACCTGAAGAGAACCAAAATTAGCCATGCTATCTTTAGGTGCCACTGGTTGCAGACAAGTGATTACAGGTTTTCACTCATGTATAGAATTTCTATACTTTTTTTTTCATCTAAAATATTTTGACACTAATATTTAGAATATTGAATTTCACAAAAAATAAAGAAAATAGGATATTTCTTCATATAAAGCATTATGTTCTATGATTTTAGCATCTTGTTATTTTGAATAAAAGAATTGTGTTATAAATTTTAGCTTGTGGCAATACATTAGCCAAAACTGAATTTACTTGGTATATCATAACCACCTACATTTAGCACAGATGTTCAGCAAAAGATTTAGGAACTGATTTGGAAGCTCTCATTAGCTGAGATAAATTAGCAGAATACCTATAATATTAAACTGTTCAAATACATATTTTCTTTCTTGATCATTTTATAGAGGTCTCATAAATATCAACAGCTGGCATGCTTGTCTCTTGGGAAGTTCTTAAATGTATCAGTAGCACTAAAACTCAGTATTTTAATGGTTCTAAATGTCAGAGAATTTGGCTAGCCATAGGACACTGATCAAACACAACCCAAACTCAAACCCAGCCAATGAACCTCATCTCATCTCCAAGGCCCTTTTGTTTCTGAAGCAGCTCATGGAATCTGTATAGACCAGAGTGGTTTTTCCTAAGCAAACTAATTGCTTATAGAAACAATGGTGAGGGTAAATTTTGAGCAAGAGGAATTAAAAGAGCAAAAATTCTACTGCAAAATATAATTTATGCTGGAAGGGTTCTGGCTTTGGGGGAAAACAATGACTTTAATCAAATAACCCTGGGACAGATCCCACATAAACATGTCAGATATTATGATAATAAGTTAACTTTCTGATTACTTGCCAATGTGGCATTCTGAAAAGGCACAGGTTAGGTGAGGACGGGAGATGAGTTATCACATGCTGACACTCTGAAGCCACTAGGTCCCTGAACAGAAACATGAAGTTAGGATGTGGATGCAAAATGAGAAAGAGGAAATAATGGCTATGGAAGCCACCAGACCCCCTAGGACTGGAAGGACACAACGGAAGTGGTGTAACTGGAGCCCAGAGACTGGGACTGTGCAATGGAAGCTAGAACCACAGAGTAAGGAGCTATTTGCTGGAGATGGAATCAGAGAGGAGCCTCAGTCAAGGTTAACAATGTCACTGAAGGCAGAGAGGAGGGGAGAAATACTTTGGCCTCACTCCTTAGCACTCCTCCAGTTTTCTGTCATTGCCTCCCATCTGCCAAACCTACCTACAAGCTAGAGGGCAAGGGAGCCTGGGAAATGTGGCTTCCTGTAACAGAGAGCACAGGAAGGGAAGGACTTGAACAGATCTGGCCAAAATGCGGCACAGCCAGCCAGCCCATATTGCCTTATCTAACACAGAGTATTTTAAAGTTTTGAGGGCTGCCTCCCAAGAAACTTTGGGACGTAAATATTGATGAAAATGTTGTTTTTCTCTGCTCTATAACTGCAATCCAAACAAAATTGCAATTCTATTGAAATAAGAGAATTTTATGGTCGTCAAAAATAGGAACACATGAGTGTTCAGTGGCCAGATCAGACTTCAGTCTACATTTCCCCCTTCATTTCTTTATCTTGTCTATATCACTGCATGCTGCTTATCTAGTTATCACATAGCTGAGAATCCTCAAAAAAAAAAAAAGAATAGTTCTGCCATTTTTAAAAGAACAGATGAAAGTTTTACATGATGCTAGAGTGGTTTTGAAAAGATAATTGTGCTCCTCCTGTTCTATAATCACAACTGAAATTTATTTTGTATTCTGCAAGTGATTTATGATCTCCTGGCTAGAGGATTTAAAAAGACTCCTATTTTTAGATGCGTTGTCTTTGACCTTCTATGGGTTTCTTAGAAGACACTTATCGGGGATTGTGCTTACCTACATAGAAATAAGAAAGAATCCAAAGACAGAGAAAGGGAGTTACAAATAGGAGCATCATGGTGCCA
Organism: Panthera tigris; assembly: GCF_018350195.1. Lineage (NCBI taxonomy): Eukaryota > Metazoa > Chordata > Mammalia > Carnivora > Felidae > Panthera > Panthera tigris. The sequence goes on from NC_056667.1 coordinate 167,613,759, forward strand.
CCAAATAAAGAAATCTGTTATTTGTTTTGGTTCTCCTTTGGTATAACTGTGGAACTGAGTCTGGTATTTGGTTGAAAATAATAACTAACATTTATTGAATACTCACTATTCGCCAGATAAAATTTTAAATAGTTCACATGTGCTACCTCATTTAATACTCAAAACAAATCTACGAGGGTGGTACCTTTATTACCTTGCTTTCTAGGTAAAGTAAACCAAGGAGTAGAGGGGTATTTTCCCACCCACGTGGCATGTGGCAGGGACCATATTTGAATTCTGCAGCTCATTTTCAAACTCCATGCTGTACCATCGTGGTATGCTGGCTACTCTTTCAGGTAGTCTCAGACAGGGAAACCTGAAGGGCTAGTAACATACTCATAGACTTTGTCAAGAGCAAAGGTGCTGATCTGAAGAAGAAGTGGGTTAGTGAAGTTCTTCTAAGGCTCTGTTTGGACAATTGTGTTTGAACATCTACCAACAGGGGGGAAGAATTGTCTGGTGTCCAATGGGAGTCATGAGACAGTAGTGGTCAAGCACGTGCAGCCTGGCCACTTTAACCTGGATTCTTAGGTATTTAATGTAGATTTGGCATATTAGTTACTTCATGTATGAAATAATGGGTATTCACCTCATAGGGCAGTTGTAAGAATTAAATAATATAAATAAAGTATAAATAATATAAATGAAATAATATAAGCAAATGAAATAATAGGTCACATATACTATGTCACATAGTAATTACCATACTCAGTGAGTAGTTGTTATAATTATTGCTATCATTGTTATTGTTAAATGAAGGAGGGGATCAATTTGAAACCCAGATTATCCCCTGTCTATATTACTATGATAAGTCCTAGATAACCACTGATTCATCCCCTCACATTTAACTTGCTATATAAGCACCTAATATTAATTAACCCTTCCAAAGACTACAGTTTAAACTATAATTTAATTCTAAATTCTCTACCCTTACTTAAAGGCAAAGTAAACGAAAATCAATTTCCCGCTGAAGACCTCTTTCAGGCCTACACAAATAGTAAAAATTTCTATAGGGCTTTAATGTTCTTTCCAATATGAGCCCAAAAGTATGTTGTAATAGTAGCTCTTTGGTCTTCTTCTTAGTTAAGTTCCTAGAACATTCAAACTATGTAATATCACCTAGACTTGTCCCATGCCTCTGTTCTCCTGGTCATGTGGTGTTTCCACTATACCTAGAAAATCACCCCCTCCTTCAACCTACCCAGTTCTTTCTCTATCTCAAGTCTATTTTACATGAATGCATTCCACAAAGCCTTTTGTTATCTACTCAAATGTGATCTCTCTTTAATCTCTGAACACAGCAGTAATTTGCTCCTCACCTATGCAGGTATCATTTAGCACCTTGTATTTTGTTTGTGAAGTTTTCTTACCCCTCTTGTTAAGATAAAGACCCAGGAACTGATTTTATATCTGCAACATTAATTGTGCCTTGCACAGAGAAGTCCTTCAAAAATATTTGTAAAATTAAATTTAATATAGAGAAATTTTTGAGGAATACCATTTCCACTTCAGTTCTCAGTCTTGGTCCTGCTTCTCTGCTCAGCTGTTAGCGGCTGAAGACTTTCTTCTCTGGTTTCAGATTAATCACTGTCCAAGTAGACTATGCATTAAAGAAGCCTTCATTGAAAGATCTGTAGTGAGAAACATACTGTCATTCATTTTGCTATTACATCAGGCCAAAAGAGTTTTGCATTTAAACCCAACCTACTACAGCCTTTGGAATGGCTCTTTAACTGACCAGTAAGCATGTGCATGTACACATAAACTCTCTTTACTGAATAGAGAAATCTTCCGCCAAACAAAGCTTGCTTCTCCCAGCCATCAAGGGCATAAGCATTTTTTGAATGAACCAGGATTTTCTTCACTAACTCCTTTCCTCTGAAGAAGATCCTGTTACTTCAAAGGCAGGACACTCAAAACTCATAGCTCAGAACATACATGCATACAGAAACCAGGTTCCAATTTTTTTTCTTTTCAAATTCATAGATACTATGGAAATTGGTTAAGATCAATCCAAGGAGAAAAATTCTGATTTCTTGAATTTTATGTATGTATCATGATAAAGATAAATGTTGTAGAAAAGTGAACATAGTTTGAATCAATGGTCACAAATGCTTTTGTTGCCATCACTTGGCAGTAGGGTTTTCTGGGAGTGTGTGAGTATATATTAAACAGGGTGGAGTGAACTATTCTGTGAGGGAAAACAGGGTAAAATGCAAAGCCCCAACCTTTCAGACCCAACTGAGGGTCTCTGCAACAGTGTGGCAAGGCTCCAGGCTTGAGGCACTTAGCCATTGCATTTGGATTTTGAAAATTCCCTAGTCATAAATTCTGGTTGCAATTAGAGCTGCTAAAAAGAAAAATACCCTAGGAATTATGAATATGTACATCTAATAATTTGAGAACTTGAATGATCTCAGATTAGGGTTTCTGAATTCATGCAATCTAATTTTGACCAAAGTGACATCACACTTCAGCAGTTGTGCATAAGTCGACAGCAAATTGCATAATCTCCCTTTAAAATCAGCACAGAGAAAGAGTGCTTAAGGAGAGCATAAGGCAAGAACACAAATATGGCTACAATGCATCATACCAACGATCCACATAGTCTGAACTCTCATCCTCGAAGTAGCCAATATCACGTTTTGGTAGGAAAAAAATTCATTAACAAAGGAGATCAGATGGGGCAGAATGGCTCCTTTAAAAATGTTCTCTTTTATCTCTGTCAAACTTAGAGTGTTTCATCTCAATACTAGTATAAGCAGATTAACCAATCCTTCTTATCTCTGCTAGTATTCCTGCCAGTGAGAAGGATAGTGTTGATAGGTGGAAATTTTTCTTGGAATTGCTCAATGGCCAAGCCTGTAGACACAGCTGGAATCAATCATGAAATGGAGTGCATGGCTAATCAGTTTACAATATGGACATAAGATTTGACTGCTATTATCCCACTTACAAGCACTTAAAACAATTTCAATTGTTTTTGGTTGATTTGTTTTGAAACCTAGTCATATAGTTCTTTTGCCTGACTAAAACAATAAATTGGTATATTTAGCAGGTTGCATTAATCAGTTTATGTTCTCTTAATATCACAAACACCAAGTGGCACTCCATAGTCTTTTATCATGCTGAAATATGTTTGAACCAAATATTGGTTCAGACCCAGATTCATTGCGTTCAAGCCTGTCTTTACAGTTACATGAAGGGCAGGTTTGTGAAGAAAAGCATGCTTCTCTCAAAGTTAAGAATTTTTAAATATCTTTTGCTTTACGTTAATAATCTTTTGTGAATGTGTCTTGTTCATAAATGTAATTGTTTTTATGTGGCTATTTGTATTTAATCCTATTACAGTCCAGCCTCTGTGTAAAGAAGTAAGCAAGCCTCTTGTTTTTCAAAAACCTAGCTAAACTCCAAAAATGTTGCCTGGTTTGAATATTCAAGGATTTAGCAAGTTCAAGTGAGTCCATCTATTTGGGAAATGAGCATTGGCCTTGGAGTAAGAAAACTTGGGTTTCGATGTTAACTCTACTGATGAGTTGGCTGGATAGAGCAAAACTAATTTAAATTTTGAGTCTCATTTTTCTTTTTAAATTTGGGGTTAGTAGTCTCTATCATAACTTCATTCATTCTTTCATTTATCTAATATTTATTAGACAATTTCTATGTATAAGGCACTTCACTGAATTTTAGTGATAGAATGAATGAATAATTATTCAGGCACTACTGTCCAGGGACTTATCTATAAGTTAGAAGTATTTAAGGCACTATAGTGAGAGGTGTCATAATTGATATAGGACCAAAATGCCAGGAGATTAAAGATGAAAGTGAATTTATTTCTCTGCTTTGGGGGAAGTTTTAAACAGAGATAACATTTAATATATCCCCCACAAAGCAAGAAGAAGATGAATAAGCATAGACATATGAATAGAATGGCTTCTTTAAAGAACTGTGAAGAATATTAAGAGATTGTTATAGATATGGGGGATGGAGTGAAAGGAAATATTCCTTTGGCATTGAAGTCTAACTGCAGTATCTATTGGTCCCACATCACTTTCATGCTTATCTATCCTTTCAAAAAAATCTAGTGGTTTATTCAAGCATTTGTTCTCTTTAAAAATATGTCCCCCCCTCTCATATGGTATTGTGTGTGTGTGTGTATGTGTGTGTGTTTAAGTTTTTACTATGCTTCTTTTTATTATGGGTTTATTCAAATTTCTAGATGTGGGGGGAAAGCTGACCAATCTTTATTTTCCAGAGTCATACTTGGATAGTATCTTAGGGTAGGGAGTTATACTGGCTGTCTATCATTCTTTTGTAACATGGTGGTCTAAACTGCAAAGATAAATATGTTGGTCAAGTTTTATGATTTCAACACCTTGTCCCCATAAAATTCTTGGTTGATTACCTTTTAGTCCCACTCTCTGAACAATCATGTGGCAAAAAATTGTTCATAGCTGTGTAACCCAAGAAAGTTCTGTGTCAATGTGAAATTTTATCTAGGTCTTTTTTTAACTTTAATTTTTTAATATTTATTTATTTTTGAGAGACAAAGAGACAGAGCATGAGTGGGGGAGGGGCACAGAGACAGAGGGAAACCTAGAATCCGAAGCAGCCTCCAGGCTCTGAGCTTTCAGCACAGAGTCTGACGTGGGGCTTGAACTCACAAACTGTGAGATCATAACCTGAGCTGAAGTCGGACCCTTAACCGACAGAGCCACCCAGGTGCCCCATAGGTCTTAAAGGATAAATCGAAAGTGAGTGGACATTTCAGGCAGAGGAAACTCCATAAATAAGATAAAGAGACAAACTCAGATCAGGGAACATGAAGGCGGATAGAGGAAATATAAAGTCACTGAAGGGGATATGATGATTGCTTGCATCGGGGCTTTATTCAATAGATACTTCAGGATAACCAAAAATTTTACATCATAGAAATGTGACTAGAGTTATTCTCTAGGAAAATGAATCATAGATCAGACCATAGAGAAGACTGGGGATACGTGATACAGCTAGTGAATACTTAAGAGAATAAACACATGGTAAAAACGGAATTGTGATTGCAATATGGAAAACAAAGGGAAGAAATGGGAGATAAATTGTGGAAGTTGAATCAATCACCGAGCAACTGATGGGGAAATGGGGCTAAAATGAATCCAAGTTTTGGAACTGAAGTTATGTTAGTTCCATTAATAGAAAGTGAGAGCACACAAGGAGGAGGAAGAGAATATTTCAGAGAGAATACAATGAGTTAATTAGTTACACATATATAATATTAGTGGAGATAATAGGCTAATAAAATTAGATATGTTGAATTAGAGAAAATAAAACCTCTTCAGTTGTTTAACATCTGTGTCTGTTTCTTTTCTGGTCTTTGACTATAATAGACTAAAATGAAAGGTGAATTACAATTACAAATCTATCCTCCCAAGTTACTGGGAATTAAGTACAATATTGTTGTAATCTAATCATACAATGTCCTCAATCAATGTAGCCTCTTTTCACACTAATATGCCTTCCCTCACCTAGGTCTCTAACTCAGCAGTCTCAATTAGATCATCAGCAAACAGAATCTCTGTCTCTCCCCTTTACTTCTGTATGACAGCTGGAAAAGGTTATTGGTTCTGAACTCAGATAGCTTCAGTGTAAGTCTTTCTCTTTCTAAACTCCCATAATTAATCTTTTTGCAGACTGACAATAATTCTACTGTCTTCATTTTGCAGACACAAGCTCATATGGCTTTGCAACACTCCAGATAACTTATTACTATGTTAAAAAAGAATGGAGATACTCATTCAGGTTTCTTCACTTCTGCTAAACGCTGTCAGGTCAAAATTCTCAACACAACTCAGCAGGGACAGATGGTGCCCATCTCCTCAGTGACAGAATCATCCAGCAATGTCAAAGGCTTTTACATCCTTGAGAGAAGGAAAGATGCGTTACGACCAAACGTTTCCCACCATATATATTCCAGAATACAGAAATTAAACTTCAATAAAAATTCATGTCCAATTATGTTAAAGTATAATTACATGAATCATTTAGAAATAAACTCAGTTACTTTGTTTTATTATCAATTCTCCAAGGACTTTTCTAGAAGGGCATTATTGTACTTGACTTGAAGGTGTCTCCACGAATGATTATGTAAAATTCAAAATTGGACACAGTGTCCTCTAGTGAATCCTATGTATTTTAAACTATCGCAGTAAAATTGAAAAAGGAAAACTGAAATGTTTAGGAAAATGGCCACAACTTTGATAACATAAACTATGTCTTGTGTTCCTTAATCACGTTTCTTATTCTTTATTTTATATATTACTGCAATGGACTTACTCTAAAACAGGATCTTAAATTATCTGCTAAAGTAACTTGTAAGTTTGGTACTAATGCCATTTTAAACATTTCCCATCCTGTTTCCTTCTCTACTGTGAAGATAGCTAGTAATAGTTTTTTAAACTATAATTTGAAACTCCTGAAGAATCTAGTGACCTGAATTTTAGTACCAGTTCTGGCATTAACTATTTGAATTATCTTTGCCAACTGTCTTGTTTTCTCTGAATCTTAGATTCCTCATATATAATGGGCAAGGGTTATTTAGCTAAGATCTCTTCTGCTTTTGAAATTTTATTGTTGAATGATTTCCTCAGATGAAAACAGTAAATAGATAGTGATTTAAATGTAAAGTACAGTTTAGTGAGATAAGAAGATTTACTTTTCCTCATTAAAGTTCTATTATTTTTTTGGTCTAAAAATATAAATTAAAAAACCTGTAAAGCTGGAAATAGCAATATTTTATCTTGAAAATACCCATCGTAGGAGCACATCTTCATTTTCTATATTGTTTCTACCTCCTGACTTTTCTACCCACAGGGATTATGTCTTCTGAAAGCATCTACTTCACTAGTTGAACTGTAATTATGCTGGAGGAAATACACATGCATTGCCTGTATTTATTCAGTTACTCTTAGCTTGTTGATTTCACCCTCATAAGTATGTTTAAAATATTATGGGGTAAAAAGGAACAAAGTAGCAGCTCTTTAAACTCACAGATATCTAGGGAGTTAGCTGAAAGTGAGCTGCTTGTTTATCGTAGATGCATGTTCCACTGTGTTGGAATGGATCACTACTTGGCTCTATTCTCTCCAAGCCCTTCTGCCATTAAGTCTATCTTATGGTCCTGATACTGTGAAAACTCACTGAGCTCATTGACTTGGTTTTGGATAGTGGTGCCATCATAAAATCTGTCAAAGCCAAAACCTAGAAACATGAATTTGAGTTAGATTATGAATGTTTTTATTATATAAAATTGGAGTCATCAAAAATAAAATATTCTGAAAAATTTTTGTAAGTCATAAATGTCTAATTGCTTTTCTTTTTTTTTCCATTTTAATATGTAATTTAGATACAGCAAGATCAAAATTTTTGGTGTACGATTTGTGAGTTTTGACAAGCTTAGCACAGTTGTGTAACCACAACCCAAACTGAGATATAGAATGGTTCTCTCACCCTGTTCCCCATTTTCCACATTCTCCTTTGTAGTCAATCTCTCCACCTTTCTTAGACTTTAACAATCACAGATCTTTTTTCTCTTCCTATCGTTTTGCCTTTGCAAGACCATCACATAGTGAAATCATACAATATTTACCTTTTTGTGTCTGGATTCTTTCACTAAGCATAGTGCCCTTAGCGACATCCATCTTATGGCATATATCAGTAGTACCTTCCTTTTTACTGATGAATAGTACTTGATCTGTTGATGTCACCTACTGTGTCTGCCTATTTCTTTTTTCTTTTTTTAATTTTTTAAATGTTTATTTATTTTTCAGAGACAGAAAGAGTGAGAGCAGGGGAGGGGCAGAGAGAGAGGGACACACAAAATCCGAAGCAGGCCCCAGGCTCTGAGCTGTCAGCACATAGCCTCACCTGGGGCTCAAACTCATGGACCACAAGGTCATGACTTGAACCCAAGTCAGATGCTTAACTGACTGAGCCACCCAGACACCCCTGTCTGCCTGTTTCTTAGTTGAAGGGCATTTTGATTGTTTCTAGTTTAGGGGGTTAATAATAAAGCCAATGTAAACATTACCATCCACATTTTTGTGCGATCGTAGGTTTTCATTTTTGTTGTTACATACCTAAGAATGAGATTTCTGAGTGATATGGTAGGTTTATATGGCTATGCCATTTTGAATTTCCACCACCAGTATATGAGTCCTGGTTGTTCTATATCATGGTCAGCAACTGGTACTGCCATTTTTCAAAATGCATTCTAATAGGACATAGTGGAATATAAATGTGGTTTTAATTTGCATTTGTTAAATTTCTAATTTCTAATTGTGTCGAGTATCTTATGTCTTCATTTGTCCCTTGCATACCTTCTTTGGTGAAATAACTGCAAATATTTTGTATATGGTGTGAGATAGCGATAGAAGTTGTGTTTACTAAACAGGAATATTCAATTTTTCTATCACGATTTGTTGAAAAGATTATCTTTTCTCCATCAATGTGTTTTATACCTTTGTCAAAATCAATTAACCATATAAGTGAGAGTTTATTTCTGGATACTTTATCCAGTGCCATGGATCAATATGTCTGTCCTTTCCAGTATACGACACTGTAATGATTTATGTATGACAGGTCTGAAAATCAGGTAATGTGAGTACATTATCTTTGTTCTTTGAAATGTTTTTGGGTATTCTAATTCCTTTGTGTTTTCATAGAAACTTTAGAATCAGTTTATAGATTTCTTTAAAAAAATGCTTGCTGGGATGCTGATGGAATTGCATTGGCTCTATAGATCAGTTATTTAAAGTAGCTTCACTGAAATATATTGCAGATACCATACCATTTGCTATTTCAAGTATGCAATTCAGTATATTCAGAGTTAGACAGCCATCACCATAATAAATTTTAGAAATTTTTTGGTCACACGATTTTTTAAAAGATTTTATTTTTTTCCTTGCTATTTATTTTATTTTATTTTATTTTTATTTTATTTTATTTTTTAAAATTTATATCCAAATTAGTTAGCATATAGTGCAACAATGACTTCAGGAGTAGATTCCTTAGTGCCCCTTACCCATTTAGCCCATCCCCCCTCCCACAACCCCTCCAGTAACCCTGTTTGTTCTCCATATTTATGAGTCTCTTCTGTTTTGTCCACCTCCCTGTTTTTATGTTATTTTTGCTTCCCTTCCATTATGTTCATCTGCTCTGTGTCTTAAAGTCCTCATATGAATGAAGTCATATGATATTTGTCTTTCTCTGACTAATTTCTCTTAGCATAATACCCTCCAGTTCCATCCATGTAGTTGCAAATGACAAGATTTCATCCTTTTTGATTGCCGAGTAATACTCCATTGTATATATATACCACATCTTCTTTATACATTCATCCATCGATGGACATTTGGGCTCTTTCCATACTTTGGCTATTGTTGATAGTGCTGCTATAAACATTGGGGTGCACGTGCCCCTTTGAAACAGCATACCTGTATCCCTTGGATAAATACCTAGTAGGTAATTGCTGGGTCGTAGGGTAGTTCTATTTTTAATTTTTTGAGGAACCTCCATACTGCTTTCCACAGTGGCTGCACCAGCTTGCATTCCCACCAGCGATGCAAAAGAGATACTCTTTCTCCACATCCTCGCCAACATCTGTTGTTGCTTGAGTTGTTAATGTTAGCCATTCTGACAGGTGTGAGGTGGTATCTCATTGTGGTTTTGATTTGTATTTCCCTGATGATGAGTGATGGTGAGCATTTTTTCATGTGTCAGTTGGCCATCTGGATGTCTTCTTTGGAGAAGTGTCTATTCATGTCTTTTGTCCATTTCTTCACTGGATGATTTGCTTTTTGGGTGTTGAGTTTGAGAAGTTTCCTACTTTTATTTCCTTACTGCACTGGCTAATTTCCAATGTAGTTTTGAATAGAAGTTGTAAAATGGATATCTTTGATTTGCTCTATAGCTTTGGGGGAATATAGTCTTTGTCTATTAAGTATAATGTTGGTTATGCATTTTCTAGATACCCTTTATCAGCTTGATGGAATTTTTGTCTATTTCTAATTTGCAGAGAGGATTTTTTTTTATCTTGAACAGATGATGGATTTTATCAAATATTTTTTCTGCATTTATTGAGATGATCATATGGTTTTCCTCTTTAGTTAATACATATGGTGAATTTATTTTTTATTTTTGGCTTTGTGTCATAACTATGCTTCATCACAGCATATCAGAGTTAATTTTATAGACTGAATTTCTTTTTTTAAATATGAAATTTACTGTCAAATTGGTTTCCATACAGCACCCAGTGCTCATCCCAACAGGTGCCCTCCTCAATGCCCATCACCCACTTTCCCCTCTCCTCCACCCCCATCAACCCTCAGTTTATTCTCAGTTTTTAAGAGTCTCTTATGATTTGCCTCCTTCCCTCTCTGTAACTTTTTTTCCCCCTTCCTCTCCCCCGTGGTCTTCTGTTAAGTTTCTCAGGATCCACATAAGTGTGAAAACATATGGTATCTGTCTTTCTCTGTATGCCTTATTTCACTTAGCATAACACTCTCCAGTTCCATCCACATTGCTACAAAAGGCCATATTTCATCCTTTCTCATTGACAAGTAGTATTCCATTGTATATATAAACCACAACTTCTTTATCCATTCATTAGTTGATGGACATTTAGGCTCTTTCCATAATTTGGTTATTGTTGAAAGTGCTGCTATAAACATTGGGGTACAAGTGCCCTTATGCATCAGCACTCCTGTATCCCTTGGGTAAATTCCTAGCAGTGCTATTGTTGTGTCATAGGGTAGATCTATTTTTAATTTTTTGAGGAACCTCCACACTATTTTCCAGAGCGGCTGCACCAGTTTGCATTCCCACCAACAATACAAGAGGGATCCTATTTCTCCACATCCTCTCCAGCATCTATAGTTTCCTGGTTTGCTCATTTTAGCCACTCTGACTGGCATGTGGTTTTGATTTGTATTTCCCTGATGAGGAGCGACGCTGAGCATCTTTTCATGTGCCTGTTGGCCATCTGGATGTCTTCTTTAGAGAAGTGTCTATTCATGTCTTCTGCCCATTTCTTCACTGGATTATTTGTTTTTCAGGTGTGGAGTTTGGTGAGTTCTTTATAGATTTTGGATACTAGCCCTTTGTTCGACATGTCATTTGCAAATATCTTTTCCCATTCCATCAGTTGCCTTTTAGTTTTGTTGATTGTTTCCTTTTCAGTGCAGAAGGTTTTTATCTTGATGAGGTTCCAGTAGTTCATTTTTGCTTTTAATTCCCTTGCCTTTGGAGATATGTCAAGTAAGAAATTGCTGCGGCTAAGGTCAGAGAGGTTTTTTCCTGCTTTCTCCTCTAGGGTTTTGATGGTTTCCTGTCTCACATTCAGGGCCTTCATCCATTTTGAGTTTATTTTTGTGAATGGTGTAAGAAAGTGGTCTAGTTTCATTCTTCTGCATGTTGTTGTCCAGTTCTCCCAGCACCATTTGTTAAAGAGACTGTCTTTTTTCCATTGGATATTCTTTCCTGCTTTGTCAAAGATTAGTTAGCCATACTTTTGTAGGTCCAATTCTGGAGCCTCTATTTTATTCCACTGGTCTATGTGTCTGTTTTCGTGCCAATACCATGCTGTCTTGATGATTACAGCTTTGTAGTAGAGGCTAAAGTCTGGGATTGTGATGCCTCCTGCTTTGGTCTTCTTCTTCAAAATTACTTTGGCTATTCGGGGCCTTTTGTGGTTCCATATGAATTTTAGGATTGCTTGTTCTAGCTTTGAGAAGAATGCTGGTGCAATTTTGATAGGGATTGCATTGAATGTGTAGATTGCTTTGGGTAGTATTGACATTTTAGCAATATTTATTCTTCCAATCCATGCGCTGGAATGTTTCTCCATGTCTTTATATCTTCTTCAATTTCCTTCATAAGCTTTCTATAGTTTTCAGCATACAGATCTTTAACATCTTTTGTTAGGTTTATTCCTAGGTATTTTATGATTCTTGGTGCAATTGTGAATGGGATCAGTTTCTTTATTTGTCTTTCTGTTGCTTCATTATTAGTGTATAAGAATGCAACTGATTTCTGTACATTAATTTTGTATCCTACGACTTTGCTGAATTCATGTATCAGTTCTAGCAGACTTTTGGTGGAATCTATCGGGTTTTCCACGTGTAATATCATGTCATCTGCAAAAAGTGAAAGCTTGACTTCATCTTTGCCAATTTTGATGCCTTTGATTTCCTTTTGTTGTCTGATTGCTGATGCTAGAACTTCCAACACTGTTAAACAACAGTGGTGAGAGTGGACATCCCTGTCGTGTTCCTGATCTCAGGGGAAAGCACTCAGTTTTTCCCATTGAGGATGATATTAGCTTTTCATAAATGGCTTTTATGATGATTAAGTTTGTTACTTCTATCCTGACTTTCTCGAGGGTTTTTATTAAGAAAGGATGCTAAATTTTGTCAAATGCTTTTTCTGTATAGATTGACAGAATCATATGGTTCTTTTCTTTTATTAATGTGATGTATAACATTGATTAATTTGCAAATATTGAACCAGCCCTGCAGCCCAGGAATGAATCCCACTTGATCATGGTGAATAATTCTTTTTATATGCTGTTGAATTTGATTTCTTAGTATCTTGTTGAGAATTTTTGGATCCATATTCATCAGGGATATTGGCCTGTTGTTCTCTTTTTTTTTGCTGGGTCTCTGTCTGGTTTAGGAATCAAAGTAATGCTGGCCTCATAGAATGAGTCTGGAAGTTTTCCTTCCCTTTCTATTTTTTCGAACAGCTTGAGAATGATAGGTATTATCTCTGCTTTAAATGTCTGGTAGAATTCCCCTGGGAAGCCATCTGGCTTATGACTCTTATTTGTTGGGAGATTTTTGATAACTGATTCAATTTCTTCGCTGGTTATGCGTCTGTTCAAGCTTTCTATTTCTTCCTATTAGAGTTTTGGAAGTGTGTGGGTGTTTAGGAATTTGTCCATTTCTTCCAGGTTGTCCAGTTTGTTGGCATATAAGTTTTCATAGTATTCCCTGATAATTGCTTATATTTCTGAGGGATTGGTTGTAATAATTCCATTTTCATTCATGATTTTATTTATTTAGGTCATCTCCCTTTTCTTTTTGAGAAGCCTGGCTAGAGGTTTATCCATTTTGTTTATTTTTTCAAAAAACCAACTCTTGGTTTTGTTGATCTGCTCTACAGTTTTTTTAGATTCTATATTGTTTATTTCTGCTCTGATCTTTATTATTTCTCTTCTTCTGCTGGATTTGGGGTGTCTTTGCTGTTCTGCTTCTTTCCTTTAGGTGTGCTGTTAGATTTCATATTGGGATTTTTGTTGTTTCTTGAGATAGGCCTGGATTGCAATGTATTGTCCTCTCAGGACTGCCTTCACTGAATCCAAAGCGTTTGGATTGTGTATTTTCATTTTCATTTGTTTCCATATATTTTTTAATTTCTTCTCTAATTGCCTGGTTGACCCATTAATTCCTTAGTAGGGTGTTCTTTAATCCCCATGCTTTTGGAGGTTTTCCAGACTTTTTCCTGTGGTTGGTTTCAAGTTTCCTAGCATAGTGGTCTGAAACTGTACATGGTATGATCTCAATTTTTTTTATACTTATGTAGGGCTGTTTTGTGACCCAGCATGTGGTCTATCTTGGAGAATGTTCCATGTGCACTCGAGAAGAAAGTATATTCTGTTGCTTTGGGATGCAGAATTCTAAATATATCTGTCAAGTCCATCTGATCCAATGTATCATTCAGGGCCCTTGTTTCTTTATTGATCCTGTGTCTATATGATCTATCCATTGTTGTAAGTGGAGTATTAAAGTCCCCTGCAATGACCACATTCTTATCAATAAGGTTGCTTATGTTTGTGATGAATTGTTTTATATATTTGGGGGCTCTCATATTCAGTGCATAGACATTTATAATAGTTAGCTCTTCCTGATGGATAGACCCTGTAATTATTATATAATGCCCTTCTTCATCTCTTGTTACAACCTTTAATTTAAAGTCTAGTTTGTCTGATATAAGTATGGCTACTCCAGCTTTCTTTTGACTTCCGGTAGCATGATAGATAGTTCTCCATCCCCTCACTTTCAACCCGAAGGTGTCCTCGGGTCTAAAATGAGTCTCTTGTAGACAGCAAATAGATGGGTCTTGTTTTTTTAAATCCATTCTGATACCCTAAGTCTTTTGGTTGGAGCATTTAGTCCATTTACATTCAGTGTTATTATTGAAAGATATGGGTTTAGAGTCATTGTGATATCTGTAGGTTTCATGTTTGTAGTGATGTCTCTGATACTTTGTGGTGCTTGCAACATTTTACTAAGAGTCCCCCTTAGTATCTCTTGTAGGGCTGGTTTAGTGGTGATGATTTCCTTCAGTTTTTGTTTGTTTGGGAAAACCTTTATCTCTCCTTCTAGTCTGAATGACAGACTTCCTGGATAAAGGATTCTTGGCTGCATATTTTTTTCTGTTCATCACATTGAAGATTTCCTGCCATTCCTTTCTGGCCTGCCAAGTTTCGGTAGATAGGTCTGCTACTACCCTTATGTGTTTACCTTTCTATGTTAGGGCCCATTTATCCCCAGCTGCTTTCAGAATTCTCTCTTTATCCTTGTGTTTTGCCAGTTTCACTATGATATGTCATGCAGAAGATCGATTCAAGTTACATCTGAAGGGAGTTCTCTGTGCCTCTTGGATTTCAATGCCTGTTTCCTTCCCAGATCAGGGAAGTTCTCGCTATGATTTGTTCAAGTACACCTTTAGCCCCTTTCTCTCTTCCTCTTCTGGAATTCCTATGATACAGATATTGTTCCATTTGATTGCATCACTTAGTTCTCTAATTCTCCCTTCATACTCCTGGATTTTTTTTATCTCGCTTTTTCTCAGCTTCCTCTTTTTCCATAATTTTATCTTCTGATTCACCTATTCTATCTTCTGCCTCTTCAATGCATGCTATGGCTGCCTCCATTTTATTTTGCATCTCATTTATAGTATTTTTTTAATTCCTCATGACTATTTTTTAGTCCATTGATCTCTGTAGCAATAGATTCTCTGCTGTGATTCAAGCCCAGTGATTAATTTTATGACTACTATTCTAAATTCTTGTTCTGTTATATTGCTTAAATCATTTTTGATCCATTCGTTAGCTGTTGCTACTTCCTGGACTTTCTTTTGAGGAGAATTCTTCCATTTCATCATTTTGGGTAGTCCCTGTGATAGCTCCAAACTGCAGGGCACTTCCCCTATGCTGTCCGGAGAAACTTGTGTTGGTGGGCAGGGCTGTAGTCAGACCTGATGTCTGCCCCCAGGCCATTGCTGAGGCCACAGTCAGACAGGTGTTTATCTTATCTTCCCCTCTTCCAGGGGCAGGACTCACTGTGGAGTGGTGTGGCCCCTGACTGGGCTGCTTGCACACTGCCAGGCTTGGGGTGCTGCTTCCACGGGATCTGGCCAAGGGCCTATCAGATGGGTTGGATCCAGAAGGTGCACAGGGGTGGGAGGGGCAGGCCTAGCTAACTTTGCCATCCTCGGTGGTCCCCTGTGGGAGGGGCCCTGCAGCACCAGGGGAGGCAGGCCCATGGGAGGGATGGATCCACAGAAGCACAGCCTTAGGCATTTGCATGGTGCAAGCAAGTTTCGTCTGGAGTTTTGGCTGGGGAATGTGAGAAGGAGAAGGTGCTTGCCAGCGCCTTTTTCCCCCCCCCCCAAGCTCTGTCCTTCTGGGACTCAACAACTCTCCCTTCTGAGGTCCTCTTGCCCCCCCCCCCCCACCAGAGCAGAGCTGTTCACTTTTAACATTCCAGATGTTAAGTCTTGCTGGCTGTCAGAACTCACACAGTCCAGCCCCTCCACTTTTGCAAGCCAGACTCGGGGTCTCTGCCTTGCAGGGCCGGCTGCTCCTCTACTGCCCCGGCTCCCTCCCACCAGTCTGTATAGCACGCACCGCCTCTCCGCCCTTCCTACCCTCTTCCATGGGCCTCTTGTCTATGCTTGGCTCGGGAGAGTCTGTTCTGCTAGTCTTCTGGTGGTTTTCTGGGTTATTTAGGCCAATGTGGGTGGAATCTAAGCAATCAGCAGGATGAAGTGAGCCCAGCGTCCTCCTATGCCACCATCTTCCCTGTCTCTGCATATGGTGAATTTAATTGATTGATTTTTAGTTGTTGAACCAGTCTTGGATTTTTGAGATAATGCTTGACTTGGTCATAATATATTATCCTTTTTATATATTGGTGGATTAGATTTGCTTTTGTTTTTACAGGTTTTTTTTTTTGCTTATACTTATGAAATATATTGACCTATGGCTTACTTCTTTTGTACTATCTTTTTCAGTTTTGACTTCAGAAAAATGGTAACTTCATAGAATGAGGATTAATTCTCTGAAAGAATTGTGTAGAATTGGTATAATTTCTTTTTTAAGTTTTTGATAGAATTTGTCAGTGAATCTATTTAAACCAGAGTTTTCTTTGTGGAGAAAATTTTAAACTATAATTTCGGTTCCTTTACTATATATAGGGTTTTTCAGGTTAGCATTTCTTCTTTAGTGATGATTCACTGTTTGTGTCCTCAAAGGGAGTTATTAATTTATTAATTAATTAGATTTTAAAATTTACTTACATGAAATTTTCATTATCCATATAATCCCATTAATAGCCTGGAATCTGCAGAGATGCTTCCTTTCTTATTCCTAGTATTGGTAATTTGCGTCTTTTCTGTTTTCCCCTGACATTTTGGCTGGAGGCTTATCAGTTTGATAGGTCTTGTCAAAGAATTATCTTTTGGGTACCTTAAATGCATGCTTAAGGTGTTGGAGAGAGAAAAGAATAAGCTTGCTGCAAATTTGCATAATTTCATGCTTAGGATATGAATGATCTATGAGGGGAATGCCCCAAAAGAGAAGCTTCTGTTCACATTTTATCTGTCTGGAGTCAGTGATTTTAGCTTTCAAATTTAATATGGAGGGAAAATACATCACTTATAATCAAAAGGCAAAGAGAAATCTATCTTCTTTAAAAAATACAGCATTATAGTATGATTTCCTTGAGAAGATAATTTGTTGAAAACAACAACAATGAAACAAACCACCAAAGGCCTCTGTAAATCTAACTGCAAATAATAGCTCCAAGAGGGAAAGGTTGATTGTATTATTTTAGAACTCCTCAGAATCAAAAATGTTTCTAGTGTTTAGGGAATCATTGTCTCTTGATAACTGTCTATTCTCTAAAAATATTATCATACAAAATACTTGCCATGCTGTAGATTAGGGAACATAACCATAATTTAATATAGGAGACTTTACAATTGGACTGTAACAATAGAAGGAATAGTGCACTCATACTTGTAAAACACATGCAAATTAATTATTTTAAAAGGGGGATGAATAGAATCCCTTTTCTCTCAGGATAGCATAGAATCTGTAGCATCTTCTTGGCTCAATCCAAAACTGAAGGAGATATTTTTTCTGACTCTTGTCCAGAAGGTTGGGAAAGATACCACACTGACAAGGGGTTGGGGTAGAAAATGGCATCCAGAATCATTTATACTCTCCATATGTAATAATGTAGCTACTTCTCTTTCCACATGAACTCATATTACATTAAAAATAAATAGCTCCTTTGCTTTATGGTCCTGAAGGTGCCATTCTGGAAGAGAACCACAAGCTAAGTACAGGGAGTCAGTTCAGACAATTCAGTTTTCTAGTAGGACAGTCATAGTTCTAACATTTGGACCAACTGACTGTGGCACAGCCTCTAAAGGAGATGCAGAATATGAGTTTGAGGCCAGGGAGGCCCGTAGAAGAAACTAGCAAATAGATAAGTATTTCCATAAGCATCTCCCTATTTATCAGTGCCACTGTCCCTTTCCTAATTTTGGTCTAGGGTTCTTTCCTTTGAGTTTGGATGAGTCTGAGCCTAAGAGGGAAGTGATGCTTCCTGACTTCCAAGTCTTGGTCACACACACAAAAAAACAATACAGTTTGCCCTTGGCCCTTTCTCTTGGGATATATAAAAACTAGCTACCCTGAGGCCACCATCCCAGAGAGATCATTTAGAGAGATGATATAGACATAGAGAGAGATGCCCGAGGAGACCAAGCTGTTCCTGTCCCCAACTTCCAAGATTCCTCTTACTGTCAATCACCAGATAAGTGAGAAAATGAGCCTTCAGATGCTTGTAGTCCCCAGACTTCAAGTCTGCTGAGAGAGGCCCAGACATAGTGAAACAGAGGTAAGTGGTCCCTACTCTCCCTCATCCGAAATCTTAACCCGCAAAATCCGTAAGCATAATAAATGGCTATTTTATGCCACTACAGTTTTGGGTAACTTGTTACACAGCAGTAGACAACTAATACAGATAAGCATCTGACCTGAGGACCGCCAAATTATAGAATGAGTATGTGGTTTACTCCCAGAATTTTATTTGGTAGGGACAATTTAATTTCCTCTAAAATTTGAACTTGAGATAGATAAAGTAGGTTGACAGTAAGAACAGGAGTATAAAGACACACAGAGAAAAGTCAGTGGCAGAAGCTGTGAAACATCACCTAACAAGCAAGAGTGTGAGTACTATCCAGAGTGGAGGATAAGGTGGTTAGTGAGTAATGACAAAAAGAGAAACATTAAATAACTATAGCAAGAAAAGTAAAAGAGAGAGTTTTGGAGCTAGACTTCCACGTTCAAATCTTGGCTCTGTGTACTCGGGAAGTCACTTAAATTTTCTATGCTTTGATTTCCTTCTCTATGTACCATCAAAGTAAGGCAGTTAGAATAATGTCTATGACCTAATCTATGTTCAGTAATACTATTGATACTGATGCAACTCTTTTCGTAGGGGTGCAAATAGTTAACCAAGTAGAAAGAGCTACTCTGGAAAACCGATGTACTTCTAGTTCCTTAGCGTGTTTAGGGACTCTGTAGACTGAGCTCCTGTGACTTGTGGGATTCAATGAGGCCCAGCAGGATGTCCGAGATTCTCCCCTTTTTTATTTTAACATATACTTGAGAGCACTTATTTAAGAGTTGTTCTTTGTAACCAGAGAAATTACCATTGACAGCAAGGCTCTCAGTGTATTTGGAGTAAAGTGTACTTGTGTTTATCTGTTGGATAGACCAAGAAGTAGCTCTCCATATTTACATGATTGCCTCCCTTTTCTTTCTTGCAAAGCTCTGTGAATTTGCAATTACTTACAATTTTTAAAATATGTTGTTTAATATCTTTCTGACCACTGAACTCTAAGCTCTGTAAGGGCAGTGGCTGCATTTTTATCACTGCTGCATTGCCAGAAGTCTGCTATAGGGAAGGGTTCCCTGACAGGCTTGAAGTCTATCCTGAAGAGTTGGAATGCCTGGGACCTTCCATTCAGTGAGTCTTACAGTAAATTACCAGGAATATGGAGGAGTGTTTGATGTTGGTTATCTGATCTGGTGAGCAAGGAGGCATAGAGCCAGCTTCTCTAAAGCAGTCCACGGGTGGGGTTATATAAGAAATTTAGAATAGCAAAAGTGAGCATTTTTAAGGCTCTGACAGGCTCATCACCCTAATTAGGTGGTATTTATGCATCATCTGGGGGCTCTGAAGATTGTTGCTCCACTGGGACTTTCACTATGCCTCTAACTCTGGAGAGCTGTTCATTCACAGATGATTTCTTGCATTCTTCTCCTGTACTTTTTGCTCTTGGCATCTTTACTTCAGTCACTGTCTACCTTGTAACAACCTTGTACTAGGATAGATATGGACATAGAAAAATCTTCAGTACGTATTTGTGAACTGCTCAACTGCCAAGGATGGTTCTCTAGAGTGAAACCACACAGTGTGATAGAGATTGCAGCTGAGGTTGGATAGACTCCCCTTTCTTTAGTTTTTTCCTTGTCCATTTTCATATGGTTGTAAACTTCCTACATTGAAGAAAGTGTCTTATGGATTTTCCCAAGTGATCTGCTTCCTTTGGGAGAATAATACCCCATATACCCACTAAGAAAACTGCCAAACATCTACAAAGGAAACACCAGAATTAGCATGTAACCAAGAAATTCACTCTTGGAGATTAGCTACAGTGCTCTGTGTTGGCTCCCAGGCTTGTCAGTGGGCAGCAGAGTCATCATCTGGCTTAGGTCTTACTCATGAGTGGAAGAAGGGAACAATTATACTCTCTAGCATGTTGTTATCACAATCTGTGTATTTTTGTTGTGTCAAAAAGGAACCACTGCAGCATGAATCAAATGAACACCTGATCTTTATTACGGGGAAGCCCCTAAGCAGAATCCTGGTTCCTCTTGTCAGGAGAAGCAGCCATAGAGAAGGAAGAGCGGCTTGTGCTGTGACCTTGGCCAAGTCCATTAGCTTCTCTGTGCTTCAGTTCTGGTTGAGTAGGTGAGTTTATTTGATGCCTTATTTTTAGACAGTTTTTAAAGTTATTTATTTATTTAAGAGAGAGAAAGAGTGTGCATGTATGCATGTATGAGCAGGGGAGGGGCAGAGAGAGAGAGAGAAAAGGAGAGAATCTTAAGCAGGCTTCACATTGTCAGCATGTCCAAGAACCCTGAGATTTTGACTTTAACATAAATCAAAAGTCAGGTGTTTAACTGTATGAACACCCAGGCACCCCTTTAGACACTTTTAATAAAAACTTTCAAGCACACAGAAAAGTAGAAGAAATGGTACAATGGACATTCGTATATACAGCATCTGGGTTCAACAGTTGCTAATATGTTGCACGATTTGCATCATCCATGCATGTATACCTGTTTATGATTTTGTCGAGTCATTTTACAATGAATTATAGATGTCAGGACACTTCATCTTTAAGTACTTCAGCTTATTATATTAAGAAATTAAAAATATTTTCCTCCATGATCAGAAGCCCACTCAAAGGATGATTTTAGAGTCCTATCTCTGGATGTCTTGGACTTAGTTTTCAACAAAGATATATGAGAGGTCAGACAGAGACAGATGTATCACGAAGCTCTTACCACTACAACTTCTGGCCCTCCCAATTATATAGGCTCCTTTTAAAGTCATTTACTTTAAACTTGTCAAGGAAAACTGTCTTAGCCATAATTGCTTAAGACCATTATTGCATTTCAGTCTGGCTTCTCCTCCCTTGCAGTATCCCCTGCTCCTCACCCCCAAACACACACACACACACACACTCATATCAAAGTGGGATTGGAATGACTGTGAACATATTTAGGATTGCGCTTAAAACATTGTACTTAGTTTGCTCACAATGACTACTGTGCAATGTGAAGTTATTGCTAGCTCTCCAGGGATATGCATGACTTCTAGGAACACTCTTACTATCCACGGGCGGAAGTCTTAAAACAACATGAACTACAGTGCCTGGTGCAGGAAGTACTTGGGGATTGAAGGAAACAATGGGTCAACATCAGTGGAGCCACAGCTAATCTGGGAAAAGCCATCCAATCAGAATATGAGCAAATTGGGAAACTGAGGACATGATTCTCATGCATGCGTAATCAAAAAGCAAGTTGTCCTCTATCAGGAATATACTGGTCAATGTGGCATATATTAACTATATGTGCAGTATGTACACTATGTGGAGGAATTGCACAAAATAGAATTTGTCAGAAACTCTAGTGCTGTACTATACAGTGAATACCTCTGAGTGCAAATTGCATGTTTTGTGTATCTAAATGTAGCACATTATGTTTTAGAGAATCTTGCTCATCTTTACCTAAGGAAGTCTGGCAGGTTCAGATGAAATAGCATGCAACATAGTTACTGGTACTGTAAAATGACAAATATATATGTGAAGTAAATACGGTGAAATGTTAATAATTGTCCAGTTGATGGGTATATGGATGAGGATTGTGCTGTTGTTCTATATTTGAAAGTTTATAATGAAAATAATCACCCTATAAAATCAACTTAGTTTACAGGAAAGGAAATTGACATATATCTATCAGTAAGTCAATATATATGATTGAAGAATTTATTACACAAGTATAGTGCTCAGTACTGTGGAGCAGCAAATGGTTTGACCTACTATGTATGACTTAATTTCAATTTAATTTCGTATATTTTTCATAACTGATAATCAGATCAACATTCAAATATAACTGGTATGAAGTATGGTGGAAGTCAAAAAAAAAAATGATAGGAGGCTGGCAGAGGCATTGAAATGTCAAATACCCCCTTAGCATATTACAATAGAATTTAAAACCTCCAATGTTAAAATCATTAAAGTATTTTCTAATCAATAAAAGATAACTTTCCAATCATGCAAAAGCAAGACTAAATATATTCCTATTCTCTATTTGACATTGCAAATTATCATCGTATGGAGAGGCAATCAAATAGCACCCATCCAAGGGATGCCTGGGTGGCTCAGTCAGTTAAGGTTGATTTTGGCTTGGGTTGTGATCTCACAATTGTGAGTCTGAGCTTCAGTCTGGGTGTGGAGTCTGCTTAAGATTCTCCCTCTCCTTCTGGGCCTAACCCGCCCAGCAAGCATGCTCTTTCTCTCTCTCTCTCTTAAAAAAATACACAGTCAACAAATTTAGGACAGTTTTCTAAATTTTATTTGTACCACTTATTAGCTTTTGAATTTTGTAATTTGTTCTGACTTTTTTCTCATTTAAAATAATATACATTCCTAGTAGTGCTATTGCTGGATCATAGAAGATGTGGTTTATATATACAATGGAATACTACATGGCAATGAGAAAGGATGAAATCTGGCCATTTGTAGCAACATGGATGGAACTGGAGAGTGTTATGCTAAGTGAAATAAGGCAGGCAGAGAAAGACAGATACCATATGTTTTCACTTATATGTGGATCCTGAGAAACTTAACAGAAGACCATGGGGGAGGGGAAGGGGAAAAAAAAGTTACAGAGAGGGAAAGAGGCAAACCATAAAGGACTCTTAAATACTGAGAACAATCTGAGGGTTGATGGGGGGCGGGGTGGGGGACAGGGAAAAGTGGGTGATGGGCATTGAGGAAGGCACCTGTTGGGATGAGAACTGGGTGTTGTATGGAAACCAATTTGGCAATAAATTACATAAAAAAAAATAAAAATAAAAAAATAAAAAGACCTTTGTACTCACAGCCTTTCATAAATTGCATATTAATATTAATGGACTGCAATGTTGATTTACAAATGGCTAGGCACTGGCATGTTTTATATAGTTGTTCATATAACATTCTCATTTTCAATGAAGAATGCCTCTTGTCTAAAAAAAATACACTTTTGTAGAGGGTTTTGAATTTATAACTTAGTAGTCCTAAAGGGGCTGCAAAATTCTACATGCCCCAGGTCTCAGGATTGGTCTCTAGTCATCACTCTGAGTTTTACACATTGTTTAAATGTAAAAATCATGTTTGTTTTTTTTTCCCCCAGCCTAACTTTTTCATGTAGCAAACTATAATGTTTAGCTAATGGAATATTCGGAGGCGCCTGAGTGACTCATTTGGTTAAGCCACTGACTTGATTTTGGCTCAGGTCATGACCTCACAGTTTGTGAGATCCAGCCCTGCATCTGGCTCTGTTCTGACAGCATGGAGTCTGCTTGGGATTCTCTTTCTCCCTCTTTCTACCACCCCTGGACTCGTGCTCTCTTTCCCATTCTCTCTCTCTCTCTCTTTCTTTCAAAATAAATAAACATTTAAAAAAGCTAATGGAATATTCAAAATTCAAACATTTAAAATGTTAATGAATTGAACTTCAAAAAAATGGCAACTTGTCCCAAGTCAGGGAAGTATGTCGTGACAACACAATGGTCAGGATTCAGGGCTCCCGACTCTTGGCTCTGTTCTTCTCATCGTGCTGTGTCATTTCTCTTAAAGACACATGTTATGAAATATGATGCTCAAAATATGGCATTGATGGGATAATTCTGTAAAGTTTGCTCTATTGATTTACTCAACCACTAACATATGCATCAAATATTCAATACGCACTGGGGATTCACAGGTGGCCCCTTACCTTAAGCAGGTGACCTTAAGAAAGCTCATAGGAGCATAATTCTAGACTAGTACAGAGAAATGTTGCAGATCAACAGTAATTGTATCCATTGGAAATCTAACGGGAAAGAAAAGTCTTCTGATTCACATTTTGTGTGCCCCCACATATTCCTTGAAGAGAGAGAGGAGCACTGGTCTTTGCTCCATCAGCTACTATAGAAACTCTCTTGTCAGGCTTATTGCACACCCCTACTCCCCATTCCTACTCAAACTCAAAGGAAGGAAGAATGTTAGGAACTTCTTTACTTCTGAATCTTCCTCTGTATCAGGGTTCTGCATAGAAATAGAACCAATAGGAGCTAGCTAGTTAGCTAGCTATCTACCTATCTTATAAAGAATTGACTAATGCAATTATGGAGACTGAGAAGTCCCAAGATCTGACCAGGAGTGCCAATGGTGCAAACTCCAATCCAAGTCCAAAGGTTTGTCCCAAGTTGAAGACCATCAGGTGGAGAGAGTGAATTCTCCCTTACTTAGCTGTTTGTTCTATTCAGGTCTTCAAATTAGATGAGGCCCACGCACACTGGGAAGGACACTCTACTCAATCTACAGATTCAAATATTTATCTTTAAAAATTAGAAATACCCTCACAGACACACGCAGAAATAATGTCTAACCAAATATCTACGTACCTTGGAATGCAATAAAGTTGATGCATAATATTAACCATGATATTCACCTTCCTCCTATCCCCCTCTGTCTCCTTCTTCATCACTAGTTTGGATCAGGGTTCCCCAGAAGAAGACCTTCAGATTAGAATTTGTAGAAAAGTGGTTTACTGAGAAATCCCCCCAAGAAAAAATGGAAGTGGAGCAGACGGTAGGACTGGAGAGGAGGCCAAGTAAGGTTGCAATATTAAGCCAAATTCCAGGAAGGTTAACTTTGACTCAGTTCCATTAACAAACTCAGGAGGCATGTGGGCCACGCCTCAAATTGCCATGGCCCAGGTCTTAGAACTGGTGTATTAATACCCACACAAGATCAGCCAGTGGCCACAGGCAGTACCTGGATGACATAAATCTCCAGGTTCTTTCTGTTCTTTGTCTAGGTAGGGAAAGTAGGCTCTGGAAGGCTGAGGGTAGCCTACCCTTCTGATGAAGTGTCACAGCTGTGGCTTTTGGAAGGTAAAACACTAGATCCAGGAAAATATAAAGGGAACTGAGGGAATTTGGCAGACCACAGACATGAGCCACAATTTCTATTGACCTCATAGCAATGATCACAGTAATATCAATGTCATCAAAGACTCCTACGCGGGATACTGGACTACGTGCTATCCAGACATAATAGTATTCAATCCTCACATCAAATGTATGGTACTTATTATAATGTCCATTCCACAGGTGGGAAGACTAAGGTTCAGAGTGAGTTAGTGCCTGAAGGAAAAACAGCCTGGACACAATTCTCCCTTCTTTCAGATGCTATCTGTCCTTTGTTCTGTGTCCTTGCCCACCACCCTGAATTACCTGGTGAAAACGTTATTACTTGCCATGTAAGAAAATTAATAGAATGCCAACATTTCCATTTGTGGTAGAGAAAACCTGTCTCATTATTTATGGTTATACTATCATATATCTTGTTAACTTCCCAGGACATAATCTGCATTAATTCAGAGCAAAACTTCCCAGTTCTGATAAAGAGTAATGTAGGTCTAAGCTGGAAGACAAAAATATCTGCGATTTCCCTGAAAGTTTATTTTTTAAAGCTACTTAAAAGATGCAATACTTGGCTGAGGGAATTTTTTTACACCCATGTTTACACTCTGGGTTTCAGAAATTTACTGAGTATAAAAGAAGTCTTTAGACTACAGAGTGTAGTGTTATTTTTCAGTGACAAGACATAGCATTTTCCAAATTAAGCCATTCACTACCAAATGTAAAGAACAAGTTGTGAAAAAAATTGCGTGTGTAAGCTATAAATGCTGGGAACTTCCTGCAGTGGTGACTCATATAACCACCTCCTGAAGGCTCTCAAAGGGACAGCTGTGTGTTTTTTAAATGAAAATAAATAGGTTTGTATACTCCATTACTTACTACAGAGTTAGCAATTACTTTGAGTTTTTCATTAAATATGCATATAAGTGAAGATATAATTAGGCAGATTTAGAAAGCTTTATGTTTTTTGTAGTTACTATTTTGCAAAAGGAATTTTAGGGAAACAGTTTATTCCTCTTAAGTGTTCATTTTGAAAGTGACTTACCAAGGGATATAGTTCAACCAAATTACAGCACTGCTGTAAATATTTTTATTTTTTATTTTTTACAGGAGAGGCAGAGAGAGATCTTAAGAGGCTCCATACTCTGCACAAAGCCTGATGCAGGGCTTGATCTCATGAATGTGAAATCATGAGCTGAGCTGATCAAGAGTCGAATGCTTAACTTACTGAGCCACCCCTGTGCCCTCGGCATTGTTTTAGAATGGATTTCAGGTTGTTTTTCTTCATGAGTGATTTCCTCACTCACCATACAATTAATATTTTCAGTTACTGGAATTTATCAAAGATTTAAATAATTGAAAAAGTTATTTTAAGAGACATCTCCCAAATTAGAGCTTTTCAGTTATATGTGTAGAGAGAAACTACAATTTTGATAAGTTTGCACAATACTGAATATGTTAAAAAGTTACTCTGAGAGTTCTTTCTTATTAATTTTCACCTTGTATTTTAGCACATATCTGGCTTATTTTATTGTGGCGTCTAGCATTACTTTACATACAGCACTGCACTTCAAGAATGCTTTAGCATGTGTGGGTATATTTAAAATTACCATATAATGGTGTGGAGAGAAATTCTTGCAGTAATTGGAGAAAAATATCTTGAAGCACCCAAATTATGTCGCTCCAACTGGCCTGCTTCTAATCACCCCCATTTTGAAAAACAGAGCTAAAAGAGGTTAATATCTTTGTTTTGTGAAAATGTTTCTTTTTTTATTAAAAAAGAAATTAGTACTTAAAAATCTCAATGCAGACTAGTAGAAGAAGAGCAAACCATTTCAATACAAGTCCTTTAATTTTCTGGTGTATTTATTCCTGTTTTTTCCCCAGACACTGGTGGGTGATGGTTACTATTTTCACATGGCAGTGTCATATGCATGTGACTTCTGACTGCAGGAACCCCTACACACACACACACACACACACACACACACGCACGCACACATGCACCCACGTGACCTGCAGAATTCTTTCTATCTAGTGTTCATGTCCTAGGGAATCTCTCCTTCCACCCCACCCTCCCTCCCCATCCTCCCCTCCCAGTCACCTAGAAGAATGTCTTCTGGGAGTGAAGGAAATGGCTTAAGAATTTCTAGACAACGGGTGTCTGGGTGGCAGTGGGTTAAGCGTCTGATTCTTGAATTGGGGTCAGGTCATGATCTCACAGTTTGTGGGATTGAGCCCCATGTCAGGCTCTGCACTGACAGTGCAGAACCTGCTTGGGATTCTGTCTCTCCTCTCTCTGCCTCTTTCTCAGTCTATCTTTTTCAAAAATAAATAAATAAATAAACTTAAAAAAAAAATCCCTAGGTGTGCTTGGGTGGCTCAGTCAGTTAAACATCTGACTCTTGATTTCTGCTCAGGTCATGATCTCACGATTCGTGAGTTTGAGCCCCAAGTCAGGCTCTGTGCTGGCAGCATGGAGCCTGCTTGGGATTCTTTCTCCCTCTCTCTTTCTGCCCCTCCCCTACTAGCACACACTCTCTTTCTCTCAAAATAAATAAACATTTTTAAAAATTAAAAAGAAAAAAAGAATCTCTAGACAAGAAATTTAAAAGCCTGTTTACCAGGGGTGCCTTGGTGGCTCAGTCAGTTGAACGTCCCACTTCAGCTCGGGTCATGATCTCGAACCGTGATCTGTGAGTTAGGACCCCGTGTCGGGCTCTGTGCTGACAGCTCAGAGCCTGTTTCAGATTCTGTGTCTCCCTCTCTCTCTGCCCCTCCCCTGCTCATGCTCTGTCTCTCTGTCTCTGAAAAATGAATACACGTTAAAAAAAATTTTTTTTAAGCCTGTTTACCAGCTAGAAATCTGAGGGTATAAGAAACAGAACACATAGGTGGAAAAAAATCCATTAAATTACTTAAGATATACTGCAATCACCTGTCTACACTCACACCATTTTGCTATGACGTCTTTACCTTTTGAATACAGTACATCAGTACCAGTCCCTCAACCCATTCTCCCTCTTCCTTACTTTTCTGGGAGTCATTCGAATGATGTTCAGGGAGGTAGAGCTCTGGCTAATTAGCTTCGGATTAGCCTCCAAAGCCATGCAGGAAGCTATGGAGCCTAATCTATACAAATACCATGCATGAGGGAAGACCACAGTGATCAGGAAGGCATGATAATACTGTAATAATAATTTATATCTTCCCTCACCACCTCGCTAAAGGGAAGCCAGTTTTAGACAAAGCTATGTGAATCTTTCTTTTTTTTTTTTCCTAATTGATAGATTTCCTCACCTTGGTAGTATATCATTTTTACTGAATTTTAAGCACAGTAAACTGATTTTTTAAAGCTTCTTTAAAAAAAGGATCAAGATTTCAAAACATTTGCAGTTGGAAACCTTTAGGTAGAAAACTATCATAACGAGCAAAACGGGTAAAAAGGTGAAACATGTGCAAAACAGATGTTACTCTCAATTTCATGCCAGAACAAATTAAAAATCAGAGCCTCATGTTGTGATTTAGATGATGGACAATATATACAGATGTGTGTAGGCTCAAAAACATTCTCCATGCAAACTGGACTTTTTTTTAAATTGTGGGAAACTACTTTCCAAATGTAACGGGGTTTAGTTATTAAAACTGAAATCTCTTCCTTGTTTCAAGATTGTCTCCAGGGTCCAAACCTTGATATTCGATCAGCACCATATGGGAATGAAAATAACGTTGAGGCCTATGCAACAAATAGAAAAATAGGATTAGGAAATTTGAAAACATTTTCATAAAGAATAAAATATCCATTACTATTTGGTAATTTTAAATGTATGAAAATACATGCACGGGCATCAATTAAGTGCAAAAGATTTTGTTAGAACACCAGGTGGGTGATCAAACCATAACAAAAATATAAGACACAGTTTGGATGGGGGGGAGACAAACTTTAAACCCCAAAACAGTTTCAAAATGATAGTCACTGCCTAGTGTAGATACTCATTAAGTCTTTTAAAAATGTGGCATAAACATCCCCATCCTAAGGGGATTTTCAATGTAACAAGTTACATTTGATTAATATCCTAGAGATGTCACGTATTCCTTATAACCATCATCAGTAAACAAAAGTAGGATTTAATTTCGGGTGGATAAGTATTTCAGGGGATCTTTAGAGAAGCTCCAGAGGGTCAACGACTCTTCTAAAATTGTATACATGTATATTTACTTGTACTTTTTTTTGAAGGGAGAGTGCATAGCCTTTATACATTCTCATGAGGGTCCAAATAGTAAGAAACTGTGGGAGAAACCAGAGCTCCACTAATAGTAGGAGACAAGGGTTTATCTCGTATGAAAAATGAACTGTAAAACCCAAAAAAGCTTTGCAAATAGCCAAAGTGTAGAACAAAGAAAGTGCTGTATTTATGCTTTCAAACAAGTACACTACAACAACACCAGTAACATATTTTCCATTTGGATGGATATTCTAGAAGTGCAAGCTATTTGTCATCAGACACCGTCTCTTTACAATCTGAACAATTTAAAGAGCCATGGGAACTAATCATAGGTTACAGTATGTTGTACATTACTGGCAATTGCTCAAGAAAGAGCTGGGAAGAGAAAGGAAATGAAGAATAAATATAGACTTGACCTTATGATCAAGGGACACTGACTGACACAGATAAAAAGAAGGGATGAGGTCAAGTACCAGGTTGTGGGTTGCAAAGCACCTAATTCAATCAGATTTAATTCACTTTAGCAATATTAATTATTAACATTGATTAGTTCCTGGTGGGAAAATATGGGAACTTGAAGCTTGGCCATCTTATAATTTTTCTTGTTTCGGCACAAGAATACCTTGTCAAATAATAGAGACATTAAGATTTGGGTATTGTTTGTTTCTCACTGATAAGAGGATGTTAACAAGCAATCACCACAGTATGGTGGATTTGCGTTATGTCAATTTAGTGAAGCTGGAAATAAGTTTTCCAGAATTTTCCTGCCTACCTACTTGCACGTCAATGTGAGATGCAAGAGGCACTGTGTGTGAAATTTCGTAGGTGGAAGAGAAGCCAAAAGCGTGTTCTTCTATGCTTGGAAGGCCAGTTCAGGGCACCCGAACGGCGCTCAGCCAGCAGCTCACAGACGTTGCTGTTCAGGCGTTGACTCACCTTGTTGGTGTGGGCCGCGGTGGGCCTGAAGCTTCTCTAGCTCCTGCCAGAACTTCAGCTGCTCTGACTCCCTGGACAGGTGCGGGCTGAGCTCTGTGATAAGGAGTATGAGTTTCTCCTGAAGGACACCCACACCATCCTCGTGGGAGGCTGTGAGAAATTGACTTTAGTTCTAGCTTATCCTCACACACTTTGCTTCTTTATTGCTTGCCCGCCTGACTTCAGGCCCAACACCAGATGCAGAAGCAACAGTGTTCAAAAATTGTTTAACCAGCTCCCACAATTGTGGAAGGTCAAAACCCCATTATAAATCCCTTTTCTAAGTCCATTATAAATCCCTTTTGTAAGTCATTCATAATGGTTCTGCTTTTCTAATTGACGTGGTATACCCACATGTACCCATATAACCTGAGGGATACACACACAAAAAAGGGATTTAAGTTAGGGCTAAATTGTTAAAGTCAGAAGTCATATTTTTATGCTTTTTCCTTTAAAAAATTTTTTTTTCTAATGTTTAATTTTGAGAGAGAGAGCGAACACGAATGGGGGCAGGGAGCAGAGAGAGTTTGAGGGTCTGAAGCAGGCTCCATGCTGACAGCAGAGAGTCTGATGTGGGGCTCGAACCCATGAACCATGAGATCATGGCCTGTGCCGAAATCAAGAGCCAGACACTTAACCCTCTGAGCCACCTAGGCACCTCTAGAGACTGTTTTATACCTTGCAGATCTCCTTATCTGCTTTTGCAAATGTTGGTGGGTATTAACTAGATAGCACATTGCTCCAGTAAAAGAAGGTTTAGGGAGAGAATCATGAATAAGTTCAGAGTCATTGGGTCTTAGGAAAGGATTTGTTACAAGGAATAAAAAAGCAAATTAGATTGAGTTAGAATTTATTTGGAATGTAGATTTTAGAACACAACTTAAGTGTAAAAATATGGCACTCTCTATCCCTTACTCCTCTCTCCTTCCTTCCTCTGTAGATAGTTGATTTTTTTTTTAAGTTTATTTATTCTTGAGACAGAGACAGAGCGTGAACAGGGGAAGGGCAGAGACAGAGGGAGACACAGAATCTGAAACAGGCTCCAGGCTCCGAGCTGTCAGCACACAGCCCGACGCGGGGCTTGAACCCATGAACTGTGAGATCATGACCTAAGCCAAAGTCGGATGCTTAACCGACTGACCCACCCAGGCACACCAACTCTGTTGATACTTTAAAGTGCAAATGGTACCCATTCTTAGGTTACATGGCCTTCCAGCTTGAGTGACACTGACCAAATGGCTAGTATCTCTTGACACAGTTATTGAGAGTATTGATTGTTAACAACTCAGCCAATGGATTGACTATGCTAGGGAAGGGTTTCCACTCTTGGTCCAATCATCTGTGAGCAGGAAACAAAGTATAAAAAATGGCTGCTACAGGGCAGTGGGAGGGACTTCTCAAAGATGATATGAGCTGGGCAGATGTCCTAAGATAGTTTCCACTAAATAGTCTTTTTTTCATTATCCAATAGAAAATAATTGGACTCAAATGCCCTTGTTAAGTAGAAAATCAAGTAGCTTCCTTGGTGCTTTCCTACTTCAGGAGTGACAATTGTTTAGATCATATTTTTTTTTGAAAGCACTGAGTCTTTTGGCAATAAAAACTATAAAAATATTAGATTCGACCATTATATAGCTTTCAATATTTTTTATTGTCTTGAAAGGCCAGTTAAAACATTCTTCACTCTAGATAACCATTTGATCTAAAAAATAAAGAATTCAGATCACCCATTCTCAAGGTATGATTATAATAAATATGTGACCTTAATTGGAAGACTTTTTATGATGTATCTTGTCTCTCTGAGGTTGTGCTTCTTCCTCCCAAATGCTATGAAAATGTTATGTTCCCTCAATGTTCATGCAAAGAAAGTATTCCTTTTAACATTGAGCCATAAATAAAATAAATAAGACATTTCTGACAGACATGAAAATTAGTAGAGTGGGATTGAGAAATAATATACACGAAGAACAGAATGCTTCAAGCACAAAGGGCTTTAGGGAACATTTAGAGATCAAGCCATCCAACCCAATGTTTCTAATTTCCAGATTAAGGAATTGAAATTTCGTTAGTGGAGAGTAGGTAGCTTCCTGAAAACTAGTTTGTATGTAATCAGTATTAGGCCTTATAATCTTAAGTACAACCAAAAGAGCAAAATCTTTACTTGAAAAGTACATCACAAAAATCTTTCTCCATAATCTCTCTTTCTTTTCTTTAAGCATTATTGTTCATTGATGTGACTCTACATATAAGGGTATAAAAGAAAAACTGGTTGAACCTTCCCTGTCTGTATGATTAGAAAAAAGTATTTCAACTTTTGTTCACAGTGACTGTTTTTTTTTTACCGTAAGTTGCTGCATAGTGTATTTTTAATCCATGATTCTAATAGTCTTAAGAATACTCATAACATTTATTGACATAATTAACTATATATTTTACTTTTGCAAAATCAGAATTGGAGATTTCTTATGTGGATCCTGAGAAACTTAACAGAAGAGCAAGAGGGAGGGGAAGGAAAAAAAAAGTTAGAGAGGGAGGGAGCCAAATCATAAGAGACTCTTAAAAACTGAGAATAAACTGAGGGTTGAAGGGGAGTGGGAGGGAGGGGGAAAGTAGGTGATGGGCACTGAGGAGGGCACCTGTTGGGATGACCACTGGGTGTTGTATGGAAACCAATTTGACAATAAATTTCATATTAAAAAAATAAAAAAAAAGAATTGGAGATTTCAAGGTTGAAGAGATGATTGAAAGAATAGTACAAGCCTTAATTCCCAATACATATTGGCACTGAATACCAAGGGCAGGAATCATATTTAACTTATTGTACATTTTTAAAATACTGGGGATGCTGGGAAGAACATAGGAAAAGCAGTGAGAGCTTTCAAGTGTTCAGGTAGAACGACTCATAATTCACCTTTGTGAACTTAGAAGAGCCTGAAATACTATCACTATATGATGATCCCTATCAAAGGGTAACATTAAAAAGTTCTAAAATTCAGAGTAAATGAAACACAAAACCAATAGTTGTATCGATATGTCAGGGGAAACAGGCAGGAGTCATTTTGACATGGAACCATATGCAATTGTTTGTATATTGCTTTTTCTCCCCCTAGAGACATTCTGGCTTCCTTCCCATTGGTCAAGTCTCTTGGCTCATTTGTAAACTTAAATTTTATCCAGGGAAAGCCTTTCATGTCTATTTATATCACATTCTGCTTTCATTTGGTTTATTTAATGATTTATTAAATGCATTAAGCACAGCGAAATTTCCTATGAGAGTAGGAACATATGAATAAAATTATTTTAAAATTATGTTTATGTTGTGATTTATAGAATTGCAAATTGTCAAAGACATAAGGGATCATGGTAAAGTAGCACACAGTTGCTTGGAGCCCACACATTACTCTAAGAACTCACTTGAAAGCTGGTAATTTCCCTGAAATAGCCCATAGGGGAAGTATATGCAAGGCAGCTCACAGCACACGGTTTGAATAGATGTGCCTATACAGTGAAATGGCAAAACGAGGAAGGTATTAATAGAGAATATGAATACAGGGGCAACTTCTTAACTTGACTCAGAGTCTGACCCCATTTGTATCAATTTTTTATTGTCTATCTTCTTGAAAGGAGGGAGAAATTTTACTCAGGACCAAATGCTTGCCTGTTGAAAGTGTGAGCTAATGGATGTATCATGTAAAGGTCAATACAAATGCATACCTCTTTCATTGTTTGATGGATTTAAAAAGTTGTAAAACAACATTTGGTAGCCAAATCACTTGTATAGACTGTGAACAAGTCACTTAACTTTTCTGTGTATCAGTGTCTTCAGACAATTATTAATTTAACAAATAATGATTATCTACTGAGTGTAAAGCATTTTCCTAGTCTCTGTGGTGGAGGAGTGGAGTGAATGATGAGAGGTAATCCTGGAAGGGTATGCACGTGCCAGATTTTAAAGGACCTTGTTTGACATACTAAACAGGACTTAGCCCTTTTAGTTGGTTACGTGTCATTAAAAGTTTCTAGTCAAGAGCGGAGCACGATTAAGCCTGGCTCTTAGAAATAACACTGTGACAGTAGTATACAGGATGGATGGGAAGAGGACAGACGTAGACCCAGGTAGAAGACAATGGTAATTAATTGGACTGGGGACAATGGTAACCTGAACAATGGCCATGTCAGTGGTGATGGAGGGAAGGGATAGGTCTGAGAAATTGTAAGGGAGTTCAATGGGTAGCATTTATGATTGATTAGATGTGGAAGCTAAGAAGCAACATGACCTGATAGTGATTGATAAGATGCTGGAATGATTGATGGTAATTTCTGCCTTGTACAAATTGGGCATATGTGGAACTTCTATAACCTCAGTTCACTTTTATACCAATAAAAGTAACTGTTAAAGAAGATTGCTACCTTTCTTTATCTAGGTATACATGTAAAGCAATAAAGTACATTTTCAAAATATATATTTAATGCAAGCAAGGTTAAAAACTGGTTTCTGTTGTTTCAATGTTGCTAATAAATAGCTTGAGGAAACTGGTATAAATTGCCAATCTTTATCGTTCATATTTACAGGAATATCCTGCATGTCTCCATGGAAATGAGGAACAGACCTTATAGAAAATTTCATACAAAGCTTTGAGGTCTACCATGACATGACTTGATAGACTAGGGCAACTGAAAATCCAGTTTCTAACTCTAGAGAGCAAATGTCAAAAGATAGAATTGATAAATACTTGACTTAAACTAATTCCTTGAATATCTAGCCATGCATTTCATGTCATCTATCATTGTGGTTTCTCAGCACTTAGAAATATGAGCCCTGAATAAAAATGTTAGGGACCACCTGCCTTCATGGCAGTATTCCAAGAATCTGCAGCCTAATTTATGCTTACCACTAGCAGAAAATGTAGACGGCTACCTTCTAGTTGGCATTCCAAGATCCATCTTTCTAAGGAGAGCATTGCAAAGAAACTAATTTTATGTTAAGGCAGATATAATAGAGCGTACTTCTTGTACCTGGTGACCTAGAATTAGGTTTAGGATCTGAGGAGGCACGTAGAACCAGAGGGGAATCAGGTAAGGTAGGCTCATTATAGATATCTCCCAACATCTCTGTTAGTAATTTGACTTTGGAGTATAACACAA
Source organism: Panthera tigris (assembly GCF_018350195.1). Classification (NCBI taxonomy): domain Eukaryota; kingdom Metazoa; phylum Chordata; class Mammalia; order Carnivora; family Felidae; genus Panthera; species Panthera tigris. The sequence continues at coordinate 167,649,301 of NC_056667.1, forward strand.
TATGTTGGTGATGAGGTAACCTAATAGTGAAGCAGAACAGGAGTATTGCATTTCAGTCTAGAAGAGTTAAGTAACATGAGAGTAATTTCTTTTTGTTTAATAGTAGTTGTTTATTTGAAAGTTGACAATTTTTTTGCCATTTTTTTTCTGATAACTGTGACTTACCTCCTGAATTGTTATGGTGCAAAGTAAAAAGAAGACACAGCCCCTAACCAATAAAGTACGAAGCTCTGTTTGTAAGATACAAATATCACCGACTAAAAATGGAAAATAAAGACTGATATATGACAATTGTTTATTATTTCAAATAATTATACTGTCAAAATTAATCAAATTTTCGAGTTTCTTTAATATCACCATGTTTAAAATTTACAACATATCACAGTGGTTAGTGGATGGGATTAAATTAGGAACTGGGCGGGGGGGAGGGTGCCTGGGTGGCTTAGTCGGTTGGGTGTCTGACTTCAGCTCAGGTCATGATCTCATGGTTCATGAGTTCGATCGAGCCCCACATCAAGCTCTGTGCTGACAGCTCAGAGCCTGCAGCCTACTTTGGATTCTCTGTCTCCTCTCTCTCTGCCCCTCCCCTGCTTGTGCTCTTTCTCTCTCAAAAATAAATAAATAGACTTAAAAAAATTAGGACCTAGGACCAAACTTCAGTAAATGATTGTTGGTTAGTACTGGTGCTGGTGGTAGTAGTAAATATGCGAGGAGTAGAAGAAAGGGAGTAGGAAATCCTTCCTTGTCCCACAAAATACTGAAGTGGATTATTTCTAAAACATTCAAAATGAGAAGTAGGAAAAAGGAATCAGGATTTTTCTTAGTATTTGGTGGGGAGGGAAAGGAAAATCAGAGACAATATGTGTGTAGATGTATTTGTGCCTGTGCCCGTTTGTATGGGAGGATATGTCTTTGTATATCATTAGGACTAACATAGTTACCTTTTATGCATTTTATGATAACAATGGGTCATGTTTTCAGCAATATATTCCTGAAACGAAACTAGTAATGTGTGGTTCCTTGTTTGATCCTCTGACAAAAGCCCAAGTCTTAATAATAGACATTCAGTGAAGTTGTCCACAAAGAACAAAGTTCGTGCAGTTCAACTATGTAGCCTTTTCCTGGTCCAGTTCATTGATTTAAGGAAGTACTTATAGTAAGTTAAGAGATAGATGCAGCCATCTTATTTTAAGACAATATTTTCAGTTGACATTTAATGAGAGCAGATTTGAGCTCATCCTCTGAAAAAGGATAGCTTCATGCACTTTGGGAACAAAGGAACAATTGGGAAGATTGGCGTCCTTGTGATAATGTAAGAAAGTCACCCAAAATCCTCAGAAGATTACTCAATATTAAAGACTTTTAATAATCATGGCAAAGAAAAATTACTTGTCCTTCGGCTTAGTTTCTTTAAAAAAAGTTTTAAAATTGCAAAATAGTTCTTTCTAATTTTTTTCTGATTTATGGGTTGCTTCATTAAATTGAATATGTAATATGTATTACTGAATACATATCAGCAATAATCGAATATGGCTTCAGAATCTCAACATGAGATGACTGGGGTACATCATCAAAACTGCTGAAGGCCAGAAAATCTTGATTACGTAAGTAGCAGTGCTGTATGTTGAGAATTACTAAATTGTTGTTTTGGAGAAGATTGGGCAAAATGGAATAAAGACTGGAGAAGCAGCAATAAATATATTTCTTTCATTCTTTTATTTAAATGAAAAGACATCCATGTCAAATAACAACAGTATGAAAACATGCTATGACTCCTAGAAATTACTTTTTACTAGAGTTATAACTAAAAAAAATTTTGAGATAGCAAAAGACATAAATAACTACTCTACTTTTTGACTGGTGCCCATTGAACTAATGTAAACTCTGTTCCCTCATAGATCTTGCTTGTTTTAATGAGGGTGGTTTTCTTTATTCAGTACTGAATGATTAGTAATCAGGCATGTTGGTCAAGAGCAAGGTTGAACAATTAAAGAGAATAGGAAAGGATTTCCTAAATCTACTTTATTTATGCCTATAAAAAATACAGATTAAGTCATCATTCCAGCCTACTGGTTTAGAATGGGGACTGGGAAGAACGTCGCTGGGGATCTGTATTTTTAACAAGTATGCCATATGATTCTTGAAATCAGACAAATCTCAAGACAACAAACTAAACCAATCCTTCTAAGAAACATTTTGGAGATGGCCTTTGCTTTAGAAATTCATTGCCCCCACATCTCTACTCTCTCATCTTTTAGAACCACAGAACAATCCATATATTCCCATGCAAAATATCATTGCTAACAATTGGTGTACTTTTTCCTCCTGCTCAAAGAATTCATTCAGATTACTGTCTGCATAGGTCTCTGCTATTTTTTATCATACTAGCCTTGGTGAGTACATTTTTCACCCACAATTCCTGTGGACTCGGATTTACGTTGCTAAGCAGTACATTTAGCTTTAGGGAAATATAGAAGATTAAAATCTGGTTAATTCTGGTTTTGTACAATTAATACATTGAGGTATGCCCATTATTTTCCCCCTTAAAAAATGGATATAAGACATAAGTTTTTGGGATTAATTGCCCAAACTGCCTTCTTCTTGTATCTTTCTATGTACTTTCAGGCACCAAAGAGTTACTTCTTGGTTTCTAGTTTAGTTTTCACATTCTAAGATTTTTTTAGTAAAAGGTATGATAATATTTTAATATGGAATTTAAACATCACTAGCAGACCATTCATTTAGACCACGACCAACCCAATAGGATGCTTCCAAGGGCTGAATTAGCAAGCAGTGTTGTAGGCATGCTAAAGTCTCATCGCTCTTACACACAAAAACACAAACTGAAGTGTTTTCTTCTTCAAAGTGATTTTTCTGTTAAAGATCTACTTTAAGTAATCTTAAAGTAATCTTTGTCCATGCAAAGAAGAAAATTTAATTTTTACAAAATAATTACAAAATGCTTTGTAAAATAGTGTCAAGGGAACAAGACATACCTCATATCTTTATTCCATAACATATTCCTTTAATGTAGGTGTGCTCAGTTCTTAATTGTTTTTTATCTGCTTATTCATAGTGAGGATTACCTCATTCTTCTTTTAGCTAATTTTATTTAGTATTAATTAAGAGTGAAAATAGCTAGTCATTCAGTCACTCAATATCTTCTTGCCTTGTGACCCAACAGTTTTCACTCATAAAAGATCATATTTCATATAATTTTCCAAATTATAATTACTTAATATATGAATTCTGAGTCAAAATGGCAATTTTTAAAGTCTGATTTTGAAGTTGAGACATATCTTATAGCAAAAAGATACAATATATTCTTGTGAAAGACAGTCCTTCTGTAGACCAGCTGCCCCATATCCTTGAATACTCAGTCAAAATCATTTCAGCAGTGTATTCCTGGAAAAGAGTGCAGGGATTTATACGGAAACATTACCATTTATTGTTTAACACACACTTTCACAGTGAGGGCATCATATTCAGGAGGGTGACTTGGTGTCAAATAATGAATCTTTCAATCTTTTGTATTTGTGATTTTCAAATCCACATACTTCCACATGTGACTTTAGTGCAATGCTATTTGGCTTTTAGTATTTCTTTTCCAAAGATATGGAACGCCTTAATCAAGAGGATCCTTGACACATAGCCACCTGACTGCAGGGGAAAAAATCCTCCAACCCACAGAGGTGAGAACTTTTCAGGTTATTTGGTTTCATTTGATTGAATGGGATAATCTCCCTCAGAGTTGATGCGGTCATACTTCATAAAATAAGTGGCACAAAAAGGTAGCAATACAGCAATGCAGAATGTCAAAACTTCAGTGATAAATGTTTCTTGTGGCAGTGACCCTTTATGAATTTTAAAATTGAATTTAAGACCCCTTTTTGTCATTCTCCTTATTTTAAATCTGGGTGGATAATTCTGCCCCTTGAGTCAAAGTGTTTTATTATATGACAAAATATTTTAATCATGTGTTTTTGAGCCCAAATATATCCTAAAAAGGGATTGTAGGAGTGATGGCATAAGATGCTATTTGCTGGAGTAACTCTTGTAAAACAAATGATTTTTCTTATCTTAGACCATATCAGTTTCAGAATATATATGTTAAAGATATCCAGAATATGTGTGTGCATACATATGTTTGTTTATAATATGTAGTTAATAAATTTACTTGAATTTTTCTTTACCAAAGGGAACAGAATAAGCTATGTTTGTGTTTGAAAATATTAAATATCCAGGGGTGCCTGGGTAGCTCATTTGGTTAAGCGTCAGACTATTGGTTTTGGCTCAGGTCATGATCTCATGGTTTCTGAGGTAAAACCCCATGTATAGGGCTCTGTGCTGACAGTGCAGAGCCTGATTGGGATTCTCTCTCTCTCTCTGCCCCTCCCCCTGCTTGCACTTTCTCTCTCTCTCTCTCTCTCTGTTCTCTCTTTCTATAAAATAAATAAATAAACAACAAAAAGAAAATATTGAATATCCAAAGAGCAACATTAATCATAAAAACTGAAGTTGTACTTTTGTTTATTATTTTAAATAAGTATATTATGGAGAAATACATATTTTTTTATTTTTACTTTTTAAAGTTTACTTATTTTTGAGAGAGAGATAGAGTGTGTGAGTGGGGCAGAGACAGGGAGACAGAGAATCCCAAGCAGGCTCCCTGCTGTCAACACAGAGCCCAGTGTGGGGCTTGAACCCTTGAACCATGAGATCATGACCTGAGCCAAAATCAAGAGTTGGATACTTAACTGACTGAACCATCTAGGTGCCCCTGAGAAATACATATTTTTAAAAACTGAATATTTTATAGCATTAATTTCTTAATTAATAGACCCAATCTATAAAACCTTATTATTCCCAAGACGTTCTAATAAAAGTAAATTGTCATTCAGTTGAGCCACCATTTATTAATAATTGTTCATGTGAAGAAACTATATGAGATGCAAATATGAATAAGATACCATATTTAGGAAAGTAAATTATACAGCAAAAATTATACAAAACTGTACAAAAAATTATACTTTTTAATAAAAAGTATGAAAAGTTTATAAAAGCTATATTTTATAAAATATAACTTATATTATATATATTTATATTTTTATAAAATAATCATATTTTATAAAGATTATAAAAATTATTTTTTATAAAATTTATACAAAAATTGCACCTGATCTTTCTGAAAATTTTTCTAAGAATGAACATAATATCATATATTTCTTTTTCTCTCAAAATGAAAGCGTCTTTGATTTTTCTCCTGATAATAAAGCAAATACATGTCCATGATAAAAATAATTGAAGCAAATACTGCTCTGTGTAGGAAAGGGAACCTGAGCCTTCTTGGGCCTCTTTATCTTTCAATCCTCTCCCTGCCGCCCACTCTCTGCTCCAGAAATCTCATTCCACAAAGGTAATAAAAGTTTGATGCATATATATGCATGTCTACATGAGTACGTGTTTGCACATGTGTGTTTTTGCATACATGGCACTTGGTGTATAATTTAGTGCCTGGCATGTGATAAGCACTCAGTAGATGGAAGCTGAATTACAATTAATATTGCATATTTTTTATAACATTTTGTAATTAAAATCTTTTATCTTGCAATATGGCAAAAATTTCTTTTCATATAAAATCATATGGATCTCTGTATATGTTTTAATGGATATTTAGCATTCATTTTATTATTATGTCTTCATTTGTTAACCAAATCCCTCTTTTTTTTATTGAGGTATAATTCACATACAATACTATATTAGTTCCAACTTTACAAAATACTGATTTGATATTTGTATATATTGTGAATTGCTCACCACAGTAAGTCTAGTTAATATCTGTCACCATAAATAATTACTGAATTTTTTTTCTTTTGACGAGAACTTTTAAGATCCACTCTTTTAGCAACTTTCAAATATGCAATACAGTATTATTAACTATAGTCATGATGCTGTATATTACATCTTTGTGACTCATTGATCTTCTAACTGGAAGGTCGTAACTTTTGATTCCCTTCATTCGTTTCACCCACTCCTCGCCCGCCAACCCCTGGCAACCACCAATCTGTTCTTTGTATCTATGGACTTGTTTCTTCTTTTTTTTTTCAGATTCCACCTAAAAGTGAGATCATACAGTATTTGTTCTTCTACGTCTGATTTATTTCAGTTAGCATAATACCCTCAAGATTAGGCACATTGTTGCAAATGACAAAATTTCCTTCTTTTTAAATGACTGAATGATATTCCTCTGTATCTACAGTTAATAAAGCAGGAGTTAGGGGTGCGGATCCCTCATGCAGCTGAAATACCAAGTATAACTTTTGACTCCCTCCAAATTTAACTACTAACAACCTACTTGACTGGAAACTTTCTGGTAACACAAATAGTTGCTTAATGCATATTTTGCATGTTACATTATTATGTACCTTATTCTTACAACAAAGTAATCTACAGAAAAGAAAATGTTAAGAAAATCATAAGAAAGAAAAAATAAATTCACAGAACTGTACTATATTTATTTAAAAAAAAATTGTGTATAAGTGAACTTGTGTAGTTCAAACCTGTTGTCCAAGGGTCAATCGTGTATACTACATTTAATGTATCCATTCATTTCCTGATGGATACTTAGGTTGTTTCCCTACTTTGGCTATTGTAAATAATGCTGCAGTGAAAATGGGCTGCATAGATCTTTTCATGTTAGTGTTTCTGCTTTCTTTGACTAAATACCCAGAAGTGCAATTGCTGGATCATATGGTAGTTCTATTTTTAATTTTTTGAGGAACTTCCACACTGTTTTCCATAGTGAGTGCACCCATTTATATTCCTACCAATAGTTACATCCTCACCAGCATTTATTATCTCTTGCCCTTCTAATAATACCTATCTTAACAGATGTGAAGTGATGTCCCATTTTAGTTTTGGTTTGCATTTTCTTGATAATTTGTGATGCTAAGTGTATTTTCATGTACATGTCAGTCATCTTTATATTTTCTTGGAAAAATAGTTATTCAGATTCACTGCACACTTTTAAAAATTTTTATTTTTTCTTTGCTATTGAGTGATATGAGTTATTTATATATTTTGGATACTAACCCCTTATCAGATACATGATTCACAAATATTTTCTTTCATTCGATAGGTTGCCTTTTCATTTTGTTGATGATTTCCTTTGCTCTGCAGAGCCTTTTAGTTGATGTAGCTCCATTTATTCCTTTCTGCTTTTATTGCCTTTGCTTTTGATGCCAAGTCCAAAAAATCACCACCAAGACTAATGTAGGGAGCTTACTGCCTATGTTTTCTTCTATGAGTTTTATGGTTTCAGGTCTTACGCTCAAATCTTTAATCCATTTTAAGTTAATTTTTGCATGTGGTTTAAGATAGTGATCTAGTTTCATTCTTTTGCATGTAACCGTTCAGTTTTTCCAATAGTATTTATAGAAAAGACTGTTCTTTCCTCATTGTATATTCTTGTCTCATTTGTCATAAATGAATTCACCATCTATTCACAGATTTATTTCTGGGCTCTCTAGTCTATTCCATGATCTAAGTGTCTGTTTTTATGCCAGTACCATACTCTTTTGATTACTATAGCTTTGTGATAGGTTTTGAAATCAGGGAACATGATGCCTCTAGGTTTGTTCTTGTTCCTCAAGATTACTTCAGCTATTTGGGGTCTTTTGAGGTCGCATACATATTTTAGAATTATTTGTTCTATTTCTGTGAAAAATGTCATTGGAATTTTGGTAAGGATTGCCTTGATTCTGTAGATTGCTTTGGGTAGTATGGACATTTTAACAACATCAATCCTTCCAACCCATGAGTACAGAGTATCTCTTTATTTGTGTCTTCTCCAATTTCTTTATCAATGTCCTATAGCTTTCAGAGTACAGGTCTTTAATCTCCTTGATTAAATTTGCTTCTAGGTATTTTATTCTTTTTCATGCTATTGTAAATGGGATTTTCACTTCCTGATAGTTTTTAGTGAATAGAAATGGAACATATTTCTGTATATTGATTTTGGATACTGCAACTTTACTGAATTTCTTAGTTCTAACAGTTTCTTCAGTGGAGTCTTTAGTTTTCTATATATATTATCATGTCATATGCAAATAGTGACAGTTTTACTTCTTTCTTACCAATTTGAAAGTCTTTTATTTCTTTTTCTTGCCTATCTGCCCTGGCCTGAACTTCCAATACTATGTTGAATAAAAGTGGAGAGAGTGGACACCCTTGTCTTCTTCCTGATCTTAGAAAAAAATCTTTTAGCTTTTCACCCTTGACTATGATGTTAGCTGTGGGCTTGTCATATATAACATTAATAGGTTAAGTTACTTTCCTCCTATAGCTATTTTGTTGAATTTTTTTTACCATAAATTGATGTTGAATTTTGTCAAATGCTGTTTCTGTACCTATTGTGATGATCATATAATTTTCCCCCTTCCTTTGGTTAATGGGGTGTATCACATTGATTTATGAATGTTGAACCATTCTTACCTCCCTGGAATAAATCCACTTGATCATTGTGTATGATCCTTTTAATGTATTGTTGAATTTGGTTTGCTAAAATTTTGTTGAGGATTTTTGAATCTATGTTCACCGGGGATATTGCCATGTAATTTTCTGTTCTGGTGGTATCCTTGTATGGGTTTGGTATCAGGACAATGCTGGCTTCATAAAATGAATTTGAAAGTATTTCCTTTTACATTTTTTTGGAAGAGTTTGAAGACTCATCTTTCTTCTTTGAATATTTGGTAGAATTTATCAGTGAAGGCTTCTGGTATTGGACTTCTGTTTGTTTTTAAATTACATTCAGTTCCATTACTAGTAGTCTGCTCAGATTTTCTATTTCTTAATGATTCAGTCTAGGAAGGTAGTATGTTTATAGAAATTTATCCACATCTTCTAGATTATTCAGTTTGTTGGCATATAAATTTTCATAATAGTTTCTTGTGATCCTTTGTTTTTCTGTGGTATTAATTGTAACGTCTCCTCTTTCATTTCTGATTTTATGTATTTGAGTCCTTATTTTTTACTAGTGAATCTAGCCAGAGTTTTGTCAATTTTGTTTGTTTATTTATTTAAAAAAAATTTAATGTTTATTTTTGAGGGACAGAGAGAGAGAGAGAGAGAGAGAGAGAGAGAGAGACAGAGTGTGAGTGGGGGAGGGGCAGAGAGAGAGGGAGACACAGAATCTGAAGCAGGCTCCAGGCTCTGAGCTGTCAGCACAGAGCCCGATGTGGGGCTCGAACTCATGAACTGTGAGATCATGACCTGAGCCAAAGTCGGACGCTTAACTGACTGAGCCACCCAGGCACCCCTATTTATTTGTTTGTTTGTTTTTTTTTTACAGTTCAACAATTATTTATTGAGAATTCACTGAGAGCCAGATTGTTCTTGCTTTTCCTGTTCCCTCCAATTCTTTTTGTCACAGGTTTGAGGAAAACAATTAGCCCCCTATAGAGTCATTAAAAAAAAGATAAGTTAGGGAGCAATATATTAAATTTCATTTAGTGGTGTTCCTCAAGTTTCATTAGAATCATTATTTGTCTTGTACCTTATACAGTAGTTGATTTCTGGGTGCATTTGAGTGTTCACTCAAATGTTGGTTTATTCCATTGTCACATCCTGGAATAGTACAACCAGTCCTTATTTATGTCCAAAATGCATTCCTGGGAACCACACCATATAGAGATCTGTGGTAACACAAATCACTTTCCCCTTTAAGAATAGAGTCATACCTGAGGGTCATACTCCTTTTCCAGCTTTTTTACACTTAAATCTAATTCATCTGTTCCATCCAAATTATTCTGATACATTTATTCTTTCAGATAAACAATATTCTCTTACTATTTTTTCTTAAATTTTGGTTACAATTAATAATATGTATAGATTAATTTGTAGAGGATATTTTATCAATTTTTGTCTTCCTGCCCTTTACAGAAATATGGTATGCTTTTCCATGTATTTAAGTTTGCCTTTATATCCTTCCAAACAACTTACCAGTTCTTTATATGCTGCTCATATATTTCTGAAATCATACAATATCTTTGCAGATATCCCTGACAAAACTCTTGGGAAGAATTGCCTTTGGTTACATTGCTCACCACTGAACAAATCACCATGGTCAAGGGAAAGTAGCATTTAAGCTCGGTGAGGAACTCCACTGAGGCCCGGGAAAGAGTAGGTGCACAGGTTGGTGGTACACGAACCCAAATGATACAACTGAGCAGAATTGCTGTGGATGAACTTGGAATAGAGTTAAAAAAAATAAAAGAGAGAGAGAGACAGAGAGAAGTTACATAGACAAAACTATGCTCTTAAAGAACCAGAGAATAGCCATTATATATTTTTAGGTAATTTATTCAGACTTTGATATAATTACTTGATCTGTCATTGTAGATAATCTGAGCATAGACAATAGATCTAGATAGGATTATAAACATTCTGTATTTCCTACATATTTCAAACCATAATGCAACAGAAATGTGAATTCTGTGGAACCAAAAAGTAAGAGAAGACTTTTATACCAATTTTTTCTTCCTTCCTGTAAACTATGATTAATCTAACGTACTCGCTCCATCCCCATCTATGCACTTTAATACCAACCCCTCCTTTTCCTGTCCACCTTGGTAATCATCACTTGTGCCTCCCTTGTCTCATGAAAATTTAGCAAACCAGAATAAAGAAACCTAGAATGTCACAGCAAATCAATGCTTTAGAAAGGTGTGTGCCACGTATTATTTGAAAGAATGCATCTTTTCCCATTTTAATCTCTATTTTATGTAATGTTAACTTTTGCTGTGTGTGTGTGTGTGTGTGTGTGTGTGTGTGTGTATGTGTGTGTGTGCGTGCATGTGTGTTTACTTGGCTTGGAGAAATACAAGAAAAAGATTTTCAAATTTCTTTTTTATCTTGTTCTCATGCATGATCTTTCTCTATTTGTGCTTCTGTGTCATATTTTTGTTACGCGAAACTGCTCTGGAAATTTTCATGAGGACACGTTTTAATTATAGGATTCAAATCCAGTACCACTTGGGGCTGTAAATATGTGTCCAGACACTTAGGATAAGAAGTAAAAATTAAATCAATATTTTAATTTCCATCTTGAGTCAGCCATAGCAATGAAGAGAACAAATGATCTAATGACTAAGGTTTAAACTAGGTTACTATTAGTGGTTAATTGCTTTTCCATGGAAATAAAAATGATTCATGTTAATCTGTAAATTAATTTCTACAGATCTGCAGTGATACATTGATACTTCTGAATCATGTCTGAGGTATTTTGCTTGTGTTTAACCATAAACTAGGAACTTAAGGCAGGTAGTGGTTTACAGAAGAAAACCATTAACTAACATATATTGATTTATAAGACTCCTGTTTCTATCCTGCAGGGGATATGAACTAATAAAAGTTTAATTTCCAGTATGTTTTATAGCTATAAAAATATTTATCACTTAGCTGTGTGTATTTGAAGTTGTGCTACCTCAAAATACAAGAGAGAACTCCAAAATACTTTCCCCTAAGAGGAAAGGGGATGTGTATGCATGTGTATGCATGTGTCCCTAATACGCATGCATACATGTCCCTAATACATGTGTCCCTAATACACATGCATACACATACAAACTCCCTCACCTCACTATCAACATTCTTCACCACAGCGAAGAATCAATTTGTTATAATTGATGAACCCACCTAATACATCTAACGCCCATAGTTTACCTTAGGGTTCACTCGACATTGTATAATTTATTGGATTTTGACTAATGTATAATGATATGTATCTACCATTGTAATATCATACAGATTAATTTCATTGCCCTAAAAATCATCTGTGCTCTGACTATTCATCTCTCCTTTCTCCCTAACCCCTGGCAACTATTAATCTTTTCATCGTCTCCATAGTTTTACCGTTTCCAGACTGTGTTATAGTTAGGATTATATAATATGTAGTCTTTTCAAATTGGCTTCTAAGTTTCCTCCATGCCTTTTCATGGCTCAATTGCTTATTTTGCTTCATCAGTGAATAATATTCTATTATCTGGATGTACCACAGTTTATTCGCTCACCTACTAAAGGACATCTTGGTTGCTCTCAGGTGTTAGCAATTATAAATAAAGTTTTACAAAACATCCATGTGTATGTGCAAATTTTTGTGTGGAGACAAATTTTCAGTTCATTTGGGTAAATACTAAGGAACAGGATTGCTCGATTACATGGTAATAGCATGTTCTGTTTTGTAAGAAAGGGCCGAACTGTCTTCCAAAGCAGTTGTATCATTTTTCATTCCCACAATCAATGACTGAGAGTTTGAATTGAACCATGTGCTTGTCAACATTTAGTGTTGTCAGTGTTTTGGGTTTTGCCATCATAATAGTTATGTAGTGGTATCTCATTGTTTTAATTTGACATTCCCTAGTGACATATCATGTTGAATATGCCGGCTATGTATCTTGTTTGGTGAGGTGTCCATTCAGGTTTATATCATTCTTCAACTGGCTTCTTCATTTTCTTCTTGTTGAATTTGAGAGTTCTTTGTTTACTTTGGATAACAGTTCTTCATCAGATATGGTGTCCTTTGAAAATATTTTCTCCCACTGTGGCTAGTTTTGTTTTTAATTCTCTTGAGGTTTTATTTTTAACACTGTCACAGATTTATTCTTTTTGTCAGTTTTTACTGTCATTGAAATGGGTTCACAGGAGAGAGGTGAGATAAATATAGGCATTCGGTTGATTATTTTAAACCAAAAGTCCAGTTCCTTTTTAACAATTAATAAGAAAAAATACTCCTTTTAGAGATATTTGTTTATTTAAACTCATTTTGTTTGTGTCATCATTTATTGAAAGCTTTACTCTGAGCCATATTCAGTGATAACTGCTTTATATACATTTTCTTATTTAATCCTCATATAATCCTCAAAGACAGGCATTACTATTCTCTTCTTAGAGAAAGAAAACTGATGTTCAGGAAAGCTAAACAATTTCCCCATTTATATGGCTAGTAAATGATGGATTTGAGAGCTAAACCTATAGCTGACGTGCCAGAAGCTATGCTCTAACAACTTCATACTGCCTCCCTATTCTCTTTCTAAATTAATATCGCCATGATCCATTTAGTCTATCTGGTACATTTATCTGCAAACACTTATTATTATTGCCTGTGATGAGCCGGATACCTTTTCAGATGCTGAGTTTATATAGATGAACATTCATTCATTCTGCATCCATTCTTATCCCTGAGGGGCTCCGAGTCCAAAGGAAGGTTGACAAGCAGACTGCTAAAGTACAGTACAGCGGATACAGTACAAACAGTCCTGTGGTAACCTAGAGGCTGAGTGTTTATGACAGATTAGCCCATCAATATTCAAGATTAAGGTAAAGAGGAAGGAAATATATTCAAATAATTTTTATTATTTTACACATAGGGCAGAGAAAACATTGTATTTGATTTGGCCTGATTGCAAGTACTGGAACTTCAGACCCACCACAGCCATCTGCAATATTCCTCTAGGCACACATCATTCCCTTACAAAAAGGTGATGCTCGTGAACGCCATTCAAACCAGTAGGAGTATATAGAGGATAGGTGATGGTGCTTTTCTCTTGTTTCCATTTTAAGAAAATTCACTTGATCATGAGGAAGCAGTTAGATTCTTTTTAGGGGATCACACCGAAGTATTAGTTTCCCCACCATTTTTCTGAGTCTGAATATTACTCTATTAACAAATGACAATTCCTGAAATATTCAACCTAGCTTTATACTTTTTTTTTTGGAAAACAGCCAGGAAAACACTCCTTAATCCCACAGGCAACCTAAAACTTTCAGAGTCAGTTCCTGCCTTAAATATTCTGAGAGTACATGTCATTTTTTTTTAAGATGAAGGGGAAGTAAAAATACCTCACAGTACCAAAGATCACAGAAATGTGTCATATTCACACTGTCAGAGTGAGAATTATGCCCTCATTACAGCTTTTCTTTGGAAACAATCTGACTTTCTAATAGACATTTATAGACATTTTAAGTTATAGAAGTTAGTGATATTGTAGCTGAGAAGGAAGATTCAATGACTTTCCAATAGGGAAATTTATAATGTATAAAAACATAAATGAAGACGAATTTTGTGTGTGTAAAATTGACATGCGGGTAAGTATTTTCACAAGGTCATCAGACTTAAAAGATAATTTAAAAAATTAATTTGGAACCCTGGTTTCTATGACAGGAATAGAAATGATTCATATAGGGGCGCCTGGGTGGCGCAGTCGGTTAAGCGTCCGACTTCAGCCAGGTCACGATCTCGCGGTCCGTGAGTTCGAGCCCCGCGTCAGGCTCTGGGCTGATGGCTTGGAGACTGGAGCCTGTTTCCGATTCTGTGTCTCCCTCTCTCTCTGCCCCATCCCCGTTCATGCTATGTCTCTCTCTGTCCCAAAAATAAATAAAAAAACGTTGAAAAAAAAAATTAAAAAAAAAAAAAAAAGAAATGATTCATATATTTGATATTATGAGGTAACTCAGATTTCTTGAACTATTAAAAAATTTCAGGGTACCTGGGTGACTCAGTTTGTTAGGCATCTGACTTTGACTCAGGTCATGATCTCATGGTTTGTGAGTTCAAGTCCACGTCGGGCTCTGTGCTGACAGCTCAGAGCCTGGAGCCTGCTTCAGATTCTGTGTGTCTCCCTCTCTCTCTTCCCCTTCCCTGCGTGCACTCTATCTCTCAAAAATAAATAAACATTAAAAATTTTTTTTTAAATTTTACTTAAAGAAAATGGACCAATCTCATAGGAGTACATAGCAGCTATTAGAATGCTAACAGTCTTGGAAGCCAGTTTAAGAATCGTGTGTAGTAACACATACAACCTGGGATTATTTTGTTTGTGCACATTGATTTCGTTTAACATTAATTCACAAGACATACATGGAATCCTGCTTCTTTAGTAAAGTTCAACATAGAGTTTAAAAATTATAGAATGTCCTTTCTGTTAGGATCTGACAAAGATCTTGGGATTAGTGAGGTGTTGGACTCTGAAGAGAGAAAGAAACAAAGCTTGGGGGAAAAGAAGCAAAAACTCAAATCACTTATTTCTTTTCTTTTAGGCTGATGTGGAAAAAAACTGGAGAGGAAGTTGAAAATGGGCAGTTGTGAAACATGTATGATATCAGTCATTTGCACAAGTAACTTATCTATGAGAAATTAGAAGATTTTTATAATTCTAATTAAATTCCTTAGTTGTAAGTCTATATTTTTTAAAACACAAATAAATAAGATGTGTGGCTAGGAGGATTCAACCTCATGCCACATGCTTGTTTGTGTGGCATAAAGTGAAACCAGCCGGCCTCAACAGCCCCGGGAGTTACGTGTGGTAACTTGAGCAAACCACACTTGGGTAACAAAAGGATGTCAAAGGGGTTAGAAAGCAAAATTAATTTACACCCTTGCCCAGCTTTACAGTATTATTGCTAAACAATATCACTCAATGCTATCATAGCATATATTTTCAATATTTCGATGTTTCAATGAAGCCATACCTCTTAGTGACCATCTTAATGGTATAGCAAACCATTTACCTATGCTTTTCCCTCTTCTTGCTCTACATTATCTTCTGGAGTGATCTGATACACACTCATGGCTTCAATGATTGCCTATGTTGCAATACTTCCAAATTTATGCTTTCAGTGTAGCTCCTTGTTGTTTCCATGACATACTGTTTACTGGACATCCTCATTTGGATGTTCCATGTATACCTCAAACATATCCCAAATACACTCATCTTTTCAGGCTTCTCCCTCTTTCCAAGCTCGAGATCGGCTTCCTTTCCTGTGCTCCTGATCTCAACAGATAGTACAATTACCCACCCATACACTCAGACTTGAAAGTAGACCATTATTCTCATTCCTCCCTCCTTCCTACATCCACTGGACCACCAGGACCTGTGCATTCTAACACCTGTGTCTCAAAACTGTCCCCTTCTCTTTGATAGCAATACAATTACAGAAGTTCAGGCCTCATCCAATTTCTCCTGGATTATTGCAACAGTTTTGATTATCGAAAATACGATTTATGTGCAATTTTTCCAGGATTTTCTTACGATGAAGCAGTTATTATTGTGTTATTTATTATACTAAAGCAGATTGTATCCCATGCCTTAGCTTTAAACAAAAGTTTGATCTTGGTCTTCAGCTGTGAATGACTAATTTAGGTGCAAAAATCCTATCCTTGCATATGGCCATACCTGTATATGTGCATTGTGTACACATGACTCCTGGTGATCCCTATTTGAACAATGAAGTCAGCTTTTTTTTAAAGTTTACTTATTAATTTTTGAGAGAGAGACACAGAGAAAGTGAGCAGTGGAGGGACAGAGAGAGAGAATGTGAAGCAGGCTCTTCGCTGTCAGCATGGAGCCCGATGTGGGGTGGAACTCAAACCATGAGATTATGACCTGAGCCGAAACCAAGAGTCAGATACTTAACTGACTGAGTCTTAACCGACTGAGCCACCCAAGCACCTATGAAGTCAGCTTTTTGATGGTTCCCAAAATATGTCATTTGAGAGCTTGATTTCTTTTTTTTAATGTTTACTTTATTATTTTTGAGAGAGAGAGAGAGAGAGAGAGAGAGCGCGAGTGTGAGTGGGGGAGGGGCAGAGAGAGGGAGACACAGAATCTGAAGCAGGCTCCAGGCTCTGAGCTGTAAGCACAGAGCCCACTGTGGGGCTCAAACCCACAAACTGCGAGATCATGACCTGAGCTCAAGTTGGACGCTTAACAGACTGAGCCACACAGGCACCCCAAGGGCTTTGATTTCAATTCCTGCTTGAATCCAATATTACACTGTTTTGATGGCTAAAGAACCATTTTCAACTTATGCAAAAAATGCCAGCTCAAGAAGGAAATAGGTAGGATGCTTAGTGTGTGTGTGTGTGTGTGTGTGTTTTAATTAATAATGTGTTATCCAAGCTGAGGGTCATAGTTCCCAGGAAGCATTTCTTATTGGAGGAGATAGAAAAATAACCCAACACATTTTTTGAGAGTAGAATTTGTACCCCCCACATAAGTAAAATAATCATTGATTTGATATCTTGCTTTTTTTCTTCCAAGATTTTACTTCAAGTTAGTTAACATACAGTGTAACTTTGGTTTCAGGAGTAGAAGTTAATGATTCATCACTTACATATAACACCCAGTGTTCATCACAACAAGAGCCCTCCTTAATGCCCACCATGCATTTAGCCCATCCCCCACCCAACTCCCCTCCAGCAGCCTTCAGTTTGTTCTCTGTATTTAAGAGTTTGTCTCCCTCTCTGTTAGCATCTTATTTTATTTTTCTTTGCCTTCTCCTGTGTTCATCTGTTTTGTTTCTTAATGCTATCTTGTTTTTATTGTTCAATTGGTTATTAGGTTATAATTATATATTTAAAAATTTCTTGTCTAACTTCAAATATGATATTGAAAAACCACAAAAAATACCCCATGATGCTTTAAATATATATGTTCAAATATCCACCGGTAGGCCTGTCAATAGAAATATGACGCTCATTCACAGAGGAGAAAAACTGGAGCCACATAACAGCTCTGCAGTATTCCTAATTGCAAACCAGAGTGAAGAATTTTGAAGTGTTCATGTACAAGACATGCTGGAAGTTCTAATGTAAATTATGAGAGTCCCTAAGTCCTCTGTTTCCTCATCCTCTTACAATATTTTTAATGAATGAAGGACATGCACCTTGTCACAAAAACAAAATATAAAAGAAAAAAAAAATTGAAGGCCACAAACATGGGATACCTGGGTGGCTCAGTCGGTTGAGCATCCAACTCTTGATTTTGGCTCAGGTCATGATCTCATGGTTCATGGGATTGAGCCCCATGTCAGGCTCCACGCCGACAGCATGGAGCCTGCTTGGAATTCTTTCTCTCCCTCTCTCTCTCTCTCTGCCCCTCCCCTGCTTTCTCTATCTCTCTCAAAATACATAAAACACTTTAAAAACAAGCAAACAAAAAGAATGAGGACCACAAATGTGATTATTTAAGTTAAGACCACATCATAATCTTGTTTCTTTATATAAAGGTTGTTTAGTCAGTGACTTGACTTTGCACAGCCAACTTTGTAAAATCGGATTTTCATTAACTTGAAAATAATGCAGTGTAGATAATGTGTTCACAATAGTCAATCATATTCTTAACTAATTGATTGCAGGATAGAAGTGTTATGAGCTATATGAAAACACTGTACACACACACACACACACACACACACACACACACACAGAGAGACTAAATACTTCTAAGTCTGATCTTGAAATTGATCACACTTAAAAGTAGAACCCTGTACCTTCGCATGTTAAATTAAATAGATAATAAGTGAGGTATAGTATATGTGATTTATATATTTCCTTATTTCTTTTAAATATATGCCATTCATATATGACATTAGGTATTTGACTCTTTTATTTAAATAAGTGAAATAATATTTCAATCATTAAAAAACTTGGTTGTCTGATTCCTTGCCTAGTTGAAAACTAAGATTTTGGCATAGATCTGAGATTATTGTTCTGAATATCTTAATCCTCTATGTGAGAAATGTACTATTTTTATTTAAGAAAGTCTATGAAATAACTTCCTGCAGACCAGCCAGTGTTTTAAGTACAAATATATTAACTTAGTTAACAATCCTGACAACCCTATACAGTGGGGACTAATAAAATGCCCAGTTTACAGATGAGGAAGTAGTTTACCTGAAGCCAAACAGCTAAGTGGCAGAATTAGGATCGAAAATTACTACAGAGTCCATGTACCTGTTTGGAAAGGACCGGCGGCCATATCTCAGCAAGTTTCATTTATTAATTTGATGTCAAGGGTGCAAAAAAGATTACCCACACCTTGGTATCTTGGTTGCAGTACATTCAGGGTCCTGGAGTCTTAGCTTCCAGTTGTCACTCTGTGTATGATCCAAGAGTTAGAATCATATCATGCCTGTCCTTCTCCATGGGCCATGTCCACAGAGCGCCTAACCAGCTGGCAATAAAGGGAAAGTTGGCATCAAACAGGAGCCCTCTTCTTCACATGACACAGAAATGATCCTTTTGTTATCTTTGACTGACTCCACAGTTGCCGTGGTATTTGATTAACTATGGTTACAAACTGGGTTTTGTGTTAAGTCTGACTGTTGTGATTCTTTGAAGTCTCTTCTAGAACTGGAGATTTGAGTATCTGTATCTATTGCCCTCATTAACGATGAAAATTTGTGAGTTTATCTAGCTATGGGTCATGACAGATTGGTGTTTAAGCTTGCTTCTTTGACAAGAGATTGAGGACTATTCTTTTTTTTTTAATTTTTTTTAAACGTTTATTTATTTTTGAGACAGAGAGAGACAGAGCATGAACAGGGGAGGGGCAGAGAGAGAGGGAGTCACAGAATCTGAAACAGGCTCCCGGCTCTGAGCTGTCAGCACAGAGCCCGACGCGGGGCTTGAACTCACGGACCATGAGATCATGACCTGAGCCGAAGTCGGATGCTTAACCGACCAAGCCACCCAGGCGCCCCGAGGGCTATTCTTGATTACTACAAGATGTTATTCACTGTTTTCTAGAATTTAAGTTAAAAAGTTTAGTTTCTTCTCTGGGTAGTGAAAATAAATGTTATATTCTTTTTCACAAACTTGGGGAGCACAGAATAGACTTCTTTGGCTATTAGTGAAGACTCCTTATGCTATATATAAGGGAAAACAGAGTTTCAAAGGACAATAACTATACTTAGTATGTAACTTGATTTTCTCAGTTTATTGAACTTTGAATAATACCACTTAAGTGAGTGTTCAGATTTAAATTACTCCTTCCTCTTGAATTGCTGCTCAAATACCCTGACATCACTACATGTATTATGCCAGAAAGTGAAGAGCCCTAAAAATTGCCTCAGAAGTTTTATTTCTTTGTATTATAACTTTTTTTAATTTTTAACTTCTTTAATGTTTATTCATTTTTGAAAAATAGAGACAGAGCAAAAGCAGGGGTGGGGTAGAGAGAGAGAGGGGGACACAGAATCTGAAGCAGGCTCCAGGCTCTGAGCTGTCAGCACAGAGCCTGATGTGGGGCTCGAACCCACGAACCGTGAGATCATGACCTGAGCTGAAGTCGGAAGCTTAACCGACTGAGCCACCCAGGCGCCCCTCTTTGTACTATAATTTAAATTTGTGAATTCCCCTCAGAATAATAGAAAATTTGTTCAATGATAATCAAAGCTTGTGAACTTAGTTGGCTTTCTTCCCCACACTAGGGAAGGGAGCTAATATTCACTGAGTGTCCACAGAATGCCAGACACTTGACTTCATTTAAACCCCAAACAAGTGTATGAGGTAAATATTTATTCTCTCCATTTTATTGGTGAGGAACTTGAATCTCAGAGATATTAGGTAAATTGCCCAAGGCCACACACACAGGTCCTGGTAGCGGGTGAAAAAAGCCACATAGGTCCTAAGTGAGATCCAAACAGGGGTTATCCTGACCTCAACAATTGTGCTCTGTCCATCACAATACCACAAATTTGGAGATTTTTAAAAATCTTGGTTATTCTCATTTTTTAAACTAATCGCTGATATCAACGATGTGTACCTTAAAGAAGGGGGACATTTTTTGAAAGAGTGAGAGGGAGCCATTTACTCTTCACTGGAAGTTTGTAAATTGTGCCGCATACCTTGGTAAGCGCAGGGCTTTAAACTGAGAAGCACCAGTGTGCTTCGGGAAATACGTCTTGTGAAACAATGAAAGTGTAGATTGAAGTTCAGAGCGTGAAATGTGGGCCTTTGGATCCTGACTCCTTGTGGAACCAACGCACAAAGCACAGCAGCACTCACCGCAGGGCAGAGTCCTCTTAGGGATGGTTGGGAAGGATTCCACACAGGAGTCAGCAGGGGAGAGGCATCGAAAGTTACAGCGCACAGTTTCCTTGACCTGCAAGCCAAGGCAGAGGCTCAGGCTAACTGTCAACAGAAAAGAAACCATTGTACGAGAAAATTGCTTAAAATACTTCAGTTGTTCTCCCCGCGAAGTGGAGGCACTGTTTGTGGTTTGGAGAGCTATAGAGACAGTTTGAACCTGTGGTACCAATTCTGAGTGTATCTCTCTCTCTCTCGACATATAGATATATAGATACACACATACATATCCGTAATGTGGTGTGCTTTCTTATCTTGCAGAGCATGTGTTAAAACAGTTGAGGTATGTCGACAAAATGGGGTCTGTAAGGAAAACACAAGCCTTGACAATTCCACACTTCACAATGAGTGTTCAGTTGGCCTGTGAGTGTTGATAAAGGACAGTGAGCGCCTGTCCGTGATATGAATATACCAGTTAAAAGATGATCAATTATGGATTTATTTCTAGTTTTCTCCATCTCTTGACAGCTGTGAGCAATGCTGTTCCAAATTTTCATTAGATTACAGAAAGTTTATTACCTCCCTGGATAAATAAAATATAAATGCAATTTCACCCTGCAAAGAGATTATTAAGCTAATGTTACAAAGGATTTATTAATTTTATTATAGTTAACAGTTCATAGTACTGAAGAGGGGAACTCAGGACAACTTGATTTGAGAACCGAACAGTGTGTTGTAAATCACAAATTAAGTGCCCAATAAATATTTGTGAAGTAAATATACATGAATGCAGTTCTTGCTGAGTGTTCTCATTTCTCAATTGTATTTCCATTTTTATGTGTGAAGTGGAAACATTTTGTTCTAACAGTTTTGGTATTCTCTTTCAAAGATCCTCAAGCCCTTTAGGCAAAGATAACAATACTATTCATTCTACCAATCACACACATGTACATGCACGTGCTCACACACAAACACTAACCATGACCTTTTTTGCATATTTGGGAAGGTAAAAATACCTGCTTTGCCTGTGGCTTAGTAGTCAACGTCTTTTGCCTTTGGCCACAAGAGTAGAAAATGTGCTACTTATTATTTACCATGAATGTTTACTATCTATTTTCTTAGGTCTGGTGTATAAAACTGTTGATTGGGTTTCTGGATAGGATGAGTTACCACAAGCAAGCCACATTTAGGTAGGGTTGTTTTAAACAGTCAGTTCATAGGGTCCAAGAAGAAGCTGACTTTTCTTTGCCGGTATCAGTTGTTTTAGTATTTTCTGGACGGGATGGATTAGACCCAGAAGACATACCTGGTCTCTTTTAGACAGTTCAGTGCAAATGTTCATGCCTATTTGATACATAGCTTGGTAGACATGTCTGAGAGTTTTCATGTTACTTGTCTTCTTTCCTCTCACTGTTGATTCAGTTCTCAATTCTGCCTAAGTATGAGACTATACCATTTATATCGTCTTAACTTGTACCTTAAATGTGCCTGGCAAGAGGCTTGATAATAAATTTATTAAGTAAATGTTAGGCTTTGAATAGTACTAACATCACACTGAGGAAGAAGCACCTAATTCCTAACTCCTCACAAGTTAGATGTTCCTAATAAAGAGCTGGGCTTTGCTGAAAGGAGACGCCTTGTGATTTCACATACATCGAGAGTGAGATGTGGAGACTGTCACTGTGCAGAGATGGACAAAAGAGAGAAGATGGGCAGAGTAGGATGGATGAAGAAGACAGATACATGAGGAAAGGAGAAGAGCATTTATTATTTTGAAATTTTTCTGTAATGTCTTAAGAATTTTGTTCACATTTGCAAAGAGATTCAAAAATGAATCAGATGAAAGAGAAATAAAAAAGGTGATAAATTATGAAAAAGGAGGGAAATGGGGGGAAGAAAAATGATGCGGCCAGGTGAAGGAAAAATGTCCAGAAGAACAAAGATATTTGTAAATTAGCTATGAATTTCAGCCTTTCTTGAATTTTGAGAATCCTCTGGTTTCATATTCTCTGCCTCTTTAGACAGGATGTACATTTATAGACTGTTTACTTTAGTAACTGAAACCTTTGTTTTTTTCCTCTTTGAAAAAAATGAAACGTGAAGTTAGAAGGGAGAAGTTTGTTCGCGGCTACTTAAAAATGCTAACCTCATCTGGGGGGCGTTGTAGAGATTCAAAATATTCTTTAATATTCTAAAGTGACAAAGATTTAAAACAAATAGGCTATTCTCACTGGTTGTTGAGGTTTCTTAGATCTTTTTTCTGCAAAATATTTTAGTGCTATCAGCGACATTTGAGTGGGAATAACTTTTAGTTCCAGTAATGGTAGGTTTTGCTTTACAATTATTTTTGAATTCTTCTGGCAAATTGATAATCATGCATAGTCCAAGGATCTAAAGACACTGTGGCTATGTTCCCTGAAGTGAAGGAATACCATTTACTTTAAAACTGTCTCTTCAGAAAATGTCTCTTTCCTGAGGCAAAGTGGTAGGCTCTGAGGTCTGGGTTGGAGTCCCAGGTCTGCCTCTTACTTACAGATAATCTTAGGAGAAGTTATTTCTCCTCTCAGAAAGTACCCCCTGTGAAGGTACTATCTCACAAGTCTGGGCTTTTGAATAAATTAATAAATGCAAAGAACTCTGATAAATGTCTGACATATAAGAAGATTTAATACGTTTAATTATTATGATGCATTGTCCAATATAAATTTAAAAAGACCACAAGTCACTTCAAAACATTAAAACAGAAAACCATAAAAGAAGAAAATAAGGGTATTATAGACAGGCAGGGTTAAGATTATACTTTAAAACGAAAAATTCTATCACAGTATCTTCTACATAATTAGGAATTCAACAAATATTTACTGCAAAACTGGGTGGCTAAAAGAACAAAATCCAACACTAGAGCAATTCACCAAATAGTATTGAGATACAAAATGAGCTTATAATTGCAATAGGTCCATTTTGGTTAGAGAAAAAGTATCAGACATAACTTCAAGCTTGTTTTAATTAGTTGAAGAGAGAAAATCATATATATTACATACATAAGGTTTTGCAGGTAATAGGCACTCAATAGGTACTCGAGTGCTCATTAAATGAATAATGAAAAAATCCAATATAATTATTAATGATAATAAAAATTTAGGGAACTACACGGAAGGCATTCAGAGGAGCATAAGAGCCAAATGGGTTGCTATAGTTCAGAAACTGGGATTTAGAATGGTTTTTAAAGGGGCATCTGGGTGGCTCAGTCAGTTAAGCATCTGACTTCAGCTCAGGTCATGATCTCACAGTTTGTGAGTTGGAGCCCCGCATAGGCTCACTGCTATCAGGGCAGAGCCAGCTTCAGATCCGCTGTCTCCTTCTCTCTTTGCCTCTCCCTCTCCCCCGCCCCACTCAAAAATAAACATTAAAAAAATAAAAATAGAATGGCATGTAAAGAATGTGTAGATTTAAGCTTGTCATTCTCAACACTGGTGGCATATTAAAGTGGCGAATGTCCAGGTCCCACCCCAAGAAAGTCTTATTTGACAAGTCTGAGGTCAAGTCCAGGCATTTATATGGTTTAAAAGCTATCAAAGTGAGTTAAATATTCAGTCAAGGTGAGAATCCCTGGTATAAATGGGACAGGACAGAGGAAAAACTTCCAGTCAGGACTTGAGGTAGGGAATGGTAGTGTGGGGGAATTTGTGGGTAGAGGCATGAGAAGATGTGCAGGGGCTCAGAAGGGAGCTACACTGGAGCTAGATTAGCTGAATTTTGAGGCAATAAAGCCCAAACTGGGACAGCTTAGATAAGGATAAAAGTGGCAGATAGGTGACTTTCTCTTCTGCATGACTTTAGACAGGCCCAGCTTAATCACTCTGGGCAGGTTGCAAAATCTCTTATATTTCTCATCTCTAAAGTGGATGTGGCTCTCCCCTAGGGACCTTGGGGACAGAAAGGACATGGTGCAAGGAAATGCTAGAGTGAGTTAAGATACTGCTGGGAAAATGGTAATATCATGGCAGAGACAGGAAGATGGTAATGCCCAGAAAGGAAGAAAAGCAAGTCACACGCTTCACGAGTTGGTAAGACCTACTTCTAGAGAAATAAATCATTCAAAAGAATCTCCAAATACAATACATTGTGAATCAGAAAGCTGCTGTTTTGTAGAACAAAGTAAATCCCCTCCCCCCAGCTCCTCACTGTAAATTCTCCCTCAAAACCGATTATACTGACTCAGGAATGAAACTAGAGATGTATAAGTCAGTTTGGGTAAATTAAGAAATGATGATCCTCCTGCAAGTTTACTTAGGGTTTCAACTGTTCATCTAGAAGCAGAAGTGTGTAAGTCCCGTGAGAAAATACTAAATGAAAATAGGAAGTGCTGAAAATGAAAGCCACATACATTTTGTAAGAATCCGTCCTTCAAATTCTTTCAGTAGATTCTTCCTACATAAAAATAATTGAAATTGTTAGACCTTCTGACGAATATTGCCTACATGGTGGCTCCTATTAATATTGCTATTTCTAGGTTAAAGAAATACGGTTGCTTGGAAACATATTAAATGACCATTAGGCACCCTGTAGACTTAGTATGAAAAGAACAAAATGTGCTAAGTGAGGCAGAATGTTCTGGAGAGGGGTTGACCTATGATTAAATTGTCTCTTTATCTGAAGCTATTATGCAATTTGCTAGGTCAGCTTTCGAAATGGCTTCTAGATATCATCGGCCTGAATATTTCTATTATCCCCATGCATTGTTATGCATGTTCACTCATTTATTACCACAATAACTCTGAAAGATAGAGTGGATGTGTTATCCCATTGTATAGTAGGAGAAGATGTTACAGAGGGGCCTGACTGTACCAAGAAAATGTGCCTGGCTAAGCAATAACAGTGACCAGGCTGCAAACTGACTTGCTTGAGTTTTGGTGTGATATTGTTTTAATTTAGACTATGATATTCAGCCCAGTGCTCCCTGACCTTTTAAAATCACAGTCAGTAAAAAGTCGTATCTTTTTCAGGTTGATATAACACTCGTGAAACCCAATGCATTCATTTTATGGAATTATGTATGACTGAGACACTGACAGATGTTTCTTCCTAAAGGAAGTGATATTTCATATTTTTAATAGGTGCAGGCCTTGGTTTTAGATAGGTCCAGCTTAAATATCTTGGACAAATTGCATAATCTCTATATGCCTCAGATTTCTCATCTATAAACTAGATAATTTATACTTTACACTTGTGAGAAATTTTATCAAGTAAGAATGCATATAATGTTCTTAACACACAATAGGCTCGATACATATTATCTACATAATTTTGAAATCAAACACACCTGCTACACGCTCTGTTCCACTACCTTTGAAATCAGTACTCACTGCTGAAAACTCAGAAACGCAAACCCTCAAATCCATGTTTTGAGTTCTCCTTTCTCACACTCTGATTTTCAGTTTTGGGGTGCCTGGGTGGCTCAGTTGGTTGAGCATTGGATTCTTGATTTAGGCTCAGGTCATGATCCTGAAGTGCCCTGTGCCAGGCTCCGCGCTGAGCATGAAACCTGCTTTGGATTCTCTCTCTCTCTCTCTCTCTCGATCTCTCTCTCTCTCTCTGTCTCTCTCTCCCTCCCTCCCCCTCCCCCGCCTCTCTCACCTGCTTGTGCTTTCTCTCTCTCAAAAAAAAAAAAAAGTCGGAGGGGGGGTACGCCTGGGTGGCTCAGTCAGTTTAGTGGCCAATTCTTGATTTCAGCTCAGGTCATGATCCCAGGGTCATGGGATCAAAAGCCTCTCTGATCTGTGCTGTTAGCACAGAGTCTGCTAACTCTCTCTCTCCTCCCCACCCCCCTCTCGCCCTCTGTTTCTCTGCCCCGCCCCACTTGTGTACTCTCTCTCTCAAAATAAACAGTTTTAAAAATTGCATTGAATTTCCTTTTTCTTTTCATTTTAGAGAGAGAGAGCCGGGGAGAGGGACAGAGGGAGAGAGAGAATCTTAAGCAGACTCCATGCACAGCATAGAGCCTGACGTGGGACTCTATCCCAAGACCTCAGGATCATGACCTGAGCTGAAATCACGAGTTGGACACTCAACTGACTGAGCACCCAGGCACCTCCAAAAATTACATTAAATTTGAATTAATTTATTTTTAAATAGCCACATGAAACTAGTGGGGACCCTGCTGGCTGGCTGATCCAGCTTTGCACTCTAAGCTCCTGTTTAGTTCACACCAGTGTCTAGCATAGTACCTGAGGACTGACTGGTTTTGCTTTTTCCAGCCCATATTAATTTGGTTACAGATATTTGGTAGGTGGGCTCCATCTTGGTGCACAGTCAGGGAGAAGTACAGTTTTGTAATAGGTGCTTGCATGGCTTTTCCCTTTGCCAGGCATAAGCTGCTTTAGTCTTAACCATACAGGCTTGCAAAAATTCACTCTAATTTGTAGGAACCTCACAGTACTGTTTTTACATAGTAGTAAAAAGCAAAAGCAGATGTAAGCATATTTATTCACTTTAAGGAAAATATAGATTTCTTAAAATAGTATTTTCAGCTCTTTTTCTGGAGAAATTTGTCTGAGGAAACATGCAGTCGATGGCTTACATAAATACTGGTCTCAGAAAAGTCAAATAAAATATTAAGCATTGTGTTGGCGTGGAAAGAGCTAGTGCTTAGGCCCATTGGTCACTGATTTGACTCCCAACGCTCCTGCTCCCTTCACCTGTGTGAGGAAAGCTATTCCACTTCCTGGCATCACATCTTTACCTGGCAAAAAGAGAAGAAGGCTTGTATTGTATAAGTGTGGTTTGGCAGATGGAATGAGCTCATGTAAATAAATGGTCAACAGAGGAGAATTTCCCTCTACTCGCATCTCTTCACACGCTGTCACTACCCCAAAGAGGTTGTGTAAGGTTAGGAAAATGAGGGCTGGAGAAGATTCTAGAAACCACCCAATCAAATACTCTCTCTCTATAAATGAGGAAATTGAGTATGATATGTGCATCGACAAAAGTGATACCAGCAGCAGACTCTAAAAAGGGAGATGGTAAATGTCATTAGCATCACACCTGCTACACGCCCTATGCCACTACCTTTGAAACCAGTACTTGCTGCTGAAAACTCAGAAACACAAGCCCTCAAGTCCATGTTTTGAGTTCTCCTTTCTTACACTCTGATTTTCAATTTTGATTTTTCTTCCTTTACTAAAAGCATTGCCACAGTGGTTGAGTTTCTCCATGGGACCCAACGATTTCAGTCATGTTAAGTAAAAAACAACTACCTCAACGTTATTTTATGTAGTGGATAGATAAGTTCCTTGCTATCAGTATTTACAATTATTTACAACTTTGTCTCTTCTAATGTGTGCTTTTGCCTATCCTGAATTTTAATGCACACAAATATCTTTCACTTTTAAAAATTTTTTAAATGTTTTATTTATTTTTGAGAGAGAGAGAGACAGAGACAGAGCATGAGTGGGGGAGGGGCAGAGAGAGAGGGAGACACAGAATCTGAAGCAGGCTCCAGGCTCTGAGCTGTCAGCACAGGGCCCGACGCGGGGCTGAAGCTCACTAACTGTGAGATCATGACCTGAGCCGAAGCCGGACGCTTAACTGACTGATCCACCCAGGCGACTCCACTTTTTTTTTTTTTTTTTTTAAACTCTGGGTGAACCTCTTTGGCTTAATTGTCTTTTCTCTTGGTGCTCATGAGACACAGCATAGAGACATCTGATTGTGAGAAGGCACCGGTGAAATCACACAGTAGAGACAAAACTTGTCATGTCACTTATGAGAGTATTTTATAGCGCAGGGTGAAAATACAATATCAAGGAATAGATCAATTATTTGCTTAGACTTGCTACCTGATACTGTACCATAAAGTAGGACAGTTTGGGGATTTGTTTTGTGCGGAGTTTAGTACGCTTTTGACTTACAGCAGCTATATAACCCATTTCCTTTTTTTCTTCCTGTTTCTTGATTTGGCTATTTGAGTTTACATAGGTAAGCACATAGAAAATTTTTTTGGTGTCAAGTTAATTTTCTCATGTAGAATTTTCAGATATAATCTCACCTAAGAAAAAGACAAAGACTCATGATTTTTCTTTTTGTTATGAGGCAATAAAACCTTAATGCTATGCATAGAATATAACAACAAATAATATATAACTAATATTTTACCAAATTTTAGAATATAGCAAGAGTATTGTATTTTCCTATTTTTACTCCTTACAGAAATGAATACAGAATTAGAGAATATGGACATGAGTGAAGCTAAAACATCAAATACAAAAAAAACTAGTCCTATGTATTTAATTTCTCTTAGTGAAGTTGGTCATGATAATTTTTTTTGTTATACACACCCATTTTTCAATTTGATGGGTTGTCTAATTATGTTTCCCCATTTTATTTCAAGGTATGAAGAGGAGGGTTATGAAAAAAGGTAGAATATTGCTCAGTATTATCACTCTAGAAATGAACACACTGATCACCCCTACAAGGCATATGACATGGTAGTTTTATTGTTACCCATTGTTAGGGACTCCAAACTCATAAATATCAAAATCAGTGTACTTTATTTTTCAGGGAGTCATCTGGTTTCACCATCCTTCACTTCATGGATTACTTCCCTGAAAGTTTCTCCTATTTTCTTTTCTTTTCCGGTTCTCTCCCTTTCTCATTAGCTCATACCTATCCCATATTTATATGTTATTTCCTCATCCATCCATCCATCCATCCATCCATCCATCCTTCCATCCATCTTATTCAGGAAGAACTCATGAGATGAAAAGACTAATATTAATCCTAAAGGAAAAAAAGATCCCCAAAGAAGGATTTCATTCACAGTGCTGACTTGTTGCCTCTGTATTTTTCCTTTAAAGATGATATTTGGGAAAAATTCCAAGATGAAACCTCCCCTAAACAATAGCCCCCCAAGAGAGGCTATTCTATAGCTGATTTTCTCCCTCTACAATATTGTGCTTTGGTGCAATATCTATGGGCACTTAACCTCTCACTGCTCAACAGGAATCTCTTTCTGTATTGAAAGTAACAAAGCCAGGAGAGAAGCAGGTGTTCAGAGTTTCCGTGAGCACAAATGGAAGAAAAAAAGAAAGAAAATCTTTATTCCCAGTCGATCTAAAGCATAATCATTTTAAAAATTTTCCTTCCTAGGTATTATATTGTCAGATTCATTCAATTTGCTTAACTGTGAGTACTTGCTACCACCTTGTCAGAAAATTTCTGGGACCTCCTCTTTTTTTCTTGTTCTTGCTAATGAGAGGGAAGCCCGAGGCAGCACACTCCTTTGGCACAGCTCATGCCCTGACCCAGGGGTAATGGGCCTAACTAGAATAAGGACAAAGGGGTCTCCCAGGAGCTTTATCATTAGTCCTTTATAATCATAGGCTGTAGTAATTCACGGATCGGTAATCAAGGAGTCTAATTTTGAAACAAGTTATTTTAATAATATGAGCTAGTTATAAAACCATAATGTATAAATTAAATTGTAATACCATAGGTCCACTACTTTTATTTCTTAATTGAATGTAAAGTGATTCAAAATGATCTATAGAAATAATTAAACTTTCTAAAGTGATAAATTAGTGAAATTAACTTGTTAATTATTGTGAGACATTGAAATATTAGACCTCTCCATTCAGATAGAAGAAAATATTGGAGAAATTAAGTGGTGATATCTTTTCTTATTTTTCTCCTATATTGTATGTCTTCTTAGAGTTCTAAGACTTCCAAGATCTACATTTTAAAACTCTAAAATCAATTATTTGATGATTTTTTTTTCATGCAAAATCAGTTCAATATGCTTTCTTCAATCAAGCCCAGAAGTGCTTCTTATATCGGGTTGCATTTTTTTTTTAATTTTTTTTAACGTTTTTATTTATTTTTGAGACAGGGAGAGGCACAGCATGAATAGGGGAGGGTCAGAGAGAGGGAGACACAGAATCTGAAACAGGCTCCAGGCTCTGAGCTGTCAGCACAGAGCCCGACGCGGGGCTCGAACTCACGGACCGCGAGATCATGACCTGAGCCGAAGTCGGCCGCTTAACCGACTGAGCCACCCAGGCGCCCCTATCGGGTTGCATTTCACATGTCATGTTAAAAACACCTCAAATTGCTAACTTCCTGTGAAAGGAGAAATGGACATTGTCGTCTATTGTGAGGATGTAAATTGGTAGAGCCTCTGTGAAGAGCAACTTGGCAACATACATTAAAAGGTAAAAAGCATATAAAAATTGACCTAGAAATTCCACTTCTAAATACTTGTTTATCGTCTACATATACAGGTTAATGTGCAAAATGATGCATGCCCAATGATACACACTGGAGCATTTTTATAATACCCAAGATTAGAAACAACCCAAATGTTTACTAACAGAAAACTGGTAAATTAAGTTTGCTATATCCATAGTGTGGAATGACACACAAGTATTAGAATAATGAACAATGCTAATAAAATGGTAAAATTATTAATATTAATACTAACACTTATTGAATGGTTTATTTGTAAATTTCATTAAATCCTCATAATATCTCTGTGATGTATTTATTATTTTCAGTCTCATTTTATAGATTAAAAAGCTGAGGTATGGAGAGGTTTCCTACAATGACCCAGATAGAATGTAGTGAGGCCAGAATACAAACCCAGTCAGTCTTATTCCATGTTATACCATATAAACAATTATAACGGTATATAGAATATGTACCTGGAGTGCCTGGGTGGCTCAATCCAAGTTGGTTAAGTATCCAACTCTTCGTTTCAGCTCTGCTCATGATCTCACAGTCTGTGAGTTTGAGCCCTGCATTGGGATCTGTGCTGACAGCGCAGAGCCTGCTTGGGATTCTCTCTCTCTCCCTCTCTCTCTGCCGATCCCCAGCTTGTGGATACTCTCTCTCTCAAAATAAATAACTAAACATTATACAAAATTTATATTATGCACCCATTTGTAAGGGTAATCTATGTTTTGAAAGATAGGGAGGGTGGGAGTTTACATCCCTAATTTATCTATAGAATATAATTCCTTAAAATTATGCCTAAGTATTTTATTGTTTGTGAATGCCCATAGCCTTCCATCATATAATCAGAAGTAAGCATTTTTCAATGAAGTTTAGGGTTTTATAAGTCATACATACAGAGCACGCAAGGCACTCTTCAATATGGTAGCCAGTAGATACATATAGCTCTTGAGCACTTACTGTATGCTTATTCCGAACTGAAGTATAAGTGTAAAATACTCATCATATTTTGAAGATTTACTATAAAAAATTAAAATAGCTTATTAGTAACTTTATTCTTTGCACAAAATAATATTTTGATTATATGGGGTTAAATAAAAATTTTTTTTGAAAAAGTTTTTAATGTTTGTTTTTTATTTTTGAGAGAGAGACAGAGCATGCGTAGGGGAGGGGCAGAGCGAGGGAGACACAAAATCTGAAGCAGGCTTCAGGCTCTAAGCTGTCAGCACAGAGCCCAACGCAGGGCTCGAACACACCACTGTGAGATCATGACCTGAGCCGAAGTCAGACGCTTAACCGACTGAGCCACCCAGGCGCCCCTAGTTAAGTAAAATTTATTAAAGTAAAATTCACCTATTTCTTTTTACTTTTTATAATGTAGATATAAAAGTATTTAAAATTACTCACTTTGTATTTCGATGTGATACCAATGATCTAATGCATTACGGTTACATTGTGCTTCCCTTGCTCCCCCTTCTGCATGATTTTTCTAACATGGGGGTTAGCGACACTTGATGTACATTACAATCCGCTGAGAAACACTTAAAATACACCTGAGCCCCACTAAGAAGTTCTGAATTAGTTGTTCTGAGCTGGGGTCCCAGCATTACGTTTATTTTTTATTTTCATTTTTTTTAAGGCTCTGTAGACTAATATGAAACCAGGGTGGAGAATTACTGCTTACATCCCTGAGCCTAACAGGTTTGTGCAAGGAACTTAATTTTTTCCAAAGGCATTTCTTCCACCAATATTTTAGAAGTTAAGTTTTACACTTTATCAACGAGGCAGAGATTTTTATTTTGTATGGCAATACCAAATAAATCAGAAGGCAGAGGAAATTTTCAATTAAAGGAATATTCAGAAAATTTTTGACTGTGTTTAAATTTGTTTAATCGCTGTTAGAATAAAGAAGCCTTATCCATATTGCAATTTGTCCCCCAAACTTGGCCAAGTAAAACATTTAAAGGACTTCAAATAGAGCAAATAGAAGTTGCACATCTATATTTGACTTTCAAAACTAAATGTGGCCAACAGTACTGGTTCAAAGATGATGTCTTTACAAATCATGAAATAGAGTTTTCTGGCCACTGGTATTCCCACTGCCATATAATGGACTGTGGCAAACATACTAATAGAATCATTTGTGCCCTTTCAGATATGCCCTAGTTTTATAAGATGCCACTAAAAGATGATTCTTACATCATTGTATTCCACGGAGCCAAAATTTAGCCTCTCAATTTTCCTATCATTTTTCATAATTAATTTGTTGTTTTCTCTGCCACAATTTCAACTCCCGGTGTTTATTGGATGGTAGTGATGGAATACTGCTGATTAAAAAAAAATCTGGGGGTGCTGGGTGGCTCAGTTAAGCATCTGACTTTGGCTCAGGTCATGATCTCACAGTTTGTGGATTTGAGCCCTGCATCAGGGCTGCTGACAGCTGAGAGCCTAGAGCCTACTTTGGATTCTACGTCTCCCTCTCTCTCTGCTCCTCCCTTGCTCGTACTCTGTCTGTCTCTGTCTCTCTCTCTCTCAAATAAATAAATATTTTTATTTTTTTAATCTGAAGGAAAATAAGATTGTGACTTATAAAATTATTCACTTATTTTCAGGAAAGAAGAAATTACTTGTAAAATCTGAGGATTTTTTCCGGCTTCTTTGGAATTAGCTACAGATTGTTTTATGTTTATAAGATGAAAGAAACTGAATCCACAGGACTCAAAATTTTATTAGCCTTTAAGCTATTGAAAAGTTACCTCTGTATTATTTAATTTTTTCCAAACTACTGAAATTCTCTTATCAGTTGACTGTAGTGACGATCTAGAAGATAAGCTCATTGAGGGTAAGCACCTCTCTGCCTTGTTTACTACATTTCTCCAGTGTCCGGTAAAATAACTACCACATACATTTTTTAATGAAAGAAAAATAGAAATTTATGACAATATTTTAAAGTACATTATAACCCCATTATGATAAATTTTCTTAATAATGAAGTTGTAATTCAGCCACTATGAATGTAGCACTTTTAATGTTTCTTTTTCACTCCTGAAAAACATTTTAAATAAACATTTTAGATATTTATAAATATTTCAAAATTAATTTTTAAGTGTTTTAAAATAATTTTATTCTTTTTTAGGTTTTATTTATTTATTTTGAGAGAGCAAGAGAGAGAGAGAGAGAGAGAGAGAGCATGAGCAGGTGAGAGGCAGAAAGAGGGAGAGAGAGAGAATCCCAAGCAGACTCCTTGCTGTCAGCATGGAGCCTGATGCGGGGCTTGAACCTACAAACCGTGGAATCAGTACCTGAGCCAAAATCAAGAGTCAGACACTTAACTGACTAAGCCACCCCGGTGTCCTGAGTGTTTGAAAATAATTTTAAAACATAATACTTTGTTTTCAAATTTGGGGAAATTTTCAAGCTTTAATTTAAGCTTGGCCTACCAAACATCCTTTCATTTTTCAGGGTCAAAATGGCACTCTTCCACATTTTGAAAATGATAACTACTGTAACTTTCAAGCAAATGGTAGTGACATATATTACCGAACTTACAGAGGTTGGATGGTTGTAACTGAGTGTGACCTAATGTTCTATGAGCATACCCTGAGTTAAAACATGTGAACTGAGCTACAATCACTGTAGCCACTTTTTATAATAGGGTCAGCCGTGTTCTGAGTTTATCTGGGTGGTAGTTCGTACTCAAATGCTATATAATCTGTCTCCTTTGCTCTTGCTTAAGGACCTAGAGACTAGAACTGATGGGTTAATATGCAAATGCAAATTCTAATACTAATACTCTTATTTAACAACAACAACAAAACTTTTAAAAAGCTACTTTTAGCTATAAAAATCTGGCGTATACCATTATAGCGGCCAAGATTATTATCTTCCAGGCACTATGCGTGAAAAATTTCATCTAACCTTCACAGTAACTCTGTGATAAAAGTACTAGTATTGTTCCTTCTATGGGTAAAAGAACTGAAGGTTAGAGAAGTTATGAAACTTGTTCCATGCCCCGCAGTTATGAAGTGTTAGAGGTGAAATTTAATCACAAAAAAATCTGCTTTATCAAGTGTGGTTTCAAACATGATGTTTCCAAGTGTGTAATATGCATAGCGTGAGATTTAAGTGAACACATGTGGTAGCTAAACTTTTTCAAAAGTTATTCATTTAAATATGTATTTTTAAAAGTTTAACTTTAATCAAATCTGTGGTTTCAAAATATTTTTGTGCGGAATGAGGCTAAAGTAGTGATCACAGTGGGCAACCCACGTAGGCCACATGAATTTTATGGTGGTGGTTCAGGCATACCTATTGAAACTCTTAGTAGTTCAGCTTTTAGGATATAAGTATAATATGGATTGCTTGGGCACTGAGATAGATTCTCATATACTGAAACTTTCTGTTATTATGACATTCTTTTCAGTGATGCACCTGCGTATCATTTTAATATGCAAAATACCAGTTATAAATTGAAATTGAGATTATACACACTGTGATTTTCTTTTCTCCTGAGCTTATCATGGATCAGTGCTTTAAAAATAAGTCTTCTGAAACAGAATGCTAAAGATTCTGATGGAAATGTAGGTACAATGGTAATTGTGATCAAATCACTTTTGGAGATATGGTGTAAAGACCAAATGGATGAATTACCTGCAAACACTCTTTACTGTTGTAAAAACACCATCTGCAAAGAAAACAAAAATATCATGCAAATATGGTGTAAAAATATCATGTTAGTTATTTAAAATTTGGATTTCAGTGGACTGACAAGGCCGGTAAACGCCTTCCTTTAGGTACAGAGTGTTTGGGGACCCTCAAAATTCTGACAAGAAAACATTCTATCTCAAACACCAATTCTGAAATGTGCAAAGACTGCTATGGAAAGTCTTGGCTTTTTAAAAGCAAAGCAGGAAGGTATTCAAGTAACTCAGAAACATCAGCACAGGGTGGTAGGAGATATAATCACCAAAGTTGCAGAAGCCTTGTTTATAGTGGTAGGTTCAATTGCCAAGGTTCAGTTGTTCAACTGATTGGTGAGACACCAATTACTGTTTGGCTGCCAGTCAAGTGACGCTATCTGGGACAATGCAAGAAATTCTGATGGGGCAACTCTGTCAAATACAATAATTTATCCAACAGTGACAGATATGGCCCAGATGTAGAGGAGCAGTTATTATCCTTAGTACAGAAAAGTCCAAAATATTCCCTGGAGACTCCAAGATGAATTCCCTGGTATTAGCGTCTCAACTGATCTGTTGTCAGATATGAGCTGAATAGAGGAGACCGAAGACGTGTTGTTTGGCCAGGCTTTGTTAACTCTTACAACTGGAGAAGAGATTTTAATACTACTGATAACTTCAAGATAAACAGTAACATGTAAGTGATGCACTGGGGTATGCACAGATGGCACCGAGGCAGTGGTATCCAATGACAACAATTTGTTCCATGTATTCAAGCTGTCGTACTGGAAACAAGATCTACTCACTATTTCGGGCATGAGGAAAGCTTTCACCATCAGAAATGGCTTTCAAGATTTACGGAAAGAAAGTAATCAAGCTGTAAAGATTCTTAATCACATTAGGGACAAGCAAATTGAATTCTCTATTTTTTTCTCACCTTAAAGAAAATATTCATATCGATTGCAACCAATTACTGTTTTCTGCAGTAACTTGAAGAAAAACTTCATGTCTTTGGTGATAAAATCTACACAATGCATAAAAGCATATGCATAATTTGGATTGGATTTGCAGATCAGCATATTAAAGATACATATTTCCCTCCTTTGAATAAACTAAACTTATCCTTTCAAGGCAAGTGAACTTTATTCCACATGAAATTGAAAATGAATGTGGTAGTTGCAGATCTGAATCTTCGGGACACATACCCTGATTTGAGTCAGTTAGATTATTATATTGGTGTGAATTACCTTGTAAACAATTCTTTGAAAGAAATAACTGAAAATATTCTGAAAATGATGAATATTCACTTGATAAATATCTTCATAAATACTTGGCTAAGGTGAATGACTAGTGAGTGGGTAAGCTCTACATTTTTCATTATCCTCGACATGTTTTATATTAAAATACATTCTGCAAATGGCTTCTTCCAAATGCTCTTTGAGAGAACATTACTTACGGAATTTTATTACACTGTGATCTGTGCAAATGGTTCATATTATGTCTATGTTAGGATACTTGTAATGATTATTTGGGAGTTATTACCTATAGCTGATTTTTTGTAAATTTTTAAGAGACACTTGAAAAATGGTGATTCTCCCCTTTGTAGGGCATAGAACTCATGATATAGTCAATAAATAAAATGTATTAATGATATTATTCATGTCCTCTGTATATCCATATTCACTTTTATCTGCTTGTCCTTTCAAAGATTGAGAGAGCTATAGTAAAGTTTCCCACTACCGTTTTGTTTTTTCTTTGTCTTTTTTTACTGTTTTGCCTCATAAATACTTTGATACTAAGTTATTCAGCATTTTAAGCTTACAACAATTATACCTTCACCATAGATTTTGGCCATCTTTATAACAAGTAAAATTCTTCTTCTCTAAATGAAGAAATGTTTTCCAACAGTTTTCCTTTCATTCATTCTGAGCTGCATTTGTTTTATTATGTATGTTTTCTGTAGATCTTAAGTATGTAGCATGTAGGATTTCATTTTCTTGACCAAACTTTGGGAATCTCTATTTCAACAATGGATTCTCTCTATTCATTTTTATATCATTATTTATGGACTGGCCCTCCCACTCCTTCTCTTTCTCTTTTTTTTTCTTTTATTCTTTAATTTTATTTGCTTATCCCTATTTCTTTGTTTCATTTTCCTTTTATTTTATCATCTGAGATTTCTTTTATTTATTTTCTTCTCTAGTAATTTTAAGTTATAAGGTTTGTATTTAGATAATCAACCATTCATTTTTTAAAAAAAAAATCTTTAAATGTTTATTTTCTACATGATTAGCTTCCGAAATTAATTCGCTGTGCTTGTGATTCCGGGGCAACCCACCATCTTAAACTGAGATGCTATTTATTTGCCCCCTTTTAAAAATTTTACTTATCACTCTCCCTTCAGTTGTGTGATTCTTAGCTTTTAAGTATGTTCAAATCACAGGTATAAAAATAACTTTCTTGGGGCCCCTGGGTGGCTCAGTTGGTTTAGCCTCCGACTCTTGGTTTTGGCTCAGGTCATGATCTCACGGTTTGTGGGTGCGAGCGCCACATCGGGCTCTGTGCTGACAGTGCAGAGCCTGCTTGGGATTCTCTGTCTCCCTCTCTCTCTCTGCCCCTCCCCCGCTCACTCTCTCTGTCTCTCTCTCAAAACTAAATAAATAAACTTAAAATTTTTAAAACAATAACTTACTTTACTTGATCACGTATCTTTCTACTTTAGCCGTTTCATCTCCTCCTTACTACCAAATTTCTCTGAAGAAGTGCGGATACCAGCTGCATCTGTTTCTTACCTCCCTGGGCTTCGTCCAAATCACTCTCCCAATTTTCTTCCTGCCTCTTGGGGACTGCTTATTTGTCCCTTTGACTCTTTTATAATGTCATACTCCTCCTCTAGGTCTTCAGATGCTGTGGTCCCTTACCTCCTCTCTCTGGAACATCCATGCTGAGTTTCAGCTGATACTATGTGCAGGTGACCTGCAAATACATACCTCTAGTCCCGGACCTCCCCGCTGAGACGTAAGATCTGTCTTGCAACTGCTCTCTTGACATCTGTAGACGTGTCAAGGGATTTTGAGATCAATATATTTTTTTAAGTTTATTTATTTTGAGAGAGAAAGAGAGAGAATTCCAAGCAGGCTCCACGTTAAGACTGCTCAGAGCACAGAGCCTGACAAGGGGACTCAAACTCAGGGACTCTGAGACCATGACCTGAGCTGAAACCTACTGAACCCCCAGATGTCCCAATCAGTATGTTTTTGACTGAATTCTGGATTACCCTCCGTGAACCAGCTTGTACTCTCATCCCCTGAATGCAAGAGTACTGTGATAAAGCCAAGTGAGTGATGGGAAAAGTGGCAGGAAACAAGGCTGAGTGGTGACCCAGGGCCTGATCATGGCCAGGCATACAGGTCATGGCAAGGAATGATGCAAAACCATGGGACTTTTGAATAGAGAAGTAATAAGATTTATATTTTAAAGAATTCCTTGTCAATGGAGAGAATAAACAAGAGGAAAACAGGGAGACCAGTTAAAAGTCTATTGCAGAGGCACCTGGATGGCTCAGTCAGTTAAGCGTCCAACTTTAGCTCAGGTCATGATCTCATGGTTCGTGGGTTCAAGCCCCACATCGGGCTCTGTGCTGATGGCTCAGAGACTGGAACCTGCTTCTGATTCTGTGTTTCCCTTTCTCTCTGCCCCTCCCCTGGTTTTACACTCTCTCTCTCTCTCTCTCTCTCTCTCAAAAATAAGTAAACATTAAAAAAAATGAAAAAAAAAAGTCTACTGCAGAGGTTTGGGTGACAGATAAGGAGGCCAGTAGGTAGCAATGGGAGAGATTGGATACAGTCAGATTCCGATATTTTTTAAGGTAAAGTAAATAATATTTGTGGATTGGTTGGATGTAGAATACAAGATCAAGAAACAAACAAACAAAGATAAGGAGATGAATCCAGGACAGCTCCTGGGTTTTTGGTGTCATTCTCTGATGAAGGGAACTTAGGGACGAGGGCAGATGTGGGAAGGAGCTGGAATCAAGATTTGAGTTTAAAACCAGATGATATGAGATGCTTATTAGGTAGGCATCCCGTGAAGATGCTGACTGGGCAGTGGGGTTCACAAGTTGAGTTCAGAGTAGAGGCCAGAGCTGCAGGTATAAATTTGGAAGTCACCGGTATATAGATGATCTTGAAAACTACCCTGGGTGTTGGAAATAGGAGTTTGGTTACCTGAGACTGATTATAAGCATTGAGGAATTTTTTTCAGGTTAAAAGGGGAGCTTATTTAGTCCCATTCATTGAAGAACGGTAGGACACAGTGGACAGGGAGGCAGGTGAATGTACCTGTGCTAAGCTGGATATGGAATTTTGTAGCATAGGAGTTTCTGGGAGCACAACAGGTCTATCAGCAACAAGTCTTACTACTGTGTTAAAGGACACTTTCTAAGGCTTAATTCAAGCATCAGCTGCTTATGAAGTCATTCCAGTCACTATTTCCCCTGCTTGTACCCTACAGAACTCCCTCTTCCACCCTGCAAATGCCCCAATGTGACAATTATTACATTTTCTTCCACTCATTTTTTTACATATCTTTCTCTCCCACTAGAGTTGGAACTGATGGAGGGCTGTGGTGCTATATCTAATTAATATCGATGTCCCTACACAGTTTCGTACATAAAAGATGCTTAATAAAATCTGAATAATAAAATTAATATTCAGGGGTGATTAAAAATCTCCATCAGCCATACTGAACAGTTGTTTTACTGTTCATAAAAGCACCAAACCGGTACATATCAGCTGAATATCACGCCATGAAAGTTTGCTTTATTTCCATGTCATACCTTTTTTCTGTATTATGTCGATCTTTGTGGATCTGGTAAAATAACATATAACCAAATGATATTATAGTCAACGTAGTTCTTTACAAAACCCAATTTCCTAAAACAGCTCTGGTCTATGGTTCTACCATGTCGAGTTCTGTGGCAAGATCTTACCAGAGCTTCAAATTAACATATCTTCCAAATTATTTAAAAGAGAATTACATTTTTACCTTCTGAACCAATGGTTTTGACACTCCCCTTGTAGTTCTACATCATATGAAATACTGACACACCAGCTGGCTTGCTGAGAACAGTGAAATTATAAGCATTTTATTGAGAGATTATTTATACAGCAGCCGGAACCATCTTAACCCTTTATAAACATTAAGTAAAAAATCCACGAACTGCCAGTTTATGTCTCACATTATGCAAAGCGAGAAACCAACCTACAAGACCAAGGCAACCATGCATGTGGTAACAAAAGAGTCAACCTGCTTGAAGAAGGTGTTAGTTTTTTATTGAATGATACCCGTCTTCTGCAGACACTTAACTAAACAAGGGTTGAGTTGAAACAAAAGCAAAGCAATGTAGGATGATATTTTCTGTGGTCTCCAAAGCAAAGTGTATAGATACAGGTTTTAGCCCTCATACTGTGAGACAGTGCCCTTTAGTATTTCAGCACGTAGGACCACAAATCATCTCAAACGCTACTTAATCCGTGGAAAGTGTTTACGACAGCCAATGCCCCCTAGAATAAAAGAGAGCATTTAATGTGGCAGACCATGATGGAGGGGAGGCAATAAAAGAGAGAGCACAGCTTGAACTGCAGTATAACTGGGTGACTTACACCTCCCTGCTGAAGGCAGCAGACTCGCAGTTACGAAACTGCTAATCTGTTCTACTGTTTTTTAATCAGATGTTGGCATTATCTGCCACTAATTGCTTTTTCATTTCCACTTGTAATTATTCCATTGCATGTTTGTAGTGAGAAGCTGAAAATGAGGCAGATCACTGAGAAAGAATTAATTGTTAATGAATAATCATCAGTAGGAAGCCAATTTCATTATCTTCAAAGAGGTAGCCAGAGATTAACCACTAGCTGTGGTTCTCCTACTTTCTGTGCATGACTGTAAAGTAATCACAAATAATCACGCCCTCCAACTTCATCAATTATTTTCTATTATGTGGATTGATACCCATTTTTGTCTTTGTTGTTTAATGATAATGGCAGTATTCATGCTGGGGAGTGCTAATTGGAAGGTGTTACATTCAGTGGGCTCTAGGCCTAATTATTAGAGCATCTTCTTCATTAGCACATGATCCTACAAGGGTTGCATGGTGGGAGTTACTAATTTTTCCAAGTTACAAGAATATCATATTAGGAAACTTTTGCATGTCTTTATGCCAAGTAACAGAGAAAATCCTATATCTGGTCAATGTGGTGTAGCTGCCAGCAGAGACTTTCTGTTTACATAAAATAGGATGTTTTAACCTAAGAGGAGTCTTTGAACACAAAGCCTGTTCTGCCCTAGAAGCTAGGTCTGCCCAAGACTATAAATAAGCTTTCTCTACTCATTCTTCAGAGTGGCTTGCACAGTTCCCTGGATATTTGCAGCTGTCAGTGGAGTTTTGCCAGATATTAATGGAAACACGAGAGGAGTTTGAAAGTCGGGATGGAAGGGTCCTAATGTTTGTTGCCTTGGTGGTCAGGTGATATCACTCCATAGAGACTTAGGGAGAAAGTAAACAGTCCTACTTCACATTTGCATAGAGCTGCCTAACTTCTCAAGGCTCTCTCACATGTGTTGGTTCACAATGTCCTTTAACAGAGCAGTAAGATTTGTTGCTGGTGGAACTGCTCTGGCCCCAGAAATTCCTATGGCATAGAATGTCATGTTCAGCTTAGAGCAGGTACATTCACATGCCTCCCTTTCCATAGTGCTCTTCAGTTTTTAATGAGTGTGAATAAATAGGCTGCCCTGTAATCAGAAAGAACTTCCTTGGTGCTTGTAATTATTCCAAGGCAACTAAGACCCCATTTCTAACTAGACCCACAGCTAAAGAAAAGTATAACATACAGCAGTCTCAAGCCCAATGGACTATAGAGCATGTTTTTGACACATCTCTAGGAGAGGCCTT
The DNA here is from genome assembly GCF_018350195.1 of Panthera tigris. Classification (NCBI taxonomy): domain Eukaryota; kingdom Metazoa; phylum Chordata; class Mammalia; order Carnivora; family Felidae; genus Panthera; species Panthera tigris. Next base: position 167,692,028 of record NC_056667.1, read on the forward strand.
GCCAAAGAGATAGAAAAATTGGGTGTAGTTAAGAGAGTGGGTTTTGGTGTTGGTCTTGCACGTTTTGTTAGCCGTGTAAACTAATGTAAATTATTTTACCTCTTGGAACTTCTGTTTTCCTCACTGGGTTGTTATAAAAATGAATGAAATAACATATGTAGCATTAAACTCAGGGCCTGGCATCTAATCAGGGCCTGCTTATCTTAGGAACAGATCATGAAGAACTTTAAGTGTCTGAGTAAGAGGTTGTTTTCTGGAAATGAAAGTTCCTGAGAATGTTAGGTAAGTAAGCCCAAGTTCTCCAACAGGCAAATCCTTAAAAGTCATTGACTTAGTACAAAAGGGTTTAATTCCTGCTCATGAGATGTTTGCTGTGAGGTGGTCATGTCCTTCCCCTAGTTGGGGATTCAGGTTCCTTCCATCTAATGACACTGTCATCTGAAGACATGGCTTCCCAGATAATTAAGGAAGGGAAAGAGACAAATGGCAGAGGCATATTGGCTTTCATGTGTCATTGGCAGAAGTGACGCATTATGTCGATTCATCTTCCTATATGTCAGAATATAGTCATGAGGTTCTAATCTAGTGTCTAGGAAATGTGTCCCTGGGAAGAAGACATGATGTGATAAACACAAAATTGTGCATTTGAGTCTGCTATGATGTTCGAAGAGTGGAATAATCAGGAAATTGGTTTTAGTAAGGTTATAATGAGAATACATAGAGATGGTTGGCAGCAAGGAAAAGATGAGAATTCAGGATGCACTCTAGGAGAATATTACAATTGCAGAGAGAAAGATAATGGGAGCTTGAGAATAGTTTAGAAACTGTTTAGAAATGTCAGAGAACAGAAAGGAGTCAAAAAAGAATTTCAAGCTTAAATGGTGGTTCTATGCAGACATATTAGCAATGTATGAGGAGAATAGATGTAGCGGATGAGAAGGGAAAGCATATCATGTGGTTTTCGAAAAGACTAGGTTATATGGCTGGTAGCCACTGTTATGACCAGGGAGGAATAGCTATAGATAAGAGGAAAATGCAGCTGTGAGATTTGGACGTTCAAACATCTGAGAGAGGGGTTCAAATGTGTCTTACTCTATTGGTAGAGTCACTGGTGAGAGGTAACAAACCCTCAGGCAGATAAAAAGCATCTCTGAATTGCTTGGTGAAAACCCTACTCAGAACTTTTCTCTTGAATACAGTAATACAATTCTTCTTCTACACAATGACTTTTTAAAAAATTTAATGCTATTTATTCATTTTATTTTATTTTTATTTTTATTTTTTTTTAAATATGAAATTTATTGTCAGATTGGCTTCCATACAACACCCAGTGCTCATCCCAAAAGGTGCCCTCCCCAATACCCATCACCCACCCTCCCCTCCCTCCCACCCCCCATCAACCCTCAGTTTGTTCTCAGTTTTTAAGAGTCTCTTACACTTTGGCTCTCTCCCTCTCTAACCTCTTTTTTTTTTTTCTTCCCCTCTCCCATGGACTTCTGTTAAGTTTCTCAGGATCCACACAAGAGTGAAAACATATGGCATTTTTACCCAGGCACAAAATAACTTTACCTTCCAAGGACAGTAATACTAGGTTCTTGGTTTTTCTATTATTAAGTGAAGTTGGGAAAGAGGTGAAAAGTGTGGTAAAGGGGATAGAATTCACACAGATATATCCACATTTTCAGTGTTTATAATACTAAATTAAAAAAAGATTACTATGGGATGAAACTAGTTAAGTTTTCTAACTTATTAATAGGTGACATTATTTTGACATTTGGACATTGAATTATTTCTAGGTGGTGAGTGGTAAACTGATGTTATGGCATGAAATACTTTCTCTTGAGTAAGTCACAGTCAGTAAGACTCTTTGTTTACATGCCTTATTTGCCTGACTTGCTACTTATCTGGCCTGTCTTACTTACATAAGGCATTTCATAGGGCATTGACTATGCATTTCAAGGTCTTGGTCTTATGATATAGGCATTAGAACTAATTTACTGATATTTGGCCGCTCTCAGCCATTTGAAAATACATTCTCTTCCATCTCCAACCTTACCACTCCATTCAACCATGGCTACCACTGTGCCATTGTTGCAAAATTAGAAGCTTAAGATTTTATTTTTATTTTTTATTTATTTTGCATATTCATCTAGAGGTGGTACAATAGAGACAGTTACCAGCCTTCAGTGGCAACTTCATTGTTTTAGAAGCTAGACAAGAGAATATGCAGTCCTTAAGAAAGCACCTTGAGTAAAAAAGTATACTGTATCTAGGATATAAGGAATGCACGAGCCCTAAAGGACATTCTCTTCAAGACCCAGAATAGAAATCAAATCTAACATGCTTATTTATTGGTATTTAATATTTTTGTATAATTACATGTTACCATAAATTTTAACACTTGTGGCATTTTATTCATTAATTTAGGGGTCTGGTATTGTGCTAAGGACATGAAAAAAGTTTCTACTTATGCGTATTATCTCTTAATGGCAGCCCTATTTCAGAATGCTTCATGGGTGAGGAAGAGAAATCCAAAATGGAGATTTTAGAGAGTTCTGACTGTTTTCAGGGATAAAGGTAGTTTTTTTTTTTTGTTTTGTTTTTTTTTTTTTTTTTTTCAACATTTTTTATTTATTTTTGGGACAGAGAGAGACAGAGCATGAACGGGGGAGGGTCAGAGAGAGAGGGAGACACAGAATCAGAAACAGGCTCCAGGCTCTGAGCCATCAGCCCAGAGCCCGACGCGGGGCTCGAACTCACGGACCGCGAGATCGCGACCTGGCTGAAGTCGGACGCTTAACCGACTGCGCCACCCAGGCGCCCCAATAAAGGTAGTTTAAAAACTAAATAGTATGATAAAATATTATGAAATATCCTGAGATTTTAGTCCTGAACTTCAGGGTAAAAGTCACTAATTACACTGCTTTTAAAAAAGACGTTAGTGATAAAAGTAGGCGGGACCAGCTACAACATCTAAAAATTAATCTTGATACAATGAAGGAAACTACCAAAACGTCTTTAGGAGAGTTCATTCTGTCAATCAACTCAGCTATCATTTATTCTTACAAATGAGATCTTCCTAGCACTTCATACATTTTCAGTACTTTATGCAAGAGATAAGAGCTAATTATATAACACAAGGCTCACATCCTCTACATTTCCATGGGAAGAACTAGGTTCTGAATCAAGCATAAAGATTAGCAGAGAGTCTCAGGAATGAAGCCATAACAGAGACCGTTCTCAAGTGAAAACTTTACCCCTACAATGCTATTCTCCCATTTTGTCCTCTCCTATCAATTTTAATACCTTATGTCTCATCAGAGAGCACTTATACTCTGACATGTGCTCTCCTGGTGCAAGATGGCAGCTACTAAAATATAAATCACTGCAGAGAATTGCTGGATTTAGAGCCAATTCTTCTAATCGAAAACAACAGCAATGTTAATTTCAGCTTGAGAACGATGGCTTTTGTATGGTGATATAATGGTACAGACTATAATGGTGTCAACTACCACAATAAAATATGCTTCAAATGGGCTACCTTTTTACATTTAGACTAGGGTGACTTCTGTCACATTTCTTTTTTTGGCATGGAAACTGACAATCTATTAAATAAATATTAATCCCTGGCAATCTTCAAAGCAGGCTCAACCATATCAGGATTTTAAATAACTTCATTAATTGCTTAACTACCTTTCCCCTAAATTCCTAAGGGATCCTTTGATGCTAGTCACTCTAATGAATTACCAAGTGATTCATGACTTCAACCTGTTATCATGCAAAATACATTTCCAGTTGGAAATCTTTACAGATGAATTTGCCAGAAAGTAAGAAACCACTCTAGACTTTAAAGGGGGCAAATTCCATTTATGCAGTATATGAAGAAACATGATTTGGCTCTTTTTTTTTTTTTTTTTTTTTAACATTAGTACTCTGAAGTGGTATAATGTGTCCAAAACTTCAGTTTGGACAATACGTGATCAAATGAGGGATTCTCCTTAAGTGGTCAACAGGATTATTTGAACTGGATTATTTGTGATTGAATTATCCATGACAATAATAGTAGATATTACTAGTCCTTACTTTCCTGTAGACTTTTATAGCCCTTCTCTCCTCCCAAAGTAGTCACTGAACACAGAATGTTTTTTATGAATCTGATCAAGAGACAGTTAAGAAGGTAACTATTTTTCCAAGGACAAGAATAAATGATGTTTAGAAATCTATTTTTTCAAAAGCTATGTTACTGTTTTTCCTTCACCCGAATGGTAATCAAACACTGAGTATTCTTTATTTGTAATGAAATTTATTTTTATCCTATATACATATACATGATTGTTTAAAGTACTGTAAACCTGGTTTGGCTGGGTGACTCCGTCAGTTAAGCATCCACTCTTGGCCTCAGTCCAGGTCTTGATCTCATGGTCATGAGTTCAAGCCCCATGTAGAGCCTACTTAAAAAACAAAACAAAACAAAAAACAGCCTGCACTAAAGTACTGTAAAGCTAATAAGGAAAAGCACCATTCCTGCAGAGGCCTTTCTGGTATCTTTCCATTTTCTATTGCATTCTACACTGGCTTTTCTAGGATGGTACAGAGCCACCGCCTGAGGATTTCCTTTTGCTTTTGTATGTGTTGAATCACCCATTTTCAATGTTCTAAAGGCTAAACAGAGAAAGAGAGCTGAAAGAGAGTACACATTTCTTTTAACTTTCTTTTATAGGAAGATATCTTTGAGTCTGAGTCCTCACTAAAAATTAAACCTTCTCTTTCCTGGAAAGATAACTGAGGGATTGTTAGTTAGCTCAAATAATCCTCTCTCTTTATTTCAACCTTCAGTAGTAGCTGGTGCCTTCAATTCCCAAGCCCTTCTGGGGTTCTGTGGCATGAATCAATTCACTTTCCCAGGACCTACAGATTTCAACTTTCCATCTGCCCAACATTTGTTAACACTGGCTTCTCTTTTTCTTCCTTTTGTCTTTGTGAGTAATGATGTTGATTTACTATTACTTGAGGAGTGTTAAGGATTAGAGAGCAGTGATAAACATTTGTTCAATCTGCCATGTTAACTAGATGTTGACAATTGTCAAGACTTGTGTTTTTGCCAGGGATCTGGGGAATCAACAAACGGTAGGTCTAATTTCAACAGAAAGTATTTCCATTCTGTATTATTGAAACATCTAAATTGCTCTTTAAATCTTTCAACCATAGTGATCCCACTGAGTTAACCTGGAGAGCTACCACATAGGAACAGCAGGAAAAGAGGCTGCTAGTGGGTACTGTTTGGGGTTGCTAATGCCACCCCCTACCCCAAAACCAAAGCAGTTCCATTTTTACATGCTTCAGATATTATATTTTGTATAAGATTTGAATTGAACAAAGATTTTCAAAGATGCAAAACGTTTGAACCCAGATGCAGTCGTTACAGTTGAATGTAGACTCATGAAATCTCTTGAGAATGAGTGGCTGAGTTTTGAGATGTGATCCTGTATCACCCTTTATGTGATGAAATGCTTGCTTTTTCCTTGTTGTCACATACATATGGTTCTAGAGTAGACATTTTTTTGTCAGTGCATAATCACATTCATTGCAAAAGCTCTATGTACCTTAAAGAGATGTTGAATTGGACACAAAGTAGTCGTAGAGTTCCTCAGATTGCACAACTGCCCAAATGTGTGGCTTTCATTGTCTCCTTTTCGCTCTTTCTCCTATCTTCTTCCCTTATAACAGCTTATCCAGAAATTCATTCTTTTTGCATTAGCTGTCTGGGATATTAGGATATGGCAATCAAATAATCCTTTTATTCCATATGGTAAACTGTCAATTAGCTCTTGTTCCCTTTAATCATCAGGTAAGTGTTTTTATATATTCAATGCTCACTTAAATACCAAAGAACTTGTTTTTCTGAGTTTTCAGAAATCAGAATTTTTCTTATCAGAGAATAATTGATGATATGGAAAAATAATTGCTATAGGTTCTCTAGTTCATAGAGAACCAAACCAGATGTAGATTAAAACTTAATTTATTTCACAAAGTAGTAAATCCCCCATGCCCTTCTTATTTTTGTTGAATATTGCCAATGAGAAGAAAATAAACACTTCCTGCTCATAAGCTAGTCTTTATCCCTTCCTGGTTGACTTCAGAGCCCCCCTGTCTCTGTGAAGTTTGAAAGACAAGGAATTTATTTCTGACTTAATTATTGGCCTGCTCTCTTGAATCACATATTTATAACACATAATTCCTCATATACAGAAAACTTATTAGTGGACACATCCACTAATTTTTATAAAAAGTCCAGTATATAAAATGTTTGTAGGCCATTCAGTTTTTATAAAGGAAGACCTATAGGCTTTGGAATAGGACCAAATTTTGAATTATTAGAGATTCAAGGCATGAATTAAATTTTGTTCTGTTATTCTCTTTATAGATGTATATATTCCAGGGGAGAAGTATATAGACCAATCGACCATGTTCACAATTGCTATAATATGGTCAAGTGATACTTGTTATTTTTCTACTCAAAGGCATATAAACTGTAAGACAAAATTGTATGATGTTGAAAAAGGATGCTTCCAAGAAAGCAGGGTGTTTATTTGACATTTTATAACAAATTTTGCATATAGGTTCTTTTAAGTTTATTTATTTATTTTGAGAGAGAGAGAGAGGGCGCAGCACATGAGAGTGAATGGGGAAGGGCAGAGAGAGAGAGAGAGAGAGGGAGAGAGAATCCCAAGCAGGTTCTGCACTCTCATTGTACAGCTTGGCACGGGGCTCAATTTCATAAACCATGAGATCATGACCTGAGCCAAAATTAAGAGCCTGATGCTTAGCCCACTAAGCCATCCAGGCACCCTGCCTTTAGGTTCTTAATCCCTAGACTACCTTACCCCTCTAAAACAAATACTGGTAGATTGTAGTTCTGGAATGTATTTTATTTTTTTCCCAAACACCATGATGAATTCCTCCATGAGTAAAGAACTCTGCCTTGCTGCCATGTGGGCCTTGCTCAGATAACAGTGACGTTTTTACTGATACTAGACCCATTCCCTGTGCTGTATCAGATTAAGTAGTGACTCAAGGTAAACACGCATTTTCCGTTTCCTTCCTTTTGCTTTTTAAATCTTTCATTTGGAGGATATGGATTTTTTTTTTTCAGATAGCATATATGTTAATAGACTAAATCTTTTACTAGAACCCAAATCACAAGCTCTGTTTTATTAACCAGATGGCATAAATTAAAAAAGCAAACAAACAAACAGGGGTGCCTGGATGGCTCAGTTGGTTAAGTGTTGGACTCTTGATAGCAGCTCAGGTTATGATCTCACAGTTCGTGGGTTCAAGCCTGGTATCGGGGTCTGTGCTGACACAGAGGCTGCTTGGAATTCTCTCTCCTTCTCTCTTTGCTCTTACCCCACTCATGCTCCCTTGTTCTCTCTCCCTATCTCTCTCTCTCTCTCAAAATAAATCAATAAACTTTAAAAAGTTAAAAACAAACAAATGAGAATCTTTCAGTTATCAGAAAAGTATGCAAGTGCAATGAACCTACAATGTATGTTTGAACTAAACCACAAGTCACATTTATAGCCAATTCCAAAACACAATTCAAGTTCTGATTACGACCTTCCTGTACAGTTTTGGTAACATCATTTGTAGCTTCACCTGACCACACTAACTGTTTACAACCAATCCGTGACAGTTGAGGAAAGTCATACATTCTGGTTTTCATGGTTTATGTGTTTCGTGGTACTTTTGCAACTATTGTGGTCTCACTACTCATAAAAGGCACTCAATCATTCACATCCTAGACAACTATAGTTTAAGTATTCTAACATCTGAGTGACTAAACATTTTGAAGGATAAATTGCCTTTTCTCATAAATTTTTAAAAGGACTGAGATTAAATAAATATTTTAAAAATAAAGGGAATAATGTCCAACAAATTAAAGATTGATTTTTAAATTATTTTTTATGAAAGAATTTTCTTTATGGAACTCTTTTTTATTACTCTACTTTTTTGACATGCTGTACATTACATTCCCAGTGCTTATTTATTTTACAACTGGAAGTTTGTACCTTTTGACCTCCCTCATCCATTTCACACCTCCCCACCTCCATCCCCACTTTATTTAGAGTAAGACTTCATCATCTGTTCAAGTAATGTAGACGGTGCTAAAGGATTGGACAAAAAGTATTAAAAAATGGAATGACGTTTTAAACCAAATTATTATTTAAAAAATTTTTTTAATTTTTATTTATTTTTGAGAAAGAGACAGCGTGTGAGTGGGGCAGGAGCAGAGTGAGAGGGAGACACAGAATGCAAAGCAGGCTCCAGGCTCTGAGCTGGCAGCACAGAGCCTGATACGGGACTTGAACGCACAAACCGTGAGATCATGACCTGAGCTGAAGTCGGACACTTATCATCTGAGCCACCCAGGCGCCCCTAAACCAAGTTATTAGATGAGCAGGTTCAGGACACAGACTCTAGTCATTTAACAATTATTGATTAAGTGCTCACATAATTCGTAGGATTTTCCAAGTTACTTGGGTTGTTCAAAATAAGCAGAACCTCTGTCTTCTTGACAAAAGGAGGTGGTGCTAGATAACAGAAAACAATATGAATGTAAACAGATAATTATAATTGCAAAGCTATGTAGAAAAGAAATAAATTCATATTAAACTTGGATAAAGAAAAAAACAGGCAACTTTATAAGAAGATACAAGTTGATTCTGCCTAAAACTCAGATAATTGGCTTGTATCTTTCATCAGTTCAAAAAGGAGGAGAAAGAAAATGAGTCTTTAACCACCATCTTTGTCATAAGCAGCTTTTGCTTCCAATGTCCTTTGTATCCTTTTCTGATAGTAAAAATGTGCCAAAAGACTTAGGAAGAAAATGTCTTGTAAAGTGAGAAGATTAAAGGCTCTTAACATCAAAAGAATTACGGTTCTGAATATCACAGAAACACTGACTTTTAAAAAAAGGGGATGGATATACCATGCGACTAGCATCTTTAGAGCATGACCTAATAATAATAATAATAATAATAATAATAATAATTGATGATGATTATGTAGTATCCATCATCTTCCCTTCTAACATGCTCTCTTTATGATATTTCTTAGCTTTAATAATTGATATGATCATTCTCCAAGTTGCCTAAGTCAGAAATTTGGGCATAATTCTTTCTTTTTTTTTAAACGTTTATTTATTTTTGAGACAGAGAGAGACAGAGCATGAACAGGGGAGGGGCAGAGAGAGAGGGAGTCACAGAATCTGAAACAGGCTCCAGGCTCTGAGCCGTCAGCACAGAGCCCGACGCGGGGCTCGAACCCACGGACCGTGAGATCATGACCTGAGCCGAAGTCGGACGCTTAACCGACCGAGCCACCCAGGCGCCCCTTGGGCATAATTCTTGACTATTACCACTCTTTTAAACTCGATGTCCAATCAATCTCTGGATTTTATACTTTTACAAGAATTTGTGGAATCCTTCACTTTTTTCCATTCCACTGCACTATGTCCATTGATCCTTCCATTAATTTCACCACTACTTTCTGTAGTCCTCTATGTTGAAGCCAGTGTAATTTTCCTGAAGCATAAATTAGAATGGGTCTGTCCCAGTTTAAAATGCTTCAACAGCTTCCCATTATTCTAAGGATAAAGTTTAAAATACCTAGGATGCTTTACAAAGCCCAGTGTAATCTGGACTCTATTTGCCTCTCCAACTTCACCCTTTGCACTTCTATGTGCTCAAGCCACCCTCAACACTACTGATTCTGGGAACGCACCATGGCACCATGTGTGTCTGGGTTTTCAAACAAACTGCCCATTGCATAGAATGTTCCTCCTGCCTATATTCCCCCAGCCTACTAATTCCTGCCCTTTCCAATGTGCTCACAATGATCCACCTAGTCCTCAGTTTCCTTAGAATTTACATGATAAAATCTTTCTTTATTTCTATCCTTAATTCTCTAGCCTTTTACCAACTTCTCCTTATTTCCCCATCCTCTAGGCCCTGACACTCTGGCACCCACTTTTCTACTCTTTGTTTCTATGGATTCTTTTTTTCTTTTTTAAAGTTTATTTATTTTTGAGAGAAAGAGACAGAGTATGAGTGGGAGAGGGGCAGAGAGAGAGGGAGGCACAGAATTGGAAGCAGGCTCCAGGCTCTGGGCCATCAGCACAGAGCCCAATGTGGGGTGTGAACCCACAAGCAGTGAGATCATGACCTAAGCTGAAGTCAGACACTCAACTGACTGAATCACCCAGTGCCCCCTTTTTTTCTTTTTAGTGTGTGTGTGTGTGTGTGTGTGTGTGTGTGTGTGTGTGTGTGTGTATGTGTGTGTTTGCATGTGTGTTTAAAGATTCCACATTTGAGTGAAACCCCACAGTATTTGTCTTTCTTTCTCTGGCTTTTTTCACTTAGCATAATGCCCCCTAAGTCCATCCATGCTGTCAAAATGGTAGACTTTTTTTTAAGGCTGAATAATACTTCATTCTATACATATACCATATTTACATTATCCATTCATCTGTTGACAAACACCGGAATCATCTCCATACCTTGACTATTGTGAATAATGTTGCATTGAACATGGCAGGTCATATCTCTTTGAGTTAATCTTTGACTTTTCTTTGGATATATATCCAGAAGTGGGATTGGTGGGTCATACAATAGTTCTGTTTTTAATTTCTTTTTTTTTTTTTAATTTTTTTTCAACGTTTTTTATTTATTTTTGGGACAGAGAGAGACATAGCATGAACGGGGGAGGGGCAGAGAGAAAGGGAGACACAGAATCGGAAACAGGCTCCAGGCTCCGAGCCATCAGCCCAGAGCCTGACACGGGGCTCGAACTCACGGACCGCGAGATCGTGACCTGGCTGAAGTCGGACGCTTAACCGACTGCGCCACCCAGGCGCCCCCTGTTTTTAATTTCTTGAAGAAACTCCATACTGTTTTCCACTGTGGCTGTACCAGTTTAAATTCCCACAAACAGTGTACAAGGGTTCCTTTCTCTCCACTTCCTTAGAGCATTTGTTATCTCTTATCATTTTTATAACAGCCATCCTAATAGGTTTGAAATGATTTTGATTTGCATTTCCCTCATGATTAGTGATGTTGGACACCTTTTCATGTACCTGTTGACCATTTTTAATTGAGTTACTTGTGGACTTTTTTGCTTTTGAGTTGTGTAAGTTCATTGTATATTCTGGATATTGATCCCTTATTGGATATGATGTTTCCAAATATTTTCTCCCACTATTTAAGTTGCCTTATTTTCTTAAGGGTTTCCTTTCACAAGTGGAAGCTTTTTAGTTTGATATAGTCCTACTTGTTTGTTTTTGCTTTTGTTGCCTTTGTTTTTGGTGTTATATCCAAAAAACAATTGCCAAGACCAATGTTGAGAAGCTTACCCTTATACATGGAACTTGTGTATGGAAGACTCATTGGCTATCAGAACAGGTGATCTGGGGACCTGTCTCTTGGATAGTAGCTTCCAAATTTGGGGTGAAAGTGTGTATATAAGTGTTTTTCAAGGAGGTAGTGAGCAGGCTACAGGTAGATGAAAGGGAAGGTGTCCACTAACTTCCTTGGTTTCACGGGAGGATCACAGCAAGTTCCTAGATGTGTGCTAATCAGCAGCAGGTAGCAGCTTTCAAATTATGTGGGTGGCCCCTTTCAGGGAAAGCCTGGGACGTGGATGATTATGCCTGTTCCCTCTATATTGGGCCCCAAGAGAGGAGTTTACATGCCTATTAACCACTGCTCCTTTGTTTGCTTTGGTTTTGTGGGTCTTGTGGATGAAAGCTTTGTTGGTTTTCAGAGCTAGGTGTTTTGGGAACTCATCCCTCTGATGGAAGTCTTAAAAGTTGGGGGCATTAAATATGAAGTCCGAACCCTTTTCTCCTGAGAGAGAAGCAGGCCATTGGGAATTCTCTTCCAATTGTATGGCACTGTATCGAGGTTGGGGTTTATGGCAAGAGTGTGCCAGTCTTCCCCGTTTCATTGTGGGTGCTTTCTCATTCAGCTGATGTGTAGGAGTTGTTCAGCTAGTTTCTGAATTTCTCTCACAGATAATTGCTCTGTGTGAGGCTGTACATTTGGTATGTCTGTGGAGAGAAAGGGAGTTCAGGAGCCTCTAAGGCACCATATTCACCAACCTTCTATCTATTCCTTCACTTCTTTCCGTTTCCTCTCTTTACCCTGGTTTAAACCACCATTGTTTCTTTCACTTTTTTAAAGGTCAACTTATTAAGATTAATTTATATACAATAAAATTCTCATGTTCAGTTTTACAGTTTGATAAGTTTTGGCAAATGTAAACAGTTGTGTGACTACCACCACAATGAAAATATATAACATTTCCATCATCCCATAAAGTTCTCTCATGGCCCTTTATAGTCAATCGCCTCACCCCTCCCAACCAGTAACAATATTAGATCTCTTCTCTATCCCAAGATTGTCATTCAACTGAAATGTTAAAGTATGTAGCCTGTGTGTCTAGCTTGTCACTGAACATAATGATTGTGAGATTCATCTGAGTTGTGCACGTAGAGGTAGTTTGTTCTTCCTGGTGCTGAGTACCAATTGCACCATAATTTATCTCTTTACCAATTAATATACATCAGTGTTATTTCCAGTTTGGGGCTATTATGAAAAAAAAAGTGTTATGAATATTCTCATACAGGTCTTTGTATTTATTTTGTATTTATTATACAGGTCTTTCTTTTATTTTTAGTAAACATCTAGAGATGGAATTGCTGGGTTATATGGTAGGTATATACTGAACGCTACAAGAAATTTCTAAACTGTTTTCTAAAGTTGCTCTACCATTTTGCATTTCCACCACAATGTGTGAGTGTTTGATTACTCTGCATCCTTTCCAACACTTGGTATTTCCCGTTTATTAATTCTAGTTAATAAAGTAGATGTGAGGTCGTTTCTCACTGTGATTTTAGCTAGTGACTTAATGATGTTGAGAAATCTTAACATGTGTTTGTTTTACCACCTGTATTTCTTCTTTTGTGAAATGTCAAAATGTTTTGTCAAATATTTTAAAAATTGTGGCATTTCTCTTCATTAAATTATAGGAATTCTATATATATTTTGAATAATTCTTTTAAAAATTTTAAAATTCTTTTAAAATTCTTTTAAAAATTCTTTTAAAAATTCTTTTAAAAATTCTTTTTGCTAACAGATTTTGAGTTGTCTCTTTCTGACACGGTCTTTTAAAAAGTAGTTCTTAATTTTCATGAAGTCCAATTTGTCATTCTATCTGAGAAATCTTTGATCAACCAAAGGTCACAAAGATTTTATCCTGTGTTTTTTCCTAGAAGTTTCATAATTTTAGTTGTTCTACAGATGGTATGAGCTAATCCTAGACCTTAATTTTCTTTGCATAAGAGGTTCATTGTGGGGGGTAGGGTAGGTCATAGCTCTGCCCACTACATCAGAATCTTCTCTGTTTTGTAGGAGCTGGTAAGGTCTGAATATCTACACTTATTTATATTATCCCAGGCTCGTGATTAATTGCCTGGCACAGGCCAGAACTGCCATGTTGACTTTATCCTTGGAATTATACATGACTTAATTTGAATATCACAGACTAGTCATCATTCCCTGGATGCAATATAACTGTGTATGGGCATGCCAAATCATTGTTATATGGCCAACAGACACTGAAACAAGAAGGTGCTGGTGGCATGATAACAAATTAGATCCAGATGATGTGGCCTCAGTCCCTTTTCTTGATAACATGGTAAGTGATATTGAAAGTGCTTTCACAACCTTCCCTATGGAAGATTGTATCTGTAGTCCTGGAATTATAATATGCAAAGAAGTTACTCTTTTCATTCTGTAGCACCCACCTTTAGTAGAACTATATCTTATATCTTTAACTTGTTTCACACATTTTTACTGTTTTATTTTTTAAGTTGCCAATGCAGATTTCACAGTGGCACATAAAGAAGTTAGTCAATTTTTTTGAGTTTTCAGAAAACTGGAAGTGAATTTCCCTTCTGGCTAGAAGTCTGTGTGGGTTCCTGGTTCCTCCTCCCACAAACATCCTCTCTATTTATTCTGCTTTGCTCCACATGGATTCTACAGATTTGATTTAAATTTCTCTGACTTGCACAGACGTATCTACCCTAGAGAAGTTTGACTCTTTTAACATTCTACTCATCACTAATGTTCCTGTTTCATTTGGGCTTTTAATTTGGATGAATTCCAAATTACTATCTATTCTGATAGAAACACTACTAATTACACAAAGCATCTTAATAAAGAATGGAAACACAATTCAGAGCATTCTCCTTGTGGTATTCTGATATCTAGTAGTTTTAAAATAGCACTAAAGCACTTTTTTTTTTCCCCACAGCTCTTATCCCATGTTATTAAAACTCTTGCTACTTGATGTTTTTCTAATGTTCAGCAAACTTAGATTCAAGGGTTTATGGAGAATTCTTGATCCTTCAGATAGATCTTCAATTTGACCAGTTAGTAAGGTTTTAGCAAGCATATTGACTTGCTGCTGAAGTTTAAAAATAAGTCAGTAGAGTTGTGCTAAAAATATAGTATAAAAATAAAGTAATACACTTGATTTTCTCGATCCTGACATTCCTGACCATTTCTTACTAGATCCTAATCTTTTGCTTCTTTGTTTATATTACTATAATAGATTGAGTTAAATGCCGATTTTTCTTCCCTTCCTTTGCTATGTGATTTTGCAATTTTCCTATAAAGAGGTGAAGTATTTTCCTTGCCTCTTGATTCTGAGTTTAGGCACATGACTGGCTTTGGCCAAATGGGATATCAGTAGATGTGATGCAAACAGAGACTTGAAGAAGTACTTTAAAGATTGGGCTTATTCTCTTGTACTTCAGCCTTTGCCATAAAATACCAGGCCCAGATTAGCCTGTTGGCCCCACAATAAGAGCAGGAGACATAGGAAGCAGGGCCACGTTGATCTAGCTAAGACCAGCCTGGATTAGCCTGCCCCCAAATTACATTCAAACACATGAGTGAACCCATGTAGATAAGCTAAACTTCACAGACACATAACAGATGTTTATTGTTGTATAATCATTGTAGCTCATTGTTTGTTTCACAGGTGTTTGGGGTTTTTGTTTGTTTTGGGCTTTTTTTTTTTGTATTTTTGTTTTTTGGGCTTTTGCTTGTTTTGGTAAAAGAATGAATTTCTTAAAAAATATTTTAAACTAATTTTTTATTCAAGTATTATTAAGATACAGTGTTATGTTAGTTTCAGGTATATCATATAATGAGTCAGTAATTCAATCCATTCCTCTGTACTCATCAAGTTAAGTATACTCTTAGAACCCATTTTTTTTCAAAGTACCTTTTATTTTATTTTATTTTTTTAACTTTTTAAAAGTTTTTATTTTATTTTATTATTTTTTTAATATGAAATTTATTGTCAAATCGGTTTCCATACAACACCCAGTGCTCATCCCAACAGGTGCCCTCCTCAATACCCATCACCAACCCCCCCCATCAACCCTCAGTTTGTTCTCAGTTTTTAAGAGTCTCTTATGGTTTGGCTCCCTCCCTCACTAACCTCTTTTTTTTTCCTTCCCCTCCCCCCATGGTCTTCTGTTCAGTTTCTCAGGATCCACATAAGAGTGAAAACATATGGTATCTGTCTTTCTCTGTATGGCTTATTTCACTTAGCATAACACTCTCCAGTTCCATCCACGTTGCTACAAAGGGCCATATTTCATTCTTTCTCATTGTCACGTAGTATTCCATTGTGTATATAAACCACAATTTCTTTATCCATTCGTCAGTTGATGGACTTTAGGCTCTTTCCATAATTTGGCTATTGTTGAGAGTGCTGCTATAAACATTAGGGTACAAGTGCCCCTATGTATCAGCACTCCTGTATCCCTTGGGTAAATTCCTAGAAGTTCTATTGCTGGGTCATAGGGTAGATCTATTTTTAATTTTTTGAGGAACCTCCACACTATTTTCCAGAGCGGCTTGCATCAACAATGCAAGAGGGTTCCCGTTTCTCCACATCCTCTCCAGCATCTATAGTTCCCTGATTTGTGTTAGAACCCATTTTTAAAGGACTAAAATTTTACCCTCACCCACACACATTTTATGTATATGATGACTTACTTTACATCCTTTTATTTTATGAATCTCTGGATGGATTTTTATAGACATAATTGATTTTACTGCTTTTTGCTTTAACCTCTGTACCATTTTTATAAGTGATTAATCTTCTCTTTTTATTATGTTTGTATTTGCCTGTGAAATTTTTTCCTCTCTAATTTTCTTACCTCTGGCAATGGCCTTTTTTTTCTTTTCAAAGAATTCCCTTTAACATTTCTTATAAGACGGGTTTAGTGGTGGTGAACTCGTTTAATTTTCACTTGGGAAACTTTTTACCTTTCCTTCTATTCTGAATGATACCCTTGCTGGATAGAGTGTTCTTGGTTGCAGGATTTTTTTCCTTTGAGCACTTTGAATATATTATGCCACTCCCTTCTGGCCTGCAAAGTTTCTGATGAAAATATTAATTAGCTAATAGCCTTATGGGGTCTCCCATAAATGTAATTGTTTTCTTTTCTCTCACTGCTTTTAAAATTGTCTCTTTATCACTATGTTTTGCCATTTTAATTATTGTATGTCTTGATGTGGACCTCTTCAGATTGATTTGTTGGGGGCTGTCTGTACCTTCTGGATCTGGATGTCTCCTTCCCCAGATTTAGGGAAGTTTTCGGCTATTATTTCTTTTTTATTTTTTTCCAGCTATTATTTCTTCAAATAAATTTTTTGCCCCCTTTCTCTCTTTTCTCCTGGGATGCCTATGATGCAAATGCTATTAACATGTGATGATGTCACTAAGTTCCCTTAACCCATTCTCATTTTTTATTATTCTTTTTTCTCTTTGCTGCTCAGCTTGGTTGTTGATGGAATCACCAACCAGATTAAGCACCTTTTGAGTAAAGGAACTTTGTTTTATTCATTTTGTCTAACAGTCAGGCTTATTTAATGTATATTGAATGGATGGCTTTATTAATAAAAATCAATTAAATATTTTTTCTCAGTTTTGTTGCTGTTATATTCTGAGAGATCATGCTAAATAGCCACAATCGAATGCCTCAAAATCTAATAGTAGAGGCCGACTTAGTGAATTAGCATGTAATTAACCATCCCATTTTTCTCTAGAATTCTTTTCCAAGATCTTCAGCAGCAGTTTCATAACTCTCATCCTTGACATTGTTAGTGTATAATAATTCTTAACAGAGGTGCCTGGGTGGCTCAGTTGGTTAAACATAATTCTTGATTTCGGCTCAGGTCATGATCTCACAGTTCATGAGGTCGAGCCCCACATCAGGCTCTGCACTGTGTGGAGCCTGCTTGAGATTCTCTCTTTCCTTTTCTATCTGCCCCTCCCCTGCTCTTGCACGCTCCCTCTCTCTCTCTCAAAACAAATAAATAAACATTAAAAAATGATTCTTAACAATAGAGTGAGCCATTTTAAATTTCATATCCTCCTGTTTCTTTCCGAAAATAAATATCCTTTTTCTTTTCCCTACTAAACCCTATTCTTAAAACTGGATGCCTGGGTGGTTCAGTCGGTTAGATGTCCAATTTCAGCTCAGTTGGGTCTCACAGGTCATGATTTCAAGCCCCATCAGGCCCTCTGCTGTCAGCACAGAGCCTGCTTCAGATCCTCTGCCCCCTCTTTCTCTTCTCCCTCACTAGTTCTCTCTCTCTCTCAAAATAAAGAAGTAAACTTAAAAAAAAAATGGATCTAAATAGCAGCTAACTGAGGAAGTGCAGGTAATACTGCCTGTCTTGGAGAGATTTGCATATTGACCTTCACTCATGTTTTTTACTCACGGAATGATGCCAAGTGGCCACTCTGCCCAGCACCTTGAGAAGTGTTGGGGATGAAATGATGACCAAGACACACATGGTTTCTTCTTCGTGGAGCTCATGATTTAGAGGCAGGACCAATGCAAAGAGAAAGACACTGCACCGAAGTAGTACCTGCTGGTCAAGGAAAGGTAAAGAGTATGATGGAGTGTATGGCTAGAGTTCATAACCTAGTCCACAGAGGCAGGGGATTCCCCTGAGGAAATGATATTTGCACCTGAAGAAAAAGCTGATCTAAAAAGTATGGTCAAATCATTCCTAAAAAAGGGAACTGTTTAGACAAGAGTCCTGAGGATAGATAAATCTTAGTTTGTTCCAGAACTGAAGGTAGTCCAGGATGGCTGGAATCAAAAGATAGAAGACATGGTCCTTGATGATGAAATTTTGAATAATGTTGAAACTTTTCTGTGTGTAGATAGCATCTAAAAATAGTGTTTGGATTACCTGGGATGTGTTAGAAAGCAGATTCCTGAGCTTCCCTCCATTACTACAGGGTCAGAATCATCAGTCAGAGCCTCTGATCAGCATTTTCAAGGTTCATTCTGTAATTCTTATGCCCTTGAAATTCTGAGACCCACTTGCTTAAATGAACATAGCTCCTAGGGTAGAAAATGGACAGGTATCAGTGGTAGGCAAGGCATGTATTTGCGTGGAATGCAGAGTATTCCTGGAGCTTTTAAAAGAATACCATATAGGTCTACTATGTAGGCATAGGTCCACTACTATTTGGCCAGCAGAGTCACTGATTCTCTTTATATGAGTAGGAGCATAGGGTCATGCCAAACAATAGTCCTGAAATGTTCTGTTTTAAAAAATTACATTCAATGTAGAACTATCAAATGATTTTTTTATCAAATGCTTTTAAATAAATTTAATTCTAATTTATTCACCATAATAATTATTGAGAAACACCTGGAATATAGCAATTACAATGGATGCTCTTTTTAAATTTTTTTTTAATGTTTTATTTTATTTTTGAGACAGAGAGAGACAGAGCATGAATGGGGGAGGGCCAGAGAGAGGGAGACACAGAATCTGAAGCAGGCTCCAGGCTCTGAGCTGTCAGCACAGAGCCCGACGCGGGGCTCTAACTCACAAACCGTGAGATCATGACCTGAGCCGAAGTCGACCACTTAACCGACTGAGCCACCCAGGCGCCCCTGGATGCTCTTTTTAAAAACTTTTAAAAAAATGTTTACTTTTGAGAGAGTGAGAGAGTGCCAAGTGCAGGAGAGGCAGAGAGAGAGAGGAACAGAGGATCAGAAGTGGGCTCTGTGCTGACAGCAGAGAGCCTGAGGTAAGGCTCAAACTCATGAACTGTGAGATAAGTATGACCTGAGCAGAAGTTGGATACTTAACCAACCGAGCCACCCAGGCACCCCTGGGTGTTCTCTCTCTATTTTTTAATGCTTATTTACTTATTTTGAGAGAGGGAGAAAGTTGGGGAGGGGCAGAGAGAGAGGGAGAGGGAGAATCCCAAGCAGGAACCTGACATGGGCTTGATCCCATAAACTTGGAGATCATGACTTGAGCTGAAATCAAGAGCCAGTTGTTTGACTTAGCCACCCTGCTGCCCCACAATGGATGTTCTCTTAATACACCTCCTACTGGACCAACTTTCTGGACTTGCTAACTCTCCATTCCTTCTGCCCCATGACACCCACATGCTTGTGGAAATTTACTCTTTTAAAAAGATACTTCTTATTGAAGTATAGTATAACATAACATACAATGTTCTATCAGTTTCAGGTGTATAACATATTGACTCAACAATTCTATACATTACTCAGTGCTCACCACAAGTATAGTCACCATGTATCATCATACAACCTTATATTATTGACTATATTCCCTATGCTGTACTTTTCGTTGTTGTGGCTTATTTATTTTAGAACTGGAAGTTCGTACTGCTTAATCCCCTTCACCTATTTCACCCATCCCTCACCCACCTTCCCCTCTGACAACCATCAGTTTGTTCTCTGTATTTTTGAGTCCATTTCTTTTTGTTTTGTTTTTCAGATTGAACATATAAGTGAAATCATGTGGTATTTATCTTTGTCTGTCTGAATTCTGTAAGTTAGCAAAATATCCTTTAGGTTCATGCATGTTGTCACAAATGGCAGCACTTCACTCTGGCTGAATAATATTCCAGTGTGTGTGTGTGTGTGTGTGTGTGTGTGTGTGTGTGTACCACACCTTTATCCATTTATCTACTGATGGACATTTGGGTTGCTTCCATATCTTGGCTACTGTAGAGAATGCTGCAGTAAATATAGGGGTGCATATATATTTTTTGAATTAGTATTTTGTTTTCTTTAGGTAAACACCCAGTGGTGGAATTATTGGATTGTATGATCTTTTAAAATAGACTCTTCCTAAGGATAAGCACATAACTCTTTATTCTTAACATGAATTACTTGTGTTTATTCTTGAACTTCTTTATGCTACTTGTTTCTCATTTTGTAACTATAAAATTTAATTAAATATTAAATAAATAAAATGTAATTGTAAAAGGTTTTTATGTCTGTGAACACTAAATTTAATGTTTTGGAAAATTTTGAAAATTTCTTTAACATTGCTATCAAATTAAGTGCAGGTGAGAAAACAGAAAAGATTTGGAAAAAATCAGAAAACCTTAGATTCCACGTTAAATTGCTCATCTATATCTTTAAGTTCTTATTTCACAAATATACAAAACAAAACATATGCAAAACAAATAAAACAAAATAAGTAGTACTCATTGAAGATGTGTTTGGATTTGTCTGTGCAAATGATCATCTCAGGGCACCAGCCAGTCGCCCCATACCAAAGAAATAATCTTGGCCCTACACTTGAACTTGAGTGGGTGTATTTGAAATGAGTAGGTGTATTCCTTTAGTTAAATTAGTATGTTAAGATTTCTGTGTATTGTTTTTTATGATTCCCAGCTTAAACCTACTTTTTTGAATAAACAAGTAACTGTGAGTTTCAATCTCATCAGTTAAGAAGCTTTTTTTCCTACACACACACACACACACATACATATATATATACACATATATATATATGTGTGTATGTATATATATATGTGTGTGTGTGTGTATATACACATATATATATGTGTATATATATATATATATATATATATATATATCTGGGGATTTGTGCTCTAATAACTTGGCAAGTTGTTTACTGTTCACATGTGGGTGGGTCCATGACCAACTCCAGCCCTCTCAGAAGAGAACTGACATAATAGACAGTAGTTGAAATCTTTATTGTCAGAAAAGCACTCTACATATGCTATATATTATTGTAATTTTTGATGACAATAGGAAGAATGTTATAAAACAGGAGTATTTTTATTTTAATGGAAGATGCATTATTTGCTCCTTTGGTTTATTTTTTCTACAATGCAAAGCCAGGAGCACATTTACTTCTGTGTGTGTGGAGATTCCCTGGATGGCAGGTGCTTTTGAGAAAGGGTTTCTTGCTCCTTTTTTTTTTTTTTTTTGTCTCATTTACTAACTGTAATGGCAGGTTTAGAAACATCAGGAAACTTTCAAAATCGGCTCCCTCTGCGCTCCTCATCCCAGAGACCTTTATTCAGGCAAGAAGAGAGTTTCCTTTCTAAGTCAAGGTCTGTCTCCCCAAGAGCACTAGGACCCAGGAAAAGAATATCAGCTAGAGATGCTTGGAATTCAGGAATGCTGGCAAGAATAATATATCGATAGAGCTTTTTAGTAAATGCAACTAAAGACCTTTGATGAGTATATTGTGTAAAGACAAAAGTAGCCTCCACTTTTAAGGGGTGAGAGAGAGGGGCTTATAAAATCTGGGTTTTGTTTTCTAGAATTAAGTTCCTTCCAGTGGAGTACATTTGCAAACTCTTCTTTTTCTCATTTATTTGGAAAGAATTTACATAATAAAAATTACCTCAAAAATCCTTAGAAATAGAGTATTTGAAGAAATTGTCAAGGACTGCTCGTGTTATTATGTATTTTTGTGACTTGTCTGGTACTTATCTTTATGTGGCTCTGTGATCATTTTATATGATCCATTCCTAGTTCTCTCATTATGAGAGTCTCTTTTCTTAATTGCTACTATTTATATTTATAGGCAATTCTAGATGACAGATGGACATGTGTTCAGATGATGTGTGTGCACATCTGACTTTTGTAAATATCCCACAATAAACAATAAAGGAATATTCATAGAATATCTGAAATGCTATATTTAAGGTTCCTGTGCACATTTTGTTTAGCCTTACAAATTGACTGTCTAACAGAATTAGGTAGAGAAAATATATATCAGACCCATCATGCTTTGTGAATAATTGGCTAGCCACACAGGTGCATAGGATTTTAATTGAGATTCTCTTCTTTTTATGAGGAATATGTGTTATTAAAAGGTGGGGGGGAGCAGTCCAGGGATTCCTTGTCATCTTTACAATAACAAAACTTTATGCGTAATTTATCACGTGCCAAAGTTTTCTAAATGCCTTGCCATTGTTGTGATATCATCTATACCGCTGTTGCCCCAAGAAAGGAGAGTCGTATAGTTTGTCCTGATAGTAAGTGCTACGCTTCAAGCATGATTGGCTCTTGTTTCTCCTGTTCTGGGGATGGATTCTGCCACAGTGCAGAACGCTAGCCATTCTCCTCAGAGCACTCTGCACTTTCACCTTGAAGCATTTGTCACAATTGTAATGATGTGATAGCTCATAGTGATTCATTTCATGTTTGTCGCCCCCACTGGATTACGAACTGAAAGCAGTCAAGGTTCATGGCAGAAGTATAACTCATACTACATCCCCAACACAAAGTTGGTAACCAACGCGTGTTTTTTTTAAATTAAATAATGGATAGACAGAAAGGAGTAGAGAAACCTCTGCTTTCCTCCATTCATTCTTCTCTTGGCTTTTCTAGGGCTGTTGTGCATAGTGGGGGTCCCTTGAGGAAGCAGAGGGGACCCAGGTATTAAGCTCCTCTCCCCTCTCCAAACCTCTACTCAGCCCGTACTCAATCCCTCCCCCTTTGGCTCTGGGTGTCAGATATCCTACCATCAGGGACATAAGCAGAATGGGACATAATTTATTCTGAGACTAGCAAAGGTTTTAGTGCACTACCAAAAAAAGTGCTGCTTTCACACATGGCCAAGGCCATCCTCATACCACTGTTCACGTAGCAAACATTCAGACCCTTTCACAGAGAAAATATATTGTGGAAAACTATATTATTTCAAGTACATTCTCAGCTTTCTGAAGTTGACCTCAGAGAAAAAAATCAGGCACTTCACACAATTCTCTTCAGTGTCACTATTTGAGAAAGACCATGAAATACTCGGAATGCAGTTATATATTTTAGCGTTGTTTATTCTGATAATGTGATAACTCACCACATACAGTATAGTTATAAAATAAATCACTAGAAGTCTATATGTAACATACTAAGTCAGTGGGGCAGGGAAGAAAGCTCATGCAGGGACCTCAGCAAACAAGAGAAAATAGATAAAAATAAGCCTTGATCTCTATTTAAGAAAATACAGGTAAAACGGAGATTGTAATTATAAAAATAATATTAAACATTGTGAAGACTAATCAAATCTGATGATGAAATGTGGGATTGAAAATATCTGAAGATTCGGGGCACCTGGGTGGCTCAGTCAGTTAAGCGTCCAACTTCAGCTCAGGTTATGATCTCACAGCTCTTGAATTAGAGCCCCACGTCAGGCTCTGTGCGGACAGCTCAGAGCCTGGAGCCTGCTTCAGATCTGCGTCTCCCTCTCTCTCTCTGCCCCTCCCTCAGCTTGTGGGCTCTTTCTCTCTCTCAAAAATAGATGAATAAACATTTAAAAAATTACAAAAAAAATCTGAAGATTTGAAAACAAAAGAAAGAAAACATGTGAACTGGATGCAAATGTTAAATAGTGAGGAGAACTTCACATTACATTATGATTCAGACAATATAACAAAATAATTTATAAGAGATGGGAGAGAAACAAGAAAGTACATGTGGCCAATTACAAAATCAACCAGTCAAGAAATATCTGTGTCTTTACCTGGACAACTACCTTTACTATTGCAATAAGCTTTGAAATGACCCTCCCGCTTTCTAATCTCTCCCGCTTGTGTATCAGGCTCCTTTCCTGAGTCTGCCATTATGGCACTTTCTCCTTCTTGCATTCATATCTTGTAAGGTCCCACCAAAGGCCAGCTGTTTTCCATGAGGCCTTCTCTGATAACCAGCTATAAGTGAACGTCTCTCTCCTCTAAAATGTCATAAAACTTTATCAGCACCTCTCTTATTTATCGCTCTCAGAACTTTCTACTTTGTGTTTTAGTGACTAATGCACGTTTTTACAACTTCTTTACTAGTCCATAAATTTTTGAGGGTGAAATTTTACTTTACTGTATGTACTCTGCTGAGCATATTATAATATCCAGCTCACAGCAGGTGCTCAGCTGATCAATGTAGCCAGTACATGATTTTCAAGAAGGGTTTTGTACATGAGATTCCAGAGAGCATTCATCTTTCCTTTTGCTCCCCTTGTCTGCTTTTCTAAACTTGGCTGGGAGGTCCACTCAAGATAGCTCCTCATGAAGCTTTCCAGGACCCCCAAATTCAAAGTGGTCTCCTCGCTGACATAATCCCACATATTCAGCATGTAAAATAAATGTTTGAGTTACTGCACTAGACAATCTGACATTCATGTGTTATTCATGGTAGGTCACCGTTTTTATGTGTATCAACCAGGATTACACTTTATACATTTTAGTGCCTATTATCCTTTTGTATTTATTCTATATTTAGTAGTTATTATAAGCCCAGAACAGTGTTCCACACCTACTGCTTCTGTTTTTTTACTGAAGTTTCCTGAGCATCTAGAACACTACTGGCACACAGTAGGTACTCAAAAAATATTTGTCGAATGTGGTTGAATAAATGAGACGTAAAGGTTGATTTCCAATAACTCTGAGTAGAAGGTTGACTCTTTTAACAGCTGCTTCCAGGAGCTGATTTCTTGGCTATGAGAAGTAGAAAGCAGTGTGCACTTCCAGCCCACCTATGCAGCAACAGGCAGGTTACCTGGACTATTTATATATAGACATGTTCTTCATGATCGTCATTTCACTATATCTTTGGCATACTTCCTTTATAAGCCACATGCCAGATCAGAGTGGCCGCTATTTGGAAATGTTTGATCATTAATTATGCAGATCAATTATGCTATTTCCCCTTCCATCAAGTGATTTATCTGTCTCTGCTGAGTAGGTATACCCAATGCATCCTTGGTCAGAATTTTCCTTTTTCGTGTGATAATTTCCAAAATGCATTGTAGTCACTTTGAATTAAGAAAGATAACTTTGTCTCCTTTCACTCATCATCAATAAGCATATGATAATTCACCTAAACATGGAGATATTGATTAAGGTAGAGCTTTTTGAGTTCATGTAGCCAAATGCAGTGGTATTTAGTCACATGAAGGTTTAGCTTAGAACCCTGGTCTGTGTTTCTCTTTTTGCTATTGGAGCCCTTCCCATGCAAGATCCTTCCTACCTTCCCTCTATTACTTGCTGAATTTATAACAAGGACCAAGTCAGAAATGCTTCCTGTTGTAATGGAAATTAATCTTTTAGAGGAGGTTACACTTTTGGAGAAAACTAATGTTTACTGTCTTAATTACAATCATTATAAATGCAGCAAAGAAGTACAGAGAACTATGAGAGCTTATAGAAATCTATCCTGGTCATATGGAAAAGTGGCAATGATGTTAAGGTTGAGTCATGAAGACCTAGTAGGGAATTAAGTGAAAAGTGGGAGGAGAAGAGAGGGAGAGAAATATTTCAGGAAGAAGGAAACAAGGCATCAGTTTCCTTGAGCCCTCACTTCTCCTCATATCCTTCAGTTAATGAGAATGAAAATTCTGTTTATCAAATTGTTAGGTTGGCTTAAAGAGGTATTTGACTATTATAGATTATATATAAAGTATGTAACTATTATAAATTATATATAAAAATATATAAGATAGATTATATATATAAAGATTATGTATATAGTTATATATGTTACGGTGTTTCTTATTTAATTATATATATATATGTATATATATACATATATATATGTGTGTGTGTGTATGTATATATATATATATACATACATATATATATATGTGTGTGTGTGTATATATATATATATATATATATACAGAGAGAGAAAGCCTGCATTTTCTTCTGTGAATTAAAAATAAAGCATAACATGTTGAATTGTAGCCATATGACAAATAGGAAAACTCTTTTTCTTTACCATAATTTACACTAATGTGGGTAGGTGTGGGCATCAGATTAAGTCCTTTTTTTATCCTTAAGATTATTTCAAAGTCAAGTTAAAGGGAAAACTACTCATTTGCTTTGTTAATTTTTCAATATTTATTAGCTTCTATTTATTATATTCTTCAAGGGAATATACATTATTAGTCATTTTCACATTGGTGACTTTTGTTTTGTTTTGTTTTGTTTTGTTTTGTTTTGTTTTGTTTTGTTTTTGAGACAGAGAGAGAAAGAGTGTGCATGCACACAAGCAGGAGAGGGGCAGAGGGAGAGGGAGAGAGACTCTTGAGCAGGCTTCATCCCCAGTGCGGAGCCCAACTGTGAGATCATGACCTGAGTGGAAATCAAGAATTAGACACTGAACCGATTGAGTCACCCAGGTGTTCCTCACATTGGGGATTTTTAATCAACTTTTAAATGAATGTTTTTTGAAAAGTTTTTCACAATTTCTGGTTCCTAGTTCAACTGAAGTTTCAGTAAATAAATCATAGTACCCTAAATATAATCCTTGAAAGTCAGATTAAAGGACATTAAAATTTGAAAACTGGTAGGGGAAGAATTCACCACAATTTAATGAAATGGATGTAATTTAGTTGAAAGGAACAAAACAATTTCAAATTGAAAATTACTATTCTATGGTAATCCTTCTGGAGTTCATATTGAATGTGACTTTCTAAAGGCAGGATTATTGGATTTTTATTCATATTATTATTTGGCCCCTTTATAGAGGAGTGAAAATTTTATGTAACTCTAATACCATGAAATATATTTTGGAAAATATGTGTATAATTTTTTATTAGTGCAGCTATTTCTAGTGAAAAATATCCTTTGGTCCAGGAATGAGAAATATCATAACTATGTGCACTTTTTTTTGGCTCATAAAACTAAGCGAGTCTAATAGATTAAAATTTACCTAAGTCACAACTGTCTGATTAGTGGCATTTTTCTTGCAATAGGATCACAAAGGATATTTTCATCTCTTCCAATTCAGCAGTCAGGACGAGGTCCTCTAATAGAAGGCTGAATTGCTCTTTAGTCCTACCACTTTTAGTAGTATTTATTTTTAACTTCATTTTGTGTTAAGTGAAGGAAAGTAGGTATGGGTCTTTATAGGTGCAGAGGAGGAAAATGAGAAAGCTTGGGTCTCCCTTCACTCCAAGGAGCAAACCATCAGACCCAACCCTTTGACTTGCCATTTAGGTATATAAATAAGAGAATGATCATCTTTCAGGAAACACCATCACTTCTTCGCTTAAAAATGTTGCAGTATTATGGGGCACCTGGGTGGCTCAGTCGGTTGAGTGTCCGACTTTGGCTCAGGTCATGATCTTATGGTTTGTGAGTTTGAGCCCCACATCAGACTTGCTGCTCTCAGTTTAGAGCCCACTTTGGATCTTCTGTACCCATCTCTCTGCACCTCCCCCTGTTCTCTCTCTCTCAAAAATAAATGAACATTAAAAAAAATCTTTTAAATGTTGCAGAATTTCTCATTGCCTATATCAAAAGTTCTTAAACTACTGAGTACCTGATTTACCTACAGGGCTTGTGGAATCATGGATGGCTTAGCCTGCCCCATAGTTTCTAATTCGTAGGTCTGGGTTGGGGAGCATACACTGAGAATCCTGGCCAAAGATAGAGACTAAAATTCTTCTTATTCCCTAAAAGGCCCATCATAATCTGAAGGCAGCAGAGGTCACTTGGGTTCTGGAATCAAAACCCTTGGGTTCAAAGTTCTGCCACTTGCTCACTATGTGATTATGATCAAATTATTTCATCTATAAAATTGAGCTACTAATAATATTTCTATCTTTGGTTTGTTATGAATATTATATGACATAGTTCATTGTAATATGCTAAAAACAATGTGTCCTGTGGTAGGTTCGAGATGAATGTGAACTATCATCATCATCATCATCATCATCTTTCCAATTTTTTTAGTTGGATATCTTGGTTCTAATAATATCAGACTTATTCTAAACCATAGTTACATCATAGTTTTTACGTCTTTGGAATGTCTTCAAATGTCCAGTTTCTCAGTATGTTTCCTATCCTTTTCTTATATCGTTCTTATCTTCAGCTCATCTTCATTCTTGAGATTTCAGCTTTTATGTTACTTTTCTAGGGAAGCACAGACCACATGCCCACTAGTTACTTAGTAAATATCTGCTAAATACATGAATGAATCGTGACTCATGCTGCTCTTTTGGGCTCTAGCCTGGGCTCACAGAGAAAACTTTGTGGAGAGATCTTGCCCCTTAACTGGAAAAATGTGTCAAGACTGAAGATTTTTGTTTTTGTTGTTGTTGTCATCGTTGTTGTTGTTGTTGCTGCTGCTGTTCCACCCTGAGGAGAGAACTGAGTGACAAATGATAGCTACAACCTTTGATGAAGTTCTGAATATCAGAGGAATATGACAGGTCATATTGTGTAACATAGGGATTTCAATTTCTTTTATATTTCGATATGCCATTCTACTATGGCAAGGCAAAAAGAATTCAGAAGCATATGCCAACATAGTGTTGTCAAGAATATGGTGATTTTGTAGAGCCAACATAGCACAGTAGTTAAAAGCATGGATACAGAAATACACAATGAGTTACTTTCTGATGACTTTAAGATCCTTACCTTTCTGAGACCAGATTATTTCTCTGCAAAATGAGCATAATAGTATCACCAAAAACAGTTTTTACAATTGAGATAAAATATGTAAAGCACTTAGTACTTATTTTTAAGAATGAAAGGAGATAGATTTTGGCCATTCATGCTTTACGAAATGACAATTATGTTTTCCTTCTCATGCAGAGTCAATTGAAGGCTAATAGTATATCTAACTCTGCATTGACTTGATGTAATAAAGGAGAAATAATTTCAGCATTTAATTGTGGGGGGTGGAAATGGAAAGGATGACCAAATGATGGACAAACCAAATTAGTAATGTGATGTGTAGGCAATCCCCATAAAATCCCCGCTCAGAATTATTTGGGGAAACTCTAAACATAAAGCATATAGGATAACTTCAGGGTTTAATTAGTGGAGAATTTGGGCTGATTTGTCTTTACTGAACTAGTGTAACATTCTATAATACTGTGTCCACATTTACCTATACTGCAGGGTACTAGGCTGTTGCACAGGGCAATCACCAATCTTACATCAGCTTTCTGCTAGTATACTTTCATATAGGATCAGATGGTCAGATGGGTCAGATAACTTCTAAGAATTAAGCGGGGAAAATTCCAGCGATGCCAAAATACTTGGAAGCACATGTGGGCTTCTCTGACTCACTTCTCTCCAGGCTGTACTAGCAGCCTTTTCACACACCACCATCATTGAGCTTATTGTATCAAATGATAATTGCTCATTCAGTTGTCATCTTTGTCCCCCAAACCCACCACTTTAGTTGATAGAACCAAATTGAAGGAACTAAAAACCATTTAAGAATCAGAGTATATGGATCAACATTCACTGACAAAGTCATGCATATAGAGTTTTCACGGTGTATGCACAGACTAAGTTAGTTCTGATGCTACCCAATGATTTAAGAAGGCAACGGTGGTGACCAGATGGAATTCTAAATAATCACATCTCCAAAATACCACTGAGGTGGAAGTCACTCTTATTCCCTAGCAATAGTCATCTAATAGTCTCAGCAGAGAACCCTTCACAAATTCTTTACATTCTAGGCCTTACACCTCTTTTCAGAAGGGAACCTGAAATTGCATGATGGGGGTCCAGCCACCAATATAGTTTCTTTAGATGCTTTACCTTGTCTTCACTGAAACTCGGCATAAAGTGATATCCTTAGTGGTAGAAATGTATGATTTGAAAAAGAGACACAAATTCGGCTTCTTGCTTTTTAAGCCTGGGAGAAAACAAGTTGTTTTATCCATTTGGGGTTAGTAAGAGGAACCAAACCATACAGGGAATTTAGTGTTCTCTGTTAAGTTGTAGTTACTGGGAATTCCTTCCTTTAGACCACAAAGGGGACTATTAAAGACAGACCTTTTTTGCCTTTCAAGTTAATGTGACTTCTCTTTAAAATAAATTAAAATTTATGTCACAGTATGCTTCTTCAAGTTTCCTCCTCCTCCAAATACATTCTCTACACAAACTCAAATGGATTAATATTTTATATCTAATTAAAAATAACTGCAAAAGAGTATCATATCATGTCACAGTGGACATACATCAACAATGTGTATTTCAACTTGAACTCTAGGGAAGAAAGATCTCAAATTCCATGCATTAATATTTAATAAGTCTGTGAATCTTTCAATCACAAGATTCAGAAAGAAGCATAGGTACACACAAAAATAAGAAAATAAATAAAATGAAATTCTGTATTACTGACAAAGCCACAGAATGCTTATTATTCTTTCCATGTATCTATACAAACTAAACATGTAATTGAAAAAGGAAAAATATGATTCAGTTATTTTACCCATATAACACTGAGCATTTTTAAATGTGTTCCTCCATCAAAGAGACTGAAGTTTATAGATATTTAAATATAGCAATATTGTATAGAAGTTGTGTAAGAGAATTATTTCTATTGTTATAAATAAGATAATTTATTTTCCAAAATTATTTATGAAGGAGATGACCAACAGATGCCCAGTGATAATACAAAAGTAACTCATCACTTGTTTGGGGAGAAATGTATGTTTTCCAACTTGTAGCTTGAAATATATATACAACTTACAAATTTGAAATAGCGTATATTTAATGCCTAGAAATACCACCAGGAAAAGGATAAGGTAGGAGTAGATTTCAGATAAATAGAACAAAAAACATAGGAAATTAACATTCTAGACATGACAGCCTCAAAGATAGTTTTGATTTACCAAGCACAACTGAGCCTATTTCTATTTGGCAGACTCTTGGAAATAAGGGATAGGTAGACTTAGTTTTTATGGGCTTTCATCTTGATCTGGACAATAAAGCTGCTTGGTGAAACCCCCAGAGAAAAAACCAATAGGGTTTCTTTTGGAGGATGTGGAAAGGCCTCCAGGAGAGCTTAAGAGATAAACTCCACTGTCCTCTCCAAGCCTGACATGTATGATATTTTGTATAAATTGACATCCAGACTCAGTTGAGATGCCATGGTTTTAATAAAGAAAGCTTGGATTCTGGTTTATTTCACAGGATAGCAATCCTATTCATGTCCTAGAATTCATATAATGAAATACAGAAATGAATTCAGTCTAAAATTCTGGAATTTGTCTAATGACATACAGAAATGAATGCAGTCTAAAAAGCCTAAATTCAAGTGTAACTGAATTCATTTCTATAAAATGAAGATGATATCGAGAGAAACCAGTAATCCTTATAAAGCTTCGCAAAAGGTTGACATTCAATCAACAAAAAGTATGTCTTTGTTTACTCGTATTCTCATCATTAGGAAATTTTCCAAAGACTGGAATGTCTGCAGCTTGCTTTGCAGACTACATTTCACTGAAGAGTATAAACTGTGGATCAAATTCTCTCTTAGAACACTTCTGCTTTAATTCAATGGGAATTAATTTAATTTAATTAATTCAAATATCCTGTATCTATACAAATTAACTTATGCTCTCAGTATGTGGTTATTGGTTCAAATGTTAGTTATGAGATAGTTTGTCTGTTAGGTGTTTTATTGTCTTGTACTTATAAGCATAATGATGTAGACTTTCAGAAAAGGGTGTCGAGTAAAAGTATCCCAAGGTATTTAAACAAAGGAATACTTACAGGGTAGCATCATAGCTTTGATAATAGTAGTTATATTTGCTTTGATTGTTATATATATATATATATATATATATATATATATATATATATATATACACCATATATATATATATAGTACATATATATATGTACTATATATATATATATTTTTTTTTTAAGTATTTGAGTAATATCTGTGCCAGAATGTAACATGAAATGGCAAAAGCTTAAGTCCATATTTCTACATGAACTACTGGGTTCTTATTCACACACCAGCTATAAATTAGAAGAAATATTGTCTCTTCAAAATGGACTACTGTGTTTATCAGTTTACAGAAAAGGTAACATAGAATAGCTCCCAGGGGTTTAGAAAGGCAGCTATATATAGAACAACAACAACAACAAAAACAGAAAGAAAATGGTTTATCCTTTTACTTAAGAATTATTGTCTAGTGGTGCCTGGGTGGCTCAGTTTTGGCTCAGACCATGATCTCACAGTTTGTGAGTTTGAGCCCCATGTTGGGCTCTGTGCTGACAGCTCCGAGCCTGGAACCTGCTTTAGATTCTGTGTCTCCCTCTCTCTGCCCCTCCCAGGCTCACACTCTGTCTCTCTCTCTCAAAAATAAACATTAAAAAATTAAAAAAAAAGAATTATTTTCTAGTTGGTATCAAATTGCATAGTTGCATTCATGTCAAACAAAGGCCTTCCCCTGCAGATTAACTTTCCATGGTCAAGAACTGACAAAATAGAATATAAACCACAGACAATTGATTTGCCTTGGAGAATAAGGAGAAGGAGAGAAGAGCAAAGAGAGGATACTACTGTTTAGAAAAAAAAGAAAGAAAGAAAGAAAAAAGAAAAAAAAACAAGTCTTCTTAAGTGACTGAGTTTTTCACTATTGGGTGTTATAACGCTAGGCAGGGATGATGTTGGTGATGATGATTGTATTTTAATGTTTTGAAAGGCATTTTGTTGGCAACATTAATTCCTGAAAACTATTTGCCAAATCTATTGAGAGTCATTTCGGCCGAATCATTTTTTAAGTATACTGGTATTTCCCATCTAACTTTTGGGCAGATGGGGGTTCCATGCGGACTGGGGAGTCCAGGACTGGGGAGTAGCTATGGCTTCTGTGCAAGAATGGTGAATTTCCAGAGAGTGAAGAAAGTGATGTGGGGGACCAAAAGCTTTCACTGTACTGAAGAAAAGAATTCTATTACTGTATTTGTCAGAAAAGATAGAAAGACATCCCAGCTATACGCTTTTAATCATTTTAACTGGCAGCAGTCAAAATTTCAATAAAATAAATCTTAAAAAATACCGTTTATACAACAGATTTAAGTGACCTTGAATGTTTTTTAAACTACAATTTATCATGAATAAACCCATACTGGATTCATATGCGATGCATTAATCATCAACCATATAAAATAAGCTACATAATAAAATTAAATTAAATCTCAATTTACCAAAACATTAACATGCTAACAACTTTGTTAAGTCACAGTGTAAAAACAAAATGAATAAAACACTTGAATCACTATACCAAACAATATAATTGAAGTTAAAACGCTGTTTTCTGTGGTTCTTTTAGAGAAAATAACAAGTTGTTTACTTTAATGCAGTGACATTTTATTTTGTGATTAATTTTAAAATAACATTGTAAAAACTACAAACTCATTTTAATTTGACAAGCATTTGGTAATTAATTTTCAAACAATGCTATGGGAACCCAGAAAGCACTTTTCCTTTGACATGTATTTTATAATTTATTTTAAAACAATGCTGCACAAATCTGCAAAGGCATAATTCATTTGGGAGTTCATTAATTATGCAAATGAGTTGCAATTAACAAATCTGTTCCAAGGATGGCATTTGCATAATAATGAACTTCATGTTTGTGACATTATTTAATAAGATACCTTTGTGCATTTTTAAACAAAACACTCCTGTGAATACTATATGATGAGATGTGGTGGAAAATGGACATCTACTCAATGGGATTCAGAACTGTATCCAGAAAAATGTTGTTAAAATAAACAGAATTGTATATAATTCACGTGATAAATATGGCTATTTTGTTTAAAGCACAGGGGTTTTGATTACTCTCAGCTGCCCTAAATAGCATAAGACTTTAATTTATATTTATAAAGACCAATACACAAGTAAGGCTAAAGCAAGATAAAACAGGCAAAACTATAAACTTCAATTTAATATTTCAAGTGAAGGGAGGTCGTATACCATATACACGAGTCCTAAGATATGTGCCTTTCAATAGGAAGAAAAATGTAACACTGAGTCTAAAGACCCCTCCTTTCTCAGGGGTTATGGTGGGATGACTACGGAACTCAAATGACATTCATTTATCCAATCAGTATCACTTATTGAGCATCCACAATGGCCAGACTGTCCTCAAGTTAAGACAAATAAAAAGAAGAACACGATGTATGTCTACCTGCAAGTGGCATGAAGCCTAATGAGGGACACAGACCTATAAACGCTAAACTTCAGTGAAAGTTATCTTAGAGAAACGCAAGGTGTTATAGGAGTACAGAAGATGAGAATAACAAACTCAGTTCGGTGGAATTCAGGAGGTTCTCAAAGATAAAAAGGGGCCAAAATGTTCCGAAGGATGGGAAGAAGTTTGCCAGTGGGTAAGGCGGTCAGAGTATTTGAGAAAAAAGGAAACCAAATGTATAGAGTCATGAACTCGTGAGTGATGGAGTTGTGTTCAAGAAAATATTAAGAAGGTCACTGTGACTTGAAGCAGAGGATGTGAGTTGGGGAATAAGTGCCTTTGGAGCAAGACTGTCAAGAGTCTTAGAGATCTACTTTGAAATTTTAAAAAGATGAGAACAATGTTAAGGTAGGTGGGCTGGGAAGGGGCAGAACAATGGGCCGTTTTCCCTGCAGCTAATCAGTAGAGAGTATCTTGAATGATCTGTGAGGTATGTTTTGAATATAGGATAAGATCAGATGAGTTTGTAAGACGAGTATTTGCCATCCCAAATCAATGTAACTCTGTAATGACCGTAGGATTTTATGATTCTACCGTATGTTTTTCCTAACTACTTGTTCTTTAGTTGTGCTTTTAGCCTTTCCAGTCACGTTTCAATTTGATGCCAAAGATCCCTTTGAATTCAAATTACTCCATGCCCCAATACACCACCTTTCTGCAGCTAAAGCATATTCCAAACCCAGCCTTATCTACCCTCCACTTGAGTAAAGTCTGTCCAGACTTCAAAACTATATCCTCCTGGCTTGGAAATTTAAGTAAATAAGTAACAATGAATAATACCACAAAAGTCAGTAGCCCAACCAGTCAAGCAAATTGGTAGGACATGTAGAACTACATGGTATGCCTTGCTATGTTCTGTTTCAGAATATCATGGTAGAAAGAATAATTAAAAGAAAGAAAAAGAAACATCTTGACACTAAAATTTAACAGCCCTATTTCAACTCGGAGGCAGGTTTTGTTTTTATTCTGTTTAGTTTATTATCTTTTGTTTGTATTCAGCATAAAGATATCTGCCTTCAGGGTGCCTAGGTGGCTCAGTTGGTTAAAGCTCTGACTTGATTTTGGCTCAGGTCATGGCCTCCTGGTTGGTGAGTTTGAGCCCTGCATTGAGTTCCTCTGGGACAGCACAGCTCAGAGCCTGCTTGAGCTTGTCTCTTTCTCCCTCTCTCTGTCCCTTCCCTGTGCACGCTCTCTCTAAAAATAAATAAATAAACATTTTTAAAAAGCAGCCTAACATTAAAAAAAAAGATATCCATTTTCTTCAGCTTCAGTTTTTTTAGTAAGCTTTTTTTTTTTTTTTTTTGGTCTTTCATGGAATGTTTCTGCTGACAGTGAGTCTTGTCACTTGTCCCACAAAAGCAAAAAGGAGAGGTGAACGTTTACTGCTTGTCTGTCAGCCAGAAACCCTTCTCCATTCTTCTCATTTTTTCCTTTGGGGAATTCTCTTTTCCCCACTGTGTGCAGTCCTACTCGAGTGGAAAAACTAACTGCTTTCCCTTCTGTTTCTTCCACTAGATTCCATTAGGCCCTGAAATAAATTTAGTCAATACAACTCCCTATTCTGAAGCTTTGAATATTGGTCAGGGTGTAGCAAAGGCAGAAGAAATGGTGGAATTTTATTTCCTTCTGTGGCAGATGGTCAAGGGACCTGCTTATTCCAGACCTGGTTGGAGCTTTCCCACAGCCTTCGTAACATACACTTTGTGCTGTCATTACTGACAAACTCTATCGGCAGCAACATGGAATCACAAAATGGTAATGCTAACACCCACCCCCCATGTTTCCTCTTGTGTCAGAAAATAGCCAGAACTTCTAAAACGATATAAGAAAACAATCTAAAGAAAATGCTACTTTGAACAAATGAAGTTTAAACAAAGGAGTCTAGGTAAAGAAGGCTCTGTAGTGTGGATGGTCATTTCTAATAATGGCATTGATCCCTGGGAACTGGAAGCAGTGGTTGAAAGCTTTTTAGAAGATTGCAGAGATACATAGAATTCAACTCTGTCTGTTCCCTTCACCAAACTGTCTTCCCAACATAGTTTTGCGCCCTGCCTTCAGAAGGAGCAGACAAACGGACATGTGTTGTGGCTTCTCAAAAACAGGAATGGGTAACTTGGTCAAATAGTAATGATCCTAAGGTGGAATGCAGATATACCTAGTATTGGCCATAAGATCTTGAACTTTAGGGCCATTATATCTGCCCAGGACAGATAGCTAGCTAAGAATGACTTCCAGCTGTCTCTGAAATGCACCAGATTTAAAAGCGTAAAGAGAACAAAAATATATTTTTTAAAAAAATTTTTTTTTCAACGTTTTTTATTTATTTTTGGGACAGAGAGAGACAGAGCATGAACGGGGGAGGGGGAGAGAGAGAGGGAGACACAGAATCGGAAACAGGCTCCAGGCTCCGAGCCATCAGCCCAGAGCCTGACGCGGGGCTCGAACTCAGCCCAGAGCCTGACGCGGGGCTCGAACTCACGGACCGCGAGATCGTGACCTGGCTGAAGTCGGACGCTCAACCGACTGCGCCACCCAGGCGCCCCCAAAAATATATTTTTTAATTATGGCAGTGTAGTAACTGCATTGTGTATGCCATTAAAATAGCAATTATGTTTGTTTATCATGGCAGGAATTATATGATTTTAGATACAATAGATTTCAGAATGAAAACTTCTATCAAGCACCTGGATATGTTGAAATATTTGGATACTAGGAATTTTGATGAAATATAATACAGAGAATTGTTCAGAGAGAAAAAAGAAAACATAGTTGAGTGAAGAAAAATATTGTCAGGAAAAATACTATCATCATAGAATTTTTATTAAATAGTATATGTAGAAGGTGGAAGGAAACACCTTCTGACCCATGTATTTGTCTAATGATGCCACACAAACTCTGATCAGGCTTTGAAATTCTTTTTTCTCTATTTATGTTTCCCAAATCCTCCTAAAACATTCCGCAAATACTCAGGACGTCACCGATACTGTTCTCTCTACGAGTCCACAAACAATGAAGTAGTGACCTTCCTTTTCCCCTGCAAGGATATCAGCCATAATCTATTCTGAAGGACTTCCTTCTCATGTCCTTTCTCCCTTTTGAATCCAGTTGCCAGAAATGGTTAGTTTCTTGGAGTTAAACCAGGCTGCTGTCAGCAGGCATTTTTAAGTGGATATCTGAGAGTTTCATGGAGCATAAGCATTTTCTCTGGTTTGACTTTATCTGCAAATGACGCCAAAGGAGGTTTAGACTTGACTATTACTAGATGCAGTTGATTAAAAAAAAAAAAAGTGACTAACGAGCAGTGCCAGATTATTTATATCAGCAATTCTTGTCCCTAGCTGTGGGCTCTGTGAATTGCATATCTTTTTTTTAGTTCTGTTTTTTTTTTTTTTTCCCTGTAGGAAGCCTACACTATCCTGATAAAAAAGAAGTATTCAGTTTCAATGGTCTATTGTTCTATGTATATACATATATACATATATATATATATATATATATATATCTTTTTAAATTTTATTTTAGGGAGAGAGAGAGATTGAGAGAGAGAGAGAGAGAGAGAGAGAGAGAGAGCATGAGTGGGGGAGACGGGCATAGGGAAAGAGAGAGAGAATTTTAGCAGGCTTCATGCTCAGCTGAATGCGGGGCTCAATCCCACGACCCTGGGATTATGACCTGAGTCAAAATCCAGAGTCAGATGCTCAACCAACAGAGCCACCCAGGTGCCCCTATTCTATATATATTTTGATGGTATTTTGTGCCAAATAAGTAGCAGTAGCAATAACAAAAAGCAAACAAATATGGAAGAGAAGCTATTGTTTTCCATGATATTGTTAATTCTTTTATCTTAAAATAGTGAGACTATGCCCTTTTCCACTTCACAGTTGGAAGATGTTTCAAGGATCTTTCTTTGTTCAGCCTTCCAAGGTTGCTTCGATATTAGTATGTGTTATTATTGCCTTACTCAAGCAGACCCTGAACAGAATTCTGGAAGACAAATGCATAGTGGTTGATTAGTTTTCCACAGTGATATGACACTTTATTTGTCACGGAGCACTGCCCATTTGGCCTATACTCTCCTGCCCCACCCCACCCCACACTCCAATTAGGGTTGGCAATGTTGAGTCTGAGAAGCGATTTTGCTCAGCTGGTAGTCTCCTAGGGCTCTGTGATTAAATCTGTTAAGATGGGACTAGGAATCAATATATACACATCCTAGTCTGTGGAGTTTCCACTTTATATCAAAGGCATATTGGTGATAAAAGAATAACAAATGAAAATACACTATTCCTAGGATGGAAAAATGTTCAGGAGATGGCTAGTACCTTCACTGGGATGCAGTGTAACTAACTTCATGATTAAAACCATGGACTTTGGTCTAGGGTTCAGTTCCCAGCTGTACCATTTAAAAGTGGCTTCTCAGTTTCCTTATTCATGAGAGACAATAATAACACCTATCTTCAGTGTTTTGTTGGTATATATATAGTAACTACACTACATACATATATAAAATCAAGTTAAAAACCTGTAAAAGTGTATATATATTTGCTTATATAAATATATTTTAAATTACAATATAAACATATACAGTAAAACCTTGGTTGGCGAGTATAATTTGTTTCAGAAACATGCTTGTAATCCAAAGCACTTGTGTATCAAAACAAACTTCAAGAACCATTGGCTAAGTTGGATGATGTGATGTTTGGCATCACACTCTACTCGTATTGCAAAACATCGCTTGCTTATCAAGTTAAAATTTATTAGAAATATTTCCTCATCTTGCAGAATGCACACAGAACAAGTTACTCGCAATCCAAGGTTTTACTGTATGTGTAAAAGC
This sequence comes from Panthera tigris, assembly GCF_018350195.1. NCBI lineage: Eukaryota > Metazoa > Chordata > Mammalia > Carnivora > Felidae > Panthera > Panthera tigris. The sequence continues at coordinate 167,731,295 of NC_056667.1, forward strand.
CTGTAAAAAGAACTTTGGATGGTGGCTCACATAAAGTTTTTATTAAATAATAGTAATATCATTATTATAATTATATGCTATCATATGTAATCCTATATATGTATATGTATGTATGTATGTACATATGTATGTACGTATATATGTATATGTGTGTGTGTGTGTGTGTGTGTGTGTATATATATATATATATATATATATATGGAGAAAGTGAAGGTGATATAGCCCTCCCCCAATAAGAGCAGAACTGAAATAATACCCTTCCTCTTACCACCTTGAATTAGACCCATATAACAGAAAACCCATAATAATAGTGACTTTAAAAAGATAAAAGTTTATTTCCCTCTCATATAGAAGAAATCTGGAGTTAGGTGGTCCAGGCTGGTGTGACAGCCACATAATCATCAAGAATCCACAATCCTTTTTCTTTGGTTCCCATTCCACCCTCAAGTTTACCTCTTAATTCCAGATGGCAACCAGAGCTCCATTCCCACATCTGCAGTCCAAACATTAGGAAGAAAAAACAAAACATTAAATACCCCTGCTGAATCACTTCCCTTTGAGCAGCCTAGCCAGAATTCTGTTTCACCTCATGGGCTAGAACCTCATTTGGCCACACCTACATGTAAGAGAGGAAGAAAGCCGTAATCTTTGGGTTGCTTGCTTTCTACCCCAAATAAATATTTGCTCCTGAGGAAAAGACAGAGAATGAATATTAGATGGCATCTTGCATTCTCTAGTCCTTCTTCATTTTTGGCGGGAAAAGTGAGAAGTTATAACCTTGAATTACTAAAAAACTGATCTGAGGCTCAAATGTGGGCCCCAGGCTTCCTCTACATGGCAGCCACTTTGGCTGACTTACTTGATCCACAAATAAAGGGGTTATAAAGGAATGTCCATAATACAAAGCAGAGACCAGAAGATTGCACACTTTATAAATCAATTACCCCTTTGTAGTCTTTAGCCATTTCATTATGGGTTTTCTCTCCATATTGCTCAGAGCATTTGGCCTTGTTGACCCTCAGCAAGTTGTGAATTAGCCCATTCATCTTAAAGGGAAAAAGGGATCTCTACTGTAGTACATTCTGCATATTTTTTATTTTGTAATGTACTAATTTTTCAAAAGAATGTGTTTACTCACACAATGATGTCATCAACTTATTGAATGTATCCATAGACTTAAGAATACATGTTAACTGATACAGTTGTGAAATACCATTCACAATCATTTCCCCCTAAATATTCTTAAGCGTTGAAAATTGAGTTTTTCTTCACCAGATAAACATAACCAAAATGTTGTTTCATTCGTGTTCAAACATAATCTGAAAACAGAGACTTCAATTTTAGTGTTTTCCTAAAGGATGTTTGGGAGCAGGAAAAGTGGTAAATTTTGTTTTCATTTAATTATAAAGGAGGACTCTTAACATTTTATTATTTTATTTGGCCTATGTAAATATCTGCAAACTATCTTTTAGAGTTAATTCGATTTTTTAAATTGTTACTTCTGATGGTCTCAGGGTAATAACTATCCAAGAATTATGAATTAATACATGACTTTGTTGTGACAATGATTTTATAAGACGAAGAACGAACTACTTCTGGTTATAATAATTTGAGAAAACATTACATTCATTTCATAGCAATACAGTTAGAGCTAAAACTGAGAATCTGAATGAAACAGAAATTTAAACAGCCTATTAGGCTATTTCTACAAAGAACTTGGAGGAATCATTTTGACTATTTGTGTCTAAAGATCTTAAATATGGGGAGGGTAGAATCATCACCCTACGATGGAAATCAGGTTAAAAGGCAAACATGTACAAAAGAGCAATTGACATTGAAGAAAACCCCATAAAGGATGAAGAGATGGTGAGTTCAGAAGTCAAAGGCCTTCACTGAAGATGGTCTCTTTGCTTCTGTGGCTCTACCATGTTGTGCTTCCCCAACAAAGGGGCCTATTCTCTGACTGAATTACCACTCTTACTTCTGTGACCCTGTTTCCTTTCCCTGAAACTTAGTCTGACCTCCCTTTCCAAACGGAAACATTGAACTCCCCAGAATCTCTCTCAACCTAGGTCTACAGGCTAGAGATTCTCCAGGAAATTTCTTTGGACTTTAGAGTTCACTGCATACTAAGAGAACCATTTCAAGTCAAAATTTAATAAGAAGTGATAGTGTCCGATGCTGGGAGACAGGTGGAATATTTTCTGGATTTTGGGGCATCTGACTTCCTACCCTTTATAAACTCTATGTATTCAATAAAAATTCAATTAAAAAATGAAAAAAAAGTGGAGCTTGATATTAACAGCACTAACTGAGAGCCCTTCAGATGTTGACTGAGCCAAAATGTAACTTTTTCTAATAAGGAAATCCATGTAACAAAGGCTGTTTTCAAAAGCCAGAGGACCAGCACTACTAAACAGACCACATAGGACAGCTGTACAAGTTCAATAGTGAAATAATTAGACATTCCACACTGCTGCCATTTGATATGAGGTGCCCAGACAAGGTCTCTGAGGCAGTAAAACAAGGGTCAGTAACACAATGAGAAAAAAAAAATAGTGTGAAAGGAATGAGTAATACTGAATGGAATTAAGATTCTGCACTTGCTTCGCCAAAGATTTATAATCAAGACAATCTCAAACCTAAATAAAGTAAGGCCTGGAATGTTGGAAAGCTTCAGAGATGGGAACATGTGTGAGGCTGCCAAATGGGTCATTGTTTCTAAAAATGATGTGTCCCAAGATGACAGCAGACTTGTTTTTCAGACAACTGGCATTCATTTATGTGATTGCTCCAATACTCTCTTCTTTCTTGATTTGTCCAGAATATGTTCTGTTCTGACAAGGCTGGAGAGCAAGCCACATGTGTTGCCAAACTGAAGACTGAGACTGTTTCGGGCTTTATATTTTATAAATATCATTTTCATTTGGTAAATGTTACTATAATATTTAGGAAAGGAAGGCGAAATAGGTCAGACTGCACATTTCATTCAGTACTCATCTCAGAATGCTCAGAGCTCAGAGGCTATATATAAACAGCTTCCTGTTAATAAGCTCTTTTTATGTAAGTTCAAAGGACTAATTATTATCTGTATATTTTAGTTGTTTTTCTTTCTGATATTTCCTTAAACAGAAGGCTTTCCAGTTGCATTTGCCTTTGATATGCATCTGTTAGATTTTATTTTGTTCTCATTTGATTTTTTTGCTTTATCCGTGGTGATTGGAAAAGGTTTGGTGTATGGCTACTCACTATTTTCCTAAGACTTATCTCCAGAACATTTATCTGTTGTCTTCTCCTATATCCTTGTGGTTTCCTCACTCCTATGTCTACCCCAGCCAGCCACTTTCTGTGTCCCTGTCTTAATTAAAGGTGTCGCTATTTACACAAGGATGGGAGTCCTCCTCTATCATAGCTACTTTGCCGCCACATGCAGTCAATCACCCAATCTTGACAGTTCTGCTGCAGAAATTTCTTCAGAATCTGTTGCCTTTTCTCCTTTCTCATCATCTGTCTACGAGGCTATTGGAATGACTTTCTCACTGGCCTTCCTATCATGATTCTGCAGCCCCTTTCTCTTCTCCCATCCCCCTGACACCTCTCCTGACCACTACTGTCCATTGATTCTCTGGTTCAAGGCTTCCATTCACCTCCAATTGCGGCAGGATGAACTGCCATCTTCTTCCTATGCCCTCTGCTTCTAGCCACTCACCATTTCATGACTTTCTAAAATTCTATGCCCTTTTACCACTCTGTGTCTTGATACACGCATACCTTGAGCCTTGAAAGCCTTTCTTCATTCTCTTTGCCAGTCCTTTTTGTTACTGAGATCCAGCCCAAATGTCTATCATAATTCCTTTCCTTGCAATACCAGGCAGAATGGGCTGCTCCTTGAAGTCTGTTGAAACCTACATCATGGCAAGTGCTGTGTTTCATTTGGAATCATCTTTCTACACAGCTGCCTCTGACAATTCTGTGAGTTCTGTGATAGCAGAAACTGTTTTATTCATCTTCTTATACCCGCCCCCAAGCACAGGTCCTGGCACAGAGTTTGGGTACAAAATGATTCTGTAATACAGACATTTCAAATTGCTTATAAGCTTTAATAAGAGCAAGTCTTCTTTCTGTCAGCATTTTCTGAGAAAATGCTACGCACAGGAAATGATTTTTAGCAGCAAGAAATTTCTGTATAAAATCAACAAATGAAGCTACAAAGGCAAGGTCATAAGTGGGAGAACTCCCTGCTAACATCCATCCATCCATCTATCCATTCATTCAACAAATGCTTTTGAGCATCCACTCAGTGCCAGGTACTGATGCTAGATGCATCAATGATTAAAGCTCTGGGGAAAGACCGAGAAGCCTTTCTTTATAGGCATACCTGGAAACCCAGCTAATTCTACCAGCAGTATACTCTGGGAAAATGAGTAATAGATTTGTATATGTATACGTTATATAAGTACCTACATACATATGGAGTGATATTCAAAATGTTTTAGCCATCAATCAGATGGCGACATTTATTTTTCCCTGAAGCTCTTATCTACAGAAAACATATGGAAAAAGGTAGGAGAAGGCATAGGAAGATGATCTACCAACGAGGCTAGGACCTAGGGTGCAGCTTTGAAGAGGGAATTTAAGTCTCCATCTTTATTTCTTTCCAAACTCACAGGGAGAAAAATCAGTAACAAATTAGAGACTAAAGCATCTTTATTTTTTTTATTGTTTGAGTCGCCACACACCATTGGTAACTCTTTTCTAGAGACTATCAATCTTTATGCTAAAAAACATGGCATTACTTAAAAAAAAAAAAAAAGAAGTGGCCTTTTGTGAAAAGCAGGGCAATGGTCAACCAAGAGAGATGATAAAGCCAACTCTTACAGGCGGAGCTGATAATGATCAGTCAGTTGCATGCTATTTCACAGCTGATACCTCTTTCAACAACAATAACAAAAAAAAAAAAAAAAAGGAAAAAATGATATTAATTGCAAAAGTTTCACAGATGTCTACAGCAGTTGACCAGAGCTCCTGGGTTATTGCTTGTCAGACTATTAATGGGTTTGGCTAACCATGACAGTCATTACTTTTCCCCCTCCTGTGAGCTACTTTCTGTGTAATTTATGCATAGGTTTTGCCAAGATTTGACAACTTTCAGGATATTAACATAAAATTAGACTGCAGAGCTGAACAATGGGTGGCTTTAAAATTAGCTGTGGTGAAAACCAATCAAACAGAATTGGCTTTTCCTTTGCATTGCTCCTAAGTTTATTATTGTTGTCTTCCTTTCCACATATAAGAGATCACGTCAGCAATTCTGCACAGATCAGAGGAAGGAGGAAGGTGTGAGAGAGGCATGCTATCCCATGACCTCTGAGAAGAGGCCCTTATAACCCAGGCAAGCCTCCGCTAGATAACATGCCTGACAATGGCCGAAATGAACTTGTGTAGCAACCACTCCTGAAATTTATCAAAACATATTCACATTGTGAAGCTCATCTGAGAGGAGAACTTTGCCTTTGCCATCTCTCGGTTCCACACAGCTTGCTCTTGAATGCCATTACAGAATGCGATGTGCGTGTTAATAAGCCAGGACATCTGGTAACCAGCTTTTTTCTGATTCATTAACCGACTCTGCTTCTGTGGCCAGGGGGGATGAGAGGAGAAACTGGAAGGTTTTGCTTTTAGCAAATGGGCACTTGATATATGCCTTGCTTCTTTGGTCTTGCCTCGACTTTTAAACTTTACTCCAAGGTTAGCATTTAAATGCAAGCAACCTTTGGTGAGCAGTGTTTTGTACAGAAAACAAATAGTACTGAAATCATTCTATACAGGCTGAGAAGGCAGGAAAGAGGAAACAAATCTTAGAAATCTTATAGTCCAAATCCTATTTCAAAGCAGATGAGGAAGTAAAGAACTTGCTTTGGATCACACAGGTATAATTGTGACAAAGCAGGGGACAGACCCCACATCTCTTGACTCTGGATCCAGCCTTCTACCTCAGCACATTGTTTTCACTCATTTGCCTTATTGTTATTTTTTTAGGTCACCAAACATTGCCTGCTTGATTTTTCTTTTCTGACCTCCCATTCATATGCCTTTAGAACATTGAAACAGACTACAAGTGCTGAATCAGTCCTCGTGCCTCCTCTAATAAGTGATTAGGAGCCCATTCAAGCATTTATAAAAGGTACTTAGGGATAGTTAATTTCAACTTTTGAAGAATGGACAACTTCAATCCAGGTTGTGGGTAACTCCAGGGAATAGAATTAACTAACTAGAATACAACGAGAAAAAAAGAAAATAGAGCAAGGTTACAAAAACCTCCCAACAATCGAGATGCTTAAAATTAAAAAACAAATACTATTATCCCCATCAGAAATAAAAACAAAACAAAACGAAACAAAAACAAAAACAAAAACCTGATTGAAGTAAATAAACCAGGTCCAAATGCTCGAGAGAGTGATTTGAGTAAAAGAAGTCTGACTTGATGGTACATGTTGGGCGATGAAATGGACAATGAAGTTTCCATATGTTGTTTTTATGCAGTAATTAGAAACTGTCACACACCGTTTCATTTTTTCATTTCCTTGGGCTTATTTGCATGTTGGAACTTCCTTTGGAGCAGAATGGAGAGCATCAAACTGGCACCCAGTTGAAATGAGGAGCAGTGGCTCGTGGGCGTCCTCCCCAGCTCAGAGGCAGGAAGGAAGCCAGAGGCAGGTAGTGTGGGGACGCCGAGGACAGCGAGGCTGCCAGCGGCGCAGCTGCCCTGGACGCCGTTCACATGGAGCCTCACCCTGCCTGGGTTGAAACGCTAACTGAATCTTCCAATTGGTCTTTATGGAGCACTTTGGCTCCCCTAAGCTGATCTGCCCCTTGAAGCACTTTCATTCCATCCCGATTACCTTTCCTTTTCTATTTGCCTGGGCAGACTTGAAGGCAGGTACCCAATCTCCCAATCTTCCCTATTGCCAGGCACGATATGGTTCCTATGGGGCCTTCACAAATAGCCTTTTCATGTCTGGATCCTTATTTTCTAATTTTTTCTCTCTTTCAAAAAAAATCATCAGCACTGTAAAAACAAAAAATGAGACCAAAGCTGTTTCCAGTTAATAAGGATTGTTGCTGCAAGTTGTAAACTCCAGAAGTCTTTTGAATGTCAATTGCGTTCTTAAAAATCTGCTGCTCTCTACTACTAAGCTGTCACTAGTGAAAGGAGAAATCCCAGGAAACTGGAGGTGGAAAGAAACTTCATTTGTCTAAGATGGATTATCTATCTGAACAGCTATTCAACACAATATTAAATGACCTGGAACTACGAGAATTGAATTTGACTTATGACATGGTAAAAGAGTTTCCGAAAGGAATTGTCAGAAATTCCTTGAGAAGTTTAAAATGCCATCTTCATTAAATCATTGAAATCAATTATTTAAAAATAAGCATCAAGAAAAACAGGCCTCTGATGAACTCCACCTCCAGAGGCAAGCAAGCATTGTGACTATTTTGATACCTGACTTTTTTTGGGTATGAATATTTAGATACATTTATATATAAAATTTTCACAAAAAGTTGATTAGTAATGAAGCTAGTGTTTTAGAATACTTCTTTGGCATAAAAGACATCAAGAACATGTTTTCATGACAAATATTTCTACATTATTTTAATGGCTGTAGAGCATTCGAGCATATAGGTATTCCATATTTTACTTAGGCAATCTCTGTTTCATAAGACATCTAGATTGTTTTAAAATTTTTCCTGTTATGATCAGCATAATGATCACTGTTGAATATTCATCTTAATTTTTTAATTTATCTTTATTTCTTTGGGGATATATTTTCCAAGGTGGAAGTGCCCAGTTAATGTTCTTTTTGCCCATTTTTAAGGCTTTTGACACATATTACCGTTTGCCTTCCAGAAAAGTTGTATTAATTTAGAATCCCACCAGCAGAGCATGGCGCACTGTTTCCTTGCTCCCCTGCCAACGCTCTGCGTTATGGTTCTTTTTAATCTTTGCTAATCTGAGGAGTGAAAAATGGTGTCTCTTTGTTGTTTTAATTAATTCATCCCTGAAACTAGCATTTCTGAAGCTAGAATGGCACCCACTCGCTCCTATACATGATTGCATGTCAGTAGTTATACCTAGAATTCATTATTACTTTATTTTATACGACAGTCACGGTTTTATAGCAGGTCAAACTAATCTGTTTAGGCCACAAAGCTGTTTGATCTCCTAGGAAAATACAGACTTATGTAAATAAAGCATGGGGGTTATCTTCTTCCTTGTGTCTTGGAAAATACAAAATACAATGATATTTAAAAGCCGTCTTCTGCTTGGTACTGACGGGGAGAGGAGGGAGATAGTTGGAAGATAACAATGCTATTGGTCAGTCCAGTGGAGGGCGTCCATTGGCTACAGCACCACTGCTAGAGGTGACTGTGTTGGTATCTGTAACATGTTGATGTGTGAAGTGAAAAAATGAATCCTATTCCTCAGGAGAGTCCTGCATATGTCAAGTATATTGTCTCATTAAGCCAATCCATTTATCAACCCAGTGAATGCCAATTAAATTGCACAGGATGGTGCAGGTATATGGTGGGCTGTTGGTGCCAAACTTTATTACAGCTGAGCTTTTCTGGCACAGTATGTTCTACCCAGCAAAATGGCAGGCATATCAAAGCCAAATTCAATGTTCTTGAAATAATGCCTTTAAAGAGGACGAAATGCCACAACCTGGCAGAAGAGAATGTGAAATGTAATGTCAATTCTTAGTGTACTTTTAGTTCCAATGAAGATGTCAAGGCTCAGATCCAGCCAGTGCCAAATGTCTTCACAGCGTGCAAATTAGATCAGTGTAATTTCATCAGGAGAATGATCAGACTCTGCCGTAGCTATGGTTGAATTCACTGCTTCTGCCGAGGGCTGAGCTGAGGACTGGGGGCCAGCTGAGCTCACACTGCCATCCTCCGAAAGAGAAGGAATCTGATTTAATGTATTGTTCTCTTGCTGCCACTGTTGAAAGGCAGCCCCACCTCTCAGAAATATTGCTAATTGAGCATCTAACATAGATTACATTGATTTTGTTTGGAATTAAAAAAAAAATCTGTTCAGTGAAAATTAAACTCCAAGTAAGTAAAATACTAAGCCAGCTGCCAAGAGGGTATTAGAAGCAGGAGAGTTTTATGTTTGTCATTAAATATGAGATTTGCATGGAAACATAGATATTGGTATTAAATACTTCAAGTATTCAAGTTCCAGGTATGTTTGCAAATATGTATAATCTAATACATTGATATGATGATACATATTCTTTTTTTTTTTAATTTTTTTTTTTAACATTTATTTATTTTTGAGACAGAGAGAGACAGAGCATGAACAGGGGAGGGGGCAGAGAGAGAGGGAGACACAGAATCGGAAGCAGGCTCCAGGCTCTGGGCCATCAGCCCAGAGCCTGACGCAGGGCTCGAACTCACGGATCGCAAGATTCGTGACCTGAGCTGAAGTCGGACGCTCAACCGACTGAGCCACCCAGGCGCCCCGATGATACATATTCTTAAGAGGCGCTAAACGTAAATAAATGGGTAATATAAAATAAGAAATACTGAAAATCTCTAAAAAAAACCCCAGTAAGAATGCTACAACTAATTTTCAGTGTTAAGTATAGGAGAAATGGGACAGGGTGTATATCTTGGGAAGGGCACTCTAAGTGATTTAACATTTGAAATAAATTGAAATAAACAAATTTTATAATGAGGGGACTTATCATCATGAAATTGTTTCCTTTTTTGAAACTGTTTCTTAATGCAGCACTGCTATATATATATTCCTGAAATGTTATTCTAGTTTAAAAGTGGATTTTTCCTTTCTTTTTCACATATAGTTTCCTATCAGAGTAAGAGTATCAGAATTCCTCTTCAGATTTGTTGCTGTGTCCTCAGTAAAGACAAAACAGAAATCCCAACAGCTAAAGAATTTTTAGTGTTTCATGTTTAAAGAAGTTGTGGTTGATTTTCAGCATTTTCAAACCATACACATTCTGCTAATACAATAATAAAGCACATTGCTTTAATTTTATTAGCATAATATTTTTAAAGTTTATTGTACAGTCTTTTTAAAATATATAAACAATGCAAACTAATGAAGAGGAAAATAAACATTACCTGTACCTCATAATAATGCTAATACTTTCATATATTTTTTCTAGTCTTCAGTCAGCATACACCTGACTTTTTTCCAGTTGAGTTTCTCTTGTTTATATAGTTTTATCTCCTACTCTTAATATATCATGAGCATTTTCTATGCCATTAAAGGGTCCTTAAAATTATTTTAATGGTACAGAATACTCTGTTGTGTGTAACCTCCCCTATTACTGGATATTTGTGTCAGTAGTTAGCTATTTACCTTCAATAAATCTTTGCCTGTATCTAATTAATTTCTTAGGACAAACTCCTAAGTGGTGAGGAAATTTAAAAGTGTGAATTTTCAAGGTTCTTATTACTGCCATGCAATTTCTCAGAATCTACCTATAAATCTACAACTAAGAAGCCCCAAGAAAAAAATATCTTTACAAAATCATATCCATAAAATAATTCCTTTTTATACACCAACAGCCATATTATGTCTTCTATATTTCAGACCTTAAATTTAATAGAAATGGGATTAAAAATAGTTAAAAATTCTCTAATAAAACTACCTAAGGTCTGAGAGTAAGATTATGACTACCTTCTTTCTGTTATTTCTTTTCACTAATGAAAAATGTGCATGCTCAGTTACCGGAATCTAATTCCACCAATTGATACAATTACTGTAGAACATAGTTAAAGTCAATGAAAATGATTTTCCAAGCCTTGAAACTATTTTGACATTCTCCCAGTAGATTTAAGCGGTATAGACAAACCGATAATTTACTGAAAGTTAGTGTTACTTTGAATTACTTTTCCTTCCTTTATATTTCTTCAAAATCATTTAGACTCCACTGTGGAACTTTCTTTTGTTTTCTATTTTAGCAATAGACACGAGACCCAAGGCTATCTCTGGGGCTTGCCAAAGCCCAGATGCCAAGCCTTGGAACATTCTAGTAGCAACATCTGGCCTTTTGGTGAGCTCCACAGGCAGTTATGGACTCAGCTCAGAATTGCCTCTGGGGATGTCACATAGTCAAATAATCTACTGATATTTGGGCTGGGTGCTCTCTGAGGAAACATTTGTCTTTCTGCTCGCTTTGAATATGTAGCAGTTAACATTAGAGCTATTTATTATGTAGAAAAATAATGTTTTCTATAAGAAACAATTTGTTTTAAAATCTTACTTTGTTACTTTAGTTGGTAGTGTTGCATTCCCTGCTGGTTTCCAGCTGTTTGTGACATTTTTCAGTAGTCAAGAGAGACACTGACTATTTCCATTCTGGATAAATTTTGAATTGCAACAAATTTATGAAAAGTGGCCAAATTTGCATTTAGAGGTGGCTTAAATTATTGATAATAATTGAAAAAAAAATGATAGGTACCTCCAAGATATTTCCTCAAAAATAAATTTCCTAGTTTATTGTGTTAAGAATATTTCCTAAGTATATGCAATGCTGTGATCCACTCTGATAATTGGTTTCCTGTCATTAGAGAGCTAAAGATCTGTTTTAATGTCCTTTTCAATCAAGAGATTAAAATCCATGTTCAAACAACACCAGTAATTAATTTAAGGTTATCAATTTAGCATAAAGAATAATCCCAACTGTTTCCCTTTTTGAGTATGCAAGATTAATCAGACATAAGAAAAAATACAATCAATGTAATGCCTCCAACAATTGTCTATTTTTCAAGGGAAAAGACAAAAATGCATTATGAATATTTTGCCTAGTATGTGAAAAACAAGACCTAAGATCATGTCAAAACCACATGAATTTCTTCTGATAAATATTTTATCTATCTATCTATCTATCTATCTATCTATCTATCTTAAGGATTTTATTTTTGAGTAACCCCTACACCCAACATGGGGCTCGAATTTATAACCCCAGGATCAAGAGTTGCATGCTCCATGACTAAACCAGCCAGGCGCTCCCCCATCAGTTTTAGAATTTGCTAGATTTTAGTTTCTTAATCAACTCTGCTTATTGTAATATTACTGTGTAGCTCATTTTCATTGGTAATGAACTGTTCAAATATTTATACTTCCTTAAAAGTATATTTCCCAAGAGAGTTTAAAAGAGATATTTGTTTCCATTTATTTGGAATGTTTAATATTTTTTAATATTTTTCAAAGAAGACACTTTTAACATGGTCTTTGAATTACAGTACTGAATGAGTGATTTGTATTTTCTAGTGTAGATTCAAAATTTTTACATATAAATGTTTTATTCTGCAATTAAATCCAAGGGATTCCCTGTTAGATGTCAATTGAATATTTACCCACCTTTCAAAAGAAGTAGGAAAAATCCCTGTTACCAGGTCATTTAAATGGAGTTTCCCTATAATGTCTAAATGATTAAGATTGAGGATCAATGATAGAATGTGGATAGATGGTTCTTAAGCAAACTCAATGCAATGGGAATTAGTTTAAAAAAAAATTTTTTTAAGGTTTATTCGTTTTTTCAGAGACAGACTGAGCGTGGGTGGGGGAGGGGCAGAGAGAAGGAGACACAGAATCTGAAACAGGCTCCAGGCTCTGAGCTGTCAGCACAGAGCCGACACAGGGCCCCAACTCAAGGATGGCGAGATCATGACCTGAGCTGAAGTCAGACGCTTAACCGACTGAGCCACCCAGGCACCCCCATGCAATGGGAATTATTGATTGGGTAGTAAAATGGCAGTAAATGGCCAGTTGAAGACATTCAGGTTTTGATATTTCTGCTTTATTATAAAGGGGATAATTTCTCTTTTAACTAAAGACTTAGAAACAACCCAGTTAGCCCATGTAACACGAATTAATATATCCTGTTTTGTAAAACTATCAACTTGAACAAAACTATAACTACTTACCGTGTGAACCAGACAACTAAGAAGTCTTCCTGTGTGCACTTGGCACCAGGCTCAAATTCAACAACACAGAAATTACTGAACTGCGTTTAACTTTGCTCTTTTTCCTTCAAATCTATCCTTTCTTTCAGTTCTTAAATATGCACTTTCTCATTGGTTTCTTATCCCTGTGGATGGGGTCTGAAATCTTCCATAGTGCTATCACTGGTCACAACTTTCTCTTGTCACTGTTTTTACTGATCAGTGGGGATTTGGGGTTAGAGTAGCCTTGCTCCACTGTTTCTGACTCCAATTCAAATGGTCATTCTAATAGTCTGAAAAAATGGGGAAAAAACTTTTATTTTGTCCCTATAGGAAGAAAAAAGTCTTTGGGCTAGAAATCAGCAAACCAAATGCGGCAGGGACAGTGATCTGTCTCTGCTTTGGTGCTGTCACAGGGGATCCCTCATGCCCATATTCTCCTTCACTTGGGAGCAGTGACAGAACCAGCATGCAGTCTCTAGCTAGTGCCCTGGACCAAAGCAATAAACTGCACCATGGGTGGGATGCCAGGCAGGAACAGGGAGGTGGAGACAGAGGCTCATTGTGGTTTCCTGTGTCCTGGAAGGGTGGATACACTCTGAGAAATAGAGAACAGTAAAGTTGCAAGCTTAACATAGGGTAAGAATATTCAGGCCTTGAAACTCTGCTGGTAGGGTAGGGATTAAGAAGCAATTATAACTTTTTATACAGAGAAGAGACATCTGTGCAACTATAGGGTGCTTGTAATTTTCACCTTTTGGCTTTCTTGTATTTTTCTCTTCCCGTACCTTTTATTACACCTTACCTCTTTTTGCTCTTCTCTTGAAAAGTTCTCATCAGGCGATATCAGCAAGGTGGCAGAGCCAGAACTTCTGAAAACTTTCTCCTCCATGTAAGCAACGAGGAAACTGGAAAACAATGATCAGAATCAACTTTTTCAAAACTTTGGAAATTAACTGAAGGATTTTAGCATTTTGAGAAGAGTTCATTCAAGTAAAACATCTAAATCATGATAAGAGCAGTGAGTTTTGTGGCATCTTAACTTACCCTATTCTTTTTTTTAAGTTTATTTATTTTTGAGAGAGAGAGAGAAAGAAAGAGAGAGAGAGAGAGAGAGAGAGAACACAAGCAGGGGCAGGGGAGGGGCAGAGAGAGAGGGAGACACAGAATCTGAAGCAAGCTCCAGGCTCTGAGCTGTCAGCACAGAGCCCGATGTGGGGCCCGAACTCATGAACTGCAAGATCATGACCTGAGCTGAAGTCGGATATTTAACCAACTGAGTCACCCAGGTGCCCCTTAACTTACCCTTTTCTTATCTTCACTCCCCAGCTCAGTGGTAGCCTCAAAAACTAACAGCCCATAATCACAGTGAAAACCAGCAGTCTGGAAGCCAGTAGAAGGAGCAGAACACAGTTAATGCTCCTTCAAAGTCCCATTCCCAGAGAACCGTCATTAGTTGACCTATCTAGTGGTTCTCTTGAAGACCCTCCATGCAAAATTTTCTTTATTTGGCCTGGCTAGAATATTCACTGGTGTGAATTTGTAAAAAATTTCTGGGGCATTTGTAAAAAAGCAATATAGGAAGTTGTTAATATTGTGGTTTTATCCAGTGTCATGGATAAAATTTGGAGCAAACAACAGGCTAACTAGAAAGCTTATAAAAGGAAAAGTTGGGAAATATGTTTGTAGGGGGTTGGACAAGCTATTACGTATCCCTGGTAATCTAGAAAGTTGTACATGTGCCCAGAGCTATGTACAATTTTTAAGAACAACCCTAAAAGGCACTAAGTTCTCACTCCTAGCTGATCTTGAGGTTCTGCACAAGCAGGAAGTAATGGCTAAGGCAGAGTTCTTACCTGTCTGGCTCAATGACCAAGGCATACTCCAATATGCACATAGAGCCCTTTTTCAAAAATTAGGAGATTCACCCGGTTCTAGGCATTAGAAGAAATCTCTGCCTAATTATGAGCTGACTGCTAACCTAACGGATCAGAGATTTTAGGGGCCAAAAATGACAAAGAATACAGACTTTATGGAATTAGGTAAGAAAAGTCACCAAACAACAGCAAATAACAATAACAACAAACCCAGGGGAGGTAGAGATTCTCATTTCCATAGTACATACATTGTATTATTTAAAATGTCAAATTTTCAACAAAAATTTATGATACATGCCAAGAAGTTATAAATTTGGCTCATGATATGAAAAAAGGCCATCAGTAGAAAATGAACTATAGGAAGCTCAGCTATTGGACTAATTAGACGAAATCAGCTATTCTAAATATGGTATTTAAAGAACTAAAGGAGATGGTGTTTAAAGAACTAAAGGAGAGTATGGCAATGATGCCTCTTTATGAAGGATAGTTTTACTGGTTATAGGATTTTTAGCTGACATTCCTTTTCTTTCAGCACTTTGAATATTCATTCCTCAGCTTTTTGGCCTTAATGGGTTTCTAGTGAGAAATCAGCTGTTAATCATATTGAGAATTCCTTGGGTGAGATGTTTCCTACTAGAAAGTGGTATGTCTTCACTTCATTTGCCTTAGAGGGATTTTATAGGTTTTTTTCCTTAAAAAAACACAAATTAATGGCTCAGTGGTTACTATACATAACAACTAATGAATTGCAGATCTGTTTTCTTTGATAAACATGATCTTTATAGACCTGGCCAGACATATTAAAATCATCATTCTAAGTAATAATGGTGTTAAGAAAAATTATCCAAAACTTAGGAATTAGATGAAGTAGGATTGCATGTTCTTTCAGTGTTATACTGACATATCCACAGGACCACTCAAAGATTAATTATCTAGAGGAATGGAGCTTTGTTTATTCAACTGTTAACTATTGATTAAGGCCCAGGCTTTGTGAAGTTTCATATTAACTTATAATATTTTTTTTGTAGAGATACAAATGAATTCTTCCTGGTATAAAATATTGTGATTGTATTGACTGTAGACTATTATGTTGTTTTATATTTAACCTAGCAATCTTATTCTGACTTTTCTTCTTCATTCCCTGTAAATATCCAAGTCCTCAAATATTATTTGATCAATTTTATCATCCTGCTGGCTCAATCATTAGTGAGTTCAGTAAATATTAGATATGTGTTTGTTCTATATTTGTAGAAGATTATGTTAGTTCATTTGACATTTCATAGTACTAAGTTGTCCAGTTTTCAGAAATCTTTTCAAGACTCATACCATAATTAATTTTTTTTCAACTCCAAAATATTTTTCAGAAAATAAGTCCATATTTAAAGAGAAATGTGAGACTTGTACATTTCAGAACAACTTACTTTCTCCTGGTCCAGTGCATTAAGTATGCATAATGAACAGAGAGCCTCACAGTCATATGCCCCTATCTGCATCTATTTCTCCAAAGGACTGTGAGTTCTATGTCCTATTTTCACCCACAGGCAGGTCCTTGAAGAGATATTTATGAAGTGGAGAAATAAAGGATTTCCAATTCAAATGATGCAATAGCAAATCTGATTAATGGAATCCATGTGAAATTCTTGACATTCATTTTGCCTTAATTAAATGCCTGATCATGACGCCCAGATGTTAGATGTTAGATTTTTTTTTTATTTAATGAGGGCATGTAATGTGTAAACTTTTGGTCTTTCTTCTTCTTTTGGAGACTTAAATTATTACCCGTCTTGAGATTCCCTTAAATTGCACTGTATACACAAATCACTTCTTATTCAAGAAAGGTTAACAAAAATGTTTTTGAATAAAATTGATTCACTAATGTTGAAGAATGCTGAGATGATAAGATAACCAAAAAAAATATGTAGCTCTAATTGTTGGTATATCCATCTATAATTATTGTCTAGAAAAAATATTAAAAAACAAATTAACATGTAGTCAAAAAGGAAAACATGCTTCAGAAATTGTGTGTGAAAAGTAGAAAATGACAGACATGATATATATGGGTTTTAAGAAATGGAAAAGAAAGAAAAGCAAGGATGCCATCAGTTTCACTGAAGCCATGAGGCTTACATGGTAACCACAGAGCCAGGGAGACTTAAATTCTTGACATTATAGTCCTTGGCTTATTATCTTTGGTGTCACAACTATAGATTTATTCCTAATATCATATTCAGTTTTTAAATTCTTCTGTTTTATGAATTACCTGGATTTTCAACTTTTTTAATATTATATATCTCTAAACACCAATAATATCATACTTAATAGGTTTTCCTTTGAGTTTTTTAGATTTGCTTGGTTTTTTTTTGTATTTTATTTGAAGATAAAAGTCTGAATTAAATAAATATACTTCAAATGTAAGTTTGACATTCTTCATGGAAAATAATGGCTGTTTTTATGCCACCATGTAAATAATGAGTCAAAGAACAATTGTCTTTTAAGTGAATTTGCATGGTTTTGATAACTATTTAAGAAATGGGTCTTTGGTTTCTGTTTTAGTTCAGACAAGAAGCAAAGGATTTTCTGTATAAAAGATTTTTCAATATGCTTAATTGCTACAGTTGAAGTTTCTTTTATTTCCCTAATGAATTACTTCCCTATTATGAAGAAATGACTCTCTAAAGGACAATCATTTATTACACCTGAGCCTTCCTGGTCCCAATTGTACCACATGCTGCTTAATAATTTGCAATGATTTAGGAAGATTGCCATAACCACTCAATTAAACAATGGCTTTGGATGCAACCTATAGTATGAAGCACATCCTTAGAACACATTTAGAACTGTCTTGTTAATTAGAATCTAGCAACCACTGTGTTCTGAATATCCCATAGACAGCAGACATCCTATCCTGGAGGACTAAAAGTAGTTGCTTGTTTTCTCTGATCCAACTAGGCAGATGTATGGTTGCCATAGAGTGGAAATAGAACCATGGGGAGAAGAAGTAGACTAATATTTAGGAAATTTCTGTTTCTGGCTCCAAATGGTTTTGATCCAAATGGTAAGGCTATTCTCTGAGCTTCAATTTCCTCCCTTATATAGAATGTGAGATACAGCTGATGATTTCTTAGGCATTTTACTAATCAATGCCACACCTCTACATAAATTATGTTAAAGGTAGAAAATATTTTGCAAAATCTTACCAAGGTATTTATGAAAAGTCTCAATGGCTTATTTCCATGTAGCATCCTAAAACAACATAATAAATCAGTCAAATACTGTAAGACAGGACAGCTAATTTAAAACTGTAATTGTCAAAATTTTTAGTTATTTCTGAGCCTATGATACAGAATTATCAGGCAATGTGTTTTAACTAATAGTAATTCATGGCCAGAGTCAGCCTTTCCTGTGGGGAAAATAGACACATGTCCATATGTCTAGGTAATGAAATCTGAAGGATAAAGGAAATATAAATTAATGCTGAAAACAAATTTTGCTGAATTAACAATTATGCCTTGGACCAGTACTATATTATTAAGGTTTGAAATAAGTCCCTTATGTTTATTATTTTAGACCATAGAAAGTAGGTAGAATGTATTCAACAAACAGCATAGATATAGTCTTCTAAATAGATAAATTCACTTGGTACATAATTAAAACAGATTTGAAGTGAACACTAACCTTAACTTCTTTTTTATTGTATCATCTCTATAATGATCTATTTGTAAAATTCAATGTGTAATATTCATTATCTTTTTTTGCCTTCATCGGTCTGTTTAAATGAAGTAAATGAGTATTAATTTACATAGACCATAATGTCTATGGCAACGTTACTGTATCATTTTCTTTGCATAATACTTAGTATATCACAATAGAAATTTGAAACTTTTTGTGGGGTTTCGCTATAGAGTACAAAGTTGATAAATTTTGGAGTTGGCATATCTAGCTTATTTTCAAACAATTTCTGACTGATGATGAACAAGCCAGTTAGAGTTTTTGAGACATTTTATCATTTATAAAAATAGCCATAATAATATTATCCAGAGTCTTTTTGATATGGAAGAATGTAATAACCTTTATTTTCAGGGTGGTATCTATGCACATTCTTCAAATAAATTACTATTCCCATATTACTAGACATTCTTTAAGAAAATGAAGGGAACTTGCCAGTTTGATAAGGAATAGGGAAGGAGATGTACAAGGAGTATGAGGACAAGGGCAGCATTTTGTAATTTTTTAAAATATGACATAAGAAGCTCACCTCTTTAAAAACAAAAGCACTATTTAAAACAAAAATTATAACAAGAGACAGAAGGGCATCACATAATGATAAAGGGATCAATTCAACAAGAGTATATAACAATTGTAAATATCTATACACTCAACATAGGAGCACATAAAGACATAAAGCAAATATTAATACACACAAGGGAGAGATTGATAATAATACACTAATAGTAGGAGGCTTTAACACTCCATTTGTATCAGTGAATAGATCATCCAGACAGCAAATCAATAAGGAAATAGTAGCTTTGAATGATGCATTAGAACAGATGGACGTAACAGATATATACAGAGCATTCCATCCAAAAATAGCAGAATGCACATTGTTTTCAAGTGCGCGTGGAACATTCTCCAGGGTAGGTCACATGTTAGCCACAAAACAGGTGTTCATAAATTTAAGAAGATTGAAATCATATCAAACATCTTTTCCAACTGCATTGGTATGAAAACTAAAAAATTAGACAAAATTCACAAACATGTGGAAGCTAAACAACATGTTACTAAACAACCAATGAGTCAATGAACAAATAAAAGAATAAATAAAAAAAATACCTATAGACAAGTAAAAATGATAACACAATGGTCCAAAATTTTTGGCACTCAGCAAAAGCAATACTAACAGGGAAGTTTATAGTGATACAGGCCTACTTCAAAAAAAGAAAAAAGAAAAAGAAAGACCTCAAACAACCATCTAACTGTACATATAGGGCAAATAGAAAAAGAAGAAAAAACAAACCTGAATTTAGTAGAAGGACAGAGATAATAAAGATCACAGAGGAAATAAATGAAATAGAGACTAAAGAAAACAATAGAAAAGATCAATAAAACCAAGAGCTGGTTCTTTGAAAAGACAAACAAAATTGAGAAAGCTTTGGCCAGACTCATCGAGAAAAAAGAGATAACTCAAATAAATTAAATCAGAAATGAAAGAGAAGTAATAACACCACTACAGAAATGCAAAGGCACCGGGGTTACTCAGTTGGTTAACCATCCGACTCTTGATTTTGGTTCAGATCATGATCTCATGGCTTGTGAGTTCAAGCCCTGCATCAGGCTCTGCTCTGAAGCATGGGATTCTCTCTCTCCCTCTCTCTCTTCTCCTCCCCTGCTTATGTGCTCTCTCTCAAAATAAATAAACATTTAAAAATAAAAAGAAATACAAAGGATTATAAGAGAGTACTATGAAAAATTATGTTAACAAATTGGACAATGTAGAAGAAATGAAAAAATTCCTAGAAAAAAAATCTCCCAAAACTGAATCAGGAAGAAATAGAAAATCTTAACAGATTGACTGCTAGTAACAAAACTGAATTGGAAATCAAAAACTGCCAAAAAGCAAAAGTCCAGGATCAGATGGCATCACAGATGTATTCTATCAAAGACTTATTTGTTTACGTATGTATGTATGTATGTTTATTTATTCTTGAGAGAGAGAAAGACAGAGACAGAGAGAGACAGAGACAGAATCTGAAGCAGGATCCAGGCTCCAAGGCGAGATCATGACCTGAGCTGAAGTCAGACGCTTAACCAGTCGAGCCACTCAGGTGCCCCTCAAACATTTAAAGAAAAGTTAATACCTGTTCTCCTCAAAATATTCCAAATAGTAGAAGAGAAGTTTTCAAATTCATTCTAAAAGGCCAGCATTGCCTTGATACCAAAACCAGACAAAGACATCACACAGAAACAAAAACAAAAAACTATAGGCCAAGGTCCCTGTTGAACATAGATGCAAAAATCCTTAACAAAATATTAGCAAACTGAATTCCAAAATATATTAAAAAGATCATTCACCACAATCAAGTGGAATTTATTTCAGAGATGTAATAATGGCTCAATATCCACAAATCAGTCAACGTGATATTTCTCGTTGACAAAATAAAAGATAAAACCATATTATTATCTCAACAGAAGCAGGAAAACTATCTGACAAAATAAATATAAAGATGCTTCTGGGGCACCTGGGTGGCTCAGTCAGTTAAGTGTCCAACTTTGGCTCGGGTCATGATCTTGCGGTTCATGGTTTCGGGCCCTGTGTCGGGCTCTGTGCTGACAGCTCAGAGCCTGGAGCCTGCTTCAGATTCTGTCTCCCTTTCTCTCTGCCCCTCCCCTGCTTGTGCTCTGTCTGTCTCTCTCTCTCTCTCTCAAAAATAAATAATAAAGATTTAAAACTTTTTAAAAAGAAAGAAAATTAATGAAAACAAAAGCACTAATACCTATCTCACAGCATCTGTGAGTATTAAATGAGATAAGTCTTTTGTGATTTTTATTTATAATACCCAAATTAGGAATAGCTTATTTTACTTGATCATAAAATATGTGTACTATTATAATCTTAATGTTTATTTTCAAAACTTTTCTATTACTAGATTAAGAGAATAATTTTTCCAAAAGAATGGGATTCTAGAAGTAAAATACTTTGAAATCTAATTTTTACTTAAAAATATAAATTGAAGAACTTGTATATCAAATACAGATTTACTACATATTTTGAATGGTTGAAGAGTATTCCATTATATGGATATATTATAATCTATTTAAGCAGTTCCCAATTGTTTGACATTATCTTTGTGAGAGTCAAAAATTCGAAGCTGTAGTCGATTTCTCTAAACATTTACTTGTGCTCTTGTCCTAGTGATTCTTCAAAATAAATTAGTCAGCAGACATACCCTGTATTCAGGCTTTTGACATATGGTGCTAAAAGGTATTAGTTACCTGTGATTGCATTAAAAACACCCCAAAACTTTGTGGCTTGAACTAACAAGAGTCATTTGTTATCTCCTATGATTTCTGTGGGTGAGAACTTCATATGCTAGGGAGGAGTCTCCGGTACTCGGATTTCTAGATCTCAGCTGGAAGACCAGAGTCTAGGGTCTGCAGTCATCGGAAGGCTTGGTCAGTTATTCCTATTTCTAGCTGTCTGGTGCTTGATGCTAGGCAAAGGCTGAGAACCTAGCCTCTTCACATGATAGGGGCTGGGTCTCAAGAGAAAGAGAGCCAGGTGAAACCATATTGCATTTTATGACCTAGACTTGGAAATCACACAGCATCACTTCTGCCACATTCTGTTAAAGGAAGCAGTTACAAAGGTCACCCAGGTTCAAGGGGAGGAGACATAGACCCTACCTCTCAATGGGAGAGTGTTGATGTCACATTTATAAGAGAAATATGTGACATGGTTTATATATATATATATATATATATATATATATATATATATGTGCTGCTGTCTTTGGAAAACTGTCTAGCCAGTATTATGAATTTTGATCTATGTCACCAACATGACCTCCATTAATAATATATGTTTTGAGTAATATCTCTGCTTATCTGATGATGTAAAAAATGGTATTTCACTATTGTTTAGCTTGTTTTTATACTTAAAATACCAAACATTGTTTTGTGATGTTTGCGATTCTTACCATTTGTATTTTTTATGACTATTTTCTTGTTTAACATGACCTTTATGTTTCTGTGGATGTATTCCTCAGTTTAAAAGTGATTTATAAAACTTCTTCATATGAGAAATTAAGAAGATAATCCTTTGTCAGTTTTTTTTCAATGTTTATTCATTTTTGAGAGACACCGAGATGCAAGTGGGGCAGGGGCAGAGAGAGAGGGAGACATAGAATCTGAAGCAGGCTCTGCTCTCACTTAAGTGACTGAGCCACACAGGCATCCCCCTTTGTCAGTTTTATCGAAAATATTTTTCCTAGAGTATCATATTTTTACTATTTTATTGCATTATTCATTCTTTATCGACTTTTAAATGTTTTCTATTTTATATGCCATGCTTAGATATACCTTCCTTACCCCAGAACTACAAATTGTTTTTCTTCACTTGTATGCTACTCATTCATTAATAAGTTACATCAAAATAAATTCCATATGAATTAAAGACAGGATCTAATATTTTTCTAGGTTTTGGCTTTTAGGTTTTGTTTGTTAAAGTAGAATAGCAACAAGAGTTTTCCCCTTTTTGCTTTTTAATTTTTTTAATTTAATTTTAAATTTTTTAAATGTTTATTTTTGAGAGAGAGAGAGAGAGAGAGAGAGAGAGAGAACAAGTGGGGGAAGAGCAGAGAGAGGGAAACACAGAATCTGAAGCAGGCTCCAGGCTCTGAGCTGTCAGCACAGAGCCCAACATGGGACTTAAACCCACAAACCAGGAGATCATGACCTGAACTGAAGTTGGATGCTTAACTGACTGAGCCACTCAGGTGCCCCTTAAATTTTATTTTAGAGAGAGACACGGAGAGAGTGAGAGAAAGCACAAGCAGGGGAGAGGGACAGAGGATGAGAGAGAGAGAGTTCTGAGCAGACTTCACTCTCAGCTTGGGGCTCCATCCCATAACCCAGGTTGATTGAGCCACTCAGGTGCCCCAATAAGTTTTAAAAATAGTAGTAACCAAAGAAAATGGAGAAACATTCCCATGCTGATTATGTTCTATTGATAATCTATGCCATGAATTGTTACATTTATCATGTATTAACACCCATATATACCTGAGTCTCTTTCTGGACTCTTTATCATTGATCTCTATTGTAATTCAATATCGTATCACTTTAACCATTACAATTTAAAAAATACGGTTTGATACTTAGAAAGCTCCCTTTTTTCGTCAAATGCTTTTTAATTCATGAAGAGCTGTTCAGTACTTGGTTCCTTACTCTGCTTCCTCTCTGACGATCTTATTCAGGCTAATGCCTTTAAACACCTTCCGTAATGACAGCTCCCCTATTTATATCTCCAGTCCAAGACTCTCCTGTGAACTCCAAACCCAATTACTCCCTGGGATTTGAATACGCCTCTTTGTTTCAATATGTCAGAACTAAACCCTTAATTTTTGTTTTTTCTCTCTAGATGTCCTTATGCCTCCATCTTTCCCAACTCAATAAATAGCATTACACCAGCTATTCAGGTGATATAATGACACCCAGATTTAGTATTGTGGTAGCCAATCATTATATCAATGTAGAAATGGTTGGATTATTTTAACATATCAATAAAAATAGGAAATGTGGCAAGTTAAACCTACACTGAAACTAGAGCCTCAGAATTCATGCCTGATTTAGCATGTGAATGAAGGGTGCTATAAAGGTGAGTCATGAACCCTTGATCTTGTGGAGTAGTTTAGGAGTTTATTTTTATATTTTTTATTTATGGCATCTATTTATAGATTGTGTCTTCAGTCTCTTTCTCAAGGCTATTGTGGTTTCTTGTTCGTTCCTGGGGGCTAACACTGTTAATAAGTTAGTCCACAAGCAAGAAATGTACTATTACATTTCCACATTTCTCTTACAGAGGATTTTTTCTTAAAAATGCTTATATTTGGGGGGCGCCTGGGTGGCTCAGTCAGTTGAGCATCTGACTCTTGATTTTGGCTCAGGTCAGGATCTCATGGTTCCTGGGACTGAGCTCTGCATGGGACTCTGTGCTAACAGCATGCAGCCTGCTTGGGATTTTCTCTCTACCTCTCTCTCTGCCCCTCCCCTGCTTACAAACTCTCCCTCTCAAAATAAATAAATAAACATTTTTAAAAAATACTTATATTTTGTTATATGTTTTAAATAATTAAAGTGAATATGTATTTGTGATTTGAAAAAGCGAGGTATCAAAGTAGTTTCTAAGAACATGCTACCAAGTGGAGATATATGATAGATTTCAATAAGAAGTAAGTTTAATATTAAAAATCACACATTAGAGGCTCCTGAGTGGCTCAGTCAGCTGATCGTCCAACTCTTGATTTCAGCTCAGGTCATGACCCCAGGGTCACAGGATCCCAGAGCCTTCTGTTTTCTGCCTGGGCCTTGACTGATAAAAGTTCCTACTTTGGTTCAGTTGTATTCATAAAAGGAAGAAGCATAGCTTGTGAACTCTACTGTGATCATCCTTACAAAGCTATTACTGATGGCTTACTGCTCTTCTCTCACATCCATTAAATTTAAACTTCTTTTGGGTGGTTTTTCCTAAGCCAGCCACCAAGCAATACTCTGGTGATAAAAAGAAAGATAAGAGTACCTGTCCCTAAAGAAGCTTGGTTTATTAAGCAGACAATTTATAAACACTTGAAAAAAGTTCAACAAGATAATGCATGACAGAATGTACAGAAGAGCCACTCGCTGCGAGTAAATGCAATTGAAAACAAAGAAGAAAATAATGATTTGAGCTAGCAGGAAAGGTGTCTTTGAGGAGGTAGGACTTGAACTGGACCTTGGAGGATATAAATATTCTCGCATATGACTCCACCACAAAATGCTTCCTGTTTCATCACATAGGTAGTATATTTTGTTCCACTTGGATTTCTCTTTCAATACTTTAGAGTCATTTATGTACCATGTGAAGAAGTGTGCCTATCCATGACTACTAAACTGGTTTTCTTCCCTGACCTACCCTGTGCCAAGATATGCTTTGAGTGGTACGATTCCTTTGTTCACCTGTTTGATGCACATTGTGCCAACACTGTGTTAGTCACTTAAGGTTTACATGAGGAGAGATCCAGATGACTTCTAGACAACCGTATAGGAAGAATTTGCCAAAAGTAACCCTCAAAAACTCTACAGGGAAAACAATGGCCCTGCTCTAGAATCATCTTTTTTT
Source organism: Panthera tigris (assembly GCF_018350195.1). NCBI lineage: Eukaryota > Metazoa > Chordata > Mammalia > Carnivora > Felidae > Panthera > Panthera tigris. The sequence continues at coordinate 167,757,032 of NC_056667.1, forward strand.
TTTTTAATTTTTTAATGGTTAGTTGTTATTGAGAGAGAGAGAGAGATCATGAGTGGGGGAGGTGCAGAGAGGGGTGGGGGGAACAGAGGATCTGAAGCAGGCTCCACACTGACAGCAGACAGCCTGAAGCAGGGCTTGAACTCACAAACTGTGAGATCATGACCTGAGCCAAAGTCGGATGCTCAACTGAATGAGCCACCCAGGTGCCCCTGTTTTTAATTCCAAGCTTCTCCATCTACAAGTCAGAAGATCTTTTACAAATTACCTAAACTTTTGTGGTCTCTGTTTCCTCTCCTATAGAACTTTGACTTTCATATCTTCTCAACAGGTTCATATTGAGTTCTACATGAAATGAAATATGAAGTGTCTACCACAAGGTTCACCCATTTTAAGTAATTTGTCATAAATGGCATCTGTTTATATACTACTACCTTAATTTTGCTATTGTTCTCATTATTTCTAATTATTAGATTATTATTATTTTACAATGGCAGGGTGCCTGGGTGGCTCAGTCAGATAAGCTGCCGACTTCAGCTCAGGTCATGGGTTCTAGCCCCACGTCGGTCTCTGAGCTGACAGCTTGGAGCCTGGAGCTGCTTCAGATTCTGTGTCTCCCTCTTTCTCTGCCCCTTCCCCACTTGTGCTCTGTCTCCCTGTCTCTCAAAGGTGAATAAATGTTAAAAAAAAAAAAAGAATAAGAAAATAGAAGCCCAAAAAATGAAAAACAAAAGAGATCTACAACATGAAAAAAATAAAATCGTGCTCAGATTTTTCGTCTGCAACGTATGTAAAAAGAAAATGAGAAATGAAACAATGTGTACAGCTCTGAGAAGCAAATCACACCCCCAAATATTTATACATAGCCAAATCGTCTCTCATGTGTGGGAACAATAGAAGTACGTTCACAGATGTGCAAACCTTAGACAAAGTCTTACAGAATGGATTGCTGACATATCTATCTTGAAAAAACTAATTAAGATATATGCCAACCAAGGTAGAACTCCTCAAAATGAATACCTCAAGAATGGAAACTTTAAGAAATATTTCTTTGAAAGAGAGAGAGAGAGTGCAGGGGGAAGGGCAGAGAGAGGGGAGAGAAAGAATCCCAAGCAGGCTCCATGCTGTCAGTGCAGAGCCCGATGTGGGGCTCGATCTCATGAACTGTGAGACCATGACCTGAGCTGAAATCAAGAGTTGGCCGCTTAACCAACTGAGCCACCCAGGCACCCCAAGATGAAAACTTTTTAATAAAATATCTTTCTCTCCAGGATTCACCATACTGCAATTTCTGCAGTTTGCTTTTCTTCACTTAAAATTTATTGTGGAGACTTTTAATTATTATTTTTCAACTCATTTCATTTCAGAGAGATTTTTTTCATCCATTTTATGGCTTTTTTATAGCTCCATAGTATTCTATTTTTGTGGATTCACCATAAATTATGAAACCAGTCTGCCACTGATGAACATTGACGTTTTCAGTATTTTGCTATTTCAAAGGATGATACAGAGATAACAAATTGGAATTCTATGCATTGAGGCGCCTGGGTAGGGCTCAAACCTACGATCTGTGAGATCACGATCTGAGCCGAAATTAAGAGTCAGACAGTTAACTGACTAAGTCACCCAGGCACTCTAGCATATGACTTATATAATTATGAAAAATTAAATTTCAGGTTTTCTTCTTAAAACCAATATGTAAAAGTCCATGCAAGCTTTAGGATCTTCATTATATTTAAAAAATAGAAAAACAATGTAAAATACTTAAAAATATTAGCAGTGATTCTCTCCACATGGTTTTACTATGGCTTACTTTTTTCTTCCCTTTATTTTTCTTTGCTTTTACAATTTTATAAGTCACTGAGTGTGACTAATCTTTAAAATTAAAAAATTAAGGTTTTGTGGTGAATGAACTGTCTTGTGTCATGTAGAGATTTAAGGTTATCCTCTGGATTTAAAGTATCATATGGAAATTAAATTTGTCACTGTCACTGATTCTCATTACCATTACTTAGATTTTCAGATCACATTTACTCATTCCTAACTTCCTTATACATTCATCAAAAAAGCATGTTGATTGCCAATTCCATTCAATTAAATATTTATGTAATTTTCTTAAGAAGTACTAGAGGAAATATGTTTCTAAACTTCTGCTTGAATAACTTCAAAACTAAAATTTTAATTATAAAAATAGAGACATTAATAGGTGCCACTGTGCTGATAGCAATGTCATAATTATGACACATTTGTTTATGATGGAATAGCAGAACTCAAAACAATTTCACTTTGACATATCAGTTTTATAAGTTAAGTACTTCAGGATATTTTTTCAAGAAACAGCAAAATTTCTCTGAAACATAATATTTCAGTGGGTCATATCTTTAAATTTTAGATTTATATAAAAGGAATAGAAATAATTGAGCTTTTATCTATCTTTTTGATCTTTTAAATTTGTATTTCTTTCCATAATTATATCAAAGGGTTTTTTTTTTTTTTAAGTTATTTACCTTTGAGAGGGGGACTGGAGGGGTGGAGAGAGAAGGAGAGAGCAAATTCCAAGCAGGTTACTCACTGTAAGCATACAGCCCAGCAGCTCAGTCCCATGAACCGTGAGATCATGACCTGAGCCGAAATTAAGAGTTGGTCACTCAACCAACTGAGCTACCCAGGTGCCCCTTAAAGGGCTTTTGAACGAATAAATAAGCAATGTAGTTCCAAAATGCCAGTTGAATGCTCAGACATAATTTTATTACTGAAATCGAAGAGTCCATTCTTTCTTTCAGACCAAACTACAAAGTAGAACTAGCCTTTGAATCATGAATTTTAATTCTTAACATTTCACTTACTCTCTCCCTTCCATTTAATATTTTTTCTCAGAAACAGCTCCTACTTAAAAAACAAGCTCAGGTTTAGATTTGTAAAGCCTATCTTTATTGAGCTCAAACAAATGGGAAATTTCCATAATCTAAGATGCCATGATCATTAAAAATAGCGCCCCTAACATCTTTACCTTATGTCTGACCACAGAAAGAGATGTAAAGTACAATTACAGCCAGAATTCTCCAAGCCAAATGTATTTGTTAGGTTTCTTTATCCAGTCATACCACGTGCCACACAGTGGCCAACTATTTAGAGAAGGTTTACTAGGCACTTTTCTGTCTAGGAATTTTTCCTTTCTTTTCAATTTTCTGCCTCATATCACACTGGGGATGATTCAATGTGACTACATTAAGTGTTTTCTGAACCACTGCTATTTCTAAATAGCTGTGATGTCTTTGGGGGCATCCTTTCCTCAAAAGCCAGATTTCCTTGAAAGGGATTCTGGTTCAATTAATTAATTTAGCATACTGAGCATACAAGCTGATAAAACAACCACAATTATTATTTTGTCAAACAATGGCCTAAGAACTCAGGCTAAAACATGAACATGGCACACAGATGGAAGTTTTTTATGGAGAGTACATTCTGGTGGGAGAGACCTAAAATCAATAAATAACCAAATAATTAAAAGGGGACATACTGCTCTAATGATAGACAATGTAAAGAATGACTGGGTGACAACTTTTCTGGAAGGCCCTTTTCAGTTCTATTTTCTTTTCTTTTTTTAAGTGTTTATTTATTTTTGAGAGAGAGAGAAAGTGAGGGAGGGGCAGAAGGAGAGGGGAAAAGAGGACCCCGAGGGGGCTCTGTGCTGAAAGCAGAGAGCGCAGGGCGGGGGGGGGGGGGGGGGGCTGAAATTGACAAACTGGGAGATCCTGACCTGAACCAAAGTCAGACACTTAACTGACTGATCCACCCAGGGTCCCCTCAGATCTATTTTCTAAAGAATCTAGAAGAGCATAGTTCATATCAAGAGGTAGAAAATCTTTATCATGCCCCCTTTCCCTTTTTTAGGAGATATAAAGAATGGAGAATTAAACAAACAAACAAAAACAAAGGACAGAGCAAAGAAAAGGAACTGGCTTGGTTATGACAGTAAAATAGCCAATGTGCAGGACCAGTGAGCAGGAACACCAGGACAAAGGGGCTGAGAAAACATGTGCCCACAGGAAGGGTGGGTGTCTTGAGTGGCCATCACTGTTACCGAGGCTCTAGGCCTATAGAGCTGGAAGTGATCTTTGATCATTTATTCCAACCCTCCTATCTTAGAGATGGAGTGTGACGAGGTTTGCCCATGTCATGGTTAGAGATTTAGAGCCAGAACTAGAAGTTAGCTTTCCTGGTATAGTTTACATCTCTACCAATGTCTTTCACCTGGGTTCTTTGTGATGTGGATACTAAAAAATAGGATTCCTGAGGTAGAATCAAGAAATGATAGTATGGGATTTAGGTATTCCCAAAATTTAGTATTTATTAGTTTATTATGTGGCAAATAATGTGTCTGTGGGTCAGGACATCCTGCAAATTATTAGTGAGTCTGGCTTATGGCCAGACCCTTGCCATGGGGTTATAAAGAAATGCAGGTCTTGTTCCTTCACCCCAAAACCATGAACCAAAGCAGCTTGAAAACTTAAAAGATAAAGAACTTCTGTTCTGTTGCAAGAGAGGTCCAAACTAGAACCTCCCCCCCAAAAAAAGAGGATGATTAGCTCCTTAGTCCTTAGTTATTTGGAAGGAATTCTAGAAAAGATTAAAAAACACCATGGTCTGGTCTGTAGTTAAATCCCATGATATATAATTTTAGCAATCATCTGGGAGACAGCCAATCACGGCGTGTAATTATGGAAATGCTGACATAGCAGAACACAGTGGAAACCAAATTAATTTTCAACATGCATACCCAAGACCTAGTAAGAAACTTCCGTTCAGGATGAGGAATATTTGGGAAATAGAAAAAGGTGAGTGGGAATACATGAGCAAATGTAGAAAATGAACTGAAGTCTCCTTACTCTCTCTCCATGCTCTTTCCACCAGCTCTTTGCTTCCTAATCTAAGGGAGAGACAGCATCATGGGAATCTTCCCCCCCAAGTCCTCTGAGTAAAAAGGTGAGAAGCTGGATGAATGGCTCAAGGAACTTTCTAAAGCAAACTGCTTCTGCTAACGTGAGGAAAAAGTTAACTAATAAGAAAGATATCTAAAATGTATTTTTGAAGTTGGTAGGGGGAAAACAAAAGCATTAAATTACAACTTTATAACTCTCGATTTACTTGGACCTAGGTAGGGGCCCAGGAAAGCTATACAGTTGCAAATGAGGGTGGAACTGAGAGATGGCGACTGCTTTGAGACCCTTCCCAAACAGAAAAACAAAAGAGAAATAGCAAATCACTTAACTTTTGGGATTCAGAACTGTTGATCTAGGTCACACCTCTCAGACCGACCTGCTGTGGGGAAGACACCGCATTTCTTTTGGCTACAGGAGTCTGTACTCATTAAAAGCCTATAATCCTCTTGTCAGAAGGAATAAGTGACGGTCAACACTTTGTCAGATAGGAGGTACCATGTGCAGACTGAGCCAGAAGCAGAAGCAAGAGGTATCTGACTTCAGCTCTATGGAACAGAAGTTTCAGAGAAGAGGAGGAAAAACAATGCTAAGTAGGAGCACTGGTAAATGGGATTCCCTGTCATTGTTTCCCAGTGTTGCTCATGGTATGGTATTCTTTATCTGTTATTGGCAATCTAATGCTGCTAACAAATTCCCCCCATATTTAGCATCTTAAAACAACAGTAAACTCGTATTATCTCACACAGTTTCTATAAGTCAGAAATTCTAGAGGGTCTTAGCTGAGGTAGTTCTGGCCCCGGATGCCTTACAAAGCTGCAGTCAGAGATGCTGGCTCTCTCACATGGTTGTCAACAAGAAGATAACGTTCCTTGCTGGCTGTGAGCTGGAGGCCTCCGTTATTCAGCACACGGAACTCTTCGTAGGGCTCTTCTTCATGGCATGGCAGTTGACTCCCCTCAGAATGAATGACCAAAGGTTAAAACTGTCCTAGTCTTGGAAGTCAGACTCTTTCACTTCCACAATAGCCTATCAGTTTCCAGTGGGCACTATTCAGTGTGGGAAGGAAGTATTCAAGGGCATGAATACCAGGAGTTGAGGCCCACAGAGCCATCTTGGAGACTTCCCTGCCAGAGTCATTACACAGCAACATCAGAAGTTTTGCCTTTTCCACCACATGTCACTTATACTGTTACTTTTGTAATATTTTCCTTTGTATGAACTTTTAAAATACATCCATCTTAAACATTAATACCTCTGAAATCATGCATTTGATGCAGTCTTTATATTAATTTTCATATGAGAATTTCCAAATAGAAATATAACTACTAAAAAAAAAATACATGTTTTTTTTTCTTATGACTCCTAATAGGAACTCAAGCATAACCAGCTAATGCTGGTGATATATGTATCACCCTTTGGAAAACACGACCAGCCACACACCTGAGCTGGTGTAGCTTGAAGGAGAGCCTTATAAGTCTAGTGCAAGTCGGGAGGCATTTGTTTTGTGTGACATCCTCACTGACACGGAATGCCCTAGAAGTCTAAGATAATAGTGCTCAGGGGTAAACTACAACACTACAACAAAGTCCATTTGCTACAGCGGTTATAACTGTCACTTGCCAGCTAGCTTTGTAATTACTTAAAACAGAAACAGTTTAAAGAACTGAACCATAAGGGTAAAGCAGATTGTTCTCAGGACATAAAACTAAACTCACCTTATTATGTATTGTTATACTGCTGTCCACTCTCATTACCAAAGGCTATAAAGCAATTTTAACTGTTCCCTGGAATGTCACCAGCAATAAGCGTTTTTGCTTTACTGTTCTGTTGAGCTGAATGTGATAGTTATATTTTAGAACTCTTACAGCTGGGAAATCTAGAAATGGCTTTGGGTCTTTGTGAATTCATTAAAATACTTGGTTTGAGTAACCTTGGTGTTACCTTAAGTAACGTTGGGGAAATCATATCATAATCACTGAATTTTATTAGCCACCGGCCCTTTTTAATCATCAAATGCAATGTTCTGAAACCGAGAGCCTGTTCTGTCCCATGCTGGTGACTTCACGTCTTCTCTTGGCAGTGTGTCCACGAGCCCCCATTATGCTTTCCTGAGGGTGCTGTATTTACTGACGTCCTTCATGGCCAAAGTGACAATACAGACAATGTAAAAGTGTGGCTGGTGAGAAGAATCTTTATGCTGGGTACACAGACCCTCGCGCTCACTTCAGCCTACAAAGCCTGTGACCATTTGCAGAGTCAAGATTCTATGATTTTTATCATAAAGCCATTAGCTTTAAATTTTTACTTCATTTGAGAAGAAATTCATCTCTTTTAACTTAATTTTAAATTCATTTCTGAATTAATATTATATGGTTAGGTTTTCTTTGCCATTCTCCTTCATAAAAAGGGAGGAATTGTGGAGAGCTGCAAAGCAGTTTGTACGTCCACCATCCTGATGCAGTTATTTTCTAGAGTCCTTCCTCTTCCTACATAAGTTTCCGTTGATTAGGAACTATAACTTCCAAGAATAAGTGTTTTGCAACTTAAAACTATAGATTCCCAGCCTCTGCTTCAGTAAGACTAGGGAGAGAAAGATCAGCCTGGATTATTCTGGAGACAGTTAATACCCGGTCTTGATTATACTATAATGTGACTTGGGCATTTTTGAAGGTAATTTATGCAGTTATTATCTTCCTTTTCCTTATAATCAGGCAGTAAGTGCAGTGTATCTTCATCATCAAAACTCATTAAAGCTAAATTAAATAAAAAGAGATGTAAGGCTATAAAGGACCATTGTGCAGGTATCTAAGAAAGAGTCCAAGTAGCTCAGGAGCTAAAAGTGGACCTGAAGGTCATGCTCAGGGTTTGTTGCTTCTGTTTCTCAAATACCATGTGTTTTCTGTCCTCGTTTCTGTCTCTGCGTCTCAACTCTCTGGCAGCTTCTATGGCTTAGCCCTGGTCCTTAACCCCTTACGCTGCACGACTATTTTAATGCCAGCAATCATCTAACAAATATCTCTGTATGTCACCATTCCCATTGGAGAAAAAGAAAGAAATCTGAATGTTATTTATACCTTTCCTGTAATAGATTCTAAGGATGATGATATTAATGATAATGTCTTGTTTAGTGAATGGGATGAGGAATATGGAAATGCAAAATTACACATGGAGAGAGATTTTTTTTTATGGAGAGAGATTTTTAATTGCCCTAGGAAAGAAAAGGAAAAGTTAAAAGAGATGAATTATCTTGTAGCCATTAAGAAACTTGGTGAGTCCTTCAGAAGGACATAAATGTTTAATCAGGACTTTTGCTTAGGTTTTGCTGTATATTACATAATGGAATTCTCTTTTTGTGTTTCCCCATCATGCCTTCTGCAATATCTATTTTTGTTCTCCTTTGTATTGTCAAGATTGCATTCTGGGGATTGAGATTAAGTGTTAAGTCAAGGTGAGTAGGGTTGAGAGCAGAGAGGCTCCACTCAGTGATGCACAGCCAAAAGACCCAGACTTCTTGGCTTCCTAGCTCACTTTTCCATGGTTTAGTACATATCTACTTTTTTAGCTTTATTTCCCAGAAGTCACCCTCGCATATGCAAAGCCCAGCTCGGATGAACTGGTTTGTAGATTCCCCTTGTGTTTTCATACTTCTGTGACTTTGCTCATGTTATTCTACCTCTTTAGCAGAAGTCCATGGCAGCAGTGTCAACAACTACACTAGATCAAGACAAAACCCAAATGCCACTCTCTCTGCCAAAATTAGCCTCTCCTCAACTCTTAGAGCACTTGGTTTAGCGCTCACGTAATACCGCTATTGCATCTGTGCCCTGCACTAGATGTACTGATAGCTACCTCACCTGCCCTGTTGGACTGCAAGAAACATGTTATTCACCTCTCAGATTCCCTGCATATGAAGTCAAGCACAGTGCACAGCACTGAATGTGAGCATTCAGTAAATGTTTCTTGTATTGAATAAAAAAGGTCAGTAGCTCAGTTCACTGTGTGGTTTACATACAGTGTGTTCTTTTTTTATTTTATTTTATATTTTTTTATTATTTTATTTTATTTTATTTTATTTTATTTTATTTTATTTTATTTTATTTTATTTTATTTTATGTTATTTTGCATATGGTGTGTTCTATTCAGATCTTTATAGCATGATACTAGCAAATAGTAGCCAAAACATGTACACTTAAGTAAATGCATTTCCATGATGAAGATATGTTGGCTTCTTGATGATAAAATAATAAGCTTTCATTTGCCTGCAACAGTATGTCCTGAAGATAAATGGGAACATGAACATGAAAAGACTTTGGGAAGTAAAAAAACATGCTACCATAAGATATTATTTGTTTCTGTAGTTACTCTATGGAGTAGGATAGGACCCCTATCGCTCAAATGTCCCTCTATACTGTAGGTAATCATGCTAGTTTTGGTTAATCTGAACCCTCCAAGTCAACGCAACCCAAACTGTAAACCCTGGGCCAGTGTTGCTAATCCATGAACAGAAATGTTGGGAGTAAGCATTTAGAAACTTTTATAGCAATTTGACAGAACAGTATAAAACTACTGAATTTAAAAATAAAAACGTGGCTTATGTCTATACACCTTTGCTTTATTAATTTCATTTTTCCAGTAGTTCATTTCCACTGTTTTATGATAGAACTGATACACAACAAAAAGAGAACATTAAAAAAGCTAGTTCTTCAATGTAGATGATTCGAGAAGCACTGCTCGAAGTCATTCTCTCCAGAGCAAAGATACCCGCGTTGTGAACATGGCAGTCTTGGGAACAAAGATGGAGATAAACTTGTAGATATTATAAAATACTAGTATCAACAAAATACCAATAAAAGAAGATATTTAAAAAACCATATAATGAATGATTATATGAGAAAAAAAAATCATCTGAAATACGACAGTTCTGATTCGTAGTATTCATTTTGATCAAAGTCTTTCTGAAACCTTTATGTACAGCTTTAACAGTCCTCTCTGCAAACTCCTCTTTCTAGTATATGGGCTTACATTCTGGAACTTCTAGAGAAATAACATTTTCTCCTATTATTACATAAATTTGGGGTTGTGTTTGCTTGGAGAAAACTGCTATGCACCCACTGAATTAATATTAGCAGTAATCCCCCAGTCATCTGTAAGTCTTCTCTGTGAAAAATTCCTTCAAGAAGTCAATAACTCAGTGTTTAAAATACAACTGAACTTTGGTAATTCATTACTTCATCACCAATCTGATGCTCACTTATGGAAAAGTCTTCTTAACATAATTCAGGATATTCTGAGCAAATCGTGTGTGGTTTTTTTGTCAGAGCACCTTGTTTCACCAGATTAGCAAGATAGATACATCTTACAGGGCTTTAGACAATGTTGTATGGATTTCTCATTCTACAGAAAATAATACTTGTCAGTGTCTTAAAATCTAATATTCATGAATCAATGAATTGATGAATTGATTGATGAATTCAATGAATTGAATCAATGAATCACATTGCAGAATTTGATTTGAGAAATCTTGGATTCATTATTTGGATTAGATCACAAAATCAGGAACTGGATTAGGTGTCAGGCTTTGTGTTGAGCCTAATGGGGCAGAATTGCTCAGAAACAGTTCTGAATATTCGCGAGGCCGAGTCCTCGACACTGCACCAATCTAGGCCAAGTGGGAGGGCTTTTTTTGATCCATTTATAATGTAATTTTAACTTTCCTACATTTCATTTCCATTTTCTTTCCTCTTCCTGCTAGGCAAATCTGGCCCCAGACACTCAGGTTGTATGTGAACTGAAATTAGTAACCTCAGCAAGCCCTGTTTATGGTCCTCTGGGGTATACACTCCACTTCTACCTCTTTCCTCCCACTTTTCAGACTCAGATTGCCTTGACTCATTTTGCAAAGTAGACTATATTTTTCAGCTTTTTTTTTTTTAAGGAACTAGAATGCTTTAGGAAGCTGACAATGTTCCAATAAAGAGAAAATTGGTTTCCTGCTAACCAAATTGCTTCCTATAATACATTAATCTGTTCTAAATGATGTGTATTTAAAATTCCCTCTTATATCACTGTTTGTGGGGTGAGAGGAATAGAAAAAGTCTGTGTTAGAGTCATTAGAAGTTCTGAAAGCTTTGCTAATTTTTTTAACGTTTATTTATTTTTGAGACAGAGAGAGACAGAGCATGAACAGGGGAGGGGCATTGAGAGAGGGAGACACAGAATCTGAAACAGGCTCCAGGCTCTGAGATACCAGCACAGAGTCCGACGCGGGGCTCAAACTCACGGACCGTGAGATCATGACCTGAGCCGAAGTCGGACACTTAACCGACCAAGCCACCCAGGCGCCCCAACTTTGCTAATTTTTAATATGTTTTGGTTTAGCAAACTCAGAGTTAAATCCAAAGACACAATTTAAAAAAATGAGGTGTGTTGATTTTTTGCCTTATCTTTCTTTGCCTCTTGATCTTGCTATCTTAGGAATCCTTGATGGCTTTTGCTTGAATGTCTTTCCAGTCTGACTTTGCTTCAGATGTGGATCCTAAACCACATTATGCCCTTAATGCACTTCCTTCAGCTATGAGTTCAGCTGCAGCTGCTCCAGAATGCTCTCTCCACCTACACACCCTTGGCTCTGAGGACAGCTCTAGACTCCCTCCTCCATCAGGCCATCCCTCACTGGCCCTCCCATTCTCCTGCCTCTACCCTTCCTCCTAATGGCCGACCCATCACTTCTGATCCTAGATTTTTTCTCTCTACCTGCTGCTTAGGTGTGATGTTTTGATCTTCCCTGATCTCTCTTCCTGTCCTTACTGAAAATTCAGCCTCCCTAAACACATAGTATCTACCTCCACCTCCACTATCTCAAAGTTCCCTCTTTTCCCTTAAATTCATCCCTACTCCCAAACCCAGTTCTGGCTTCAAATGCCTGGGAGGGAAATCCAGATACTTTGAAATATTATCAGCCATGCTGATAACAAAATCCAAGAGCCTGAGAGTTTAATGCTTTCAACAGTCACCCACCCTTCTTTGGCTCCTTACTTTAGTACTCCCTTGTCCTTGGTGAAGTTGTGAGTCCTGTATTGCTGAATGTAGTTGTATTAATGACATTGCTTTAGCTACACTTGATCACATACTAGAACGTAAGCCTGGAAATTCATGCCCTAACAGAAGCAAGAAGAGAGGCAGTCGAGCTTCATGTGTCTTGTTGCTTGCTGACAAAGTACTTGACAGATACTTGCATCATCTCTGCTTATCTACCTTTGACTTTTAAAAAAGGTATCAATCCGACAGGGAAAGAAATGATCTCACTTGTGGAGTCTAAACAATAACAACAACAACAACAACAACAACAAGCTTATAGAAACAGAGAACAGATGGGTAGTTTCCAGAGGCTGGGGGTAGGCAAATGGGTGAAGGACTCAAAAGTTACAAACTTCTGGTTATAAAAGAAGTCATGAAAATGTAACATACAGCACAGTGACTATAATAATAATAATAATTCAATACAGTGTATTGAATAGTTGAAAGTTGCTAAGAAAATGAATCTTAAAAGTTATCACAAGAAAAACATTTGGTAACTATGTATGGTGATGGATGTTTACCAGACTTATTGTGGTGATCATTGCACAATATATGCCAATGTCAAATCATTGGAGCACCTGGTGGCTCAGCCAGTTAAGTGTCTGACTTCAGCTCAGGTAATGATCTCACAGTTCAGGAGATCGAGCCCCACATTGGGGTCTCTGCTGTCAGCATGTATTCTGCTTCAGATCCTCTGTCCCCCCCTCTCTCTGCCCCTTCCCCACTTGTGCCATCTCTGTCAAAAATAAATAAACATTAAAGAAACAAATATCAAATCATTACGTTGTATACCTGAAACTAATATAATGTTGTATGTCAAATATGCCTCAATAAAAAAAAGATAATAATACAATGAAATTTAGAAAAGTACTAACTCAGAAACCTGAAACACTGTTTCCCACTGTGCTTAGCGCTTTCCGCCCTCTGAGTCTGGTGTCTGCACCCTGTCTGTCTGTTGGCATCCTATGTGAGTATTTCACTTGGCACCAGCAGCAGCTGCTCCCTATGGCAAAGCAGCTGTGAAAGCTGATCAGCCAGGATTTTTCACTTGAATCAGTTTAAACTGAGCACACAAAGATGTGGCAGACACAACTAGACACGTTTTCTAGCCATTTCTTTCAAATTTACCTTCTTAGCCTTATGCTTGGAGCAGCATGTTTGGTCTGTGCCTTGGGTATTAGGAAGAATACCAAAAGCCTCCTGTCACCAATAACACCCTTTTCCACATTAACCCTTCAAATCTCAGTGAATTTTTTGAGAACAGATAGAACTGATTTCCCGCAGGTCTGGCTTCTCTCTCGGTGGGTGACACTATAACACATTTTATCTTTTTGAAGTGAGCAATCTGTCAGCTTCAACACATCATTTCTCTTTTCCTCCCATATTTACATCTGTAGCCAAAATGGATTCTTTTCACTTACCAGCAGCTCTTAAAAGAATTAAGTCTTTTATCTGTCTACCCACTTATCTTTTTATTTATTTAATATAGCCACTGCCTTATCATCTGTCTTGAATGATCTCATATCTTTCTCTTCCACTCACCCTAAGCCTATCCATTTGACCCTTCTTTCTTGCAATCTTGCTCTCCTGCTTGCTTTCACCACCTAATCCAAGACTGTCTTGCTTTGCTGTTTCCATCCTTTTCTATCTGTCCCTGTGCTCCTAGATTAACATAATCCTATTTGAGCCTTTCATCTTATTACCACTATCGTGTATGAGCCTTGTTTCTAATTGATTCCATCTCAGAGATGCTAGTCTCTTAAGATCACCTATACAGATCACCTATACAGATCACCTATGCAAATCACGACTGTCAAAGAAGAAGGAACTGGATCCTGTCTACCAATCTGATCTTGGCAAGTGTGCTTGGGGAAGCCACTTCAGTGTCATTTCAAGGGTCTCTAATACTTATTTTTACATTGTGTTCGTAGTGTGGGCCATATTCTAAGTGCTGCATACATATGCACTCATCGAATCCTTACAATGCTAGGAGATATGGAGCATTATCATTCCTGTTCACAGGTCAAGAAATTGAGGCACAGAGGGATAAGTGCCTTGCCAGTCACTCATCAGACAGAAAGCAGGCTTGACTCAGGTGATTAGCTTCAGAGGCCATGCATGCTCTTAACCACCATGTCACAAAGCCATGTTTCAACATCCAACATTTCTGCTTTTTATCTCTTCTCCAGGTCCCATGAGCTTCTCCTACAGCCCCAGGCTTCTCATTCAGCCACATTCTGACAAGCCAGGGGAAAATCAAGATTCTCTCTTGAACTCACAAATCTTATGACTTCCTCTTTCCTCACCATACTTTCATTTCTTTTTGCAAATTGAACTCATTTCCTTTATGTCCATGGCTTTCCTCCAGATCCTAGCCTCCAATTCACTCTACCAAATATAGACATTTGCGGTCTTCTTACTGATGTTTCCGTCACGAGGTTCTCTCTGCAGAGGGAACACGGGCTCTGAAGATGCCCACAGCTCTCTTCTGAGTTCCCAGCTCTTGAGAGTCTAGAATGAAATTCCTGGCTTTCCTCTTTGAGTCATTTCTTGGCCATTACACAGTTTAGTAGCACATTTTAAAACACAGAGGACTACTTGTAAGCCCTTACTTTCTCAATCTGGGCTCAAATTCAAACACATGATAAGGCAGACTCAGAACCAGAACAGCCAGAAGGGGGGCAAAAAAAAAAGGAGCCCAGGAAATGGCATGAATTTCAACATTTTCAATGACTGAATCACATGTTTAATTTTCAGAAAGCGAGCATTCAAACCTGATGATCCAGTAGTCAATGTTGTGCAGAAGTTTAGTGGCATGAACTGAAAAGTCTCTGCCTGATGTGAAGCTACATGACTTCTCCTCATAAAAGGGCAGGGTCTCTCTTTTCTACTTTTCCTTTGTGTTTTTATAATGACTAGCATCAACTCAGTTGGTGATATTGAGGAGTTCGCCCTGATTCCTCTTTATCTTTACCTCCCCCCTCCAAGCCATCAACTGAAACACTTCTTTCTCTGGTTTACAGAGCCCAACAAGTCCTGCCTCTGGTTATTACTCTGACTTACCTCCCTATCAGCACACACTCTGCCCACACTGGCCTGCTTGCTGTGCTGTGACCATCCTCAAGTAATTTTTTTTTCCTGCCTTAGGACTTTTCTCATTAGCTCTTTCCTCTGTTCAAAATGATCTCTCTCCTGATCTTTTGCATGGGTCAGTCTTTCTTGTCAGTAGAAGCCTTCCTGAACCATCAAATCTGAAGGAATTGTCTAATCATCCTATCACATCGCCTTATTTTAATTTCTACATGGCTCTAATTAGTTATAAGGCTTTAAATTGGGAATCTTTACCTAAGTTTTGGCTGAGCTCATAAAACAAGAGGTGAAAAATACTTCAATATTCTAAAGGGAGGTGTTTGACTACCTACATTGGACTTTTCAAGGAGGTGGACAAGTTGGTTTTGCAACTCTTGGTTAACCACGAATCAATTTACAGACTACAAAATGGGTTGGTGGAGTCAAAAGAGATATTGGAGATTGAAAATAAACTTTTCAGAGGGAATTGATGGTGTGCTGTGAGCTCCCCCCCCCCCCCCCACCAATACATACACTAAAGAGTAGGGGTAGGGTTGTATCCCCCTCTTTCCTGCCTGCTGGAGAGATTTTGGTAAGACTGCTCAGTGATCTCGACCTATGTCTCCTCAAATCAGGGGACACAGACTCACACCTAGAAGTGTCTAAAAGTAAAAGACTAGCTACTCTGACAGACAAGCAGGAAGAAGAGGCGAAGTCCCTGAGTTGAGAATGGTCTGGACTCCCAGAATTTATTGGTAGCAAATTTATTATGTCCAAATGATGGTCACAGGAGAAAGCCCCAACCTAGAGCCCTTCTAGGTCCTACCAAGAGGTCTGTGTAGAGAAGAAAGGTAATTTTTATTTTAATGTCTAACTACAATAATTTTTTTGCTAGAAGCTTGAAATCACTTCACATCACCCTCTAAAAATTAATCTCTGTCTTTAATAACAATGGTTAAACCCTAAAACTAGCTCCAATTACTTCCCTGTAAACACCAGACTGAGAGCTTCCCCTAAACCCGTGTTTCATCAAGTCAGTCAAGAAATAGTTATTGAGCCATTTCTACAAGGTGCCAGATAATGTTCAACTCCTGAGAACAAAGCTTGGAACAACCCAAAGTTCTTGCTCTTACCTAAAAAAAGCTCCTTTTTTGACAGTGATAGCCTCTGTGGTAGTAATTAGGACACCTGACAGTATAGTTTTCCAGACTTGCCTGATAATGACTCACCCAGGTGGCTTAGTAAAAATACAGAGTCCTGAGCTCGTCTCCTGGAGCTGCTGATTGATGACATCTGGGGTGAGTCCAACAAATCTAATATTTTACACACGGCCCAGGTTTGCCTAATCAGGCAATTGTAGGAAGTATTTGATGGAGAATCTCAGGGCGGGGGTGGTCTGAAAAAGCCTGCTAAAGAGGTGGTGTTAGAGTTGAGGCCTAAATGAAGAGAAAATATGGAGGAGGTAGAATCCAAGCAGAAGGAACAGCAAAGGCATAGCCCCCAAGCACACAATGAGGTTGCTGAATTTTAGAAGCAGAGCAAGCCAATAAAATCAGTCTCATCAATTAGAAAACACTTGGCCAATGGAGGTTTAGACAGGAAGGCAGGAGCTATGCCAAGGAGTTTGAAAGTTTTCTAAACTCAGGGGGCAGCTGTTGGATGGTTTTAAGCTAGAGGAATGACAATCTGATAAGCATTTTGAAAAGATGTATTCAAAAACACTTTCATCAGAACGAGACTTGAGAATGTGCTTCAAAATCGCCTGGAATGATTTCTTTAAAGTGCCGTTTCCTAGTCCATATCCCAGATCTTTTGAACTAAGGCCCAGTCATCTCTACTTCTAACAGGCATGCCAGGCCTGAATGAATACAGCCTGGAACTAGAACTCCCACGAGGGTCTGGACTCTATTTTGATAATACAATGGCTAGTGGAAAGATTAATTCCTGAGGATCTGTGAAACTTTTTTAAATGAATTATAAACGAATAATCAAATCTTTGATATTTAAAATGTAACTAACTTTTTTAAAAAGTCAGATATTTTATAAGCTAATTGGCATAATAAAGAAGATTATTATCAGTTCTTACGTGTTTCAAACATTCTCTAAACAAGTAAACTATAAGCCAGAGCTTTCATCATTTTTATTAATATATGAATGTAATAATCTGGCTCTTCTAATTGACCTAGATCTGGTTAGAAAAGTCTATCAATACAGAAGATTATTGATGAGTAGATGATAAGTAGATGATTGTTACAGATTATGAAAGTAACAAAGCGATAATTATGCTTTAATAGTTTTAGTTGCTTCATACTCAGACTTTGGTCACATGTATAGCCTCTATAATCTGGAATGGTTGAGGGGAAAAATATGAATTGAGGCAAAGCCCCATAGTTGGACTATCAGCGTTTTTCTTCTAATGTTCACCTCCTGTACATAGACATGGAGAGTGTTTGCATTTATATATTGTATAGTATATGTTGGTGATTGCAAATATCCTTTTTTATCCCCCATAGGATCAAAAGAAATGCTATAAAATACAATAACGATCTGTAAAACTTTGAAGAAAATATAAATAATCAAGCATATATTAAGATATGCTCTGGGTCATAAAGAGGACAATGTAAACAGGAGTGATGTATGAGAATCAGTGTATTTATAATTAAAAACTACTAAAACTTCTTAAAATTCTGGAGAATAGCATAGATTGATTCATAAAAAAGTATTTCCAGTGTGAATACACATCAATTCCACAGGTAACATATGAAACGTTAAATGTAACTAGATCGGTTACAAGCCTGATCCAGACTTGGGCAAATGCTACATCTTACTTTATCTTCAGAGAGTAACATAGCAGACCGTTGATAAATGTTTCATGAATGACTGAACGGTTGTCACAGTTGATATAGATCATGAAGTTAATGTGACCAAGTTCATGTTCATTCAACTGGACATATCTGTTTTCTTGGCACCAAGAGGCATTTTCTTTATTTCTAACCAGAAACCTACCGTATCCTTTTTCCATCACCCAATTTACTCATTGATCACAAAAGAAACAGGGCAAGAAAATGCATCCATCACAACTTTTCAATAAATACTAATAGTGTTATATGCCGAGACGAGGATAAGTATATATATATATCTATATATATCTATAGATCTATATATATCTATATATAAATCTATAGATATATATAGATCTATAGATATATATAGATATATAGATTTATATATATCCAGATCTACACTGATAGATGCACACACACACACATATATGGATATATATGGATATATACACATACATGCACATAATGCCGTATGTATATGAATACATGTGTATGTATACAAATTTAAAATATGTTAGTCAATATTTTATAATTATATATAACATGCATCATTACATAATGACTTATTATGATTTCAAAGGGAAAAAAGTTAAGGCCTATTATCACAGGCCTGACACACATTATTGGATTTTGAACAAGTGTTCCAAAGAGATTGCACTGAAGAGTTAAATGTATTTAAAGCTAATAAAAATAAGAGGTTTTTTGAAAAAAATTATGTTGAAGCTCCTTACACAACCACTTTACTCTACTTTCTGTCGGAGCTTATGTGCTTCCAAGGGAGTACAGTAATTTGTGCATTTTCTGTTTTTAAATCATTCATTGTTCTAGTTAAATATTATGAGTGTATGCCAATTCCTAAAAGAGTCATGCAGAGATAGTAGGTGCAATTGTGTTGTACTCAAAATAAATTCACGGTTAAAGCAAATATTTAACAACTGTCAAATACTGGATTGCATGAAGAAAAACTAATCCTGTATAGCTCTGGTAAATTAAAACTTCAAACCAAACCTTCCTTCTGTGCTTTATAATTAGAAAACCAAATGAGGAACTCTTCTGAGCAGCCTGGTTTAAGAAACCCACCTGTTTTCTCTTCTGAAAAAAATACATCTCTGAAGTTAATATGTTTAAGTAAAGGATTTAATTGACCCAGAAAACTGGAATTGAATTGTAGAGAATAACCTTCTCACAGTTCAATATTTCTCTGTATATTTGTGACATAATGTAATTTGATAAATTGCTTATGAGGCATTAATTATAAATAACATGCACTAAAAAAGAAGCTCAGGTTATTCAAAGAAGACATCACCTGAGGAATGGAAACCATCCCATGGATAATCCTTTAAGTCTCATATCCAGTGTCCTTTATCTTTTCTCCACATCAGCCACCCAGGATCATGGCTGCATCTGGGATCTTGTCAGCATTCAGAAAAGCTATACCGAAGTATTAAACTTGGACATTCAGCTATCTGATCACCAGCCCCCCTCTATGAGCCCCACCACATCTGTCTTCAGTCTTTCAGGGACACTTAATCTCTTGACTCCTCTTTTCTCTATCACTACCTTCCCCATTCAAATAAATTCCATGCTTCATTATTTCAAATACTTGCTTCCTAAGTCCCCAACTCTCTTCTCCTGTTGTCTTTCAGTCTGACTACTTAGAAAAACCCCAACCTGGACCAACTAATTCTTCCCCTTTTCTGAAAGAATATCCATGTTCTTCAGTGCTCCTGGACAAACTCCATACACACTTGCGGATTGGTGCCAGCCTGGGTGCATGATTTTCACACTCAACAGGGTTCTCAAAGAGTTCTGACAAACCCCCTCCTCTTTTTCAGAATATTTAGAACTTCTCTTTTCTTCTTAAATCTCCAACCTCCTCACTTACTCTCACTTTCATCAGGTGACCTTGCTTTTAGCTTCATGAGGAAAAGAGAAGCCATCAAAGTAGAATAGTTTCAGTCTCCCATTCTGCTTTCAGACTTCCTGCATGGGAATCATACTTTCCTCCTTCCCTCCTATGACAATGGAAGGGGGTCTCTTCTAGGCTTTCTATTAGGAGGATCCTATTTCCTTTCACCTCCTTAGAGGGACCATGCTCTAGTTGCTAGCTTCTTTTTTTCCCCCCTGTATCTTTAAAATCACTTTCTCTTTTTAAAAAAAAAAAAATTTTTTTGTTGTATGGCAGTTATATCTCAATAAATCTGGAAAAAATAACAAAATTTTTTTTTTAATATTTATTTGGTGGGGGGGACAAATGGGAGAAGGTTCAGGGGAAGAGGGAGAGAGAGAATTCCAAGCAGACTCCACACTATCAGTGCAGAGCCTGATGCAGGGTTTGAACTCACAAGCCGTGAGATCATGACCTGAGCCAAAACCAAGAGTCAGACGCTTAACCAACTGAGCCATCCCTTTAAAATCATTCTCTATACAGACTTATTCTCACAAGTAATGAAATGATATTTGAAGTCTTCCCAATATGAAAAGAAAAAACCATAAAATTTCTCCATATTTTATGGCCCCTACCCCTTCTCTCTGCACCCTTTGATAGCTAAACTTTGTGAAAGAATACTCTACTTGCCCTTTCCTCTCCCTCACCTCCCACTTATTATTTGATTCACCTGTAATCTGGCTTCTGCCTCCCTGACACCAACTGAAAGGATTCTCACCAAAGTCACAAAATGACCATCATGTCAATCAAGACTTCAGTAGGAAAGAGAAGGGACATTCAAGTTGGAATAATTTGAAGAGAATACAATAAAGAGATTAAAGGCTGTTGAGAGAGTAGAGTGAACCCCCCACCCACACCCCCAGGGATAGCACAATGTTGCAGAGCTAAAAAATGCAGGAAGCTCTTGCCCATACTGGCCCAAAGGGAGTAAACAGAGAGAACTATCTGGCATGAACAGAAAAGCGTAGCCTGCAGCTAATCCACAAAGAAGAAACTGGGGGAAAAGTATCCATTCTCCTCCCTTATTTCCTCCTCCTCATCTCCTGCCAGTGCTTGCCATTGGTCTCACTCAAACAGAAGATAGAAAATACAATGGCAATCATTGAGGTCATTCCTACTGGTCAAACTTCTGGGTGTGAAACAACTTGAAGGATGGGGCAAACAGAATGTAACCAGCACAACATTATTGCTAAATCTATTGTGCAGCCCTTAGCTTTCATCTAACTTAGGCTCTTAGGGATACTTAAAAATGCTGGCCTCTTCTTGAAACTCCTTTTTCTTTTGGTGACACTTCTATGCCAATGTAATCATCCGCCTCACCTCATTGTCCTACACCCCTTTTTAAGTGCTGGTGATCTTCACGGATATGGCTCTTCAAAGACTGCTTTTCCCTCAGTGTCTCTCACTGGACTCATCTGTTCTTAGGGCTTCAGTCACTGTCTATAGCTTTGTGATTCTCAAGAATATATTTTGAACCTAGATCTTTATCCGAAGCATCCAGACCTACTTCTTCACCTGTCTCTAGTGCATCTGCACTAAGAAGTCTCATGGATACCTTAAGGTCCACTTGTCAAAAATTAAACCATAGTATCCACGCTCAAATCCATTCCATTTGTGTTTCTTATTTTAGTACAGGCAGGTCTGATTTTGTTGCACTTTGCTTTACTGAGCTTAACAGATAATTCCTTTGGTTGTTTTTTAACAAATTGAAGGCTGTGGCAACCTGGCATTGAGCAAGTCTATTGGCACTATTTTTCCAACAGTGTTTGCTCACTTTGTCTCTCTATCACATTTTGGTATTACAATATTGCAAACTTTTTCATTATTATTAAATTTGTTATGGTGAGGCCACGTCTGGGTGGCTCAGTCAGTTAAGTATCTGACTCTTGATGTTGGCTCAGGTGGTGATCTCAGGATTCCTGAGAACCAGCCCTGCATTGGGTTCTGTGCTGGCAGCGCAGAGCCTGCTTGGGATTCTCTCTCTCTCCCGCTCTGTGCCCCTCCTCTTCTTGTGCTCTTTCTCTCAAAATAAATAAATAAACTTTAGAAAATTTTGTCATGGTATTCTGTGATTACTGATCTTTGACGTTACTACTGTAATTGTGTTAAGACACCACAAATTGCACCCATGCAAGATGGCAAGCTTAACCCGTAAATGCTGTGTGTTCTGATTGTGCTGCTGGCCAGCCATTCCCTGTATCTTTCCCTCTCCTCAGTCCCCCTTATTCCCTGATTCCCTGAAATATTGAGGGGTGCCTGCATGGCTCAGTCGGTTGAGCGTCTGACTTCAGCTCAGGTCATGATATTGCAGTTGTGAGTTCAAGCCCTGAGTCAGGTTCTGCGCTGACAGCTCAGAGCCTGGAGCCTGCTTCAGATTTTGCATCTCCCTCTCTCTCTGCCCCTCCTCTGCTTGCCCTCTGTTTCTGTCTCTCTCTCAAAAATAAATGTTAAAAAAATTTAAGAAATATTGAAATGAGGCCAATTAATAATCCTACAACAGCCTCTAAGTGTTCAAGTGAAGAGTCACATATCTCTCACTTTATTTATTTATTTTTTAACATTTTATTTATTTTTGACACAGGGAAAGACAGAGCATGAATGGGGGAGGGTCAGAGAGAGGGAGACACAGATTCTAAAACAGGCTCCAGGCTCCGAGCTGTCAGCACAGAGCCCGACACGGGGCTCGAACTCACGGACCGCGAGATCATGACCTGAGCCAAAGTCGGCCGCTTAACCGACTGAGCCACCCAGGCACCCCTTCATATCTCTCACTTTAAAGCAAAAGCAAAAGTGATTCAGCTTAGGGAGGAAGGCATTTCAAAAGCCGAGATAGGCCAAAGGTAGGCCTCTTACACCAAACGGCTAAGTTGTGAATGCAAAGGAAACATTCGTGAAGGAAATGAAATGTGCTATTCCAGGGAACATACAAATATTACGAAAGCTAAAGAGTCTAATTGATGATATGGAGAAAGCTTTAGTGGTCTAGACAGAAGATGAAACCAGCCACAACATTCCCTTAAGCCAAAGCCTAATCCAGATCAAGGCCCTGATGCTCTTCAATTCTGTGAAGGCTGAGAGAGGTGAGGAAGCCACAGAAGAAAAGTTGGAAGTTAGCAAAGGTTTGTTCGTGAGGTTTAAAGAAAGAAGTCATCTCTGTAACATAAAAGTGCAAGGTGAAGGAAGTAGCAGGAGCTGATAGAGAGGCTACAGTGAATTACCCAGAAGACCTAACAAAGATCATTATAGGGTGGCTACACTACACAGCAGATTTTCAATGTAGATAAAACAGCCTTCTAATGGAAGAAGATGTCATTGAGGACTCTCACAGCTGGAAAGGAGAAGTCAATGCTTGGCTTCAAAGCTTCAAAGGACAGGCGGACTCTCTTGTTAAGGGCTAACATAGCTACTTTAAGTTGAAGCCAGTGCTCATTGATCATCCCCCAAATCTTCAGAGCCTTAAGAATTATGCTAAATCAACTGTGTCTGTGCTCTGTTAATGAAGCAACAAAGCCTGGATAACAGTACCTCTGTTTATAACATGGTTTACTAAATATTTTAAGTCCACTGTTTAGACCTACTTTTCAGAATAAAAGATTCCTTTCAAAAATATCACTGCTCATTGACCATGTACCTAGTTACCCTAGAGTTCTGATGGAGATGTACAACGAGATTAATGTTTTCATGCCTGCTAACACAACATCCGTTCTGTAGCCCATGGATCAAGGAGTAATTTTGACTTTCATGTTTCATTATTTAAGAAATACATTTTGTAAGGCTATAGCTGCCATAGATAGTGATTCTTCTGATCGACCTGAGCCAAGTAAATTGAAAACCTTCTGGAAAGGATTCACCATTCTGGATGCCATTAAAAACATTCGTGATTCATGGGAAGAGGTCAAAATATCAATATTAACAGGAGTTTGGAAGAAGTTGATTCCAACCCTCATGGATGAGGTTTAAGTCTTTAGTGGAGGAAGTAGCCACAGATGATGTAGAAATAGCTAGAGAACTAGAATTAGAAGTGGAGCCCGAAGATGTTACTGAATTGCTGAAAACTCAGCATAAAACTTGAACAGATGAGGAATTGGATCCTATGGATGAGCAAAGACAGTGATTTCCTGAGATGGAATCTACTGGTGAATTTGCTGTGAGGATTGTTGAAATGGCAACAAAGGATTTAGGTAGAATGTGACATAAACTTGGCTGATTCAGCAGCAGCAGGGTTTGAGAGGACTGTCTCCAATTTGCAAGAAGCTCTACTCTGAGTAAAATGCTTTCAAACAGCATCAAATGCTACAGAGAAATCATCCATGAAAGGAAGGGTCCCTCAATGTGGCAAACTTTATTGCTGTCTTATTTTAAGAAATTGCCACAGCCACCCCAACCTTCTGCAACCACTACCCTGATCCATCAGCAGCCATTAGCATCGAGTGAAGACCCTCCACCAGCAAAACGAGAACTCTCTCGAGGTGCAGATGATAGCATTTTTTCCTATCAGTAAAGTATCTGTAAATTAAGGCATATACATGTTGTTAGCTTAATGCTATTGCATACTTAATAGACGACTGTATAGTGTAAACATAACCTTTACGTGTATTGGACAACCAAAAAACTTGTTTGACTCATTTTATTGCAATATTCACTCCATTGCAGTAAATCGGAACTGAACCTGCATTATCTCCGGGGTGCTCCTGAAAAGGATACCATCATTCTTGCGGTTGCCCAAAACAGAAGCCTGGGATTCAACCCTGACTTACCACATTTACAATTAATTAGAATTCCTGTAACCTCTGCCTCGGCTATTCCTTAGTCTTATTGGTTTACATTCATCCTCACTGCCGCTACTCAAATCTAGGCCACCTCAAACTCATATCTGGGTTCTAGAAGCAGCTTCTTACCCGGTCCTCTGCTTCTCTTCTTGGCCCATTCTGCACCCTTCAGCCAGAATGTAGTGTCTAAGCCAAATCTGCTGGTTGTATTTTTTACTTTAAAAACCTGCAGTAGCTGTATATTTTTCTTAGAATAAAGCCTGGATGCCTAATCGTGGTTTCAGGATTTCTCTTCTCCTTTCTTAGGCACCGCCATACTACATTCCAATAGAGCGAACTTTCCTTCCGTTATTTAAATAGGGTATGCTCAGTTTCACCTCTGAATCTTGACACGTTCTTTGTCTTTTCCTTTGTGTCCCGCTTGCCCATTGTTCAGCTGGAGGATCCCTGCTTTGCCTTCAGGCCCCAGTGTGAATGTCACTTCCTTTGAAAAGCCTTCTCTGGCAAGCCAAGCCTGAGTATTCTGGGTATGTGCCTCTGCTACCCTGTAGCGTATCGTGTTTCCTTGTGTGCACACTGCCCTAGACTCTACGTGGCATGCACTCAGGGACTGTGTCTCTGATTCTCATTGCTGCGTCCCCAGCATGTAGCAGAATCACAGGCATTTTTTTTTTTTTTTTAATGAATGAAATTGCCTTTGAGGATATAAAGGCATTTGACAGAGCAGGAGGAAAGTAGATAATTGACAAAGTTCAAAGAGGTTGCATCATGGATGGCGTTATGGTTCTGTCTGAAGTTTCATATTTATTCTAAGGGCAGTGGTAAGCCACAGAACATTTTTAAAATAACAAGAGTGATAAGCAGAAGTTGTGTTTTAGAGACTGTAATTTTCCTGCTCTGTGTGGAATAAACCAAAAGTGAAGAGAATTGGAAGCTGAAAAAACAATTTTGAAGACTGAGCAAATTCCAGCCACAGGTGATACTTTATAAGACTGCAAAAACAGGTACAGCTGTGGGAGCTTTTTGGCAAATATAAAGAGCGACCGTTGGACGTTACAGGCTAAGTGGAAGGAAGAAGGAAAACATGAGTATGATTTCCATCCTGGTAACTAAAGAAAACAGTTCTGTCACTTACCAGAATAGGGAAGTTAGAAAGGGGAATTTATTTGAGGGAGACATATAAAGAGAATTAGAGACTATGATAAGGTCATAACATCTAAGTAAGAATGTTCTGAGAAATGGGATATAGGACGAGACTGAAGTATCTCTGTGGTTTCTTAAGGGACACGACTTTTCTTCTGGCCCTAAAACATGCTGTCAGGCATGAAAAGAAGCACTTTAGGACCTGAGTTCTTTTTGTGAGCTCCTGCTACTTAAATTCTGAGTCCTGGCAAGACTTTTAATGATGGTGGACAGAGGACAGAGAGGTACAAACTGCGTTGTGTGTTGTGCATCACCTCTCTGATCAGAGGAATCGTTGAAGGACAGTGAAGAAAATTCCAAATCCTTGCTTTTGCTGTTGTAAACCACTGCTTAACTAAACACAGGCTTCTAATTGCTGTGTTTGGTCTCAGCACACGGCCTTTAATGGATGCTTGTTAATTAATAGGCAGCATGCTTGAAATGTGCAGGGAAGAGTTGTTTAGTAGTCACATGCTGGAAAATCTGTGTACACGTGCGTGATGCATGTAACAGCACTTCGTAAGTGACCTCCATAGGCTCCACATGAGAAGAAGGCAATCACCATCTGACCAAAGGATCCCCACTATACGCAAGGATATTTGAGTCATTTTTTTAGAACAAAGCAAAATATATACTACAAATCATAAAACAATTTTATTCTTTTACCTCACAGCCATTCAAAGCTGTTTTGTGGGGCTGGCTCTTTCCTGCCCCCTGAGCTATCTGTGACTTTTCAGTTTCTGTTATTTGACAGGTGTTTAGAGTGACTCTTTTCTCATATGGGTATTTTCCTGGACTCTTCTGAGTTTCGCTATCACTAGAGAGATCTCATTTTTGTCTCCCAGCTTCTTCAGCTGGTCCCCAGGAATTTCTCCTTCAGTCCCTGGTTATTTGGCAAAGTCACCTCGAGACTCTCAGCTCAGGCCTCCTTGAGCTCCATCAGCCTTGTTGGGAAGAACCCCTCCCCCTCAAATAAAAACCTGACAACTCTTATATGTGGCCCCCATCTGGGCCTCTGTCTGCTGGCCATGCAGTGACTTCTAAGAGCGGCACTCTCCTCTACTGCCCTGCTGAGTTACTTCAGCCAGCCAATTGTTCTCATGAGACTCTCAGGCATGACTCCATAGTTCCAGAAGATACATATGAAACTTCCTTTATGGCTTCCTTCAAGCCTTCCTCACTTGACTAGAGGTAACTAGGACATGCCTCTCTACCTTCTCCTCACGAGAAAGATTCACAAGTACTCTGACCTCTCTCTCTCTAGAGAATCCTCCTGGAAACCCTGTCGTCTCTCTTGAACTTCCAAGCTTCTTTATAAGTTGGGATCAGGTATTTAGCTGTGAGTAGCAAAAGCTCCTTCTGGTACAAGTGCAGCCGGAGTTGGTTAGCACCTCGCATGTGAGGTAGGAGTATACTTGTCACCTCTGGTTTAAGCCTCAGCTAAAACCCAAACAGGAAGAGCCCTGTTTAACATTCTGCTACCATTGAAATGTAGATATGTTTTAAACACTTACCCAAATCACCAAATTAATATTTGGCTGTAAGACAAATCTGGCTCAATAAAGCTCAGAGAAGGCTAAAAAGGAAAACTATGACCAGTAGGACGACATGTGCAAGCGCAAGTGCAGAAGACATGGAAAACTCATGGAACCCCACCTGTGGTTCTTGTTTCCATAGAAACCGTACTTTCAAACCCATACTGCACTTCAAAGGGGAAAATAAACGATTCTCTCCATTATGAAGCACACTCACAAGAGAAACAAATGAGTCATATGACTTCATCGCAGACTATTTGCATGTGTGCTCCATTTAAAAAACTAGAGAACTAATGAAGGATGTTTAGTTCAATAAACATGAAGTATGTTCCACAAAATTCTTCAGATATCGAAATAGATAAGGACTACAAATTTCTCCTTCGGCTTTTTTTGTTTGTTTCTTTATGTGCAGAAGGACCCACACGATGTAGGAAGAGACCTGACTTTTGAAAACCTCATTTCAACCTTGACATAGCACCTCAGAGTGACTCATTGGCTCTTTCGAATGTTTTTAAGCTTCACAATAGAGGCATATGCATGGAACAGATTATTCCTGAAAAGCTGCATTGTTGTAGGTTGAAATGTGACTCCTCAAAAGATATGGCGGACTCATATCCCCTAGCACCTGGGATTGTGACCTTATTTGGAAAAAAGCTCTTTCCAGATGTAATTAAGTTAACATGTGGTCATATTTGAAGAGGGCAGGTCCTACTCCAGTCTGAGTGATGTCCTTATAAGGAGAGACAATGCCATGTGAAGACAGAGACACACAGGGACACACACAGGGAGAAGGCCTTGTGATGACAGATGAAAATGCTGTGGCTATAAGCAAGGATGGGCATTCTTCTCTGGAAGCCAGCAAGCGGCAAGGAAGGATTCTGTCCAGAGTAAGGTGGGGCGGGGGGGGGGGGGGGGGCGCGGACATCTTGAGTTCAGATTTCTCAGCCTCTAGAATTACGAGAGAATACATTTCTGTTGTTTGAAGGCATCCAGTTAGTGGCACTTTGTTAGGGTGGCCCTAGGAAACTAACACACGCAGAAAGGACCATTTCAATTGTGAACATGGAAACAGTAGGGTAGTTTTCTTCTGAGATTCGGGCCTCTACTAAAGTAGTTGCCTGATGGAGAAAGTTGCTTGGACTGATGTCTTTTTCTGGAGGAGTGGCGCTTCCAAGTTGGGTGCTGATATATAGACTGCTGCTGAAAACAGTTGTGTCAGGCCAGAAATTGCTCTTTCTTTCTGACTTGAGTATTGATCTAAATACATTGCAAGCCCCAGTGCTCTTTAGCAGTCCTAAGGGGAAACAGTCTCATTTCTCAGAATGATGACCACGCCTTGTAGAATTATTTGTAGGGATGTGTATATCAAAATATTTGCTTTTTCTTATTGGAGGAAAAAATTCTTTAGTTTGGGCAAACTCTGATGCAACATAAAAGTAATGCAGTTAAAATTTCATTCATTTTCATGGTTTGGCTGTATACTCACAGAAACCATGTTTACCCCCAAAGTCTGTCGACTCAGGAATTCTGGGTTACAAAAATCCACGAATCAAATAACTGTTCACATTAAAGCATCTATAATCATATTTTTACATTGTGCTCTCAAAAAGGAGTCATTTATTTGTGCTTGTTTCACAAATGTAAAAGTCAAGGAGTCTTTCTTTATGAGATGATGGAAATATTCTAACATCAAATTGTGGTGGTGTTCTTACAACTCTGTAAGTTTATAAAAGTCGCTGAATTGTACACTTAAAATGAGGGAATTTTCTGGCATGCAAATTATATGTCCTTAAAGCTGCTTAAAAACAAAAAACAAAAAAACAAAGATTCTATTCTCCTAGCAGGA
This sequence comes from Panthera tigris, assembly GCF_018350195.1. Classification (NCBI taxonomy): domain Eukaryota; kingdom Metazoa; phylum Chordata; class Mammalia; order Carnivora; family Felidae; genus Panthera; species Panthera tigris. The sequence continues at coordinate 167,786,241 of NC_056667.1, forward strand.
AATATCAGTTCTGTAGAAATCCTTGTAGTCAGGGTTTAGTAAATCACAGTTGGTGATGGTGTTTACATCACTCTGTAACAGTTCAAGCAAAACAAAGATGCCTTACGTATGTTGTAATTTTGTCTTACCCAAGGACAAATGTAGATAAACCAGGACTCTGTTGGATGAAAGGAATTCCAGAGACAATGGACCTCCAGAGGATAAATAAGTGCTTCTCCTGCAGTTGATCTCGAGCCTGGGATTAATCTTTTGAAGACCTTTCAAGGCGTTATCTTCACAAGAATTTGCATGACCCCTAACTACACTTCCACCCCATATGTAAACACTGATCACTTGAGAAGAGTTTAGTCAAGCAATCTATTGCCTTGGCACCAGTAAAGAGTTGTTTAGATCTAGAAAAGGTTCAAGTCTATGACTATTCACCACTAACCAATTGGTCTGTTCCATGACAGATCTTTTCATCAGTGTGGATAAACTAAGTTAGTGGATAGGGGAGAAGGAGAGAATGAAGAGGCCATTTTTTTTCATGAGTTAAAAGACATCCCATTTATTCAGCATGAAGGTGTCCAGGCCTCTTCCTTAAGGAAATCAGGCTGATCAAGAAATTACAAAAGTTTCACAAATGCCTTTTCAGAAACATTGACACTGCCCTTGACATGCTTTTTCTTGGCGATTTTTCTTTTACCAACAGCTCTCAAGCTACTTGAATTTTAGGAGCTCTGAGTGGTACTGGAGAGTCTTTTTTCTCCAGGCCCATCCCATAAGCATCTCCATTCTGCTCTGAGTGTTGAGAGGCCAACAGTTATAGGCTGCATCAATTTACAACCCTGCCTCTTGCCCTAGTTGGACTTAGCCATTGGGAGGGCCTTGAAAGTGATTAAAGGATGCAGGGGAAAGAATTGGGGAATTTATTCAATGTCAGACCATGGGCTATCAGCAGCTTGGTTCCTCAGTAGGAAAATCCTCCTATGGTATAGCTCTCTATTAGCTCTACCTCGCTCTCTCTCTCTTGGATCCAGTAACTGCTTCCTTGCCTTGCGCTTTGAGTCGAGTAATGGATGATACAGGTGCTCAACCATCCTTTTTACCTGCCCATAACCTTGACCTCACTCTTTTAAGTAGGTCCCTGATTAAATTACCTTCATTTACCCCTTCTGAGAATCCCATCTCTTTCCTGATACACCAAGAACATTCTTTTTATAGAGAATTTCTGTTTGCCAAATTTCTCCTTGAGCTGGTCATTGATGTTTTTTTGAGTCTTTGAATACTTGGGACTCATTACAGTGTCCACTTATTAAAGGTAACATCTTCAAGAGGGTAAATTGACTTTATGTGTATCTGTCTAGGAGGCCACAAAATATTTCCCACAAAATGATTATGTACAGCTAAGCCTACAGCTCGTGGATATATAGCACTGTCACTGTTCACATCTTGCAAGTAACAAGATAATGCTAATCCAAAAATTACCTTTCAAAGTTAAAAGGGAGCTTAAGGGACATTTTTAGGGACAGAAGAAAAAGTCTGCAATTTTGGAAATTCGTCTGCAGACCCACTGATTTTTAATGATCCACTGGTTGGGAGGCCAATGCACTACACCTCCTTGGTGCATTGCAAGGGAGCTCAAGGCAAAGCACTAAAAACTACCTGTGATCTAAATTTATTAGGAAGAATGTACTGTCTGGAAAAGTAGAAGTCTATTTGCTCTATAAACTAGTAGTACCTAAAAGTTGCTGCCTGGAGATCCTGCTTTATTAAAAGAAGGAGTGAGCTATAGTTTCCGTATCAAAGCCCAACCTGAGTTGAGCAGGGTGGTCTTTGTGTGGCAATTTCAGTGTTTGCACACCCCTCAAGTGTTTCAAAACAGTCCTCCCCCAGTGCTGGACAGACACTATTCATTTTCTTAACAAGCTGTTCTTCCCCCCTTCCCTCTCCTCAAGAGAGAATGTGAAGATACACCACACCTTAGGTCTGATACGAATAATCACAAATTTTGCATTCAAGAAGATTGAAAACTTCACTTTGTTGTCTTTGCTTTTTATTTTTTGCATATTTTCAAATCCTACTCTGTTCAAGGAAACTGTCTTAGCACAAAATGATTTATTTTATGGTGAAGTTTTAGTGAGTATGTAAACCCTATAGATTATTTGAACACCATTTTTCAATGTTACATAGGAAAAGGATAAAGCCATTACATAAAGCTTCAAACATAGAACAGTGAGCTCTCAGTTGACGTATTAAGAGTATGGATCTTAGAATAACTAAAATTATTGTAACTTATTCTTCTTAGGACATAAATTCTGATATTTTATCTTTTTTTCATTTTTTTAAGTTTATTTATTTATTTGGAGAGAGAGGGGGAGAGTGCAAGGGGGGAGGAGCAGAGAGAGAGGGAGAGAGAGAATCCCAAGCAGGCTCAGTGCTGTCAGCACAGAGCCTGACAAGGGGCTCAACGCCACAAACCATGAGATACTGACCTGAGCCGAAATCAAGAGTCAGAGGCTTAACTGACTGAGCCACCCAGGCAACCTAATCTTTTTTTCATTTTTAAAGTTGGCACTTTTAAGTACATTAATGAGTTGACAGATTATTCTCAGAAGACTGACTCCTGAAAAGCAGAGTATTTTAAACCATTTTTCAGGGCAGTATAAACATTTTCACGTGCTCACTGTTTAATCACGTTTGCGGTCAAATTTTCTTTTCACTGTAGAATAGAAAATGGTGCAGCTTATTAGTTGAGCTACTAAATATGATCATTCATAAGATAAACTAGCTTGTCTGTATTTCTAACTAAGGCAATAGGTCAGGAATTTCTGCTTTCCTTTGATTTATGCTTCTGAATATATTGGCAAATGTTTTTTTTTACATTTTAATATGTACAGTAATTAAATAAATGAACGCAGCTGTAAGTCATTTTGGGTGGAATATACATAATGCTATACCTAAAAATCTAAAATCTAAATGTATTATTCAATTTTACTTTACACTAAGATACTACCAAGTAATACGTACTTTTTTTGCATTTAGAATAAAAATGTTTCCCTAACCTCCTTCCACTAAAAGATAATCTATAGCGAATCTACATATGGATCTGAGCATAAAGATGACCAAATTTCTCCTACTGAGATAAATAATCCATCATCTGAGCTGATGTTCAATTGTACATTGGTACTTTCTCAGAAAGGAACTGCAAGTTTGAGAAATTACAGAATGAGATTGTCTATGATTAAGAAAACTTAAAATTAGAGGGCATATGTTTATTCCATGCGCTTAATTCAGTTAGTGACCATTAACATATTGATACTGTGGGGGCATGTTTTCATTTCTAGGTATTATTCATAGTAAGCTTGAACAGTGCTAGATTTGGGGATTGATTTTTACAAAGTCACAGAGAGTTAAATGATTTTGCAAATGATAGCTCTGGAACCAACTCTCTGGTACATGAATGTGTAGTTTATAAATCCGTGGCACTGAAGCACTTGCAAGATCAAATCAAGAAACTCCATTTAATGACACTAAGGTAGTAGTCAGGTCCCATGACAAGGAGGAATCCTGTTGCCAAAATGAGCTGATGGATGAAGTAAGAAATACATTCTTGCATCACAACCCAATACATACTAACACACACACACACACACACACACACACACACACACAGTTATATACAATTGAAAATTCCATGAAACAATATTTACTGGAATTATAGCCCAAAACACTGCTTTACTATTACTATTATTATTTTATTCATCCTATTTTTTGTATGTCAACCATGACCCAATAGGTTATTCCATTTCGCATTAAAGAGTACAACCCAGTGTAAATTAAAATGTGTTATAAAGAATGACATATACAACGAGCAGCTCTTATGTTCTGATTTCCAAGTAGGGGTGGCTAAGAGAACATGAACTTTCATTGATCAGTGGATCAGTGCCTTCTACAAATTCTTTCACTTTTACTCTTGCAAAGACAGAAAGTTGGAAGATAGAAGGCAGTGCTCAAGAACTTTGAGCTTTTAAGTCATGGAGGAAAGTAAATGGAAACCCCTGAAACATAAATTGGATCACATCATCTCATTAAATTTACTTACAGATAGGGGCGCCTGGGTGGTGCAGTCGGTTAAGCGTCTGACTTTAGCCAGGTCACGATCTCGCGGTCCGTGAGTTCGAGCCCCGCGTCAGGCTCTGGGCTGATGGCTCGGAGCCTGGAGCCTGTTTCCGATTCTGTGTCTCCCTCTCTCTCTCTGCCCCTCCCCCATTCATGCTCTGTCTCTCTCTCTGTCCCAAAAATTAAAAAAAAAAAAAAAAAAAGTTGAAAAAAAAAATTTACTTACAGATAGTAGATAGCGATTGGTATTTATTTGGTTCACGACTGTGAGATTATAAATGCACTCTATGTTCCTCAGATTAAAAACTGGGGTAAACTGTTACTTCTAGTCACCTAGAGAAGCAGTGGCAGAGATGAGAAGAACCCAGCCTCTTTTTTTCTCTCTTTCTCTCTTGGAAGGGGTGCTGAGCCCTGCTCTACGCTGAGAATCTGGTAAGAGAAGCTTCTTTCCATTTCAAACACAAGGGAAAGTCTAGCATTTTATGATATAATTAGACACTGGCATGGTCTGTGGACTTCTGCTTGAACTTCTGCCAACAACAACAAAAAATATATGTTCACCTGGATTAAGTCACAACTCTTAGGAAAACAATAAGTACTTTTAGGTGAAGTAATGGCCTATATAAGGTTCTAAAAAATTGAGTTCATCAGAGTCCTTTAAAAGTGCAAAATAGCTAAAAGAATAAATGCAACAGAACTTGGGACTTAAAAGTCAAACAGGCTGAGAGCATGAAGGAAAGAACCCAGAACAGAGCACACACTCAGGTAGCTTCCCAAGGGTCCTGGTGAGTGAGATGGCACCATGAACACAGAGCAGAATGTGACAGGAGAGTGGGGGGACACCAAGGATGGCTTTAACGTCTTTATTATTCAGTATAAAAGGCTAAGCTGCCACAATGCTATGCAAGTCAGTCTTAACAATACAGAAGCTTTAAAAATCACTCCCCCCCCACCCCGCCCCCGGTGAAAATGAAGTCACATAGCCATGTTTAGCTGCAAGGATTGGGGGAGGGGTGGCAGTGCTAGAAAATGTAGTCCTTGACTTGGTAGTCAGACCCCTAGACTAACTGTATTGCTAGGGAATCAAGAGAGAATAAACACTGGTATACAGCCAGCAGTCCCTGCCACGGCTACTTCTTAGTTCTGGTTTATCAAATATTTCTGTGTCTACTGGCCGAAAACAGACTGGTGTGCACAGGATGCAATGAGTGTGTATAAAGCATTCTTACTGGTGAAAATTTTCCTTGAACATTTATCAGCAGGTCATTGACATAACTACAAAGGCTTTTGAAAAATAACTTCACATTAATTTTAATCCAATTTTTCTATTAACTTGGAATGCTTTATATTGCTAATATGAAACTTCTGGGACTAAGGCCATAAGTTAAAAGTGGATGTCTTTAATCAGTTCCAGATTTCCAATCTAACTTCTAATATAAATCTTGCTCCTTGAATTTAATATATACTATAAGACCAAGGTTGACAGACAAGCCATAAGCTTTTAAAATACTGGTTTGGACAGCAATCAGGCTACGTGTTAAAGTCTAACCATGTCATCTATACTCAATATGTTCTTACATATAAGGAAAATTAATTTGGGTTCTTTGTATGTAAACCAATGCACAGCCCAGATAAAACTGGTCAATTTATGAATAACCTAGACTTGAATTTTAATATCTTGTAAGAATTTTTAAGGAAGTTTTCTTTAAATAGAATTTGAATGTAAGGAAAGGATCAGTGTTGGCCTGAGTGGAAAACTGAAATTCAAAACCCAATATGTGGAAGACACCTTAGATTCTGTCTAATGCTGAGCTGTTTCTTTGTCCATTTCAGTCTGTGATACTTTTTTAAGAATCATTTCCCCATTCCTAAATCTTTAAAGATAGCTCTCCCTTATAGTGATGAGAAAAAGTCTCTGGTTCCAACATCAGTATGATAGTATTGTAGACTCAAGGGATGTCAACAAGGAGGCTCAGACAGTGGTTCCAATGGAATAGAAGGTAGAGAACTTCAAAATCAACCTTTGCAAATAGAATTGTTTAGCCTTGCTAACACCCAGCAAATTCATCCTCATCTCTTGGTTTAAAGAAGTTTAAGGATATTAACTAGTTCTATTCTTTTCTACACAGAGAATTTATAAATTAAGGTCTCCAAATGATTTCTACTGCTCTGACATCTTTACAAGCATCTTATCACTTCTTTTAACTGGCTGTAATGGTTTTCTCTTTCAGCTTTATAAATCTCATTCATCTATTCATTCCGTAAACGTTTGCAAGCCTACTATGTGATGCACTAAGTGCTGAACATACAAGGACAAACTCATGTTTTAAGACCCTGAAGGCAATAGAAAATAAACAAGTATAAAAGTATAGGACAAAAAAAGGTGGAGAAGAAAAATAAAGCAGGTGTCTTGCAGACCCTGACCAGGGAGGCTTTCCTTGAGGAGGTACCATGTGAACAGGAAATAAGGGAACAAGTGGTATGAAACTCTGAAGAATGAAACTTCAGGGCAGAAGAGAGAAAGTTCTGAGGGCACAGTATAGAAAAGAAAAAAAGGAAAAGAAAAAGAAAAAGAAAAAAAGAAAAAGAAAAGAAAGAAAAGAAAAGAGAAAAGAAAAAAAGAAAAGAAAAGAAAAGAAAAGAAAAGAAAAGAAAAGAAAAGAAAAGAAAAGAAAAGAAAAATAGTCTGGCATTTTGGAAAAACAGGAAAAAAAAAAAAAAAAGGCCAGGACTACAAGGGTCTGGAGTCTATGCTAAAAGAAATGGAAAGCCATTGGAAGGGTTTGATCAGGGAAGGATTGTGATTTATGTTTTGAAATGACCACTCTGGTAGCTGTGTGGAGAAATGATTGCAAGGGGACAAGAATGGAAGCACCAGGAAAATGGCTTTTACAGAAATGAAAAAAGATGGTGACCTGAACTGGTATGAAAATGGTGAAGGTGAACACATTTTTTTTGAAAATCTCCTAAAGGCTTTGTTAGATGCCTTCCTGGAAGCCATCCCCCCTTTCATTCCTTACTAATAGTCCCCTGATATTAACCTGGTACACCAGCCCAGGGTGGTAATTGTATCCTTACCATCCCATCACCCCTTTTTACACATTCACTTGCCCAACACAGCTTGAATATCCTGGTTATCCAAAAAGAACTCAGAGAAAGCTTTCTGGAGGACACTCCTACGAAGCCTTTTCTCTCATTGATGATAGAAGGAAAGGCATTCTGTCCAGCTCTCCTCACGCCAACTACTTGACAAATAAAGAAAATGGAAAAGGGGAAGATATTCCAAAGCATATTTCATGTATTCTAAATAATGAATTTGAGAAACATTATGATAGAGTGCAATAGGTTTATTCTCAAAGTATTTTGAATATCTATGTACTTTATGTATGCCCAAGAGAGAGCTAAAGAACATAGATTTTTCTAAACATATGCAACCATAGAATTCCCATTTGGGGAATAATAATCCAGTTCACAGAACTAATCTTCTTCAGAGCACCATTGTGGTAATATTGGACAAAAGACTGAATTTTACAGAATCAAATAATATTCTTTAAAATCATGGCATGTCAGTGATGTGCTCAGAGAACCCAAAGCAGGCTGAAAATATCTAAAGATAGAAGTGTTAATGTCTTCTGACATAAAAACAGATCAACTACTTGGGAGAATCTACCAACATAGATGTTTGGTGTTAAGATTTGGATTCTCATAAATCTTACTTATTCTCAAGAATTAGAAGACTCATTTCAGGGGTGCCTGGGTGGTCTAGTCAGTTAAGCCTCTGACTCGGTTTTGGCTCAAGTCTAGATCTCATGGTTCATGAGATTAAACCCCACACTAGGTTCTGTGCTGACAGTGCAGAGCCTGCTTGGGATTCTCTCTGCCCCTCCCACACTCTTGCTCTCTCTCTGTTTGTCTGTCTCTCAAAATAAATAAATAAACTTCTAAAAAAAAGAGTCAATTCATAAGGATACAGCTGGAAAATTGCTTCCTGGATTTTCCTCCCTTTAAATAGACTCATTATGAACTTAAGTTATTATGGAAGCTACTACCCTCATCCCAAGAAAGGAGGGAGAGAAGGAAGAAAAGAAACAGTTAAGAGTTTTTTTTTCACTAATGGCTCATTCCATTATTATTTTAAAAACCATGTAAGTAAAGAATATGAACTACACTAGAAATTTTACCATGACAATTTACAGACACTCATAGGGAGAGACAGGATTTCTGAGTATAATTCATTGAATTTGGTAGTAAAAGACAGCATGCTGCTAAATTTTATCTCATCATAAAAAAGGATTATTATGGCTTATAACTAAATGTCAAAATAGATTTTCATTACATATTCTTAGAATATTAGATATTCCAATTTAATTTCTCAACCACAAGATGTTAGCAGAAAAGAGTGATGTACACTTAGCTGCTCAGTTCCGATTTTCTTTGCTGGCATTTCTGACAATAGACTTTATACTTTGCTGCTATAACTGTGTAATGAAAGTCAACTAAAAATATTCTCTTAGGGACGCCTGGGTGGCTCAGTCACTTAAGCGTCCAACTCTTGGTTTCGGCTCAGATCACAATCTCACGGTTCATGGGTTCGAGTCCCACATTGGGCTTTGTACTGACAGCTGCAGAGCTCGCTTGGGATTCTGTGCCTCCCTCTTTGCCCCTCTCCTGTTGTCTCTCTGTCTCTCTCTCTCAAAAATAAATGAACAAACATTAAAAAAAAAAAAAGAATATTCTCTTAAAACCTTATACTCAAAGTGTGATCCATAGCCTAGCAGCTTTGGCATCATCTGGAAACTTGTTAGAAATGCAGAATCTAAGGCTTCACCCCAAAGCTACTCAACCAGAATTTGCATTTTAACAAGATTTTCAAGTGATTCATAGGCTCATGAAAGTTTGAGATGCACTGTCTTAGAAGACATTCTCCAGGTGTTTTACTATCATTGAGGATTGTTCTGCCAACACCTGGGGGTGATCACCAGGTTTTCCTGAGATCGCAACACAGATTATAGCTCAACACCTTAACTGTGCACCCACTTAAAATTTGTAATGTGCAATACACAGAAAATGTATATAAATGGTGAATAGATATTAATTTCATATCTTCTACCCAGTCTTACTTAATGGGCACAAGTTTATAAAGCATGGTGTGTGTGTGTGTGTGTGTGTGTGTGTGAGAGAGAGAGAGAGAGAGAGAGAGAGAGAGAGAGAGAGAAGGGGTGGGGGGAGAGGGCAAGTGAGCTGCCTGGACTCCAAGTTCACCAATTAGCAAAAATGCAAACAGCCAAGTCTTTAGCCATTGAGTTCCCCAGAACACAATCCCCATTTTATTGGTAGCATTTGGCCCCTTTGAAATGCTTCCATTCTAGATTCTGAACCAAATTTCTGAACCAAGTTTTTCTAAAACCCCCAAGTTTATTTAAAACTCAGCCCACCCAGATTACCTGGGTGGCGTGAGCTCACTTAAAATGTCAAGAGCCTCCGATCTTCTCAGAGCCTGGCCTTCTCCACGCGCTATCACATGCTGGTCAGTCAGCTCAGCAGCACACCATAGATCAATGATACTGGGAAGATCTGGCATCTGATAATATGGTTCGGTGTGTTACGTTGAAGTACAACCACATCCTTGGCTGCTTTCGTTTTTCCTCCACTGAGCCCAAGACCTGGCATTCCCATGTAGACCCTCTTGCTTTCCTTCCTTTTTTCAACACTCCTTGGTACAGTTACATTCTCCATGTGAGGTTTGCAAGCACTAACGTTCATATGCCCACCATCTTGTTCCAAGAACCAACTCCTAAATTTGAGGAGACTGAGGTCAGCTGGAATTGGGATCAGTGAAGTTGCCCATGGGCAGTGGTCACCCTTAGCTGCTCTCTTTAGAGGATGATAGAGGGAACTAAAAGTTAGGACCAAGGCTGGTAGAGGTGAGATTTGAGGGAGGGCTTGACATCTGGTGAAATCATGGGAAAGAGAGGAGATGAGGTACGCGCTGTCTGAAAAGGGTAGGGAGGGAAATGAGGAAACCAGCCATGTAGATAAACCAGCATTCAGGGAGTGGTCTTCCTTCCCAGGACTGACTTTTGGCTTTAGTGCTGGTCCCAGGTATAAGCATGTGATGCTCTCAGGGGGCCCTCACTCAGGCCTCCCTTTGGAATGGAGCAGATGTGCAGCCCCAGGGTCATCCCCACGACCCGTCTTTCTTACCCAGCTTCCTCCAGGTACCCTAAATGTTTGAAAGAAGCCTTATAAATCATGTCTCCATAGATCTCCGAACTGCTAAATTCCCATCGTGTTTGTTCTGTCAGTACCATTGAACATGGAGGCCACTCTCGCTTTTCATTATTATTTTTTTTTTATGTTCACTTATTTTTGGGAAAGAGAGATGTGAGCAGGTGAGGCGCAGAGAGACAGGGAGACAGGGAGTCTGAAGTGGGCTCTTTGCTGACAGCAGAGAGCCTGACTTGGGGCTCAAACCCAAGAACTGTGAGATCATGACCTGAGCCAAAGTTGGATGCTTAACTGACTGAGCCACCCAGGTGCCCCAGAAGCCACTCTCTTAATAGTCTCTCCTCTTGGTCATCAGAAATATGACCTTTCTTTGATTCTCTCATCTTTCTAATGATTTCTTCTTAGGCCAAATTGTGGGTTGCTTTTCCTCTTTCTTACCCTAAACTTTGGTATCACCCCAAGATTCTCTCCAATGCTCTATTTTCTCTTTTTCCCATGTGCTTGCCATCATCTACATGCATGTTTATGATTCTACAAAGATTATATCTTTGGCACAGGTGTATCCCCTGAGGCCCCCAACTGTCTAATTGTCTCTGGAACATATTCACTCTCACATCTCTCAGAAAACCCCAACTCCACACAACCAACCCTGTTGTAATTATCCTCCCATTCAGATCTGCTCCCCTCCTTTACCCATTGTCACAGTGGATGGCACCCAAGGACTGCAGATACCATGCTTACTTCCTCCGTTGCCCTCACCTCATTCCTTTCTCTTTAGCCCGTTAAGACCCATTTAATTTGGGCTCTTGGTATCTCTCTCCTCTACTAATCCATCAGCCATGTAGACTCTCTGCTTCTAATTTCCTATTTCACTACAATCTCTCCAGGCATGTTTTCCTACTGCATAATTGTTTTTTTCTGAATAGAATAAAAATTCATATTCCTTAGCATGGCATATGAGGTTTGCATAATCTAAGTTCTGCCTACTTCTTTTGCCTCTCTTCCTACTGCTCCCTGATCTATGCCAAGTACCTCAAGTCCCCCTAAATGCACTGTCTTTCATGCTGTCTTAGTGCTCTACCATTGTATCCAGTAAGCACCTACTTATATGGAAAGATTCAACTTACATTCTCCCTTAAATAAGCTTTTCCCGACTCTGTGTTAACCACTCGTTTCTTTGTCCCCCCATGGAAAATTGCAATTTTAAAAAGGACAGTACTTTACCTGTTGTATGTTGATCTCATGTACACATACTGTAACTTCCTTGAGTATGGGATCCTGTCTTATTATCTATGCATTTGTAGCACCAAGCACAGTGCCCAACATAGGGTAGGCATTGGTGAGAGAAAGAATAAATATATAGGCATGGAATGAATATGAGGGAAACAGGGAACTTGTCTATAGTTTACTTGTTGATGCCTAAAATTTGTTTTTTCATGAAAAAGCCAGGTTTAAAATGAAATGCCTCTGAGAGACTAGACAGCATTCACAGTATGGGCTGAAGAAAAGATATCAGAGTCATTCTTGTGATGGAGGGGACTGAGAGGAAGCAGATGTGGGCCTCTGAAGGATATCCTCTGAAGGATATGGGCATGGACAAGTGGTCAGGGAGGTTCCAAGAGAAGAGGGGCAGATTTTATCTGTTAACAGACATCTGAGTTACAAATACAGAGCAGCACGAAAGGACAAGAAGGCTTACCCTCAGACTAATGCTTCGCTCTTAGGCTCAGCTCCCATACAGGAGACCTTTTGATGTTGTTTACAAGTCAGACTATCATTTCACTTCAAACAATATCCATAGCCTGTGTGTATCTCCTGTCTCTTCTAGCTGAGCTCTCTGTGGTGAAAAATGATGAATTCCTTTAAGCTGGAGTCAAAAGCCATTTGAAACTCCTGTCTGTGAAAGATTATCAAATGAAAGTTATGGAATCTGGGAGATTTTTTTTTTCTCTCTCAAGATACTTCTCCTGGCTTAAAACCAGGGCTGGTGCTAGTAACACTGTGCTTTAGGATGGGGGTCTGATGAGGGCAGTGGAAGAGACTTTCTCCTACCCTACCTCCATTCTGCTCTCTGGTTTTTATTTTATAACCAGCCTAAGGGGCTCAGAGTTGCTAACATGCCCATTGGCAGTAATTACTGTCAATACCAATGCTGATCCCAAAACAAGGATTCATTTCATTCAAGCCACTAAAATTTCATTAGACTCAATGAAAGTTTTTTCAATGGAGTTATAAAAGCATTTTTGCTCATGCCCTAAACTATTACTAGTTGGAGATTGAATTGGATTTCATAAAGATTTATGAACACTTCCAAAATGACTTAACAGCTAAAAGCCACTTAATAAGTTTTTCCACGTCTGCATAAAACGTGAGTCCTGTGGAAGCGACTTGTTACGAAAGAGCAGCGACATACATTTGGATCATTTCTGCCCAGACCGTGCTCTGTCTACCACAGGGCTCATGGGTCTGCTACCAACCAGTGTCAGCTGCCCCTGAAGAATTATGCAAGCTTGCTGAAGCCTTGGAGTGCATTCTTTATACTATTAACTTTTTGGAGTTCTATTAAATGTTGGGATAACCGTAATTATTGGCAGAAAATAGAAGGGGCAATTATGTCTCAAGTGTGAACAACCTGAAAATTATTCTGAATAAGAGTTGAAGTAGATGTATTTTAAAAATAATTTTTTAATTATTTATTTTGAAAGAGAGAGAGCATGAGTGAGGGAGGAGCAGAAAGAGAGGGAGAGAGAGAGAATCCCAAGCAGGCTCTGCACTGTCGGTGCAGAGTCTGATGTGGGGCTCCATCTCATGGATAGTGAGATCATGACCTGAGCAAAAATTAAGAGTCAAGTGCTAGGAGCACCTGGGTGGCTCACTGGGTTAAGCATCCGACTCTTGATCTAGGCTCAGGTTGTGATCGTGCAGTCGTGATCTCGACGTCATGATTTCTTGGTCATGAGATCAAGCCCTGCATTGGGCTTCCTAATGAGTATGGAGCCTCCTTGGGATTCCTTCTCTCCCTCTCTCTCTGTCCCTGCCCCACCGACGCACACATGTTCACACACTGTCTCTCTCTAAAGTAAATAAACATTAAAAAAAAAAAAAGAGAGAGATGCTTAGCCAACTGAGCCACCCAGGTGCCCCTATTTTTATTCTTGAATATAAGTCGGTCGGGTGATCCAGGAATTATTTTTAATAAAAAGTCTCATTATTAAATTGGACTTACATGGATCTAGAAAGCCATTCTGTGTAATTTCATTCCTTCTGGCTTATTTCCAGTACTTCCCTCTTATGCACAGGCAAGGCACGAGGCTAGGTGGAGTGGCTTCTCAAAACTACCTTGATAGAGTGGTGAAGAGCTTGAACTCCCAAGGCTTCCTTAATTTATAAGGAAAAAATGTAAATCTGAATCCAACTAAGCTTAGAACTAAACAAGTACTGTCAACCTGTAATGGCAAGATTTCTTTAGATACTAAGCTTCTTTCCTCTACACATAGCATAATCCTTTAAGTGTATTGGAAATAAATAGTAAAATAAATAAATAAATAAATAAATAAATAAATTTGAATAGCGGACCAGACCTTGAATCTTATCTCAGTCATGTAATGACACTGTAATATGCTCCGCTCCCTGGGCAATCTCCATATCTTTTTTTTTTTAATATGAAATTTATTGTCAAATTGGTTTCCATATGACACCCAGTGCTCATCCCAACAGGTGCCCTCTCAATGCCCATCACCCACCCTCCCCTCCCTCCCACCCCAATCTCCATATCTTTAAGATATCAAAGCCAGTCAAGAAAATCATACATGCTTCAGCTCGGTTTACAGTGATTACCCAGGAACATTCAGACCTGCTCTTGTTTTGCCCATTTCCACCTGTTTCTGGAAACTTAGTTTTGCCTCCCCCCACTCCCGCCCCCCCCCCCCCCCGGCCATTTCTATTCTTCATTTGAATGGATTAATCTTAGTTTCTCTGACTCAAACTTGAGAAAGGTCTTTCTGGTTTTGTCTAATGCAGTTCCGGGAGATCTGAACACTGGCAACCCCCTCAGATGGCTGTCCCTCTAGATAGGCCAATCCAGTGTCCTTATAAGGGAATGTGAGGGGGTCAGGAATGTAGTCGCAGGCCTTGAGCCAGCCAGTTAACACTTTGGAAGCCATTGCCTCATCTCTAAAATGAAAGAAATTATTCTCCCTCACTCAATATTTTCTTCTAAGGGTCAATAAAGTAGAACATTAAACCTATAATAGAGAGTTTACTTAAGGAACCAAGAGTAAGACTTGGTAAGACAGCATTACCTCCTGCTTAACTGGTTAAGTATTCTTGGTAGCAGAGTATTGACTGCAATTTTTAGTTGAGATGCTTCTAGGTCAGATTTCTACATGTTATCAAAACTGGTATCTCAGCACTCTGTACTAAGAATAAAAGATCAACTAGGATTAACTAAACTCACAGAGGAAAGTGAACTATATATAATACTATTAACTTTAAAAAATATCAGCTAGGTTGCAGAATTCTTTTTTTTTTAATATTTATTTTATTTTTCACAGAGAGAGACAGAGCATTAGTGGGGGAGGGGCAGAGAGAGTGGGAGACACAGAATCCGAAGCAGGCTCCAGGCTCTGAGCTGTCAGCACAGAGCTCGACAAGGGGCTCGAACTCACAGACCGCGAGATCATGACCTGAGCCGAAGTCGGACACTTAACTGACTGAGCCACCCAGGCACCCCTAGGTTGCAGACTTCTGATACTAAAATTTCAATCTCTCCTCTCTGAAGCATTGGTAGTAATCTTTACTTTGTTGTGGCTAGAGGGGAAAACACAAACAAAAATGGTTATTAGCATGGGGTCAGTGCTATCTCTTATCTATTCTCTTGACCTGGTTCCTACCCATTCTTGACCTCTATGCCCCAGTTGGTGATGGCATCACATTAATAAGACCTGGGGTGGCACCTCCTTCTATTAGGTCAATTAATCCTAAGTATAGAGGCTTCTCAGTTTTTTTTACATACAGTTCCTCAAAGCTCGATCTCCATTAATAGAGGTTACAGTGTTCTCCAATTATACTACAAAATGGTCTTTAATTTGGTCTGCACTGCTCCAGAAATATTCTGACTCTGCAGTTCTCTGTGTCCCAGAGATCTAAGTGTTTGTGACCTGTCTAGATGTCTCTGAGTTGACAGTGCTGCTCTTAGTTGCTCATCTATTCATGAGAAGAGTAACTTCCAGATTAAGCCTGAGATGAAAATTATGTCCCTATACATATGTTTTTTAATGTAAAAGTGTAGCTTTGGCTACTATGATGCATTTTGTATTGTTTCCCTTTGCACCTATACAATACCCCTGGGATCTCAGGCTTTACTGATAATTATTTCACAGCTACCTTAGTGCAGCTTGGAAAAAGTGCTTTGTAAATTGTAAAGATCCATACACGTACAATTTTTTTTTATCATTTATCAGAAGACCACATCTAGAAGAGTACAAAGGGAAATGAGTCTTGGGGAAGGCAATTGTGAAACACTAGTAAAGGAAAAACCTATTTCTTTTCTTTACATTAATCACTTCTAACACCAAATGTGTGGGTTTTCCATACCAAGTAATTCTGCAATTCTCTGCAGACACTATCAGGGTATCCTAAGATTTAATTCAAATTTTGACACTGACACCCAGAGTTAGTTTAGACCCTACAGGTTAAGGGCTCCGTCCGACCAAAAAGGTGCCAGTCAAAAGCCTGAGCCCCCCCTATTTCTGACTGTCTGGTTAAAACTCAGACTTCCCTGTGACCCTGTCCTTAGGTTCAGTGATTAGCTAGCTTGGTTTACAAAACCCAGAGAAACACTATCTTTACTGGTTTATCACAAAGGATACAACTCAGGTAAGAGATGCATAGGGTAAGGTACAGGGGTAGGGGGACATGCAGAGCTTCTGTGTCCTCTCTGAGCACACCACCCTCCCAGCACCTCAGTGCTCACCAACCCAGAAGCTCTCCACACCCCAACATTTAGAATTTTTATGACATTTCAACATATAGACACAGCTGATTAAATCATTAGTCCTTAGTGCTGGAACCTGATTTCTAGCCTCCCTGATCTCTTCTTGAAGGTTGGGGGGATGGGGCTGAAAGTTCCAACCCTCAAGTCACATGGTTGGTTCATCTGGCACCCAGCCCTCGTTTTCAGAGGCTTTCTAAAAGTCAACTTCATCCTTACACAGCTACTCAAGGAGCTGGAAACAAAACCCAAATACTATAATCAAGATGGTTCTTTCATCTTTATCACTTATGAAATTATGAGATTTTAGGAGCCCTGGCTTGGAGCTAGGGACAAAGAGCAAACTATAAGGGCACCTGGGTAGCTCCGTCAGTTGAGCGTATGACTTGATTTCAGCTCAGGTCATGATCTCATGCTTTGTGGATTTGAGCCCCACATGGACTCTGAGCTGACAGTGTGGAACCTACTTGGGATTCTCTCTCTTCATCTCTCTCTGCCCCTCCCCAGTCACACTTTCTCTCTCAAAATAAATAAATAAATAAATAAACTTTAAAAAAAAAGATTCTCCCTTTGTCTCTTCCCCTCTTGCCTGTTTGTTCTCTCTCTCTCTCAAAACAAAAATAAATAAATAAATAAATAAATAAATAAATAAATAAATAAAATGTTTAAAAAAAAGAGCAAAATACATATTTCTTATCATAGTATCACAGCTAGAAAAGAGTGTTATCCGACTCTGGAAAGAAAAGTTAAACATTTCTATTTTGCACATATTTAACTAAGCCAGCATATGATAAAGAAAAGATAGATAGATGGTTGATTGATAGATACCCAGCCAATTATAGATTTTGATATGTGGATACATAAATGTTGACATTTATTCAATATTCATATTTTTCTTCTTGCTTGCATCATCTCACCTTCTTCAATAGTTATCAGCTGAATTGAACACCCTACACCTGCCTGTCTGTCTATGTCATTTCCTGATTCCTATTGCAGGTTCTGAAAGAACAAAGTTCTCCAGCTGTGTATGGTAACTAAAAACAGTAACATTTTGGAAACGGAAATAACACTAATGACAATTGGAATGAAACCTTTCATTTTAATAACAAAGAAGCTATAAAAAAATATAAAGACCACTTCATTATTAGACTTCGGGTTTCCCAAATCACTGCATGGTCTAAAACCAGTTTTAAAAAAGCCTTCCAGGACACCTGGGTGGCTCACTGGTTAAGTGTCCAACTCTTGTTTTCGGCTCAGGTCATGATCTCATGGTCTATGAGATTCAGCCCTGTGTTAGACTCTGCACTGACAGCATGGAACCTACTTGGGATTCTCGCTCCCTCTCTCTCTCAAATGAATAAACATTTTTTTAAAAAATAAGAAGAGAAAAAAAAAAAAAGAAAAAAAAGCCTGTCTGTTCTGGGGTGCCTGGGTGGCTTAGCAGTTAAGCATCCATGCTGTCAGCATGGAGTCTGCTTGGGATTCTCTCTCTCCCTTTCTTTCTCTGCCCTTCTCCCAGTCATGCTTTCTCTCTCTCTCAAAATAAATAAAGCAAAACAAGCCTGCCTATTCCTATGTGAAGCATGAAAATAGTAAGAAATATCTCTACAGTCCACAAAGAAAATGTTTATATTATTATGTTGAATTAGTATTACCGTCCTTTGGACAATAATAAAAAGATGGGTCTGAAATGGATTCTTTTTCACATGTACCCACTATCTAATGAGTTCCTTATGAACAACATGTGGCTTTAAAACCGAGATGGTTTTTCTAGTTTCTTTAAACAAAGGAAACTTACTTTACTGGGTCAATATAGTGTGCAACTGTTATAAACCAAGCTGATTTTCAGTGTGCACCAAAAATAGAACATCCAGTCTGTCTGCTGGTTTTCCAACACACAGACATGAGATAGGGCTAAAATTAGTTCCTGTAGCATAATTCATTATACTTTGCTGATCCAAATCAGAAATAATTCTGAAGTTTCTGTATGATTTTAAACAATTCAGGAAACTTTGATACATTATTTTTCTTATTTCTCACTCTTATCCTTACAAAGTGGTATAGCCCCTTTCCACTATTTACATTCCTCCCATTTACCCATGATATTTTAGTCTCTGCTGTTCTCTTATCTTTAATCTGGTCTACAAAGCATCATCTTTTATGTTCTCCCAAAGTGGTCTGGTTTAAAAAGAAGAAAAGAAAGAAAGTTAGATAAGTGGAAGATTAAACTAGATTTGTTTTTCCTTTAGTCCTCCTTCAAAACATTTAGCTACTTTGTTTTTTTGTTACATTTAGCTACTTTGAATACATCACTATTACATTATATAATTTGTGCCATATTCACAATGCATTTCGTTTGTTGCTTTGAAATTGTTTTCTGGTTTCAAGTTAGTGTGTGTTGTCTAATTAGGTTGCCAGAAATTCAAGAATAACAACATATCTTTAACTTCTTTCCTGTCTTCAAAGTGATTGGAACACAGGTACATAAATGGTTGTTGTGTGATATAACTTCACCCACGATTAACCAATTTTACACTGCTTATTCACCATTTCCCTTTCCAGAATGACGAGGAACACTGTTTTTCCCGATGAGGTCTTCGTATGAGAGGTTTCAGACAAGACATGTTGTGTAGCACTTTTACAATGACTCTACCCTCTGATAATAGAAGAGATTGTGAACTATCTGTGTGTCATGTGAACCTCTGAGATCCCTGCGTGGACCAGTTGTTAAATCATTCCAGTGCACAAATCCAATCTTCCAGGTCAGATTACTTATGAGATAAAATGTTGTCACATAATAACTATGTGCTCTGAGGGGAAAATGGTTTTATACCAGGTCCTCTATATGCTGTAACAACAGGAGCAATTGTTTCTTTTTCTGAACTGAAGCATGAAATAGACTTGGTTTAAGAAGTTATAAAGTATCAGTAGTTTCAGGAGTTTTGAAAAGACTGTAAAAAGAAAAATTCACAAAATTGCCCTTCTACTCCAGAAAAATTGCCCCAAACACCCCAGCCAGAAGTCCCTCTGTCGGTTGAATCTCTCCATTATAAATACTATTTTGTATGGCATTTGGTACCTACTGCTTTAAGTAGTTATTTCTTCATCTGTTGATTTCCCAAACTAAAGGGAACATTTCCAGAAGGAAGGAGAAATAGGCTATGTTTGGGGTAGGTAAAAAGGAAGTTAGTTTGAAGCCAGGCATGGACAGTATTAAACCCCAGGTAAGAAATTCTAATTTAGTTGGGTTGAGTTGGGGAAGGAACCATTAGGAGTCCCTGAGCAGGGCAATGATGTATTTATTCATAGTTATGCTGTAGAAAAAATGTCATCTACGTATGTATGTCAATGTGTTGAAAAGTCACAAAACTAAAAAGAGGAAATATTTATTATCATTTATTGCCTATTGCCTTTTAGAATGCACATGTAAAAAAGGACAAGGATCCCAAATTTTTATACCATGTTATGCACAGTGTGTCTCAACCACGCATAATGAGTGTTCATTAAGTGTTTGTTGAGTGAGTAAATAAATATAAGCAATTACAGACAGAAAATGCCTCTTATTAACATAGACAAGCTTTCACATGAGTCAGTAGCCCTGAGCTCAGATTTCCATACATTGTTTCTTTCTATAGGTACTTTATTTCTACATAAATTGTATCACTAATGATGATGATGATGATAAGAAAAGAAGGATGAAAGAGTAGTGCTGTTATTTATTCTGTATTCATTATGTGCTAAGCACTGTATTAAGTGCTTTACTCATTTTCCCCAACCAACCAGAGAAAACTTGAGGGATAAAAAACCAGGTTTGAGCAACACTAGTAAACCATCCAAAGTTTCGATTGGCAGTTGTAACAGACACCTTCAATGACCAGTACCTGGGGTTACCTGAGCTCCCCTCCTGCTGGGTTGACAGTTTCAGCACACTGGCAGCTTCCCAGGGAGCCCGTGCCTCTCCTCTCTGCCTGAGGACTTCTCCAGCACCTGGGAGTGTGCTTGCCTGCAAATTGCACTGTGCAATCTGTAGGTATGGGGAGGTCAAACTTTCACCCGTAGAGCATGAGTCCTGGGATAAATGCTACAGACTCATTTTCCCAGTGAGGAATTCTAGTGTGTGTTCCACACAGTTTCACAGCAGGTTTCTCAACCCTGATGACTGAGAAGATGCATTGGTTCATGTTTCTTTAAAAGCAAATGTGCCATTGATATTCACATTCAAGAATCAGGAAATCTGATCTAATAGTACCTTTCAGGATAAAAGAATTGGAGCTTCCTGTTTGTTGTTGAGAACTTTATTACTGTAAAGACAAAACAACAAAGAAGCCCTTGTATTGTCTTAGTTTGAAAGCCCCAAGAGCAGACCTTGGGACAAGCACTTGAGTGCAGTCAAGTTATTGAAGGAAGGGAAGGAGGTGCCTCAGAAGGGTGGATTAAAAGGAAGCAGGGAGAGATTGTAAACATTTTCTTTATGCATCACTAAATGTTTTACATATTGCATACTTCAGTAATTTTAATTTTTTTTTTTTTTTTTTTTTTGAGAGAGATAGAGAGAGAGAGAGAGCACGGGCATGAGTGGGGGAGGGGCAGAGAGAGGGAGAGACAGAATCTTAAGCAGGCTCCATTTTAAGTGCAGAGCCTGACGTGGGGTTCCATTCCACAACCCTGGGATCATGACCTGAGCCAAAATCAAGAGTCAGACACTTAACCAACTGAGCCACCCAGGTTCCCCTACTTCAATTATTTTGAAAAGTAAAGAAAAAATAAGACTGGGGCACCTGGGTGGCTCAGTCGTCTAAGTGTCTGACTCTTGGCTTTGGCTCACGTCATCTCATGGTTTCCTGAGTTCGAGCCCCACATCGGGCTCTGCATTGGCAGCATGGAGCCTGCTTGGAATTCCCTCTCTCTCCCTCTGTCTCTCTGCTCCTCCCCCACTTGCTGTCTCTGTCTCTTTCAAAATAAATAAACTTAAAAAAAATTTTTTTTAAAAGAAAAAGTATGGGGTACCTGGGGGCTCGGTTGGTTAAGTATCCAACTTTAGCTCAGGTCATGATCTCACAGTTCATGAGTTTGAGTCATGTGTCTGGCTCTGTGCTGACAGCTCAGAACCTGAAGCCTGCTTCAGATTCTATATCTCCTTCTCTCTGCCCCTCCACCACTCACGCTCTGTCTCTCTCCCTGTCTCAAAAATAAAGAAATATTAAAAAATTTAAAAAAAAAGAAAAAGAAAAAAGAAAAAAATAACACTTGCTAGACATATCTATAATTATTCCACCTTCTCAGGCTCATCTCTAAAACTCACCCAGCATTATCCAAACACATTCCCTCTTTTCTCTCCATTCCCACTCTTTCCTCTGTTGCTTTTTCTATTGTTATTTTCAGTATCACCATTGTTTCGGTCACCTGCCCTAAAAATGCCCCTGCTACCTTATTTCTCCTTATATTACCTGTACTTGGCAATTCATGTCAAGTTTTTACCCAATGTATCATACCAATTCTTTCATTTTCCCTGCCCTATACTTACCTAAATCTGGGTCTTGAGACTGCCCTTTATGCCTACACCATTTGTTAGCAACCAACTGTCCCTTCTCCCCAGTGTATATGACATTCATATTTGACTGTATTGTCTGGTTCTGTGAGGCATGTCATCTGTCTCCTTGAAAATTACAAGCTGCTTGAGAGTAAGACCTATCTTTATATGTCTTTGCATCTGCCAAGAGACTTCATACATTGCTTTGCGTGTAATAATGCATAACAATAAGCTCATAAACATCCAGGTTTCTCTCTGCTTATGGCATTAATAATGTAAAAAGTCCAAATCATGCCAGGGACGTTCAAAAACTACTATGGAGCACCTGCTCTGTGCCAGCCAGAATGTCAGGTGCTGGAGATTTAGTGGTGAACAACTGCAACAACACAACACAAGTGTTCTCTGCTCATATTCTACAAGGAAAGACAAAATGAAGTAAATACGTGTACGATTATGAGTTAAAGAGCTCTGAAGAGAATAGAGAGCATTGTCTGTGAAAGAACGATATGGTGGCCTATGTTAAATGGATAGGCAAGGAAATCCTCCGTGAGGAGACCTTTAGGTTGAGACTGAAGACAGAAAAGAATCGTGTGAGAAGTCAGAGGTTGTGTGTCCCGGCAGAGGGAGCAATATGAACAAAAGCCCCTCGGGTGAAAACACTGTGATGCATTTAGGAAATTAACAAAGGCCTGTGTAGCTAAAGAAAGTGACCTGGGGCAAGTGGCCAATGGCAATTTTGCAAAGTCCTAGGGTCCGTGTCAGCCCCGTGGAGTCTGTACTGGAAAAGCAGTGGGAAATTATTTAAAGGACTTAAGCTAGGGAGTAGCATGCATGATTTGATAGAATTTAAAAGTTCACTTTAGCTTCTTTGTCGAAAATTGATAGTGTGGAGAGAGATGAGTAGGGAAACCAGGTGAGAAGCCCAGATGAGGTTTCTGCACTTGGAAGAGGATACCAGCAGGGCAGAAGACAATAAACGGATGAACTTGAGATACATTCTGAAGGTTGAATTGATAGACCTTGACGATTGATGGAGTAGATGTGGGGAATAGAGAGAAGAAGAAATCAAGGATTATTTGCCAAACTTCTGGTCTGAACAAGTGGGCAGATGGAGTGCTATTTGTTCGAAAGGAAGACACTGGGTGGAGGAAAAGTTTAGTCTTGAATGAGGAACGGAACTCAGGGTTAGATATGTTATGTTCACAATGGCCGCTGGACATCCAAGTAGAGAGGCACTAAACATATGTTCATAAAACCTATGAACCTGGAGCTCTCAAGAGAAACGTGGAGACATACATGAACTGGGGATTCATAGTGGTATTTAATAATATTACGTAGCTGGTACTGAAAGACGCAGGAAATGGGTTAGATCTCCTAAAGAGGAGAAAGAGTAGGAAAGAGGGCTAAGAATGGAGCCCCGGGGCTTTACAACATGTGTGGTGTAGAGAAAAGAGCCAGCAAAGGACACTCATAGTGGCTGGATAGAAAAGGGGAAAAAATCTCAAAAAGGTAGTATTCCAAGAAGAGAGGTTTTGAAGAAAGAGGAATGTTTATTCTGAGAAGCTGGTGAGCCTTTATTAGAGTCCTCTCTACTGGGGAGGACTTCTTACCAAGGATAGAGATCACCTGCTATTTCATCTTTTGAGTCCTTACTGAGGCTCCTGGCACACAGTAGGCACTTGAAATCTATTGATCAAATGACACATATTAACTGAATGAGTGCACATTTAAGTTTAGTTGAAGGTGAAATGTAGGCATAAGTCATTTTGAAAAGTCCTCCTCTTCTCCCCACCCGTGCTCCTCCCCCCACATGATTCTCACGCTTTCCTACAAAAGCATTGATTAGAGACATAGCAGTATCTTCAGGCTTTTGCAAAGCAATATGAAACAAACACCCTTTATTTCTACTGACTTACGAACAGTGAACTGTTCTATAAGCCTTGGAGGAAGGAAACTCAGGGCTAACTAACATAGGGTGTGAAGTAGTTATGGGTGGTTTTTCTAGAAAAGTGGTGAAATTATAACCATAATCACAGAAATAAGTTCTTGCCTTATTAAGTGCCCTATTGACTGCTACCCTTCTTAATTATGTGATGAAAAAAATTATGTTGAGTGGATTTCATTGCATAAGAGTTTGGTAAAGGAGGGAAAGAAAGAGGTAGGTGTTGAGGTCAGTGGCGTGGTTGGAGTCTGGAGGGTGTGGGAATGCTTTTGATATATCTGCTTCTCAAGCCTCAACTGAAAATGTTGTGGCTGCAAACCAGAGGGACCGCTGATTTCAGAATGATGACAACCTGAGCTAGTTGTAGACTGGGTTGAAATCAGCACATAGATCTACCCAGAAAGAAATATACCCTGAGTGGAAAAACAGAGTGGGACCCTTCACCATGGGCCTCATAGCTACTACTTTTCTGGAAGCCATTTCATTTCATTTTTACAATAGATTTAACACAGCTTTTTTTTTCCCCTTTTACTTTGTTGCAAATAATGAGAGAGGGTTACTGTTCCTCTCGTTTTGTCTGTTGGCCAAAGAGTAAAAATAATTGGATTGGATATGGCTAGAATATCCTAACATTTCACAAACATCTCAAACTCCACCTGTCTAAAACTTAGTTCAGCAACACCTGCCAGTCATACATGTTCACCTGTGCACACACACATGCATAACTTCATTCCCGCACTGTGTTTTTTCTCTATGAATTAGCACCACATACTCAGATCCCAAACGGACACACTCTGACTTCTTCTCAGCTTTACATGCATATTTAACAGTACTATCACCAAGTTCTATTGGGTTCTAACTCTCAGATATCTCTTGAGTCTATTTTTTCCTCCATCCCCTTTCCTAGTTTAGGGCAATGCCATCTTGACATGCATTGTTGCGGGAGCCTCCCAAATTAGCTTTTCTGTATTCAGTCTTTTTGTTGCAAACCTGCAACCCAAGACAAATCCTTCAATAGCTTCCTATCCACCCCAGCACAGAGTTAAAAATTCCTAACCTGGCTTAGGATGTTCACGATGTGTTCCTGCTTCCCTAGTCAGCTTCCTGTAGTACTCACCTGTGTGTGGGCAGATAAATGATCCAGCCAAGGCCTCCTCTCCATGTTCCTTTATCTGGCCTTCTGGGCACATCCCTCCTCCCTCCTCTCGAACTGCTCAGCCTAACTCATTCCTCTGTCCTTAAACTATTGTTTAAAGTGTTCCCAAGGCATTCAGAACTTTTCCTAGTCATCCAAAGTTTGTCTATCGTCCACTTGGCTAAAAATTTTCCTGAAGGCTTGTCCTGCTTTGCTCACGGTGGTATCCTGTGGGCTTAGCATAGTGACTGCTCAATAAATATGCTGAAAAGACGAACAAGTATTTTAATTATGTGTCTGCCATTACAACTTAAGATGTGCTATTTGTTTGGTTTTAATGAGCCTCTTTTCTTTCTTTTTTAAAATCCATACAGCAATAATTAATAACTGAACCTGCATCTCCTGCAAATATCAGCTTAACTATCTATGGCTTCTTTCTGGTTGCTCTGGAAACTTAAGGCACACCTGGAATGCACTGGGATAAAAATCATCACCCATTTCAGGTATGTAGTGCTGTGGGTCTCCAGCGCATTTTCAGGGGCTTCTTATGGTATCTGTCTCTTCACCTCATACTGGGTGGGTCTAGACCCCTGATGGCAGGTGTGTCCGGTGGCAATGATGGATACCTGAAAGTAGGAGCATCAAGAACCAGAAGGAGATATCCGTTAAAGTGAGGCAAGTCATTGCTTCCTTAACCCAGCCTCCCTGTTGGACTCAGCAACAGCCGAAATAAACTTTGTGCCATTCACCCTGACCAGCTCACCACTAGTCTGCCTCAGGAACGCAGCCGGTACTTTAGAGGAAGCTTGGGGAGGAAGGAAGTGGGCATAGAAGGGTGCAGGGCACTGAGTCCTGAAGTGAATAGCCATAACGTCTTTGTCACCAAAATATGCCTCAGGAGCTTTCAGGGAGTTCTTTTTGTTTCTAGTTGCGGCCCTCTTGTTAATTTCTCTAGCGGTTGCTTACGCCCCTGCAAATCAGAGACAGACCTTAACTATCCACGAAGGATCCAGACGGTTCCCTGCCTCCGTCCTGGTGCCAGAGTTTGTGGCTGGCTTTTTTTGGGCCACGCTGGGCAGGCCACGGAGACCCTATGCTCATAGCGGTGCTCGCGCGGGGCAGGTTGGGGCCACGCCGCTCCGCAAGCAGGCCTTAACTAAGGTTAAAAGGCTAAGTCCCGTGTCCCTTCCAGCTCCACTCTTGCAAAGCCCAGGAGCCCGAAGTCATCCCGCGTTCCTCGGGCTTGGAGGCCCCAGCCCGGGCGCGCGTCCGACACAGCGGAGGTCCCCTAGCGCCCCCTACAGCCACGCGCGGGGTGAGACGGCGCAGGGTCCTGTTCCTCCGCACCACGCCCGGGACCCCACCCAGCGGCGGGCGCCCCGAGACCGCGCGAGCGCCCGCACCTCCCGGCTGCAGAAACGGATCGTGGGGCCCGGCGGGCGTGCTGCATCCCAGATCAACTCAGATTGCTCCGCCCGCGGCGGCCCGACTTCCCCTCCCTTCCTCTGTCCCTCCCTCCCTCCCTCCCTCCTTCCCTCCCTCCCGCCGGCGCCGGACACGCTGCACTTCTCTTGGGGCGCTCTTCCCCTTGGCTGACCGTCTCATCCAGCGCAACTTTGGGACAGCGGCCTTTTGGTGTTGAATGTTCCCGTCCGAGAGCGCATGGCTGGGGAAGCGAGGTGTTGGCCGGGTCCCCGAGGGGCCGCCGTCCGGGAGGCGGTGTTGCTGCCGCTGCTGCTGCTGTGCCTGGGCGTCCCGACCGGGCGCCCCTACAACGTGGACACCGAGAGCGCGCTGCTCTACCAGGGCCCCCCCAACACCCTTTTCGGTTATTCGGTGGTGCTGCACAGCCACGGGGCGAACCGATGGTGAGTGGAGTGGGGCTCGGCGCTCTGGGCACCTGGGAGCCACGAGTGAAGGGCGCCTCAGGGATTCCCTGCCGGGTTCAAACTTTCCTCCCTCTGGAGGAGCCAGAAGGGGAGCGCTGCGACGGCCAGCTCGTAGGATCTGCTCGGGAAACGAGCCGATCTCGGGGTGGCACGCCTCGGGTGCGCTCTGGCGCAAGGCTCTGGAGCTGCGGGTCCGGGGTGGCGGTTCCGTGCGCGAGGCGGTGGGCGGAGGAGGGGGGAGGGGATCGGCCCCGCTGCCAGCTGCAAGCGTGTAGAGACCAGGAGTTCAGTGGGAAGCACGGCTCACGTCTGCGTGCACGTGCACATTTCTCGCTTTAGGCTCGTAGTGGGGGCGCCCACCGCCAGCTGGCTCGCCAACGCTTCAGTGGTCAATCCTGGCGCGATTTACAGATGCAAGATCGGAGAGAATCCAGACCTGACGTGCGAACAGCTCCAGCTGGGTGAGTTGGGCCTGGGACCAGGGGCGAGTGACCCTGGGGTAGCACAAGTCGTGGAAAACTCCATGTTGCCTATTCTAGTTTAAAGTGAGTGATTTTCACCCTTCCCTCAAAACCATTCTAACCTTGGTAGTGTAAAAGTGACTCCCTTCTTTCTGCCAACATTTTTCTCCCTTTTGCTTATGAGAATGATTGCAGTACTCCGGCAAAACTCTGGAGAAGAAAGTTTCTTATGATACATTCTCTTCACCTCTCCCTCTCTCCTCCTCATGTAAGACCCATTTTAAATAAGTCTCTCAGCACATTAGGGACAGGATCCAGCTAAGCCATCACTTAAGAATTTTATTTCCATCTTTGACCTATCAGCCTTGTTAAAGAAAAGGCTAAGGGACAGATCAGGGAAAGCAGTTGGAGTTGATCCCATATCCTGACATTTAGCTTAAGGACTTTCTAAAAAAGAAAATGATACAGTTTTATGTAGAATATGAAATGTAAAAGAAGAGAACAAGGAAAAATTGGCATCTCCATTGTTAATATAATTTAAATGAGGACTAAGATATAATTGTCAATTTTTCTCTCCCCAAACGCTCACGTTAAATGAATACATCTATTTGAAGTCATTTTTTAATGTCTCTTCTTAGTTAATGGACAACTTGAAAACAAATGTGTTTTTTGAGGCACCTGGGTGTCTAGTGGGTTAAGCGGCCGACTAGCTCAGGTCACGATCTCGCTGTTCGTGAGTTCGAGTCCCAGGTGGGATCCTGTGCTGACAGCTCAGAGCCTGGAGCCTGCTTTGGATTTTGTGTCTCGCTTTCTCTCTCTGCCCCTCCCCTGCTTGCACTCTGTCTCTGTCTCTTTCAAAAATAAATAAAACCATTTAACAAACAAACAGGCAAAAACAAATGTGTTTTCATGGGGGAGGGGAGAAAGTTCACATGTCAAAGCCAAAAACAAATTTGTTTTGTAGACACATGGAGGAAAAAAGGGGAACTAATATTAATTTAGACCTATCTTGTTCCAAACACTGTTAGGCACTGCTATATGTATATGTTACTTAATTTTTTTTCCCCTCAAAGCACCAGTGGGTCATGGTTGGCATTGTTCCTACTTTACACGTGAAAATTCTGTGACTCAGAGGGTTGCAAGTATTTTTTCTAAAGTTACTCGGCTAATGAGTGAAAGATGGGATCTCAGGTCAGTCCAGTCAGCTTGGTTCCAAAGCCCAAGCCCTTTCCTTTCCTGTGTGTGTCTTCAGTGCAAACAAAATTAAATGAAGAGTCCAATATGTTGTCTGCTGTACTGATATGTTCTCTGTGAATGGTGAATAAAAGGTTACAACTGGTACCTTTTTCATATTTATCTTTGCCATAGACTATTGGGATAAGCTACTGCATCTTTAATCCCTTTTTCTTTTTAGAGTAGTCCTTGCTTTTTCGCCAACTGGGAAGCTGGTTTCCCTCATTTAGAATGAATTCAAAGAGAGTATGCCCATAACTCAGAGAGCATCCATAAAAGTCTAGCAGTGGTGTACAGCATGTAGAATAAACCCTAGCCTCTCATTAATTATCTTCCATCCCCAAAAGGCAGACTAGGAAAGCCTAACACATTCACAGACCTACCCATTTGGAATAATTCTGCAAAGCATAATTTTCATTGTATGAGACAGTTGTGGGATGAAGAATTAGTGACTGGAGGACACAGAGTTGGTCTGCCAGAGGATCTTGACAAAGTCTCAGCAAGGAGAAGTTGCATTTCTGTTGTCCTGTCACGGTTTCCTGATCCATGGCATCATAACTACTGGCTTTTAGTACCTACTTCCTGTCTGGAAGGGCACTGAATCTATTTCTAGATGTCTGTGTTTCACTGGAAAGATCACTTCATAATATTACACACAATTTGAGATTAAAATGCCCATCAAAATGGAAGAAAAACCTAAATTTGGGGGCATGTGGAGCATAGAGATTGACTATAGAAATATCCTCAGAGAAATGTATCCATGGTAGATACGGAACAAGCATGAATTAAGTGAAGATTTATTGGATGGATAAACGAACAAAGGCAAAGTGGAAGTTTGATTGTCATCAACCTGATTGATGAATAGGAGAATAATTAGAAATGATAAGTCAAATGACATTTTTTAAAATTTATTTTTGATAGAGAGGGAGAGAAAGAGAGAATAGGGGAGGGGCAGAGAGAGAGGGAGACACAGAATCCGAAGCAAACTCCAGGCTCTGAGCTGTCAGCACAGAACCTGACACAGGGCTTGAACTCATAAACTGTGAGATCATGACCTGAACCAAAGTCAGACGTTTAACCAACTGAGCCACCCAGGTGCCCCACCAAATGACATTTTTAACTTTCACATTTTCAGTCAATACAAAAAGATATTGATTGAGATAAACAGCAAAAAGGAAGACAAGATTTTCAGGCAATCCATTGGTTGAAACACTTATAGCCTTGATAATAGCTTGGCATATTTGCAAAAGAATTGACTGAAGTTGCCTCTCCTATAACATTTTAAACAATATACCTTCTGTTCCTTAAATAAGGAAATCGTGTTTCCATTCAGAACAAACTCAAGTCACTTGAAGCTGTAAAATAAGGGATTGGGGATGAAGTCTAGCAGAGAAGCACTGAAAACAATAAAATGGTCATGAAAGACATTTAAGGATTTTCAGGTTTGTGAACTATGTAATATTTTCTGTGAAGAAGCTTTAAGAAAAATTTATGTAACTATGGACACACACAGTATTCTAATTCTGTAGATTATGAGGATTGCCTCAGTTTTCCTGTCTCAAATGTGGGTCACTATAATGTATAGAAAATGCTTAGCTCAATACCTGACATAGAACAGATATTTAAAAAGCATTAATTTATTTCTTTTAGTCTCTATTTTCTACTTAAATCTCTATCTGTATGTTATCTGTTATAGTCAGGTTGAAGGTAATAAATAGGTAATTAATAAAGCAAAAAGTTACATGCATAAAGTAAGAGGTAACAGTTGAGATGAAACATGGTGAGAAATATTTTCTTGTTGACTCAACCAACAAAATCTTACAATTAAATACTGAGCTATGGTTGCCGTGTCAGTAAGGTGTTTTCTTTCACTTGGAATGGTTTCAGTTACTATCAAGGAAATGAAGTTGGCAGGTCTCTTAAAACGGTGCCCATCTCCTAGTAATTTCAATACTATTCACTTGGACTGGTGTTTAGGTTTCAGAATTTCAGATCAAAGTTTGAATCAGATGGACTCCTCCCTTGAAAGAGGAGATCAATACCCTCCCATTACATGCCTCCACCCCTGGATGATGTTGTCACACACTGTGGTGTATTCACTGTGGCCATAATCAGAAGTGAGCAGCAGATGCCCGTTGGTCTAAAACGTCCAGGGTGTAAGGTGTTGAGAGTAAGATATGCCTTTCAGTGAAGTGAATTCATTGTAGAAGAGGCACTTTGCACCCTGCTTGCAAACAGGCTTCCTCTACCTCCCTGCCTGCTTAAGAAGTGTCTCTCCTCACACTTTTTCCCTCCTTCCCTCTGCGAGCCAAAGGAAGGTGGTGTCCCCATCAGGAAGGCCTGAGCCCAGATATGTTCATGAACACTTTGTGTCTGAGGAGGCCATAGTGACTTCACATGTCCAGTTGCTTTTCCACTCAGATGTTCTGTGTCTTTGCTGAGGCTTTTTAAAAAATGTTTACTTACTTATTTTTAGAGAGAGTGTGTGTAGGGGAAGGTCAGAGAGAGAGAGAGCGAGAGAGAGACCCAAGCAGGCTCCACGTTCAGTGTGGAGCCCCATTCAGGGCTCAATTTGACTACCGTGAGATCATGACCTGAGCTGAAATCAAGAGTCAGACACTTAACTGACTGAGCCACCCAGGCACTTCTTGTTCAGGCTTTTTTAATTTTTTATTTATTTTTATTTTTATTTTTTTATTAAAATTTTTTTATTACATTTATTTATTTTTGAGAGACAGAGCATGAGCGGGAAGGGGCAGAGAGAGAGGGAGACACAGAATCAGAAACAGGCTCCAGGCTCTGAGCTGTCAGCACAGAGCCGGACGCAGAGCTCGAACCCACAAACCACAAGATCATGACCTGAGCTGAAGTCAGATGCTTAACCGACTGAGCCATCCAGGCACCCCTGTTGAGGCTTTTTTAAAGGAAACTGTGATCACAGGTGACTCCAGAACTGTATGTAATCATAGACTGTCCATGGATTACCAATATTCAAAGCATTAGAATATAATAAAATACATAAATGACTTTAAAATTATACTAAACACATTGTTTTTATTTGGTTATTCAGAAGGTATTTCAGGTCTTTTATTACTTTGGAGTCACCACTAATAGCATTATATGCTTGCTACACTCAGACACACACACACACACACACACACACATACATACACACACACACACACACACACTTATCTGGGTAATAAAAGTCTAAAGTTACACGGTTACACTGCCTGATATGGTAGCCAGTAGCCACATGTGGCTGTTGACATGAAATGTAGCTAGTTTGCAGCGAGAGGTGCTGTAATATTGGATTTCAAAGACTTAGTATAAAAAAAAGAATTAAAATAACTCATTAATTTTTTAGATATTAATTATATGTCAAAATAAATATTTTAATATTGATTACATATGTAAATGAGAATATTTTGGGTGTGTTAAATGAGGTATATTTTTATTTTTATTTATTTTTTTTAATGTTTATTTCTGAGAGAGAGTGTGACAGAGCGCAAGTGGGGGAGGGCCAGAGAGAGAGGGAGACACAGAATCTGAAGCAGGCTCCAGGCTCTGAGCTATCAGCACAGAGCCTGATGTGGGACTCAAACCCACAAACCACAAGATCATGACCTGAGCTGAAGTAGGATATTTAACTGAGTCACCCAGGCGACCCATAAAGGAGATTTTTTAAATTAATTTTGTTTATTTTACTTTTTAATGTGGCTACCATAAGGGCCCCTGGGCGGCTCAGTCGGTTGAGTGTCCGACTTCAGCTCAGGTCATGGTCCTGCAGTTCGGTGAGTTTGAGCCCTGCATCAGGCTCTCTGCTAACAAACAACTTGGAGCCTGGAGCCTGCTTCAAATCCTGTATCTCCCTCTCTCTCTCCCCCTCCCCTGCTCATGCTCTGCCTCTCTCTGTCGCTCAAAAATAAATAAATGTTAAAAAAAATTAATGTGGCTACTATAGGATTGAACACTTCACATATGGCTTGTATAGTAATTTCTTTTGGACAGCACTGCCCCAGAGAATTATAAATTCCCTGCATGAGAAAACACCAACTTTGTAGCAGGTGCTTCCCCAGCATCTGTGTGTAAATGAATAGGACTTTCACTTTTCTTTCCCAGACAAGTGCTGTATAGTTATTAGACCTTTACAGTTCTTGCTTGTGCCTCTCTTTTCTTTACTGGAAAGAACAGTGATCCATCGCAAGTTAGTCATCATTATTCCCCTTCAGATTTCTTTCTAGAATTTTATCACCCTAGTCAGCCTCCTGGCTCATTTTAAATAACCTGTTTGGAAGAGGTGAATTTAATTAGCATTGTGCCATTAAACTAATGATTACCTCATTCTCACTTCTGCCTGATTTGTAGGAATTATTAGCTTAACATTGAAGGGCAAACAAACCTCACACTTCAAATAATGTTGCAACTTCAAATAATGTTCTTGATAACTTTTTCATTTGCAAACTGTTTAAATTGTAGCTTATGAAGCTGATACAGACTGGTCATTTTGAAAACTTGTCCCTGAACATAGGTTCTAATCATGCAGAAAATCAAGACAGAGAGCTTCATTAATAAACTATCATGTTAAGAAACGTAAGTTCCCTGATTTCCAGAAATTTCCCAAACTTCATCTTTAAAGAATGCTTGCCATTGAATTTGAGAGGTGAGGTTTTCTAAATGCATTTTGCTTTTTGCCTTGAGTTTACTTGGTCACCCACTAATATTCCTAATGATTAAGAATATCTCCCCTTAGCAACAGTTCTAGGGCCAGATATGGCAATCTATTGTACACGTGGGTTGTTTATTCTTTCAGTCATTTACTGAGGACTGCAAAAGGGCTAGAATTTGGATGTAAGAAAGAAACACGGTCCTTGCCCCCAGGGGGTTTTACATTCTCTAGCTCAGGTTCTTATAGGAAAGTGGGGTGAGAACATCTAATCTAATTAGAAATAGAAAGTAAGGTGATGGCTTCCTGATCAATTGATGTTCAACTGGAGAACTGAGTAAAACTCGGGGGTTGGCTAGAGGAAGAGGTTTACGGGAAAGGGTGCCAGACAGAGCCAACGGTGTGTATGAAGACCTGAAGTCTTTGAGAGCATGGCATCTTTGAAGTGCAAGAAATACGCATATGACTGGACTGTGGAGTATGAAGTGGATGGTAGGTTGGAGATTATTTTTAATACAACTTTGTGAGCTGTCTTTAAGGAGTATGAATTACCCACTGGTAATTGAACCTGGGGACTGACCTAATCAGATTTGTGTTTTAGACAGATACTTCTGGTTGCAGAATAGTGAATGCTTTGGAGTAAATGAGTCAAGGCTGAAGGTAGTAAGACAGTTGTAGAAAGATTTTGTTATAATTTAGGCTACCTATGATAAGTGCTTGTATTAAGGCACTGGCAGCAAGAATGGAGCAAAATAGATATTCTACTGTTATTTAAGAGACAGACTCAATAGGACTTACTTGGTAATTATTAAATGAGAGAGATGAAAAAGGAGGTTTCCAAAGGTGTTACCCAAGGTTCCAACCTGGGCTGTTGGATGGATGATGGTGTTGGCCACAGAAGACATAGGAGTAAATATCTAGTATTCAGTTGGATGTATGGGTCTGCTGGGCAGGAGAGGTCTGTACTGGCAATTCAGAGTTCACTGCAACTGACATAGAGATGATAAAACCATGGGAGTGAATGAGTTTAACTTGGAAACTCTAGGCTGAATAGATCAGAGGGTCCAGGATAGATCCAGAGGATTCCTACAGTTTGACAATTGGCTTGAGCAGTGCTGCTCAACTCTAGCTGAAACTTGGATTCTCCTGCAGAGCTTTAAGAGTACCAGTTCTCATCCTAAATAAATAAAAATCTTTGCAGGTGGGTCTAGATAGGTGTGACATTGTGATTTATAGTAAGAATAATATATTTGCTTTTATTCCCTGTTTTTGGCACAGAGCTCCTAAAAGTCTTGAAATTTTCTAAGAAAGTTACAAAGGTGTCTTTTGTTATTGAGGTGGCTTTTGGACCCTACCTAAGGATGGGGGCTGGTTGCCAGTGGAGCCAAACATATGATTGGATGGTTGTAACTTTCTGTCCTACCCCCTAATCTTCAGGATGTGGAGTGGGGTTGGAGGTTGAATCAATCACAAATGGCCAATGATTTAATCAGATATGTCTGTGTAAGGAAGCGGCCATAAATACCCAAAAGGACAGGGTTGGGAGAGCTTCTGGGCTAGTGAACAGAGTGGAGTACTTAGAGAAAGTACTTTCCTCATGCCTTGCCCTATGCATTTGGTTGTTCCTGAGTTATATCCTTTTATAATAAATTAGTAATCTAGTAAGTAAAATGCCTTCCTGAATTCTGTGAGGTGCTCTAGCAAATCAATCAAACCCAGGGATGGAGAATTTGGAACCTCTGATAACCAGGTGGCCAGAAGTATAGCTGATGACCTAGACTTTCAATTGGCCTCTGAAGTGTCTGTGTGTGTATGTGTATGTGTATGTGTATTGGGAGAGGGGCACTCTTGTAGAACTAAGTCCTTAACCTGTGGGATTGGGTGCAATCTCTGGATAGATAGTGTTAGAATTGAGTTGAATTGTAGCTAGTGAATTGACCCAGCTAGTGACAGAAGATTGCTTGTTGGTGGTGTAGAAGCCACTCTTCCACCCCCACCCTCTACAAAATGGAATTGAATGCAGAATCCTTAGTAGGGCATTAGGGTTTCCAAAGGTCCCCAGATGACACCAGTATTCATCCATGGTTTCTAACAACTGGAGAAGAAAAGAGGAGCCTGAGAAAATGACTAAGAAGGAAGAGCCAAAGAGGTAGCAAGGAAATCTGGTCAGTATGGCATTATGGAAGTCAAAAGGTGAGAGATCTTGAGAAGAGATGAGTGGTTCGCAGTATCGAAAGTTGCCAAGAGGTCAAGCAAGGTAAGAACTCAAGAGATTTCATTGAATATAGAGAGAAACTGTTCATGACTAACCTTTTAGTCAGACCAATTTTAGTGGTGAAGCCAGACTACAGAGAGTTGAGAAGTGAGGAGCGAGAAAATATTGGTAGCAGGTGTCAACAACTTTTTTTATCTGGTTTCTTCCTTCATTGATTAAACACATTTTATTGGTTACTTATGCTAGGTACTGGGAATACCAAGTTGAGTAAGACTTTGAAGCTCGCAAAGAATTCAGTTTAAATGATGAGAGACAGGTAAACGTTAGATCATTAATTATGAGAATATGCAATAAACGTGATGATGGAGACACAGTGGGGAGAGGAAATAGTTTGGTTGATGAGAGAAGGGTTCCTGGAAGAGCAGATACCTGAGTAGTTGAGCCAGTTCTGACCAGTTTTGACGAGAGTGTAGTAAAAGCTCAATAAATGTGAAATGGATGGATACATTTCTCAGATTTGGGTGATTCCTCTGCTGCACACGTGAGCATCATCCCAGGAGGTCTGGGCCAGCCTTGGTTTCCAGAGATTCTGCCTGCTCATACCAGGAAATCTAAACAATAATGGGCACTCCTAAGATAGGGAGCTTGGAACTGACCATCTTTAAAAACAGGGCTTTTTTTTTTTTTTTTTAAGATAGCTGGAAGTATCAAATGGGACCATGGAAGTGGACTTACAGGTGGTCGGTCAGTGAAGCAGTGTGTTTGTTCTGATATCTGATGTCTGTTCTGTTAACCCCCAAGAATTGGGGGGGGGGGGGAAGAATTTTTTTCTTGTAAATTATTTGAAATACTATAATTCACAATAAATACGTTCAGAAAGAGTAAGCATGCAGACTTAGTTGTTGAATCTCTTTTATGGGAAATATTGTGTGAAATGGATTAGAGGTGCCCTTTTAACATTACACCCTATATAGATTCTTTCAGTGTATATGCTACATTTGTGAAATCATTCTAGGTCTACCTCACCTGATACCATTCTTGGTTTCTTGTGAAAGCTTTCTACTATTCTTGAGCACATCACTTTGCCTACAAACCGTTGTCTCCATAACATCTTATCCCATCCTTTGAACCTTGGACAGAGACATGTCCTCTGACATCCCTAACTCCTCATCTCAGTCTGACCCTCTACTGGATGATGCCATGGAGTTCCTGACTGACTTTTATTTCTTTCACGTACTTCAGACCTTGCATCCTCCGGACCTCCTCCATCCTACCGTGTAAGTTCCAAAACCAAGCACAGTGATTCAATATTGACCACCTACCATTGAGTGAGGGCAGGTTTTCCTGGAGGTTTTGTTTTTGTTTTTGTTTTCTATTTTACATTTTTGTATTGTTCTTGTTTCAAAGACACTCAAAATGGTATCCGTATATTAGTGATAGTCTTTCAGATGAACCCCTAAGTCCAAGAGATGAATTGCAAACCATGGAAATAGAGAATTTTCTTTCCTTATTTCCTAATATTGGAAATTAGTGTTATAATAGTAGGTTATTATAGACAGAGAATTAGTATAGGTTTATTAATAACGTCAATATTTGGATTCTTTCCCTGCTTCACAGGGAAAAGTACTAATAGCAATCATTGAAGGGTAGTATAGGGTGGCGGTTGACAGCATGGACTTGAATCCTTCCTTTCCCACTTTGAGCAAGATGCTTAATCTCCCTTTGTTTCAGTTTCTCCATCTGTAAAATTTGGATTATGATAATAACAATATCTGCTCATAAGGCTATAATGAAAATTAAATGAGTTCATATATGTTTGCATGTAGTACAAGTGTGCTTGGGTATATAGGAAGCATTTAATAAATATTAGTTGTTGTAAGACAACAGTGCCTCTTTAAATTATGCTCACCAAATGTATCAGTTGTGGTACACTTTTCTGCTATAGTTAGTTAAAAATAAAAATAAAAATAAAACTTGTTTAGGTTTTCTGTAGGAATTTGAAGAAGTTTGGGCCTAAAGTCCCTGGAGGAGAACCCGAACCTAGAATTAAGCTCATAAGTGACCTGGTTTTCTAGAATTTTGAGGTCTGGTGATGACTCAGGATCAACCCAGATTTATAAAATTGCAACCCTAAAACTTGGCTCTTCTGCGTGGGGACATCCACCTCTTTCTGAATACAATAAAGTAAAATAAATAAAATTATAAAGTAAAAAAGGGCTATTAAATAAAATGAAACAGAAGACTGAAATAGCAGGCTTTTTCAGCCCTATGGTTATATCAGCCCTGTCTCACGTAAACTGAGTGTGATGATTAGTCATTGTCAGATATGGACCAGGAAGCCTGAGAATATGGCGTGTAAATACATGTTTTCCCCGAAAGAAAATACTTTGAGACTGGTTTCTAATTTTGATGTTTATTTTGATATCTTGCCTCTTGTTTGCTTATTTTTATATCTTGACTCCAGACAAGCTGGAGGAAATGGTTTTGGAAGTTCAGTACTCTCACTTCCCATATCATCTCTAAAACCTGGGTATTTTCCTTTTCATGACTCAAAATTATTGTTATTGCTACTGAGTTCATAAACATCACTGTTATCTTTTAGAAGCATCATCGCCACATCTTATTTGGTGTGTGGGAAAAGTACATAGTTTAATATAGTAAAAATAATGGATTTAATAGTAATTAGAATTTGATAAGAAAAACTAAAAGGGGCCACTTGGCTTAAGGAGCAGAATGCCGCTGATCAAATCTCACAGCACTGTGAGCGCCCTCTGCTGGTCCAAATCAATGTAATGTGGGGGGATGTTGGGGAACAGAAGCATTTCCCATTTAATGAACACCTACTAGGTACCAGGCAGTCTTGTATCTGTTAAGAGTAAATTTTATATAATCCTCATAACCCTCCAATGGTAGATTTTACACTCTTCATATTTGAATTGAATTTTTTAGTTTAATCCCATATGTTTTTCTGATATTCTGAATTTAGGTAGAGGAAAGAATTATGTGATTAATTTTACTCAATAACTATTGCTTCTACAAATAAAGATATGCTGAAGAAATGACTCTTTATACAACAGAGAAGAGAAAAATGTTCATCCATTCTTCAGAATTATTTAAGAAAAATTTGAAAAATACAGGACTCATCTTTCAATGGAAAAGAACTTCAACTTAAAAAAAAAGTAATTGGTGGGGGAAGGGCTTTCAATATTTTTCTGAAACTTAAAATTAACATCACATTTTGGAAAGGTCAGATAAATGTGTATGTTGTTGTAGTATGGAGAATGTCCGACTGAGTGCTTCCCCTAACGGGGAAGCCACAGCAGTGTGACGCGGGCAGATAAACCAAACATGTCATTGCATGCAAAAGTCCCAGGCTCTCTCACTCACAAAGTATTTCACCCAAGTTCTCAACAAGTTATAGAAAGAAGAACTTGGGGTCTGATCTTTCCCCTTGGGCCTTCTTCAGTGGAAATGCCAGCATACTGAGAACTGATCCAAATTGAGGAAAAGGGCGGGATGAGATAGGGACTAAGTCAGTGACATTTTTCTTGAGCACCGGACAGTTGAGTCAACAGTCTATGGGCAGGTTTGTGGTATTTTACACATTTGAAGCTGAAACAAAAGATTTAGAAAGTGAAATTGATCTCAGTTAATTCACACCTGTGAAATATTTGTAGAGTTCTATTGTATACGCCATAGAGTAGTGTGAAATAACAGAGGTCTTCGATTTCTGACAAGTTTTTGACTTTTGTATTCTAATCTTTTTCATTTATCAGCCCCATGGATTCAAGGAAGTTACCTTCCTTCCTTAAGATTCAATTTGCTCATCTGTAAAATGGGATTGATAACGTAGTCCTCTGCTGCTCCCGTGAAAATTAAATGAGTGAAATGTGAATGATAAGGCCTGACCGTGATGTGCCATAAATATTTTACGGAGGAGGATATATGAAAGGACATACATGCAGCTTAAACATGGTTAGCTTAATCCTTAAAGTAATAATAATGTCAACGTCAACTATCATTTGTGTGCTTCCTCTGCTAGGCTCTGACGCAAGCACTTCCTAGGTATCTCATTTACTCCCCCAAATCCTCACAGAAACCCTCTGAGATAGGCATCTCCTGGAGGCCCCAGCTGATTCTCAGCCTTAAATCGTCCTATTCCCAGAGCACACATTGTAAAGATCTTCAAACCTGTAAATGTGGTTTCCCTTCAGACCATCTGTTACTGTCTTAATACTTAAGGGAGTTAATATTTCAGAGGAGAGACAGAGTAGTGAAGGAAGACCTCTCCAAAGCTTAAATCCCTGAGAGTTTGGTGAAAATTTTGTAGGCATATCATCATTCAAGATTTGACGGTAAAAGGTATTACCTCCCTCAGCAGATACGTATTTCGCTCCTGCCTACTGTCCATAAGGTCCTGTTCTGTGGGAATGTTGCAGTCAACAAAATAGCCAACCTGCCTTCATGAGGTGACATTCAAGATTGAATATCTAGTCTTCCATGGTCTGTCATACTTTGGCACTTGAGCGATGATGTGAAAACTAGTGATACAAGTAACAACAAACACAGGGATGGTGACGAATGTACTTAACTGGCTTTGTACTAACAACCTTTATATTCATCTAACAAATTTAACTGCTCGTTCACATTTATACACATGTGGATTTACTGATAGAATATCAGCAGATGGCGGGGGTGGGGGGGTGGGGGGGTGGTTCCTGGGTGGCTCAGTGGGTCTAACTCTTGATTTCGGCTCAGGTCGTGATCTCCCGTGCATGGGTTCAAGCTCTGAGTCGGGCTCTGTGCTGATAGTGGAGAGCCTGCTTGGGATTCTTTCTCGGCCCCTCCCCTGCTCTTTCTCTCTTAAAAATATATAAATAAACATTTTTAAAAAACCCAAATCAGCAGATAGAAATAAAAAAATTGAAGTAACAAGCACACTTCTTGTATGTTCCTTCACAAATGAAAAAAAAAAAATGGAAAAAGCAAAACTAGTCTAATTTTTCGAATAAAGAATATGGTTTTATGTGGTTTCGTATTTTTAATATATACTGAAAAAATGCAATCAACTTTGCTAAGATTAGTCATTGTAGTTGTATAAAAGCATGGGAAATTATCACATGTTAATTTGGCTTCCCTCCTTTATGTGAAACCATGTAAAGTACTTTTTCAATTATGAAGCTGATTTGATTTACTAAGAGTTTAGATTAGAAATGTATGAGCTGAGTTGAAAACCTGCTTACAAATCATTTCAGTATGACATTTGGATAAAATATAAAGATAATCTGAATTTATTTATGATGTTATGTCAGGGAAATTCATGAGAATTAACTCATGACAGTTCTAATAATAATCATTTCTGACACATTACAAACTCTGTATTTCCACATGAAGAAAGTTTGCTTAACACTTGATATCCTATTTCAGTATCTAGCTTAAACCAAGGAGGACAAAAAGCTCGTACTAGTATTTTGAAAATAGAGTATTTTCAGATACGATGTAGTCCAGGAGAAGGCACAATCGTTAACATTGTAGAGCACAAGCCCAGTTGCACACACCTGTCTGGGGAGCCTTTCAAAAATTCTACGTCTAGGACACATCAGATCTGAGCCGCCGGAAAGTGGGGACCAGGTGTTGGTACTTATTTGGAACTCCTCCCTGGTGATCCTAATGTCCAGTCAAGGCTGAGAACCACGTGCTAGAGGCGTGAACTCGGGCAGGCAAGGTTAAGGGAGAGCGCTGAAGATGGTCCTGAGCATAGGCTGAAGTTGCAGAGGTCTTGCTTCTCTGACATGATTCTGCAAGCACTCCAGAAGACAAGGGTAAAAACTTCCTTGAGTTGAAGAAACGACCCAGAGCAGTGATGATGACTGACAGGCCGTTCTTTGTTTTTTTTTTTTTAATTTTTTTTTTAACATTTATTTTTATTTTTGAGACAGAGACAGAGCATGAACGGGGGAGGGCCAGAGAGAGAGGGAGACATAGAATCTGAAACAGGCTCCAGGCTCTGAGCTGTCAGTACAGGCTCGAACTCACGGACCACGAGATCATGACCTGAGCCGAAGTCGGACGCTTAACCGACTGAGCCACTCAGGTGCCCCGACAGGCTGTTCTTTGAATGGATCCTGTCTTGAAACCAGTGCAGAGAGTAGCTTGGCAGGACCTTCGCTGTTGGGTGCTGCCTCCGGGGCAAAAGCAGCATCTGGAAGTGGGAAGGAGAAGCCTATACAAATGTGAGTGTGTGTTCACTTAATGGAATTAGTTTTTATTTCTCATTTGAGAGAATAATTGTTTCATGACTTTGTGAATTTTCTTTCTGCCTATGCATTCATCCTTTTGTACATGTCTCCCGTTAAGATATGAAACACGAATAGAAGATACTTAAACTACCACGGAAGCTTTGAACTATTTTTTTTTTTTTTAATGTTCATTGATTTATTTTGAGAGAGAGCCTGCATGTGTGAGCAGGGGTGGGGGGGAGGAGCAGCGAGAGAGCGAGAATCTCAAGCAGGCTCGGTGCTGTCAGCTGAATCAGATTCGGCTGCGGGGCTCGATCTTACAAACCTTGAGATGGAGACCTGAGCCAAAATCAAGAGTTGGGTACTTAACTGGCTGAGCCACCCAGGTGCCCCAAACTGTTTTTTTA
Source organism: Panthera tigris (assembly GCF_018350195.1). NCBI lineage: Eukaryota > Metazoa > Chordata > Mammalia > Carnivora > Felidae > Panthera > Panthera tigris. Next base: position 167,828,279 of record NC_056667.1, read on the forward strand.
ATTTACTGACCCATTTTCAGCACATGTTCCTGGGGTCTGTGTTGGGGTTGGGATAATGGTGAGCAAGATGTGGTCCTAGACGTGATGAACTAGGTTGTTAGTGACTAAGTTTGGGAAGTAGGCTAGCTGTGAATAAATAACTGTAGTTGTATTAGAGTTCTCCAGAGAAATGGAACCAGTAGGGTGGGAGGATAATAGGTAGGTAGATAGATATAAGAAGAGATTTATTATGGGAATTGGCTCCTTCAGTTAGGAGGCAGAGAAAGTCCCATGATTTGCCCTCTGCAAGCCGAAGAACCAGGAAAGTCAGTAGCGTCATTCAGGCCCAAGGCCTGAGCGGCAGCGGGCAGGAGGTGGGGGGTGGTTGGTGTAAGTCCAGAGGTCTGAGAGCTACACAAAGATGTGGAGAGAAAAACATTTGCGGGAAGTGACCTCGAGAGAGGTGGGAACATGAATTGTTTGGCTACGCTGGATGAAGCTCTGAGCAGTGATGGTTCTGCCACGTCACCGGGTGAAGCTGATGCAAAGTGGAATCATCTGTGGCTCCAGGAAATGGCTTAACACAACAGTTTCTCTGGTTTTCGTTTTCATTTTTTTAACATTTATTCATCCTTGAGAGACAGAGAGAGGCAGACCATGAGCAGGGGAGGGGGGGAGAGAGAGACACACACGGAATCCGAAGGAGGCTCCCGGCTCTGCGCTGTTTGTTGGCACAGAGCCCAGCGCGGGGCTCAAACCCACAAACTGCGAGACCATGACCTGAGACGAAGTCGGAAGCTCAACTGACTGAGCCCCTCAGGTGCTGGTTTTCATTTTAAACTTGACGGAAGTTCACAGTTCACAGAGAACTTTTTGGCCATTTTTATCCAGCAACTTACAGAATATTTTGTGCAGCTTTGAATTACTGCATATTTATTTAACTTTGGGGTAGCAGCTCCAGAACGGTAAATTTGTTTCTAACTATTGGCTGTATTCGGTTGTGCAATCATGATGAAAACAGCGATCAGGTGTTATTTCTGACCTCCTTTCTCTCCTGTCCTTAATTTTCCTCTTGCTGAGGTGCCTTAGTCAACCACGTGGCAGTTTTACAAAGGCTTTGGTGTTTTCAGAGAAGATAGTTTATTTAGATGTCTGTTGTGGTAATTAGGAACTTCACCTTCAGGTAGACAGAATCTACCATTTATCTATTTTCGACATTGGCAAAAATAATGGGTGGTTTTGGTGAAAAATTTAAACTGGAAGTTGCATCACAGTGAGTTAAAATTTTGTGTTTGTCACTGTCTTTTTCACTTTTTTTCAATTAGGTTGGCATCATGTAGCCATGCTAACTCTGTGAGACCTTACCCACCCAACACTCACAATGGTCTTTCTCCTTCCTCCTCCTTTTCTTTCTTTTTCCCTTTCTTCATTACTTTTAACATGGGGATCTTCTGTTTCTCCCTGGACCGTCTTTTATCAAGGTTTGGGCTGCAGCAGACCCCCTTTTCATTCCAGGTACACATTGCTTATCAATAGCATTATTTTTTCAGACCTATACTTAATCATTTTCAAGTCCAGTGCTCCGGGGAGCTGCTACCAAGATGTGGAAGTCTGGTAGAAAACTCTGTAAGAAGCCTGGCCAGAAAACCCTTATCCACATTCTTTTGGAACAATATTCCAGACCGTGAGAGTCAACTGGGGTAGTCTGGGCCTCACCTGGACTTACTGAATCAGAAACTTCAGGGGAGCAGCTAGGAAACTTGGTTCAGTTCAGCTGTGTTGAAGGGTTTTACCGTTTGTCCTGAACAGTGTTTTGGAGAACAAATGTATACACAAACATCTTCCCATTCTCATTGAGACAAAATTTCCTCCTACTCAGGACATTGCTGCAAATAATTTCACTTTCAAAATACTAGCCTTATCTATGTAGTCAGTATGAGTTTGCCTGGGAAGCTTTATGTCAAGGTTATAGGAGATGGAGTGCCTGATGATTTTGAGAATGGTCGCTATAAATATATGATAAAGTGGTACAAGTGACTAGTGTTAAGAGTTAAGTAAACAAACCCAAGTTCCACATCCTTATCCAGTTAAGCTGATGAAAATGTAATCACCTGCCTTTGGAATTCAGTTCAGGTGGAATGGAACTCTCACATGGCAATTGAAGAGGGTAGACATAAGGTCAGTGAAAGGATTCCTAAGAGACTACATCTTACTCTACCCCAAAATCACTTACTTTAAAGCATGTTAATAGGATTCTAGCCATAAAGCAAAGAAGTCACTCTAGCAAAAGAAAAAAAAATATCATTGGGAAGATCACTTTCTTTTGTACAGTTTAGAAGTGCTATATTGCCCATGAAAATATTTATGTTTCGTTTTCTGGCTATTCATGCATTTGCCGAAGTACCTTTTTAAATAACTTTTTTTTTTTTTTTTTAGTTATTTTTGAGAGAGAGACAGAGAGACAGAGCATGAACAGGGGAGGGGCAGAGAGAGGGAGACACAGAATCTGAAGCAGGCTCCAGGCTCTGAGCTGTCAGCACAGAGCCCAACACTGGGCTCAAACTTACAAACCGTGAGATCATGACCTGAGCTGAAGTCAAGAGTCAGACGTTTAACCCACTCAGCCACCCAGATGCCCCTAAATAACTTTTTTTTTTTTTTTTTGTTTACTTATTTTTGAGAGACAGCATGCTTGTGAGTGCAAGCATGAGTGGCGGAGGGGCAGAGAGAGTGGGAGACAGGATCCGAAGCAGGCTTGTACTGACAGCAGAGAGCCTGATAAGGGGCTCAAACTCCAGAACCCTGAGATCATGACCTGAGCGGAAATCAAGAGTCCAGTTGAACGCTTAATGGACTGAGCCACGGAGCCCCGCCAAAGTACCTTTTCATGTGTTTTATTCACTACTGAAAAAAATCAAGTTTTCCAGTCTTTTTTTTCTTTTTTTGAAAATAGTCACAATAAACTAAATGTAAACTGTAGGGCAGTTTGTCTTCAATGCTAGGCATTATTAATGTGCTGCTAATTAGACACAGCCACTTTCCATGTGCTCAGTCATCACCTCCCAGCTTCAATGCTGGAATGTGACTTAAATTCTGAGGACCATATTCTTGTCTTTTATTCCTAAAGTCTCAATGCAAGAAATGTCTTTAACGGTGCGCTGATAGGGGTGCACAGGTGGCTCAATCAGTTAAGTATCCGACTCTTGGTTTCAACTCAGGTCATGATCTCACAGTTCATGGATTCGAGCCCCACATCCAGCTTTGTGCTGAGGGTGTGAAGCTTGCTTGGGATTTCCTGTGTCCCTCTCTCTGCCCCTCCCCTGCTCATTCTCTCTCTCTCTCTCTCTCTCTCTCTCTCTCTCTCTCTCTCTCTCTCAAAATAAGTAAACATTTAAAAAATAATAAAAGTGTTCTGATAGCTTGTTCTTTAGAGTAAAGTGTTTGAGGGTTGATGGAGGGAGGTGGGTGGGCCTGGGCTAAATGGGTGATGGGGATTAAGGAGGGCCCTTGTGATGAGCACCTGGTGTTGAATCACTAAGTTCTACACTTGAAAGCAATTTTACCATATGTTAACTAGAATTCAAATAAAAACTTGAAATCAAAAATTTTAATATAAAAAAACGTGCTCTGGTAATGTTGCCTGTAATGCTAGCCAAATGGTCAACACAAAGGCACATTCTTTACCACAAATGACACCCTGTAATTGTATCTGCACAGCCTGTGTGGGTTTCAACTGGTCTCCCTGCCACCGTCTACCCCCAGTCGTGTTGGTTACCCATCTCCTATATTGAGCCCATTGCTTCATGATGTTACCAGCTGGAGATGTTGTGTTCTACAAACACAAACCACCTGGTGAGAGAAAAGTTATGTTGGCACAGAGTAACTCAGTGTTCCCCCCCCCCCATACTGTGCACTGAGTATAAGGTGATAGAGGAACAGGAGTCAAGGATGTTTTATATGTGGTGAAGGAGAAAACTTGGGGATAAGCATGTTTATTTTCTCTGTTGTCCTATGGTTTTCAGGATAACTGATGGTATTTTTTCCCCCCCAAATACTGTAGGTAGCCCTACTGGAGAACCTTGTGGAAAGACTTGTCTGGAAGAAAGAGACAATCAGTGGTTGGGGGTCACACTTTCCAGACAGCCAGGAGAAAATGGCTCCATTGTGGTACGCTATTGGGATTAGTCCACTCAGAAAATCAGGGGATCAAATATTCTGGGTGTGATGTTCACATCATTTGATCTACGTTTGTGTTTTATTCAGGCTTGTGGGCATAGATGGAAAAACATATTTTATATAAAGAATGAAAATAAGCTCCCTACGGGTGTTTGCTATGGAATGCCCCCTGATTTACGAACAGAACTGAGCAAAAGAATAGCTCCATGTTATCAAGGTAAGGAATCATTTTGGTACTACCCGGATCAAGAAAAACAAGTGAATGCCTTTAATATTTTTTTTATTTTCAATTTTGCATATGCAGAGAAAGGAGAAGAAATCTTATTAAAATAGCTGTATTTTTAACTACTCAAAGCATTTCTTTTTTATTCAATTGCGGTAGTGTGAGTGCAAAAAAATGTGCTTTGTGCTTTTAGGAATAGAAATTTGTATGGTTACATTTGAATAATTCTAGAATTTAGTTGATAATTACCCACTTTTGCACTAAATATATTTTGAACTCCACATGAATGAGTCTAATGTCTAGAATATAGAGGACACTTAAAATCATGAAATTATGATGAAAAACTTGAGATTGAAAAGTCTGGGAAGATGAAAACTGTTTAGGTTTCTTGTTTTATCTTTAGCCTTCAAGAATATTTAGAAAGATTCAAGTGTAAATGTAAGCAAATCTTTCCCACTCACTGTGTCTTTATTTATTTTTTTAATTCACATATATTCCTTGAAACAACAAGGGATTGGTATCTTAACTTTGAAAAATTTTCCCATGAAAATTCTAGATTGTTAGGTAGCAGTAGTGTAAGCAGAGTTGGGACATTAACACCTGAAGTGAGCAAAATTAGGGGTGAATGTCAACAGAGCATTAAAACCTATCTTAACAGAACTAAAATTCCAAAAATGTATCCTTGGAAATCTCAGAATTAAATATATATGCATTCCATTTTCCACTTTTTGTAACCAAAATGATCACTACAGTGTCCAAATAACCTTTCCCTTACCTCACAAAATTTTGACCATGCATGCAAATTCAGTTATTCTGTTAACTTTGGGGTCTTCTGTGGTATGGGATGTCTTAGAAAAACTCCTAATCTCTAATTGGCCTTTGGACATCTAGGAAGACAAAAGGTGAATTTTAAATTCTTAATGAAGTGAAACTCAGTCTAGTGTTCTGTATGTTTATCCTTCTCTTTTTCTCCGGGGTGTATGGTTGACACTTTAAAACCTTCTCAGAGTAGAATTTTGTGCTGTTGTTCAGTTATACCCAGCCACATCCTGCAAAACATTAAACTTACCTTGAACTTAAAACACCTAAAACTATGAGGAAATTTATTTTAAAAAAAGGCGGGGGGATATAAAAAGGAGTGAAAAATCATGCCCAGGACTATTAATTACAAATGACTTAATTGATTTAACTCTTCCAGTTAGCAAAGCCAAAACAAGGATGTGGGCCTGATTCTTCTATCGAGGTTTACTTACATCCGTTCCCCGGGAGAAGCAGAGCATTGTCTTCCCAGTAGGTTCCAGAAGCATCCAATTCATGGGTAGTGGGAGACCTGAGCTGAAGTTGGCTGCTCAACTGAGTCACCCCAGGCACCCCAGGAAATCTATTTTAATGCAGACCTGGACTGGAAGACACAAATTCTAGCCCTGTCTTAGATACTCACTTGACAATTTTTTCGAGTGTATGCTGCATGTTCTTTCCATGAGAAAGAGGCAGAGGTAGCTGTTTTTATTGCTATTTTGCAGGAATATTTTTGGGGATTAATATGGAAGAGATTTTTTATCTTAAATTTTATCAAAGCTACTATCTTAAAAATGGGTTAGTATAAAATATAGACTCTAAAAGGTATGTTAGTAAGGATTTATAAGATAAACAAAATTATGCAAATTTTGTCTTTTTCAATGAAATCCTGAATTGTTTTTTGTTTTTTTACTTTAGATTATGTGAGAAAATTTGGAGAAAATTTTGCATCCTGTCAAGCTGGAATATCTAGTTTTTACACTGAGGTAATAGCTCCTAAAATACAGAATTTTAATTCTTAAGATTCAGACTTCTGGTTTACAGGTGTTACGCTTTATGGTAAAAATTGTATAACACCTAAATAATAGTTTTCTTAAATTTGAGTATATTACAGCTTAATTTTCAACACTCAATATTCAACATATTTTGAAAACCGGTTAATACTTAAGATGGCTGTGTCACGCAAGACCAACTAAAAGTCTACGCTAAAGAATATGACTTGCATCAAAAATTTAATAAAAATAAAAGGAAGCTATTGTTATTTGCTTTAACTCATACATTTAAAATATTCAAATATGTTTTTAATTACTAGTTGAGGGGAAAAACATATGAATCCACATCTTTCATTAAAATTATGAGAATTGAGAGATTGAAGAATTTAATATCCTTTTAAATTAGACGTATTCCCAAACTCTGTTTTTCTCTAACACTTCAGGCAGGATATACAATCAAAGATCACAGTTGTATTCAACTTCCAAATCTCCCATTTTACCTTCAAAACCCATTAGGAATTTCTGAATGTTTTCTGGATCTATGCAGTCAGACTATCAAGCCTTGAGTTAACAATTTCCATAAATATTACCTAAAAAAAAAAAAAAAAACACTTTATACTTAAATTGACCTTTTTATAAGGTCAGGATCATTTAGGAAATTTAGAAATATGTTAAATAGGTTTGATCGCTAGAAGTTTTCATATTTCACCAAATATATCTGTTCATTCTGACTTTTGTTTCCTTTTCCTAAATTTGTATTTATCGTCAAATATGCCCCCAAATTCCATTCGATTTGTTTTTTTTCTAAGCTAACGTTGTTAAGGAAACTAGTCATTGACTCTTAGCAAATAGGAATAAATTAAATCCACTTTTTACTCTTTAGCAACACGTGATTATCTCCATAATAAGCACTAATGAATTATCCAGATGCGATTCACTTGATTAGAAACCACATTACCTGTCTCCCAAAAGCTTTCTCTAGTATTCCATGATTCTTTCTTCAATTTTAAGGTTCACTGATGAGTGTGAAGGGAGAGTTTCTTCTATGAGATTGTGCTTGTAGGTGAAAATTCATTAGCTAGCTTCTCTGGCTTTTTTTCTGATATGTTTTTTAAATTCATAAAATGCTCAGATTTTAGAAATGTATTATCAAAATGTATTCTTGTCACTACTTAAAATGTATATTTGGAGGAGGTTTTGAGTGGATTAAACTTTGAAATGATGATAAATTTTTTTTTTTTTTCTTACAGGATTTAATTGTGATGGGAGCCCCGGGATCATCTTATTGGACTGGCTCTCTTTTTGTCTACAATATAACTACAAATAAGTACAAGGCTTTTTTAGACAAAGATAATGAAGTAAAATTTGGAAGTTATTTAGGTACTGTAAAAATGGACAAACTCCAGTCCTCTAGGTCTTATAGATACTATTTCTCTTACTTATGATTACTAGTCTCTTCAAAAGATCAAAATGGCCAATAGCAATTAAAGAATTCATAAACTGTCACTTTAAGGATATAATCGATGAAACTTTAACTTAATGATTGTAATTATATATGTTAAATATTAATATTTACTTGTTAGACTAGAGAACTGGTTTAGTTTACTCTTACAAGCTTGTATCTTGATGCAGTAAACATGTTATCGTAAAGGTTGCATCTATTGAGTGCTTACCGTATCCAAGGAACTTTTGTTTTTAAGTTTATTTATTTTAGAGAGAGAGAGAGAGAGAGAAAATGAACATATGGGGGAGGGACAGAGAGAAGAGCGAGAATCCCAAGCAGGTTCCATGGGCTCTGTGCTGACAGCAATGTGGAGCTCAAACTCACAAACTGTGAGATCATGACCTGAGCCAAAATCAAGAGTCAGAAACTCAACCAACTGAGCTACCCAGGCGCCCACCAAGGAACTTTTATAGGCGTTCGACACGAATTCATTGAATCATGTATGAGTAAGTGTAGTTTCTTAAAGGACCAGCTGAAAGTCAGTGGGGCTATCGACAGCATTCTACACAATGAGTAACATTATGAAGCATACGGATCTAAAAACAGCTCATTGACCTTAGCCTCATATGTTCTTAGAAAATATTTCCCAGAGTTTATTCTTGTCTTTCTCCTTCCTCTCCTCTTCCTCCCCCTCCATTGCCTCCTCATCCTGTGTAGTAGGACACTTTATAGTCTGTATTTCTACAGAAACCCAAGATTTCTCAGCATTGATTCCTGTTACAGTAAAAAGGGATGCTTTTCCCATAGCTTTTTAGAAAATACAGATTTGTTAATCATATGTGCTTCAAATGTAAGCAACCTATACTCAGAAATAATTACAATAAGAAAAAGCGGTGTTATTTTTTCCCATTCATACAGGAAGAATTCTTTTTCAAACAGAGGGAATTTGCTTACAGTTCAACATTTACTTGTTTGTGGTTGAAGTATATCTTGAAGTATTATAAGAAATATAACTTAGCATTATGCCTTTTGTCTTATAACAAAATATCTTACCATTTGTGTCCTCATATGGTTTTATCACTGTAGGAAGATTCCATGGTGAAAGAGTTGAAGTTTAGGGAGTTTTTGCTTGAAGTTTAACATGTTAAATTTTAGATCTCTAAAATATTTCACTTGTAATACTAGAAGCTAGCATATTCTGGTACTACATAGAGACCAACAGACCAGATGTAAAAGTGCTCTCTTTAATTTCTAGGACTTGGAAATGAAAGCCATGTGCCTAGCTTCATAACACAGACTAATAATTGCTTAAAGCATATGATAAATGAACAGTTTTGAATATTGCTATGCTAAATATTCTTAAAACCGTTTAGTGTAGTCTTTGGAATTCAGTCTCATTTGATTCTGTGAATGGATTTATGATGATCTATTTTACCCCTTGCAAATAATGATTCCCATGGTTGTTGTCCACTTTCTTTGAAGGCTACTCAGTTGGAGCTGGTCATTTTCGGAGTCCGCATACTACCGAAGTAGTTGGAGGAGCCCCTCAACATGAACAGATTGGTAAAGTAAGAATTACATTTTTACATTAATTCTTGACAAAACTTCAAGGAAACTGCATGAGAGAATGAGATACTAAAGGAGAAACTGCAAAAATTCTAAGGAATGAAAACTAAAAGTGATGAGCTGTGCACTGCCTTTCATGGTGAAAGTTGTATGGCTTTTAGATTAAATTTAACAGAAAAGCTTAAAGGAAAATTCTGAAAGTCAAATTGAGGCTTTTCTTTCTTTAAAAAAATTTTTTTTAACATTTATTCATTTTTGAGAGAGACAGAGTGTGAGCGGGGGAGGGGAAGAGAGAGGGAGACACAGAATCCAAAGTAGGCTCCAGACTCTGAGTTGTCAGCACAGTGCCCGATGCAGCCTGATGCAGGGCTCAAACTCATGAACAGTGAGATCATGATTTGAGCCAAAGTTGACGCTTAACCGACTGAGCCACCTGGGCGCCCCAGAGGCTTTTCTTTCTTGTGAGTAAATTGTTTTTGGAAAAAAAAAATCTCAAGATGTCTAGGGAATATATTTACTGGTTACCACGTTTCTAGGTGAAGGGATATTGAGCGAGCTGTATGTTTTGTGTAAGACCAGAAAGAATCAGATGTTCTTTCTGGTTCTGGGTTTTTGTTCCATTGTAGTGTGGACATCACTAAACTTTTCTGAGCCTTACTTTGGAAAGTGAGGCAAACAGCACTTTGTGCTCTAAGGGATCAAGACCATAGTCCCTGAGAAGATAGTTCAAGGAAGGCATATTAATGTGAATGTGGTTCCCTAAAGCTTTTGAATTACACCCAAAAGGATTTTTGTGTTTTTTTAACTCTTTGGGCAGTTACAAGTTGTGAACGTTGATGTTTTGATCACCTGAGGATTTTTTTTTTTTTTTTAACGTGATAGCAGTCTCAGTTTTTCTAACTCTGTTCCTAATTGCAGGCATACATATTCAGCATCGAGGCCAGAGAACTAAACATCTTACATGAAATGAAAGGTAAAAAGGTAATGTCTCCACCTTTGGTATCACCGAGGGCTTTCGTGAATCACCCTGCTGCTCTTCTCAGTGACGGGATCTGGTTTGTTTTGGGCAGCTTGGCTCCTATTTTGGAGCTTCTGTCTGTGCCGTGGACCTCAACGCAGACGGCTTCTCAGACCTCCTCGTGGGAGCTCCCATGCAGAGCATCATCAGGGAGGAAGGCAGAGTGTTTGTGTATATCAACTCTGGCTCAGTAAGTCCAATCACTCACCAGCTGCAGGCCGTCTATTGTATTATGATACAAACTGAAGTTAGTTCAGGCTTCTGAGGCTATAGATTCTTAGGCTTATTTTACCGATGAAAGTAGAAACTCTGCTATTGTACTAATGCTCTAAAAATGAAATGGAACATTCTGGTTGGTGGGAATCTGTCCCATTTTGACATTCCAGAAGTAGGAGATTAGTTGTTCTGGTGTTTTTCTACTGACCTCTTGAATTTCAAGTAAAGTTTCTTTTAGTTTTATTATAATGCAAATCTCATTTGAAAGAATGATTTTTATCTATCCCTCAAAATGTAGATTTATCATTGGTTCTGTAGTGAATGTCTTTGCTTACAAATATTATCAGAAGTAGAAGATAAAGTAGAAAATGTTTTTAATTTATTTGAAAAGAATAGGAAACAAGATGTGTTTGGATAAAATGTTAATTTACACAATTTATGTAGATGATATTCTTGATATAAGAATATAAGGGAGGCACCCGGGTGGCTCAGTCAGTTAAGTGTCTGGCTTCAGCTGAGGTCATGATCTCACAGTTGGTGGGTTCAAGCCCCATGTTGGGCTCTGTGCTGACCACTCAGAGCCTGGAGCCTGCTTCAGATTCTGTGTCTCCCTCTCTCTCTGCCCCTTCCCTGCTCACACTCTGTGCCTGTCTGTCTCAGAAATAAACATTAAAAAAAAAAATTGAAGAATATAAAGGGCACCTGGGTAGTTCAGTCAGTTAAACATCCAACTTGGGCTCAGGTCATGATCTCACAGTTGGTGGGTTTGAGCCTCACATTGGGCTCTGTGCTGACAGCTCAGATACCAGAACCTGCTTTGGATTCTGTGTTTCCCCCTCTCTCTCTGCCCCTCCCCAGCTTATGCTCTGTCCTTCTTTCCCTGTCTCTCTCTTAAAAATAAACACTCATTTTAAAAAATGGGCATAGTTCATTCCAAAGTAGATACAGTAGGTGTACAAGTAATTACTGCTTCTGGTTGAGTTATAAATTATGGGAGATGTTGTGGAGTAGAAACTAACCACTTCACAATTCAATTTAAAGAGTTCTGTTGACCTTATCTTGCCAGTCTGTCTTCTTGGCATTAAATAAAAACAAAGAATAGATAGGGCCTTGATGGAGTCTTCTTGGTCTGTTCCTTTGATTTAAGAGAAAGAATGGAATTGTGAGAAAAGTGACTAATTTCTTAAGGCACAGCAATTTTGGTCAGGATTCAACAAAGTAAAATCTGTTTCAAGAAAGTATTTGTAGTCTTAATCAATGGTTTTAGAGCATTTGATAAGGTCCTATATTAAGCACTAGCCTAAACACTTTGATTTGAGAGTGAATAGTCTTATACAGTTAAAAGATTTTCAAAGTTCCGAACACAGAGCAGCAAAGTTGTTAATTGGGATTCCCTAGACTGTGTTTCCACTTAAATTTAATAGTCAAGGCATATCATCGACAAAGTGATCATGCATATCTCCTTAACAGTGATATCAAGCATTAGGTTTTTTTGCACAGATATTTCACATTTCCCTACTCATAAATGGTCATCTTATACTAGCTACATTCTCATCATGCATACTTTTGTTTATAAACTAAACTTTTTGAAAACAGCTTGAAAAGTAATCCTATACACCTACAATAAGGCAGTATGTGATCTTTTTTTCCTCATTGAAGTCTTAAGCAATCCTAATGGGAAAAACAAATGAAAGTGTGTTCCTTTGATTTAAAGGGCAAGGAAGGAGCTGTACCCGTTAGGCTACCCTCTTGTTCTTCCCTCATTCCTACCTGGAGGCACCACTATTGAACATGGGGTAATTTCATAACTGATTGCAGTTTTTAACCCTTCTGACCTAGATTATTCTTTCTTTGTTCCCTTCTTACTTCCTATTTGTTACCTCTCTAAAATGGCACTAACCACTGCCTGGCAATATATTAGTTTGGCTTGGTACTGTCTGATCTTCTCCTGGAAGTGTTTTTCTACTGCTGTGTTTTTAGGGTTTGAAAGAGGACTGAAGAAATAGGTGCTCAGTAATTGTTTCTGAATGAACTGAAAGAAGAATGATACTTGAATGAATCTTGCTTCCACCTGCTTCTATGAAAATAATTCTTAGAGGTCACCAGAGGTCACCATTTTCTGACTGGAGAATACTTGAAGAGTGATCACTACTTCTTGAAACCCTCTTCGTGGAACTTTAGTGCCTTTCTATTGTTTTAGGTCTATACCTTCTCGTCCTCTCTGGAGCCCATTCTCCCTTCTCTTTAAATTAGGATTTCCCTTGGAGTCCAGCTTTTTCATCCCTTATTCCCTGATAAAATAATTTCTGTTTTCGGTGCCGGTGATTTTTGTCTGCAGACATGATTCATTAAAAAAAAAAAACACTGAGCAAATATCTGAAATGTAACAAAACCTATGGAAATAGCTGAGAATAATCTTAGTTCTGACCTCTAAGACCTCAAGTGTAAAAAAGACACAAACATGAGAGTAAAGAATTTAAGTTTAGGAGTTGTTTGGTTGGAAAATAAAAGTGGAAGGGTGTTTCATAATCAAAAGGAAACAACCTGTGTGATTAGGGGATGATGAAGAGACTAAGAAGAGGAAAGGATCTATGATGAGTGCATGGATTTTTTTTTTTTTCTTAGTACAAAGGAGTGACAGAGTTTAGAAAGAGGTCTGACAGTTGTTACTGCAGTGGCTCATTATTGTAACATTATTGAACGTCTCCTTGTTGTTTTTTTTTTTTTTTCTTTTAATTTATTTTTGAGAGAGCACAAGCAGAGGAGGGGCAGAGAGAGAGAGAGAGAAAGAGAAACACAGAATCCGAAGCAGGCTCCAGGCCCTGAGCTGTCATCACAGAGCCTGATGAGGGGCTCACACTCACGAACTGTGAGATCATGACCTGAGCTGACCTCAAGTCAGAGGCTTAGCCGACTGAGCCACCCAGGTGCCCCTGAATGTCTCCTTGTAATAACTCATCTTTCAACTTAAGAGATAGCAGTTGACCAATCCATGTTTCATTGCCGCTAGGATAAGGCTCAAGGCTAGCTTCTGTTGTGCCAACTCCTGAACTCAGAAGCCTTCAGTGGCTTCCTGTTCCCTAAATGGAAGTAAATTTCCCTCAGTATTCAAAATTCCACACCATGACACTTCAGTTTTTTGTTTTGTTTTGTTTTGTTTTTGTCTCCTTCATTCTACATACCATTCATAACAGCCAAATTCTTTGGAAATTTGTTTTGCTGATTGTATTCTCTGCATATTAAAATTATGTCCATCCTTCAGTAGCCACATTGAATACCATCTCTTATGAAATCTCTCCTTGCTTTTACAGTTAGATATGCTGTTCTTGATAATACAAAGCAGTCTGTGCTTCTCAGTCATTTCCATGTTTGTGCTAAGCCTTCCATGTAACTGGGCTTCTTCAGGAAGGGGAGACTGTCTCCTACACACACTGCTTGGTCCTCCTTCGCCTCTTTCCTCTTTGCACAGTGCATTGCCTTTAGTAGGAACTCAATAAATATTTGCTAAATTGAATTATCAAAATGATTTATTGGATTTTCAAAGCCAGGGATCATGAGTTCGACAATTTTTATGTCCTCTGAGCTCTAATCATACTATTATATGTGTTGACATACTTGATAAATATTTATTGAATGGAACGGAGATGTGTGTACTAAAGCTCAGTCTGTAGTTTGTCCAACTTGTTTGAAGCATTAGAAAAAATCCATATCCAATTACAACAGTAAATCATGTGTAAAGTTGTCAGAGAGGGTTATAATGACATCTTTTCCCCCCTTTTCTGTCTAGGGAGCAGTAATGAACGAAATGGAAACAGAGCTCCTTGGAAGTGACAAATATGCTGCAAGATTTGGGGAATCTATTGTTAATCTTGGAGACCTTGATAATGATGGCTTTGAAGGTAATGAAAAGTATCTAATTTGGTACTTGACTTCTGCTTTTAAAATGGAACATGGAAGATAATATGATTGGAGTTTTGTTTGCCTTTCTATAGAAAATGGAGCCAAAATGTTATGCTAAGCTCATTTTCTTTTTGGTGTTATACCTGACTTCTCCTCATTGGTTAATTATTCTTAATTGATTGCAGACTCATTAGACCAGGCTATTTAACTCTATGTACAGTAAAGACACTGACAAGACCCAGCAGAGGCTGGCTGCAGAGCTGGAGCAGGGTTCTAGAAGACCCCGTTGTGCCAGGCATCCCTTGTTCAGGTGCTACGTTGTGGGACGATTTGGTAAATGGCAGGAGAGCACGCTTAGCAATAGTGAGGGACAGCTGGCAGACCCAGTAATATTGGCTATTGACCAACTTATATGGAAGCCACTCCCTAATGCACTAGATAGTTCTGTCATAACTGTGCCTATTGCCTGGATATCAGCCCTGCTGTTGAAAAACCTGTGTCTACCAGCCTTTCCTCTTAAAATTTACTTTTGTCAGTCTAATACGGAATGGTAACCAAGTCTGGTAAAATTGTGCATAGGATGATGAATGGGTTTGAAAGGAGGGTGTGCAATTTGTAGAGTTCAGCAAATAAGTATTTGATATTTTCAGGGCTCAGAATTGTCTATCTTAATGTAATCATTAGCAATTGGTATATGGTAATAAGTTGAAACTGAGTTGGATACAGGAAATAGATGAGGGAGTACTATAAGTTCTCGCTTATTTTTAATACCTCTTACGCCAAAAGGCTTCACTCTAATTGTTTAAAATGTGTTGGTCTTTGGGGCGCCTGGGTGGCTCAGTTGGTTGAGCATCCGACTTTGGCTCAGGTCATGATCTTGCAGTCTGTGAGTTCGAGCCCTGTGTTGGGCCCTGTGCTGACAGCTCAGAGCCTGGAGCCTGCTTCAGATTCTGTGTCTCCCTCCCTCTCTGACCCTCTCCCACTCATGCTCTGTCTCTTTCTCTCTGTCAATAATAAATAAACATTAAAAAAATAAAATGTGTTGGTCTTCAAGAAGAAAGTTAGTGGGTTACTGACTATATATTTTGAATACTTTGAATATACATTGAATAGATATCACATATTGAATATATGGACTCTATTAAATGTAAGAGTATAATTTGGTACACAAATATTACCATTTCTAGAGTTTTACTATCTTATTAAAAATAAAGGAAATTAAGTATATATTTTTAAGGTTATGGTTACATGTAAGCTTTACATTAAAACTTCTATAAGGTTTTATTATGCTGTACTTCACAAGAGTCAGCAATTCTGATGTTTATTGAGCACTTACTTGGTGTCAGATGTACCATGCCAGGTGGAGAGTATATGCCATAATAAATGTAAATAAAAGAAATAGTGACACCCTTTTCTATAATTTTAAAATCAAATGGAATATAAAATTAAGACATTAAAAAAACCTTAAGTGGTGAAATTTAGGGAATTTACCTAATAAATATATATGGATAAAGCCATGTTTATGCATCTTGACATTTCATTGATATTATGAGATAATGCAGTTCTTTCCTTGAAAAAGAAAATCATTCAGTAAGATACTTACTTTGTTATGATTCCTTATACATCTTGTTTTAATTGACACATTTGAGGAAGACCATTTGCTGTTTTGAATGCACTAAAATAAAACATGGGCGAGTGTACATGGGAAGTGATTTTTTTTTTTTTTTTTTTTTTTTTTTTTTGGTGGCATCAAAATGTCAATGACAAACCTGAATTCTTAAAATCAGATATAGTGGTAAAAAGGTCATGGACATTACTCCTGTAGTGAGGAGAATCCCAGGCAGTTTTCCAGTGGCGTGTGAAGGACAGAAAGTGTTCTGTCTATGGGACTTAGGAAGAGGAACTAGGGGAGACCTTGGGGGTACGAGGCGGTCTTCCAGACTGCATGTGAGAACCTAGGTTTCAGACAGCACTTTGTGTCCTAAAGTCTTCGGCTCTTGACTCCTAAAGGTAATGGCTTTATGTGTTCTATTCAAACACATATGATTATATGATTTAGGATTCTATTCAAATGATTATGTCTCATATTTCAGTATATTTTTGTGCTATTACAATTTCATTTATAATTTACCTCATATTTACATTTAGTGACTCTATTAATGATGATTCACTTCAGTGCATGCTTGTTTATCTTTTTCTACTTTATCAGTTCTAATTTTTTTTTTTTAGTTTTATTGAGATGTGACTGAAATACATCGTGTAAGTTGAAGGTATACAACAGAATGACCTAATATATGGATGTAGTACAGAATGATTACCACCTTGCATCTAGTTAACATCTATTCCCTCACAGTTAATTTTTTTTCCTTGTGATGACTTAAGATCTACTCTCTTAGCAACTTTGAAATAGATGATACAATATCGTTCACTCTAGTCATTACACTGTACCTTGCATCTCCAGAACTGTATCTTAGAACTAGAAGTTTGTACCTTGACCTTTTCACCCAATTCCCCCTACCCCTCAACTCTGGCAACCACCAATCTGATCTGTTTCTGTGAGTCTGATTTTTTTTAGATTCCACATGTAAAAGTGAGATCCTACCGTGTTAGTCTTTCTCTGACTTATTTCACTGAGTAAAATGCCCTGAGTTCATACATGTTACCACAAATGGCAGGATTAATTTCTTTTTTTATGGCCAAGGTAGCCTTTTATTTTTGCCAATGAGTAAGCACTTTGCACGTTTTCGATCTTAACAAGACTGTGCTGATTTGCAAGTGGGCTCAGTGTGTTGTACTTCTTCACTGAGGTTTTTAATTCTTCTCTACCATATCTGCCTAGGTGAGAAAGCAAGGAACCTTGTCTTGTATTTCTTTGTTTCCCTATTCTTTTACCGCATCTTCTATTTTATTTAATTATTCTGGAGTAGATGGGTGAAGTTACTTTTTGTTCATGGCAGTGTGTGGGATTGTGTAGAAAGGGGATGAAAATCTCACCTGTTCTTTTTCCTTCCACATCCAGTCATAGATGCAAACAGACTTAAAGTCCTTACTATTCACACTTTCGTGGTGCTTTGTAGAGGAGACAAGTTATTTTTGCATTCATTATATCCTGTCCTTTTTCTTTTTTTAATTCAATAGGAAAAATCAGGCTGAATTTCCTGTGTACTTAGAAAAGCAATGCAGGCCATTTTCTAAGGAGATAACCAATTTGGCAAGAGTCCAGCATAAAAATCTCATCAAGAGTGTGAGGAAGTTAGGGAATAGGTACATGAATAAACCTACATGATGGACACAACTGACAGCATTTTGGATTTCATCCATAAAATTGATACGGAAAAACCACTTATATTTTGGCTTAAGTTTTTTCACCTTGAGCATTGACTTCTAGACTGTATGTTTGAATATTTTTTAAGCAGAGCCATAATGAAGTATAAGCTGTGTATTTATGTGCCCCTGAAATGTTGATATATTATCATATCATTAATTGAGCAGTTCTTTTGACTGCAGGAGTTTGCAGAAAGGAAAACACTGGAGATAGTCTGTAGTGTTCATGATTCCGTAGAGCATGGTTGATGGGTGAACACAGGCTCTGGGAGCCAGACCGCAGTGCTTATATCCCAGCTTCTTCATATCTTAGCTCTGTGCCCTTTAGCAAGTTACACTCTGTGCCTCAGTTTCCTCATCCAAGTTGGAATCAAAAAGTACTTATTTGATAACGTTTAAGAGTTACATGAGAAAAGCCCCTACTTACAGTGCCTGCATTATAATAAAATTGTGTTTATTTCCATTGTTAGCTGATGTTAAAATTATTTTGATTATGCTAATAATTGTTACAGTTTGCACTAACAATGAAATAAAATGTTCTAAAAATTGTCAGTGTTTTGCTCTATATGTTGTGTCCCAAACTGACTTGGATAGGCATGAAAAAAACATTATTAATAATACGTATTTTCCTTATTCCTGTAACATTTGCTAACATTTAGTATGTTCTGTAACAGATCCAAATGTAATCCTAGGAAATAAGAATTTGGATCTATATATAAGAAAGGAAAAAACTGAATATAGTCCACAAGTCTTCTGCTTGAAATGACATTGATTTGGGCTTTTTTATATTTCATTTGAAAGGGCACATCTGTATTCTGTCAAGACTTGTGCCTTACATCACTAGTGCTAGTGACTTATCGCGAGAATTTCTGTGTGTCAACAGCTTCATAGCCCCAGGCTCATTAGCTTTACGTATCATCGAGAATGAAGATCCAGGACTCTAGTTTACTAATGATGTAGCCATAGTAGTTGAAGTATAAACCAACCCTGACTACTGAGATCCATGACAGGTCTTGCCTTCAGTGGCCACGGAATGCTTTCCCCCCACTCCTTCCCTTACCTCCCTCTTCCTCTCTCCTTCTCTCTCTTCCTTCCCACTCCTTCCCCTTATGTACCTGTGAGTATTTAGTTTGCACAGGTATGGCTCCAGCTATTTCAAACTCATTGCCATTGTTCCTGTGTCCCATGCTGCCCCTTAGTCCACTGTCATGATGCAGGCTATTGTCTCCGTCTAAACTGCCTTTACCCCTTTTTTTTTTTTTTTTTCTCACCTGGCTATGACCTGTCACTACTTTAATCTTGGCTTGGGTGTCCTCTTCTATGTGAAGCCTTTCCTCATTTCTACCACCTTCTCATATGTGGTGCTTGTATTCTGGTTTTACGTTCTCTTCTTCCGTGCTAGACCGCACTCCCTTTTCATGGCCCTCTCCTGTATGGCTGGTTTCTGTCAAATGCCCAGAATACAGTAGGTGCTCAATAGTTTTCCACTGAATAAATCAACAAATGGGTGTTATTGCACATGAGGATTTAAAATAACTGGCACAAGTCAAAAGAGCGCGACCTTATTATGTTTAAACAATATATATATAAATTATGTCTATTATTTACTTTTAGATGCTATTAGAAATTGTACAGCATTTGGCATAGAATCATATCAAAGAGGTATTTATTCTCATTGAACTAGCAGTCAGCAATTACCACCGTAGCTGTTAAAAAGGTTTCAGATCTGATAAACTAAGAAGTATTGACTATCATGAAAGCAAACTTCCTGTATTTTGGGTTTCTATGAAAGTAATAAGAAAACATTGCATGTAAATGAACCTATGACTAAACCCAAATAAATGTAAAACTAATGAAATGCTCTTGCAGCTGTAGAAAATTATTTTTCTCCTATGTGTTGTATATTTATGGCCCTTAAGCAATCATGTCATTCCTAGTTTGTTTTCTTTTGCTTATGTCAGTTGATGAACTCTTTTATTTTTTCTCTTGGCATCATAACCTGATACGAATCTCCATAAAGTCATAAAGATGATGTAGTCATTACTTTACAGAACAAATTCAGTTTCCGAAATCCAGTTTGCATGTTTATACATGGGTGGGTGGATACAGATGTTCTTAACAAATACCTTAATTACTTTCATTAGAACAGGAATTTAGAGGTCATTTTGCAAATAAAGTAAAACCCAGAGCTCAAAACAAGGACTCTTATGGTTATAATATTCACAGATGATAATTTATTATGTGCTCAGGTCTGCTCTAAGCACTGTACATGAGTTATGTCCTATGCTGAGGGTGAGTTCTCTCATGATCCCAGGCTATCTGTGAAGGAACTGAGACACAGAGAGGTTAAGAAGAGGGCCCTGCTGGGGGTCATGCTTTGGTGGTTTGGCTCTAGAGGCTGGGCCCTTAACCATTACTAGAGTGTCTTTCAGAGCCATTTGCTCTTCTTCCAAGCACAGACTGTTTTATACCATTCTGCACATTGTTATGATGACGGATGCATTTTGTGGTGTTTGTTTTCTGTGTAGTGAGTATTCATTTCTTGATAAGGAACTTTCATATGTGATATGAACTAAGTAGCATGAAAGTCTTCAGAGTTGCATTCTTTCTATTAAGAATTCATTTTTTCTGCCATTTAAATCCTTGAACAGATGTTGCAATTGGAGCTCCACAGGAAGATGGCTTGAGAGGTGCTATTTATATTTACAACGGCCGAGCAGATGGGGTCTCACCAACGTTCTCACAGGTGGGGTACTATTCTGCTTTCAAGAGAAGCATTGATGATAAACGGTTCCTGAAACTTCCAGGGTTAACGTAGATTTATTTTTCTTAATTTCCTCTTTCAAGTACTTAATGTATTCTATTTCACCCTTTTTCTTGTAATAACAGTAGTTGGTCTCATTTTGAAGGTCATTAATAACTCTTTGGAATCACATGTTTTCTCCATAACTAGGAGTTCTGGTTCACATCCATTCTAGTTTGTATTTAATCTAGTAAGGATTTCCTCTGGGGGCTGTTGGGTGCCTCCACCTCTTGATTTCGGTTCAGGTAGTGATTTCTTGGGATTCTCTTCCTACCTCTCTCTCTGCCCCTGCCTCCCTCACACACATGCATGCGTGCTCTCTCTCTTGCTCTCAAAATAAATAAACTGAAAAAAAAAATATTTCCTCTGCATTCCATCAAATTTATGTTCTGAGATAGTATCCGTACTCTTTCAGATAAGCCCATGTGGATTTGATTAACTGTGTCTTGCAGTGTGCCTAAAGCCCCATGTTTCAGGGAGGTCACACAGGGAGAGCAAACTCATGATACTCTGATTCTTTCGGGAAGCAGCCGCAAGATGGGAGCTTTTATTAAAGTTCCCTGGTCTAACTCAGACTTGACTTTTGTCTTTCGATAAATCGGGATATTTCAGTGTATAGGAAACACTCCATACGTATGCAGAGAAGAAAAGTTTTTCCAAAGATCTTTTTGTGGAAATATTAGCTAATACTGTTATTCTTGATTGAGCAAAATAGGTAAATGGTTCTCCATATTGAACATGAAACCTCTGTACTTGTCTAGTAAAAACTATTGACTTTCTTAGTATGAATAGTGGCCAGACACGAATAAATCTATCCGGATGTGAAATTAGACATATGGAATAGGAAACACGTGTCTGATGTCAGTTGTCACATGCTAGGAAGCAATCTGGCCAAATGGGGTGGCTTTCATCATAAGCCTGAGTAGTAGGGAAATAAATACAAAGCCTGAAAGAAGACTGGGGAGAGAGAGAGTCAGGACTGTTTAAGATCCCTTCTGTATAATTTTCTCTTTGTGACTTTTTCTAGTCAGAAAGTGATTTTTTTTCTTGGCAAAAAATAGATGCTATCTGCCCAGCTCAAGCTGGCAACTTTCATTTCTTTTAGATGCAAGTATTTGACTTAAATGCATTTTGTTACTAAATGTGCCTAGGTGTTGTAAGGCTCATGATTTAACTAGATCGTTGCTGCTTTGAGATATTCTTTGAGATATTTGAGTGTTAAAAAACTGCTTCCTACTTACCGATTTTTCAGAGAATTGAAGGACTTCAAATCAGCCAATCATTAAGTATGTTTGGACAGTCTATATCTGGACAAATTGATGCAGATAATAATGGATATGTAGGTGAGTATTAAATTGACTATTTCATAAATTGAAATGAGCTCTATTGGGGTGTTGCCTTATTACAAAGTACATAGAACTGGTATGGAAAAGTCCTAATTTACTGGTAATTTGTTTCTTTCCTTTTTAAAGCTTTTTTGAATGCAAGGATGGGTCAGAAATGATCAAATAATTAGTCAGTTGTACCGTGTTAGTTACTTGACATTTTATTCCTTGTTCTTGAAAAAATGAAAGGCACCCATGAAAATCAAACATGAGGTGCTGGAAAAAAAGACACTTTTTTGTACCTTGAGAGGAGATTCCTGGGTGACTATGTGTAGTCTAAACATTGAATTTTTTAGTAAACTTTATAAGTTTTTATCATAAAGTTTGTTTACATTGTAAAGGGATGAATGTTATTACAGATGAATAGACTCAGATAAATGTGGAATGAATCCTAAGATGTAAGTATATCTTTTGTAATTAATTTTCTGTAAATAGTGTTTTGATATAGTCATAAGGTGATACATAGGTATTTGTGGCTGGAAAGCAATTCTCTTTGACTAATGATGTTCATTAATCTGTTGTTTTTCATCCTCCAGATGTGGCAGTTGGTGCTTTTCGGTCTGATTCTGCTGTGTTGCTGAGGTAAGGTTGATGCATTTCACTGCTTAATGACAATTGGGCTTAATTGTAAATGATGGGAGGCAGTTTTTAAAATTGGCAGTGGTGGTGACCTCATAATGCTTTTTTCTTGGTATTACGAAATTTTATTGAACTTTAGGATTGTATTTCCATCTTACGTGGCTATTATAATTAAATCCTCAGGCAAAGCCAGTATTTTTAGAAACTCAAATGAAAATTTCTCTTGATTCATTCACAGAAATGTAATTGAGTATATATGCACTTACTACTAATAAGGCAGTTTCATGAAGTTACTTGGTCAATGGAAACTGAAAAAACAAATCCAATTTTTTCTAAAGGAAAAGTAATATTGTTAATTTTATTTCCTTCTTAGGACAAGACCCGTAGTGATTGTTGAAGCTTCTTTAAAACATCCTGAGTCAGTAAATAGAACAAATTTTGACTGTGTTGAAAATGGATTGCCTTCTGTGTGCATGGATCTAACACTCTGTTTCTCATACAAGGGCAAAGAGGTTCCAGGTTATATTGGTAAGGATGGCCTTACAGAATTTACCCTGAGTGTGTACTTCACTCATTAATCTCATGGTCGTCTTCTGAGCCCTGACATTGTTTCACCTTAGAGGTGAATACTCCTTTCTGCCTCATCTTTTGGATTCTCAAGTTACTCTAACCAATGAGTGGGCAACAGTAAGAGGCTGTATATAGTTTTCTGAAAATTATGACAAGAAGTAAATCAGGAGTATCACCTTGCTGTATTGGGGTGAGCTAAACTGAGCTTAATATATGAAATATCTTTAGAATAGAAAGAACATTACCACAGCTTCTTCTTTGTTTAACTGGGCTCCTTTCACAGCTGGAGCTGGCTTAAATTGGAAGTCCTGAGAGGGAGATTGTTCTCTTTATATTTTGTCTTTTGAGTGCGTGAAGAAGCTTATCTCAAACGTAGACGTTGATTTCAATTTTCATAAGTAACACACATCTCTTGAGGATTTCCTATGACTGTCAGCTTCTGAGAGCCATGTCCATTCCCTTTATATAGGTAGCTCTCAGTTGCCCGCTCTGGAGAAGAGAGTATTGATAGGGCTCATGCAAAATTGTGGTTAATCTCAAATCACATATATGTGACTTTATGCACATTAAATTTTTTCTAGCAGGTTATGTTCCTAATTATGTTACACTTAAGCTAGTATTAGAATAACTACTAATGAAACTAGCCAATGGTAGGAGAGTGGCATACTTGGGTTTATTATCTGGACATTAAAATTAGATAAACTTCATGAGCCACCCAGGACCTACCCAGAGTTGATTGTATTCATGGCCCTGCAGACTCTCATCATCTAAACATCACAAAGGGCAGCAAATACACTGAATCAAACTATGGATATGTAATAGAAATCTCCTTCTGAATCAGCCTGTAATGAGAGGTATAGAATGAGCTTAGTGTATCTACTTTAGAACAGACTCACTTTTCATAGTGCACCGCAAAAGTCCTGGCTAGGCATACAGTAGTAGGAAAGTGGGCAAAACTTTAACCTGGTTACAAGAAGTGGCATTTTCAGGGCATGACCCCAGTAACACAGACAAATTGATGGATTAGCTGAAAGACAGACGTTGAATTGATACGACTATCTCCCTTTATGTAAAATCCGTTTTGTTGTACTACCGATTCCATTGTGACCAGATATTTTTAAAAATGTTTGAAAACAAATGTATGACACTCGTAAATAATCACAGCGCTGTTACAAAAGCAAGCTTTAGAGTTGCATAGAATGAGTCCTTGGGAGAAATAATTCACATGGTAAGCATTTTTCATAAAAACCGATGTTTTGCCACTTACTGTGAATGGATTTTTATTCACCCTTTTTTCCTTTACTTTTTGCCTGAACTCCTGGTGATGAATTGTGGATGGCTATTTCAATTACTCTTTCATCTCTGAGGCACTGAATCTCCGCTATTGTAATTTTGAAGCCAATTGATTGGGACTTCATTGTTTATTTTATAAATAAAAGTCAGGTTAAAAGATTTATTTGAAACTTGTAGGAGTAATACAGGTTTTATCCTTATGTTTCCTTGAAAAAAGTAGATAAAATCGCTCCGAAAGAATAAGTTACTCCCAAGATGTAAATGAAAACTTCAGTAATTATATAAATTCTTTAAAATATCACTTATGAATTTATTGCTCCTATATAATGAGCGATATCTCAGCAGACTGTTAATGTAGCTTGTTTTGCAAAGAATTCTTTTAGATTAAAAAAAAATCGCTCTTTCTTTGTAATATCTGTCTTGGAATTTTTTTGGATGCTTATTAATTTTCCTTATATTTTTGATTATTGAGGATATTCTTCAGCAGATGATTATCTACTATGTGGTATTTGAAGTAAATATTACTAAACTTCCAGAATATTTATTCAGAAGATGTCTATATTTGGCACAAACCAACACTGGAAGGTCAAACCGGAAACCAATAAAAACATGGAGAAGACTAATCAGGGTCTAGGGCTGGAAAAGGAGATGTCTTTGGGTGAACTGTTTATATAGGTTTGACTTTTGAACAATTTGTTCACTTTTCATTTTGAAAAATAATAAAAATTAATAACCTCTCAAGTCAGAAACAACAGTGAACCCCACCGTGTATAAAATTAGTGATACGTGATACGTGAGTGCAGTATTCTGTCTGTGGCTCTTTAGTTGGACATTCTAAGAACAAAAGGATTCCAAAGAAATATGAAACTTAGAACTTTTATGAGTAGTTACAATTTTAGTATTGTAGTTTTGAAACATATATAGGAAGATTAAGTAAATACCTGAAGATGGTAACAGTTAAAACTAGAAACCTAGAGAAAAGTTGATTGATATAACAATTTTTTCAACTTGTGTTTTCAATATATGTCGTCTTCCAGATTTCAGGTTAGTTTTGAAAAGCCACTGAAATAAGAAAATACTGGATATCATTTTGACTATTTTCATTTCAAAAATAATAAATGCTTTTAGGTACTTATTTGCATTAACTGCAATTCTCTCTACATTTTTGCAGTTTTGTTCTATAACATGAGTCTGGATGTGAACCGGAAGATAGAATCTCCATCAAGATTTTACTTTTCTTCTAATGGAACATCTGATGTGATTACAAGCAGCATAAAAGTGTCAAGCAAAGTAGCTAACTGCAGAACACATCAAGCATTTATGCGGGTAATGTAGACTAGTTTTTTATTAATGAATGTGTAAACTTCAGTATTACCACTACAGTGAAAATCTTACTGCATTGGTATCTTTTTATAAAATGTGGTTGAAAAGCAGATGTGATCCCCTCCTGAACTAGCTGGCCTATTGTTACAGAGTTAAGATGTTCGGCAATCCTGTGATGTGGCTAATGCAGAGTCCGCATTTTGCATCTTCTTTATTTCACATTTATCACATTTTTACTGTGTCATTCTTTTTAAAGATTTGCCTTTTCCTTTCTACAATTGCTATTTTCCTATCCCTGTTTTATATGCTTCCCTAGAAATGTACATATTGAGTAGCTCTGCTGAGCCTGAGATCCGTTTCCAGGTAGGTTTTACTTTACAGCGGTGTGGTAGGGAAGGGTAGGGTGGGGGCAGGGAAGTTGGTTTGTTTTTCGTGTGACTCTAATGAAGCAGAAGCCATCGTGACTGCATTTGGATCAGGTCTTTGTCCCCATGCCAGCATTGTTAGTGATGTCAGTGGGAACTCGTACAGTTGCAGCGTGGTAGGGATCATCTGTGGGCCAGGACAATGACTCTCAAGATGTTTAGGGGTATGTCCTGCCAAAGCACAGCCAGTTTCATGTTTCTTTTATTAAAATACTCATTCCCAAACTGATCATCACGTTCCTTGCGTTGGTCAAATTTTATCCTATGGAGCAGTGCCAGGTCGTTTTCATTAGGGAATGGTGTACTTCATCAGAAAATCTACGGCCACAAAGAAGCCAAACTATTCCCAGGAGCCCCTTCTGGGATTGCAAATAGTAGCCTCCGCTTAGAACTTAATTTTCCCTTGGATACTTATTCCAAGCAAATGCAAACAAGCATCAAGGTTCTAACACTATTAAATGCTAAGAGCAATAATCCCTATGCTATTTCCTCATTTCCCTTAACACTTTTTATTGTACTAGAATAAAGCTATGAGATGGTTGAGAACCAAAAACATAGAATGATACTAATGTAACCATCATTTATATGTTAGGGATGAAAGAGGGATTTTTTTAATACTATATAGTTGAGATTTTACTTAGTCTCCAAAATTGACTCACCTATCATTGAGACCATTTTCAAGGCAGTAAAAGGGCTGACATTAGACATTCGCAAAGAAACATTGTGTTGAATTTGTATGACAGGAAATTGATCTGACTTACTTAGTTACTCCTGTGTTTCTTGGCATTGTTCCAACGAGTAAGAGTTCATCAAAAATTGTGTATTTTCGTTGGGATACATTTGTAGTAGAAATGACAATTTAGCAGAGGTTTCTTGACGCACATTTATAATGTTACCCTGGTGTTGATGGTAGCAGGTTAACAGTGATTGACTTTCGGCCATATTGTCAATGTCAAACAAAAGCATTTACCTCTGGGATTGGTACACAGTAGGGACTTTTTAAAAAGTGATTGAAACCATTATTAAAATTAAAACAGGTCTAGTTGTTATTCAGGAAGATATGGGAAGATAATGAGTGCATTGTCCATTCCCACCAGCCTGGTAACTGGAGGTATTTCACAATGCTAATAGTACAGTGCTTCTAGAGTCCAAAAGAACCTGATACTCTTTTTTTTTTTTTTTTAATTTTTAGAAGATGTATATTTATTTTGAGAGGGTGAGAGAGAGAGAGAGAGAGAGAGAGAGAGAGTTGGAGAGGGGCACAAAGAGAGGGAGAGAGAGAATTCCAAGCAGAGTCCACACTGTCAACACAGAGCCTGTTGTGGAGCTCGATTTCATGACCCTAGAATCATGACTTGACCTGAAATCAAGAGTCAGACAATTAACTGAGTGACCCAGGCACCCCAGAAACTGATATTATTCTGCCTTCTTAATGATAGTAAAAAAAGAAGAGCAGTGGTCAGGACGCTTGGATTGTCTGTCCCTTTGTTCCATAAAACTTGTCCAGTATCAGGAATATTAATGGTCATATTCTACTTCAACGTCACTTAAAATGAAGTGAGGTACACTTGTTAATTATGTGGCCTGGCCCACAGCCTCCACTTCTCACAGGACTCTCTGTCTGCCAGTTGGGCACACTTTCCTCCTATGGTCCTTGGCATTGGTCATACCAGATAAGCTCCACTTAATTAAATTGAGTAGGTATTTGAGTACCAACATTCTGTTTGAGACACTTGTATATATCAATGAATGAAATATAAAGAGATTACTGCCCTCACCGTGTTTATAGTCTAGTGGAGTGAGGTAAACAACATGATAAAAATGTAAATTTTAGACTATTTTACAAGATAAACATGATCAAAAAAGAAAAGGGCAGGGGCGCCTGGGTGGCTTGGTCAGTTAAGCGTCCGACTTCGGCTCAGGTCACAATCTCACAGCTTGTAGGTTTAAGTACCACATCATGCTCTGTCCTGACAGCTCGGAGCCTGGATCCTGCTTCGAATTCTGTGTCTCCCTCTCTCTCTGCCCCTCCGTCCTTCCCTCCCTCCACCTGTCTGTCTCTCTCTGTCTCTCTCTCTCTTTCTCTCTTTTTCTCTCTCAAAAATAAACAAACATTTAAAAATTTAAAAAGGAAAGAGTACAGGAAACTGTGGAGTGTTGGAGAAAAAATGAAGGGTGCATTTTATTTTTTTAAGTATAATTTACACAGTGTTAGATTAGTTTTAAATGTTTTATATAATGATTCAATCATTCTGTGCATTAGAGATGATCACAAGTGTCCTGTTTTTAAAATTTTTTTCTCCAGGGTAGTTAACATGCAGTGTTTCACTAGTTGCAGCTGTACAATGTAGTGATTCAACGGTTCCATATGTTACTCAGTGCCCATCAGGATAAGGGTACACTTAATCCCATTTATCTGGTTCACCCATGTCCCCAACCTCTCTCCCGCTGTTCTCTATACTTAAGAGTCTGTTTTTTTCTTTTTTTTGTTTCTTAAATTCCACAAATTAGTGAAATCATATGGTATTGGTCTTCCTCTGACTTACTTTATTGAACATCCTACCCTCTAGGTCCATCCGTGTTGTTGCAAATGGCAAGAATGCATTCATTTTTATGGCTAATATTCCAGTGTGTGTGTGTGTGTGTGTGTGTGTGTGTACGTACGTACGTACACACATGCCACATCTTTATCTTTATGCATTCATCTATCAGTGGACACTTGGCTTGCTTCTATGTCTTGGCTATTGTAAATAAGGTTACACTAATCATATGGGTGCATATTTTTTTTGAATTAGTATTTTCATTGTCTTTTGGTAGGTATCCAGTAATGGGATACCTGGATCATATAGTAATTCTATTTTTAATTTTTTGAGGGACCTCAATACTGTTTTCTAATATGCTGCATTAGTTTGCATTCCCACCAGAAGTCCCAAGGGTTCCTTTTTTCTCCACATCCTCACCAACTCTTGTTTTTCTTGTATTTTTGATTTTAACCATTGTGACAGGCTTGAGGTGACATCTCATTGTGGTTTTGATTTGTATTTCCCTGGGGATGAGTGATGTTGAACATCTTTTCATGTGTCTGTTGGCCATTTGTATGTCTTCTTGGGAAAAATGTCTATCCAGTTCCTCTGCCTGTTATTTAATTAGATTTTTAAAATTTTTGGTGTTGAATTGCTTAAGTTCCTTATGTAGTCTGTATATTAACCCCTTATTGGATATATCATTTGCAAATAGCTTCTCTCAGTAGGTTTTTTTTTGTTTGTTAATTGTTTCTTTTGCTGTGCAAAAGCTTTTTATTTTGGTGTAGTCCCAGTAGTTTATTTTTGCTTTTATTTCTCTTGTCTCAGGAGACAGGTCTAGAAAAATGTAGCTACAGCTAGTTTCAAACACATTACTACCCATATTTTCTTCTAGTTTTATGGTTTCAAGTCTTTCATTTAAATGTTTAATTCATTTTGAGTTTATTTTTGTGCATGATGTGAGAAAGTGGTCCAGTTTCATTTTTTTGGCATGTAGCTGTTCAGTTTTCTCAGTACTATTTGTTGAAGAGACTGTCTTTTCCCTATTGTATATTCTTGTGGGTTTATTTCTGGGTGCTCTACTCTGTTCCATTGATCTATGTGTCTGTTTTTATGCTAGTACCATACTGTTTTGATTACTATAGCTTTGTAATATAACTTGAAATCTGGAATTGTGATACCTCCTAGTTTGTTCTTTCTCAAGATTACTTTGGCTGTTTGGGGTCTATTGTGGTCCCATACAAATTTTAGGTTTATTCTAGTTCTGTGAAAAATGCTTTTGGCATTTTTATAGGGATTGTATTGAATCTAGATTGCTCTGAGTAGTATGAACATTTTTTTTTATTGGTTTCGGGAGTAAAATTTAGTGACTTATCACATACATATAACACCCAGTGCTCATCACAAGTGCCCTCCTTAATGCTCATCACCCATTTATCCTATCCCCCCCACCTTCTCTCCAGCAAACCTCAGTTTGTTCTCTGTATTTAAGAGTCTTTTATGGTTTGACTCCTTGTTTTAATCTTCTTTTATTTTTCCTTCCCTTCCCCTATATTCATCTGTTTTGTTTCTAAAATTCCACATGAGTGAAATTATTTGATACTTGTCTTTCTCTGACTTATTTCACTTCGCTTAGCATAACACACTCTAGTTCCATTCATGTTGCTGCAAAAGCAATCTTCCTTCCTTCCTTCCTTCTTTCCTTCCTTCCTTCCTTCCTTCCTTCCTTCCTTCCTTCCTTCCTGATGGCCAGTTAATATTCCATTGGGTGTGTGTGTGTGTGCACATCTTTTTTATCCATTCATTAGTCGATGGACATTTGGTCTCTTTCCATAGTTTGGCTAATGTTGATAGCACTGCTGTAAAAATTGGGGTGCATGTGCCCCTTCAAATGAGCATTTTTGCATCCTTTGGATAAATTCCTAATAGTGCAATTGCTGGGTTGTAGGTAGTTCTATTGTTAACTTTTTGAGGAACCTCCAT
Source organism: Panthera tigris (assembly GCF_018350195.1). Classification (NCBI taxonomy): domain Eukaryota; kingdom Metazoa; phylum Chordata; class Mammalia; order Carnivora; family Felidae; genus Panthera; species Panthera tigris. The sequence continues at coordinate 167,858,798 of NC_056667.1, forward strand.
ACTGTTTTTCAGGGTGGCTGCACCAGTTGGTATTCCCACCAATGTCACAAAAGCGTTCCCCTTTCTCTGCATCCTTGCCAACTGTTGTTGCGTGAGTTGTTAATGTTAGCCATTCTGACAGGTGTGAAGTGGCATCTCATCGTGGTATTTGGTCTGTATTTCCCTGCTGATGAGTAATGTTGAGCATCTTTTCATGTGTCTGTTTGCCATCTCGATGTATTCTTTGGAAAACTGTCTATTCATGTCTTCTGCCCATTTTTTAATGGATTATTTGTTTTTTAGGTGTTGGTAAGTTATTTATAGATTATGGATACTGACTCTTTATCCTATATGTCATTGGCAACTATCTTCTCCCATTCCATCAGTTGCCTTTTAATTTTGTTGATTGTCTCCTTTGCTGTGCAAAAGCTTTTTATCTTGATGAAGTCCCAATAGTTCACGTTTGCTTTTGTTTCCCTTTCTTCCAGAGACTTGTCTCCTAAGAAGTTGCTGCAGCCAAGGTCATAGGGGTTGCTGACTATGTTCTTTTAGCATTTTGATGGTTTCCTGTCCCACATTTAGGGTTTTCATCCATTTTGAGTTTATTTTTGTGTGTGGTGTAAGAAAGTGGTCCAGGTTCATTCTTCATGTTGCTGTCCAGTTTTCCCAAGACTGCTGAAGAGACTATCTTTTTCCCATTGGATATTCTTCCCTGCTCTGTTGACAATTAGCTGACCATATAGTTGTGGGTCCATTTCTGTGTTCTCTCTTCTGTTCCATTGATTTTTGTGTCTGTTTTTGTGCCAATACCATACTGTCTTGATGATGAAGCTCTGTAATACAGTGTGAAGTCTGGAATTGTGATGCCTCCAGCTTTGGTATTTCTTTTTCAACACTACTTTGGCTATTTGGAAGTCTTTTCTAGTTTCATCAAATTTTAGAATTGTTTGTTTTAGCTCTGAAGAATCCTGGTGTTATTTTGATAGGGATTGCACTGAATGTGTAGATTGCTTTGGGGTAGTATAGACATTTTAACAATATTTGTTCTTTCAATCCATGATCATGGATTTTTTTCCATTTCTTTGTGTTGTCTTCAGTTTCTTTCATAAGCGTTCTATAGTTTTCAGAGTACAGATTTTTACCTCTTTGGTTAGGTTTATTCCTAGGTATCTTATGCTTTTTGGTGCAATTGTAAATGGGATTGATTCCTTGATATCTCTTTCTGCTGCTTCATTATTGGTGTACAAAAGTGCAACAGATTTATTTATGAACATTTTGACAATACAGTTTCTTTCAGTCCATAAGCATGGAGTATCTTTCCATTTGTGTCCTCTCCAATTTCTCTCATCAATGTTTTATCACTTTCAGAGGCCAGGTCGTTCACCTGCATGGGGTATTCCTAGGTATTTTACTCCTTTTGTGCAATTGTAAATGGGACTGTTTTCTTAATTGCTCTTCTACTTCATTATTAATATATAGAAATGCAACTGATTTCTCTGTATTAATTTTGTATTTTGTTACCAGACTGAAAATATTTATTAGTTCTAGTAGTTTTTTGTAGTCTTCAGAGTTTTCCATATATAGTACCATGTCATCGGCAAAGTTTTAATTTTTCCTTACCAGTGTGGATGCCTTTTAATTTTTTTTCTTAGCTGATTCCTGGGGTGGGACTTCCCATACTGTGTTAATAAGTGAAGGTGGTGAGAGTAAGCATCCTTGTCTTGTTCCTGATCTTAGAGGAAAACTTTTCCGTTTTTAACCATTGGGTATGATGTTAGCTGTGGGTTTTTTATATATGGCCTTGTAATGTTGAGGTAGGTTTCATTTAAATCTACTTTGTAGAGAGTTTCTATCATGAATGAATATTGTACTTTGTCAGATGCTTTCCCTGCATTTATTGAGATGATCATATAGTTTTTATCCTTTCTCTTGTTGATGTATCACATTGATTTGTGAATATTGAGTCCTCCCCACCCCCCTGTATCCCTGGAATAAATCCCACTTGATTGTGTTGAATGATTTTTTAATGTATTATTGAATTTGGTTTACTAATATTTTGTTGAAGATTTTTACATTTATGTCAATCAGAGAAATTGGCCTATAAGTTTCTTTTTTTGTAGTGTCTTTGGTCTTGGTATCAGGGTAATGCTGGCCTCATAGAATGATTTTGGAAGTTTTCCTTCCTCTTCTAATTTTGGGAAGAGTTTGAGAAGAATTGGCATTAACTCTTCTTTAAGCATTGGGTAGAATTCACCTGTTAAGCTGGTCCCGGACTTTTTGTTTGTTGGGAGTTCTTTGATTACTCTTTCAATTTTATTGGAAGTAATTGGTCTGTTCAAATTTTCCATTTCCTTCTGATTCAGTCTGAAAGATTACACATTTCTAGAAACTTAGCCATTTCTTCTAGCTGTCCAGTTTGTTGGCATATAATTTTTTCATAACATTCTTTTGTAATCTTTTGTATTTTTGTGATGTTAGTTTTTTCTCCTTTTTCATTTCTGATTTTATTTACTTTGGTCTTATCTGTTGTTTTTTTCTTGATGAGTCTGGTCTGAAGATTTATCAATTTTGTTGATTTTTTTCAGACAACCAGTTCTTGGTTTCCTTTATCTTCTCTCTCTCTCTCTCTCTCTCTCTCTCTCTCTCTCTCTGTGTGTGTGTGTGTGTGTGTGTGTGTGTGTGTGTGTGTGTTGTCTCTATTTCACTTATTTCTGCTCTAATCTTTATTATTTCCTTACTTCTACTGGTGTTGGGTTTTGTTCTTATTTTTCTTGCTCCTTTAGATGTAAGGTTGAGTTGTTTGCTTCAGTTTTCTCTTGTTTCTTGAGGTGGGTCTGTGTTGCTATAAAACTTCCCTTTTAGAACTGTTTCTTTTGCTGCATCCCAAAGATTTTGGACAGTTATGTTTTTATTTTCATTTGTTTCCATGTATTTTTTTATTTCCTATTTGATCTCTTGATTTTCCCGTTGTTTAATAGCATGCTGCTTAGCCTCCACATGTGTGTTTTTTCCAGTTGTTTTCTTGTAATTGATTTCTAGTTTTATACCCTTGTGGTCAGAAAAGATGCATGATATGATTTTAGTCTTCTTAAATTTATGGAGACTTGTTTTGTGGACTAACATATGGTCACTCCTGGAGAATGTTCCATGTGCACTTGGAAAGAATGTGTATTCTGCTGTTTTTAGATAGAATGTATATATCTGTTAGGTCTATCTGATCTAATGTAACATTCATAGCCACTATTTCCTGGTTTTCTGTTTGGATGATCTATCCAGTGATGTAAACAGGGTGTTAAAGTCCCCTAATATTACTGCATTCCTGTCAATTCCTCCCTTTATGTATGTTAATAATTCCTTTATGTATTTATGTGCTTCCATGTTGAGTGCATAGATAAATTGTTACACCCTCTTGTTGGATTGTACCCCTTATGTAGTGCCCTTCTTTGTCTTTTGCTACAGTATTAAGTATCTTGTCTAATAAAAGTATTGCTACTGTAGCTTTTTTTCCCCACTTCCATGTATGTATGTTTTTTTATCCCTTCATTTTCAGTCTGCACGTAGTATCTTTAGGTCTGAGGTGAGTCTCTGATAGACAGTATATAGATGATCTTATTTTTTGAATCCGCTCAATCACCCTGTGTCTTTTGATTGAAGCATTTAGTCCATTTACTTTTAATTATTGGTAGGCATGTATTTATTGCCACTTCATTGCTTGTTTTATGATTGCTTTGTAGTTCTTCTCTGTTTCTTCTCTTGTTCTCTTCCCTTGTGGTTTTATGGCTTTCTTTAGTGTTATGCATGGATTTCTTTCTCTTTATTTTTGTGTATCTATTACAGGCTTTTGATTTTTCAGTTACCATGAGGATCATATATAACATCCAAAGTATACAGCAATTTGTATCCAGTTGATGGTCACTTAAGTTTGACCCCATTCTAAAGGCACTAAATTGTTACTTTCTCCTCCACATTGTATGTATATGATGTTATATTTTGCATCCTTTTATTTTGTATATTCCTTGACTGATTTTTGTGGATGAAATTGATCTTACAACTTTTGTGTTTTAACCTCCATATTGGTTAAAAGAAGAATGCGTATTAACTCTTTTTTAAGCGTTGGGTAAAATTCATCTGTTAAGCTGGTCCTGGACTTTTTGTTTGTTGGGAGTTCTTTGATTACATAAGTGATTAATCTGCTACCTTTATTGTGCGATCACATTTGCCTGTGAAATTGTTCCCTTTTATAATTTTCTTCTAGTGGAAATGCTTCATTTTTTACATCTTAGTGTGTTATCTGTTGAAATTCTCTTCTATTAGAGTCACTCTCCCTCTATGATAATGTTCCTTGTCCATGTAAATATATGACGATGAATCTTTGCCTTTGCCATATTCATATACATAACTTTATTAGATCTTAATGATTTCTGAAAACAAGATCTTAGAACAAGGGATAATTTTGAGGCTGCTTTGATTTAGGGAAACTCAATTAACAATTGGCAGCAGTTTTTAGAAATGTCGGAGCAGCCATGGTGAAGTGAGACTTTGCTTAAGGCTTTTATAGATGGTATTTATTGGTTGATCTTGATGGAATCTCTGCATCAAATTATTCACTGATGTTTAAGAAGAGAAGAGGGGTGGTAAATACGTGGGATGACAAATGAAGTAACAAGATTCTCTCCCTGCTTGCAACATTTCCAATAAAGCTAAAAATATGTAGCTTAGGCATCTGATCAGGAATGCCTGCCACTGTTTATAATCTGAGAGACCCAGTGGCCTTAGCAATGTTATATAATTATGAAATCAACCTGCCTACATGTATAGTAGATTAGTTTGTTCTTTCCCTTGATTCCTGAACTTTCTGGATTTTGGATTTATGAACTAAAACAGTTTTATTTTGTTATGTGAGTCTTTAGGCAACTTCTAAAACCCATCTTTTTCAATAATAACTTCAAGGAAATTAAGGTATATTTGGTTTGTAATTATATTTTATTTGTATTTTATGTATTCATTTATATTGTTAAACTGTACTAGTACATAATTCAGTGAGGTGTCATTTGCTCCAAAGCTGTTATATATCAACCACAGCGAACTATGGACTGATCCATATAGGCATATATTTGTTCAAGTACAAACAGACTATATAATTATACTGACATTATGGTAGTCAGGAAGGGGATTAATGATTCCAGGATATGTTAATTCTTTGTTAGACTGGAAGGTGTTTGAAGACAGAATATTACTTTTTGTATGTTTGCATTCCCTTAGAGTTAATACAACTCCTTACATAAGGTAGAAATCCATGAATATTCTTAAAATTGATGAGTGATGTTTCTCTGTGCTATTTAAAGAATTCTATAAGGGAAAATCTGAGAATGTTCTATTGGTGTTATGATTAGAGCACCTGTTTGGGGGCTGCTGTCTTTTCTCAGGATGTTGGTAGTGCCAGCTGTTTGACAGTTCTCCACTTCCCAAAGCAAGCTTATACTAGCTAGAGTGGTTATAATTACAGATGGTGGTGCTGGCTTAGGTTCCAATCTATGCCTCAGTCTTACCTTCTCCCTCCCTGATCCACTTCCCACATTTGTACCATTTGTACAAAAACATAAATCTGGGGACACCTGGTGGCTCAGTTCGTGAAGTAACTGATTCTTGATTTAGGCTTAGGTCATGATCTCATGGTTCATGAGATTGAGCCCTGCGTCAGGCTCTGTGCTTACAGCATGGAGCCTGCTTGAGATTCTCTCTCTCCCTCTCTCTCTCTGCTTCTCCCCTGCTTGCTCTCTCTCTCTCTCTCAAAGTAAATAAATAAACATTAAAAAACCCACAAATCTGATCATATTCCTTGCTTAAAATTATTCTAAGACTTTCCAGTCCTCTTTTTTTTTTTTTTTTTTTTTTAATGTTTTACTTATTTTTAAGACAGAGAGACAGAGCATGAGTGGGGAGGGGCAGAGAGAGAGACACACACAGAATCTGAAGCGGGCTCCAGGCTCTGAGCTGTCAGCACAGAGCCCGATGCGGGGCTTGAACTCACAAACTGTGAGATCATGACCTGAGCCGAAGTTCGATGCTTAACCAACTGAGCCACCCAGGCGGCCCTCCAGTCCTCCTTTAAGTGTAGATTAGGTGCCCCTCCTTCTTCTGTACTTGTGTGTACTTACACTGGAATGCTCATACCCTACATTGTATGTGGATTTATGGATTATATAGATGCTGACATAGGTATTGACTTTCAGTTTTGTGTCCCCAGAGCCTTCCTTGTATTTGGCAGACCCACGAATAGATACACTGAAATGTTTATAATGCAGTATCATTTTTCATTCAGTAAACCTTATAAATATTTCTGGCTCCACCCTTTAGGTTTTTCCACTGCATACACACAATAGGAAGACATGGACTTACTGCTTAGTGGCCATAAATACAAATTTCTATAAAAGTTAAACAAGAAAGCAGACTTTGTATAATTTCAGACATGTGGTAATTTGCATGCTTATGGGTTGCCCTATTTTATGTAATGTCCATAAAAATGTGGCATGGAATCTTCATTATTTTTAATATAGATAGCACATGACCACCCAAATGAAAAATTTTAAGCAAATCTACTTTTTCCCTCCCAAATATGTAATTAGTCACTTCAAGACATTTTTGCTATTCTTGTCTTTAGGTGGAGCTGTTAAAGTTAAATAAGTGTGAATATCTGTCAAACACAGTTCTTGCAAGAGTGCACGTACATTTTATATATTGTGAGAAAAGCATAATTAATAGCTAATTAGGATAATGAAAGTAATATACACCAGATGTAGAGAAGACCTTGTGGAAAATTAGTATGAATTAGGTAACATGTGATTTGGTCAAAGCAAGCTTGTTGAGAAGAATTAAAACAGTGGACATGTGGAGGGACAATCAGTGGCTGTCTAGCTCCTACACCTAGGGAATAATTTAATCAAGTTTGCTATTGTAATACTCAGGGCTTCAAGCTGTTCGGTTTTCACAAGTTGATAACTTGGGATTTGGGCCCTGATTTGCAGCATTCCTATATGGTCAAAGTTTCATGTTGAGATGATCACTTTTCAAGTAATTTAATAAAATCCTCTCCATGTATAAGAATGGAAAAGTAATGAGAGACCTCAGGTACTCTGTTTCATGCCCCAAATCGTCCAGATACCACTTAATTAATACAAGTCTAATACTTGGTATGTAACTCATTTTCTACTTAATGTTCATTGATTGGCAATAGTCAGATTTTCTTTTTCATTAAATTCCTTCCAAATGTTCACCTGAATATCCTATTATAAGAAGCTGAAATTCAGTAATATCTTGATTGGTTTATATAGCTATATTTTGAAGCGACATCTACATAATCAATCTCTAACATCTGTTGATATCTGAAATGCCAGGCATTGTTCTCAGTAAGTATTTTACAAACATCATGCCACTGGATTCTCATAACAATAGGTATAGGCATCATGAGAATCATCATTATCCCCATTTTCGATGAGGTTAATTGAGCCATAGACAGATGAAGTAATTTGCTCAAGGTCACACAGATACAGATAGGGTTGCGCCTGAGATTGGAAGCCCAGTTACTGTACCTCCAGGCCTCTTGTTTTTAAGCATGGTATACATATATTGATAGTTATAAATAATGTAAAAAAATTATCTTTTTTATTTACATAAGGACATAGAATAGTCTTTTAAGTGATAAATCCTCTTGATTAATTTACTTCATTGACTGTATCCAAAGTTACTACAGATATAAGTAGCACAGCCATCATCTGTATTACAGGCATTTTTTCCTACCCATTCGGGATTACTAATTGAGCCTTACAAATTACCTGTTCTTCATTTGCTTTCAGGCAGTAATGCTTAAGCCATATTCTAATCTTAAAATGTTTATAGGTACTAAAACCTTGTTCCACTAGGACTAGGAGTTCTGTAAATAACAATGCCATGGATCTACTCAGGAACTGAATAAATAGAAACCTCAATTATGGGTTAAGGTAATATATCTAGCCCTGATGCAAACACTTGAGTCTATTTAATGTTTAAAAGGAACTTTGTTGAATTTCTGTTTTAAAAGGATAAGAACCTAGAGATTGAAATGAGTATATGAAAAGTAGAGTCAAACTGTGATATAAAGAAACTAATTCTTCAAATATCTCCTGAGTATAGTAACAATTCTAATATCAAGAAAAGTAAAAACGGTCTAGTTCCATGTAGATAGACTTTATCTACTGATTGTTAACTGCGTTCTCAAATCCTGAGATATAATGTCTCTGTTTAATTTTTGTTGTGCTTAAGATACTTGTTTTATAGGTTTCTCATCAACATATCTCATTTCATGCAATTTAATTAAATTGTCTCCTGAATTCTGTTAAAATCCTCCTGGATTACTTTATCAGTAAAATTTTATTTGCCTACCTACTTAGAGAAGGAGACAAAGAAAGGAGTCTGTTTTTGTCAAGTGCACTTTGAAGATCTCATTTCGGTCTAAAGAGGGCTCAGATTAAGGGCTTTTTAAGTGATACCATGTTTTATATATTACTGGACTCCCATATTTTTTTATAGACCTGAGATTCTAGAACAGTTTTACTATCAAAGTTATCCTTTAATTGAATGCTAAATGATTTCAAAGTTATTTTCCTGTCACTTATTTTACTATTGGTACATATATGTATGTTAAGAAACAAATTTGATAGTATGTAGTACCTTCTTTTTTGTATCCTTTGGGTAAATACCTAGTAGTGCAATTTCTGGGTCATAGGATAGTTTTATCTTTAACTTTCTGAGGAACCTCCACACTGTTATCCACAGTAGCCGTTCCAGCTTGCATTCCCACCAACAGTGCAAGAGGGTTCCCCTTTCTCTGCATCCTGACCAACATCTGCTGTTTCCTGGGTTGTTAATTTTAGTCATTCTGACAGGTGTGAGGTGGTATCTCATTGTGGTTTTTGTTTTTCCCTGATGATAAGTAATGTTGAATATCTTTTCATGTGTCTCTTTGTCATTTGTATGTCTTCTTTGGAGAAGTCTTCTCATGTCTTCTGGCCATTTCTTAACTGTATTATCTTTGGGGTGTTGAGTTTGATAAGTTCGTCACAGATTTTAGATATTAACCCTTTATCCTATATGTCATTGGCAACTATCTTCTCCCATTCCATTGGTTGCCTTTTAGTTTTGTTGATTGTTTCCTTTGCCAAGAGCTTTTTATCTTGATGAGGTCCCAATAGTTCATGTTTGCTTTTGTTTCCCTTGCCTCCAGAGACTTGTCTCGTACGAAGTTGCTGCAGCCAAGGTCACAGGGGTTGCTGCCTGTGTTCTCTTCTAGGGTTTTGATGGTTTCCCGTCTCACATTTAGGGTTTTCATCCATTTTGAGTTTATTTTTGTGTATGGTGTAAGAAAGTGGTCCAGGTTCATTCTTCTGCATGTTGCTGTCCAGTTTTCCAAACACCATTTGCTGAAGAGACTGTCTTTTTCCCATTAGATATTCTTTCCTGCTCTGTCAACAATTAGTTGACCATTTCTGGGTCCTCTGTTCTGTTCCATTAATTTGTGTCTGTTTTTGTGCAAGTACCATACTGTCTTGATGATGACAGCTTTGTAATACAGCTTGAAGTCCATAATTGTGATGCTTCCAGATTTGATTTTTCTTTTTCAATGTTACTTTGGCTTTTCAGGATCTTTTCTAATTCCATACAAATTTTAAAATTGTTTGCTCTAGCTCTGTGAAGCATGCTGGTGCTATTTTGATAGGGATTGCATTGAATATGTAGGTTTCTTTGGGTAGTATAGAAATTTTAACAATATTTGTTCTTCCAATCCATGAGCATGGAGTGTTTTTTCCATTTTTTTGTGTGTGTTGTCTTCAATTTTATTCATAAGTGTTCTATAGTTTTCAGGATACACATTTTTTTAACCTCTTTGGTTAGGTTTATTCCTAGGTATCTTAATGGTTTTTGGTGCAGTTGTAAATGGGACTGATTCCTTCATAATTCTTTCTGCTGTTTCATTATTGGTGTATAGAAATGTAATGGATTTGTTGATTTTTATATCCTGTGACTTTGCTGAATTCATGTGCCCATTCTAGCAATTTTTTGGTGGAGTCTTTGGGTTTTCCTCAAAGACTATCATGTCATCTACAAATATTGAAAGTTTGATTTCTTCCTTGCCTTTTATTTCTTTTTGTTGTCTGATTGCTGAGGCTAGGACTTCCAGTACTGTGTTGAACAACAGTGGTGAGGGTGGATGTTACTGTTATGTTCTTGACCTTAGAGGATGATATTAGCTGTGGGTCTTTTATATATGGCCTTTATGATGTTGAGGTATGTTCCTTCTATTACTACTTTTTTGAGGGTTTTTATCAAGAAAGGATACTATATTTTATCTAATGCTTTTTCTGCATCTATTGAACCATATGGTTTTTCTCCTTTTCTTAATGTGGTATATCACATTGATTTGCAGATTCTGAGGAATAAATCCCACTTGATCATGGTGAATAATTCTTTTAATGTACTGAGGATTCAATTTGCTAGTGTCTTAGAATTTTTGCACCATTGTTCATCAGGGATATTGGTCTGCAACTTTCCATTTTAGTGGGATATTTGTCTGGTTTTGGAACCAAGGTAATGTTGGCCTCATAGAATGAGTTTATAAGTTTTCCTTCCATTTCTTTTTGCTGGAACAGTTCCAAAAGAATAGGTATTCTTTTTTAGATGTTTGGTAGAATTCCCCTGGGAAGCCATCTGGCCCTGTATTCTTGCTTATTGAGAGATTTTTTTTTTTATTACTGATTCAATTTCCTTATTTGTAACGGGTATCTTCAAATTTTCTAGTTCTTCCTATTTCAGTTTTGGTAGTTTATATGTTTCTAGATATTTATTCATTTGTTCCAGGTTGCCCAATTTATTGGCATATCATTGCTCATAATATTCTCTTATAATTGTATTTCTATGGTTTTGGTGGTGGTCTCTCTTCTTTCATTCATGATTTTATCGGTTTGGGTCCTTTCTCTTTTCTTTTTGGTAAGTCTGGCTAGGGTTTTATCAATTTTGTTAATTCTTTGAAAAACCAGTTCCTGGTTTAGTTGATCTGTTTTTTGTTTTTGTTTTTTTCTATATAACTTGTTTCTGCTCTAATCTTTGTTATTTCCCTTCTTTTGCTGGTTTTGGGCTTTATTTGCTGTTCTTTTTCCAGCTTTTTTAGGTGTAAGGTTAGGTTGTATATTTGAGATTTTTCTTCCTTCTTGAGGAAGGCCTGAATTGCTATATACTTCCCTCTTAGGACTGCCTTTACACTTTTGGACTGTTATATTTTCATTTTCATTGGCTTCAATGTATTTTTCCATTTCTTCTTTAATTTCCTGGTTAACCAATCCACTCATTCTTTAACAGGATGTTCTTTAACCTCCATGTATTTGAGGGCTTTAAATTTTTTTCTTGTGGTTGACTTCAAGTTTCAGAGTGTTGTGGTCTGAAAATATGCATGGTATGATCTCGATCTTTTTGTAGTGGTTGAGGCCTGATTTGTGACCCAGTATGTGATCTATTCTGGAAAAAGTTCCTTGTGCACTTGAAAAGAATGTGTATTCTGTTGTGTTAGGATGAAATGCTCTGAATATATCTGTTAAGTCCATCTGGTTCGATGTGTCATTCAAAGCCATTGTTTCCTTGTTTATCTTCTGCTTAGATGACCTGTCCATTGCTGTAGGTATGGTGTTAAAGTCCCCTACTATTACTGTATTATTATCAATGAGTTTAAGTTTGTTATTAATCGATTTATATATTTGGCTTCTATCAAGTTGGGGGCATAAATATTTACAATTATTAGCTCTTCTTGTTGGATAGACCCCTTTATTATGATATAGTATCCTTGATCTCTTACTATCATCTTTGGTTTAAAATCTAGTTTGTCTGGGGGCACCTGGGTGGCTCAGTCAGTTAAGCATCCAACTTTAGCTTAAGTCATGATCTCGTGGTTTGTGAGTTCTAGCCCCATGTTGGGCTCTGGGCAGACACTGCTGAGCCTGCTTCCGGTTCTCTGTCTCCCTCTCTCTCTGCCCTTCCCCCACTTGCACACACACTCTCTCTCTGTCTCAAAAATAAATAAACTTTTAAAAAATAAATAAAGTCTAATTTGTCTGATATAAGTATGGCTACTCCAGCTTTCTTTGATGTCCATTGGCATGATAACTGGTTCTCCACCCTTTCCCTTTCATTTTGGACGTGTCTTTGGGTCTAAAATGAGTCTCTTGTAAGCAGCATATCAAAGGGTCTTTTTTTTAACAATCCATTCTGATACCCTGTATCTTTTGACTAGAACATTTAGAGCAATTATCGATAGATATGATAGATATGAATTTAGTGCTGCTGTATTACCTATAAAGTTGCTGTACATTTAGATTGTCTCTGTTCCTTTCTAGTCTTTTTTGCTTTTGGTTTCTCTTTCCTACTTAAAGGGTCCCCTTTAATAATTCTTGAAGAACTGGTTTAGTTTTTGCTTGTCTTGGAAACCTTTTATCTCTCCTTCTATTCTGAATGACTGCCTTGCTGAATAAAGTATTCTTGGATGCATATGTTTCCTGTTTCGCATGATGAATATATTATGCCACTCCTTCCTGGTCTGCCAACTTTCTGTGGACAGGTCTTCTGCTAACTTTATGTGTCTACCCTTGAAGGTTAAGGACCTTTTGTCCCTAACTGCTTTCAGAATTTTCCTTATATTTTTCAGGTTTCACTGTGATATGTCATGGTGTTAACCTGTTTTTGTTGATTTTGAGTGGAATCCTCTGTGTCCCTTGGACTTGAATGCCTATTTCCTTCTCCAGATTAGGGAGGTTATCAGCTATAATGTGTTCAAATAAACCTTCTATCCCTTTTTCCTGCCCCTTTTTTTTTTTTTTCTGGGACTCCTATGATACATATGTTATTGCACTTTGTAGAATCACTGATTTCCCTAAGTCTGTATTCATGATCTTACAGTTTTCTTTCCCTCTCCTTTTCAGCTTCATTATTTTCCATAATTTTATCTTCTATATCACCTATTCAGTCCTCTGCTTCCTCCATCCTTTAATCACATCCAGTCAGTTTTGCATTTCAGTTATAGCATTTGTTGTTTCAGCCTGACTAGTTTTTAGGTCTCTTTGTCTGCAGCAAGTGTTTCTCTGGTGTTTTATATGCTTTTTTCAAGCCTAGCTAGTATTCTTATGACTGTTATTCTAAATTCTTACTTAGATATATTACTTACCTTTTTTGAGCAAATCCCTGGCTGTGTTTCTTCTTGATCTTTCTTTGGGGGAGAATTCCCTGTCTTGTCATTTTATCTAGTTTTCTGTCTTTTGTGTTAATGAAAGCTTGTTATGTTTTCTGCTCCTAAGTGTAATGCTATATTAAGAAGGGATTATACTCTGTCTAGAGCATGGTGCTTCAGGAAATGCTTCTGGTGTGAAATGCTTCTGCTGCTTTCTCCCAGATCAGTCCTCTGCTGAGTTCCTCCTTGCTTTCACTAGGGAGTGTTTGGATCTTTAACTAGGTGTGCTTTGATTTGTTTGTTAAAATAAGCCTGATTTAAAAACAACAACAACAACAAAAAACCTCATCCAGAAAAAGAGAAAAGGAAAAGGAATAAAAAAAGAAAACAAAAAACTATAAGCCTGATTCCAAAGAAAAAGAAAATTAAAAAAGATGGGGAAAAAAAGAAAAAAAAAAGCCTGATCAAAAAAAAGGAACAAAAAACTATAAGCCTGATTCCAAAAAAAAAGAGAGGAAAAAGACAAGAAAAAGAAAAAAAAAAAAAAAAAAAAAGAAGCACCTGCTCCTATTTCCACCAGAACTGAAACTGATACTTTAGAGTACTCTGTGATCAGTAGACTTGGTTGGAGTGTCTACGTTGGTCCTCTGGGGGAGAGGCCGGCTGTGCTGGCTCACAGAGCTGACCTAGTAAAGATGCTCCTGCAGGGTGGGGGTGGGGTTTGGTATAAGTGACTCCACCCTCCACTGGGGGCACTGTGTTGCTCACTGAAGTCCAACCCCGCTGGTAGGCAGGGGGGAAGATGGTGTTACTCTGCTTTCTAGTCCCCAGGTCTGGGAGCTCTCACCAGCCACTGTTCAGGAAACCCTTACAGACACGCACACAATCTCCCCTCCTGTGGCCCAGACTTCCATCAAATCCTTGCACTCAACCAGTCTGTGCCTGGGCCATTGACATGCCTGGCACCACAGCTCTTCTGTGTTTTAGTTCTAGTGCGCGGCTGGGATTCAAAACTCCAAATCTTTTTTTTTTTTTTTTTTTTTTTAGTATAATTTGTCAAATTGGCTTCCATACAACACCCAGTGCTCATCCCAACAAGTTCCCTCCTCAATGCCCATCACCCACTTTCCCCACTCCTCCACCCCCCATCAGCCCTCAGTTTGTTCTCTGTATTTAAGAGTCTCTTATGGTTTGCCTCCCTCCCTCTCTGTTTAGTAACTTTTTTTTTCCCTTCCCCTCCCCCTCCCCCATAGTCTTCTGTTAAGTTTCTCAAGATCCACATATGAATGAAAACATATGGTATCTGTCTTTCTCTGGCTGACTTAGTTCACTTAGCTTAATACCCTCCAGTTCCATCCTCGTTGCTGCAAATGGCCAGATTTCATTCTTTCTCATTGCTAAGTAGTATTCCATTGTATATATAAATCACATCTTCTTTATCCATTCATCAGTTGATGGACATTTAGGCTCTTTCCATAATTTGGCTATTGCAAAACTCTAAATCTTAAAGGATTACACTCCTCTTCTCTGGAGTAGAGCCTTGCAGTGCTGTGCCTGGTGACTTTCTGTCCCAGAAAAGCAGCTGCAGGGCTGTGCAGGTGCCTGGAGTTTATGGTGAAGCACAGAGAAAAGCTGCAACCAGTTATCTACCTTCTGCACATGCTTCTATCCCCTGCTGTTGAATGGCTACTCAAAGGTGCCACCCAGGTCTTTTGTCCTTAGGAAATATATCCTTCCAAATGCACTCCAGGAAGCAGAATGTTGTCTCCCAGAGTAACCCAGGGGATCCCCATACCACTCTGTCCACTCTCAGGGGCCTCTACCCTCCTTCTCCCCAGGAGCACCTACACCCTCCTAGATCAACTCCGGTGAATGGCACGAACTTCCAGAACCTCAGAATTTGAGCTCTAATGTTGGCAAAAACTTGTGATAGTCCATTCCTCCCAATTCCCCAGTCATTGGTTTTAGGGGAATGCTTTTTTTTGCCTAAACCAAATGGGATGCTCACACTCTCTTGCTCCTGCGCGCTCGCGCGCTCTCTCTCTCTCTCTCTCTCTCTCTCTCTCTCTCTCTCTCTCCTGTGCAGAAAGGGTTCCTACCCTACATGGCACTATAGCTTTTCTTTCCCCCACCTCACGTCTCTGCACCTCATACCTCAAATTATGAAGATTGTTCTCTTAATCCCTAGATCGATTTCCTAGGTGTTCAAAATGATTTGATATTGCTCTAGCTGTGTTCAAGGGACAAGACTAGCCCAGGGTCCCTCTACTACAATGCCATCCTGACTACTCCCTCTGTAGTATATTCTTTTTTAATGAGGAGGCTAGTGAATAATCATATAAAAAAAATTTAAAAACTTTTTAATGTTTATTTATCTTAGAGAGATAGAGCATGAGTGGAAGAAGGGAAGAGAGAGAGGGTGACACAGAATCTGAAGCAGGCTCTAGGCTCTGTGCTGACAGCTCAACACGGGACTCAAACTCACAAACTGTGAGACCGTGACCTGAGCTGAAGTTGGATGCCTAACTGAAAATACAGGAAATAACTTTCCTACATACCATTTATAATCTATTTAGAAATATAATTGGAAAAGCTCCACAAAGAATAGCAAAGAAAATGATATATTTAATAATAAATGTAAAATCAAATGAATCACATTGAATTAAAATGTTACTGAGAGATATAAAAAGAAAACTTGAATAAATTGTAAGAGATCTCTTATTTCTACAGGTCTGCTACACAGAAATGTTAAATAGACTAAAATGTTGATTAGTTCTTTGAAATGATTTACAAAGAATTTGTAATGGAAAAAGCTTATGATATAATGTCAGGTGAAGACAAGTATGCCAAGAAAATATCACAAAAGTATGTCCAAATGTAAAACTATGTAACTATTACAGGATGGATAGGTTTTTTTCTATTTTTACACTTTTTGTGTTTTTTTCCAATAAACATAAATGCTTATGGAATGTGGAAAAAAACCCACATTCAATGTATTTTAACAATTTAGATGAAAGGGTAAATAGTTTGTTTACCTTTCCTATGTTTGGCCTTAATGCAGGAAAAGAGGAGCTTTATGTTTTTTGATTCACATGCTTATTCTGATCTCTAACTGATGGTTTTGTATTCCCTTAGAAAGATGTGCGGGACATCCTCACCCCAATTCAGATTGAAGCTGCTTACCACCTTGGGCATCATGTCATCAGTAAACGAAGTACAGAGGAATTCCCCCCACTTCAACCAATTCTTCAGCAAAAGAAAGAAAAAGACAGAATTGAAAAAACGGTAAGAATATTTTCCTTTGTTCCAAACATTATGTGCATATAACTCAGTTTTTGAAATGTTGCATAACTCTGGGGAAATGAATTCTCTTTCTGAATTCTTTAAAATTTTTTATTTTTTAAATTTTTTTTAATATCTCATTAAACATTTTACTCATTTTTTTCCTTTTTTTTTTCAATATATGAAATTTATTGTCAAATTGGTTTCCATACAACACCCAGTAGTCATCCCAAAAGGTGCCCTCTTCAATACCCATCACCCACCCTCCCCTCCCTCCTACCCCCCACCAACCCTCAGTTTGTTTAAAATTTTTTAAATCAATTTTCTTAATATACAAAGAGATTTATGCTGTGCCTTATTTTCCACTTTTCTTTACTTTTTATATTCCCTTTAGGATATTGAGCTCTGAGTGTGTTTCCATATGCATTTAGTTCAAGAAATGGCTTCCCATATACATGAGATGTTAATTTTCCCTCCTTGATACCTGGCCCATGAGGAAAGTATATTGCTAGGCAGCACTCCCAATGACAGTGAGTCACACTCATGAGCTTTATCCTCCTCTGTTTCATTTTCTGTCCCCTTCTCTCTTGTTTTGTCTTCCTCTCAGTCACCCTACACACAGATACACTCATATCTTGTTAGTCAAGTTCCTTTGCTGGCTTTTCCTCATTTACATACATACGGAATTTCTTTTTCATATTCAACTATAGGGTTTTTAGCCACATCCCAGGACCCATTGCGTTTTGAGATGGATCCTGCATTCTAACCAGTGGGCTGCTTTTTCTAGTGTATCCCCTAATAGCTCCATTTCACTGGCAGATTGTTTACTCCCAGGAGTCCAGTTGTTCGGACCTTTACTGTCCAACAGTGTCATCAACAGGATGTTTGGAGGCATGTTTTAAAGCATTTGCTAATGGCACACAATGTAAAAGGCAGAAGTGACATTTATTATTTTTTTAAATATGAAATTTATTGCCAAATTGGTTTCCATACAACACCCAGTGTGCTCATCCTAACAGGTGCCCTCCCCAATGCCCATCACCCACTTTCCCCTCTCTCCCACCCCCCATCAACCCTCAGTTCTCAATTTTTAAGAGTCTCTTATGTTTTGACATTTAAAGGGCTAGTTCATATCCTGTTTAGAGTAATTGCCCTTAAGTCACCTGAAGATATTTAAGATTACAATCATTGCTCTCTAGAATACTAGATCAAATGAACATAATTTAAGAGCAAGTTTTCTTGATACTCTTATGAATATAATTGTGGAAATCAGTGTTTTCACTCTTCTTTTGAACTTCAGTTGTCAATATCAACTATTTTTAAATATGTTTAATAATGAAAAATTCAATATTGTAAGTACACAAGGCAAAACCTTAGCAATTTATAGTTATGTTAGAATAATCTGCATTTTCGGGGGTGCCTGGGTGGCTCAGTTGGTTAAGCATCCAACTTCGGCTAGGTCATAGTCTTGCGGTCCGTGGGTTCGAGCCCCGCATCCTGCTCTGTGCTGACAGCTCAGAGCTTTAGATTCTGTGTCCCCGCCTCTCTCTGCCCCTACTCTACTCATGCTCTGTCTCACTCTCTCAAAAGTAAATAAATGTTAAAGAGAAATTAGAATAACCTGCATTTTGACTTTTCGAACAACCTGCTTTACAAGTAAAAGTGGCAGGAAAAATATCACATTTACCTCATCATTTAGAGAAAGATTTACACTTCCCTTCTGCTTCCCCAGGTTGAAGTAGTCTGTGGTCTGACACCCTATCTGACAACATGCTAGTCATTTCCCATTTAATGAACCTAGCTCCTTCTCTGACTTTGTGGATTTCTCTCAGCATCTTTCCCTTTTTACCTGTTCCTCTTAGCTTCCTTTTTATCTCTCTCCACTTTTTCCTCTATCTTAGACCTCAGGTCTTCCCACGTACCTCTTAGTATCTCTGGGTCCTATTAAAATGTTCCGACTTAAATAAGTTCTGGAACCCTTAGGATAGACTATCATTTAATTTAGCTCCAGGTGTCCTCCAGTAAAATTTCTAACTTTCTACATTTTGCTGTTTTCACTAAATGGAGGCTTACCTCCCATCACCTGTGAAAAGTGCATGCCATGCTTCTTAGTCATAAGTGGGATCGCACAGTAGCACCAGCAAATTGAGAGGAATTCGGCGAAGGACACCCTGGCAGCACAGGCTTTAAATACCTACCTAGGGTACTACTTCAGTCTGCTTAAACTCATTTTTTTATAGCAATTGTAGAAGAAACAATAATCTTTCAATTTAACACATCTAGGCTTTATGTTAACGTGTTGGAAGAACTTGGTACCTTTTAGTCCTGCAGTTACTTGTCATTGGAACTGTGACTAATTCTCAAATCAAACTCCAAAAAGGACAAAATGAGGTGTTCATCAATTTTATTTCACTTTTCTCGTGTACCACAGATGGCAATTTCTTTCTAAAAAAAAAAAAAAAAAGCATAGAAGTATACCTCCTTATTAAACTAACATAAAAAACACTGTTCTGTTTTACTTCCAGATAAATTTTGCAAGATTTTGTGCCCACCAAAATTGCTCTGCTGACTTACAGGTTTCTGGGAGAATTGGATTTTTTAAGTAAGTGTAGTTTCCTGTTCCTCACTGAGATGGGTAACGGGTGTGTGCTTGTCTGTTCTGAAGAGACTAATCCTTGGGGATTAGAGGCATTCAATGAATTGAACAACATTCTGCTGAGAGAGATGAAGAGGTCTGTATATCCCTCCCTGAACATATATACTCAGAGCTAACCACTTTTTGAAAGAATGAGAATATGTGAGCACCAAGGTTTTAATCTTTTACTGACCACTCAGGAGATATTTCAGGATTTAATTGTGCCTTGGGTTATCATTATTGTAGTTATGTTTTAGACATTGTAAGTGCCTGTTAATAGAGTTTAGGTGGCAAAACAGGCTAACATCCACTAACATAAGGATTAGTTTTTTTTTTATCATCCACAAACTGGTTACATAAGTCAGACTGATGTACAAAACAAAAGAAATACCTAAATGTATATATGACACATTTGAAAGGGAATAAACCACTTTGCTTCTCTAAATTCATGGATGGGGGGACAGTAAAAAGAAAATACACGTATCATGCCAAGAATAATGCCTACACAAGACATAGCGAAAATTAGATAAAGGTTGCTTGCTTTTACTATTTTATCATGGGAAATAAGCCACTGCAATTTTGTATCCTGTCTAAATACCTTATTTGGAAATTGCTCTGTGTACTAGAGGGAAGATAGGAGAAATGAGGACCAGAGAGAGAGAATCTAAACTTAGGTTGAAGGCTCACTGTGTACAGGAAGTGAAAGAGGAATCAGTGGCAGGACAGGCAAACGGTAAACGATTTTGTGGAGGTAGGGATAGAAAGGAAACAAGTTTAATTGGGGCATGTTGAATCTGGTGCGATTTCCATGTATGCAGCTTTCCGCTTGAAAATCTAGTTCAGGATTGTATTTGGAAGTCTTCTCCCCATTAGCAGTTTGTGAGCATGCAGGGCTCGGGGGTGGGGAGATGCATGGAGATGGGAATTTCAGAGAAAAGAACTAAGGATCAAGTTGGGGAGGAGTCGATTTTATTTAAAGATCTTAACAAGAATAGCAAGTCCCTGGGGGGAAACTGAAGAGGTATCTTTGGAGAACTAAGAAGAGAACCAAACCCATCGTGAAATAGCCAATGGAGAATATAGAAAGAGGGATTTAATACTGTAAAATTTTGTAGAGAGATCAGATACCACAATGCCTGAGGAAAGGTCATGGGAATTGGCATTTAGAACGGGACTGGCGGGTGAGAATGGCTGTCCCTGGCAAATTGTGAGATGGGAATTTCATTGCAGTAGTAGGCAGTCAGGTCTTAAGGGAAAAATAATATACTGGGGACGAGTAGTTTCAACTGAAGAATTTTTATGTAGTGATGAAATCTGGTATTTATTTAATCATGGAAAAACATGAACACGCATGAGGGTCGAAGGCAGAGGAAAGACTAAATCCAAGAGAGAAATGTCCTTAAGACCAGGGGGCACTTTTCAGACTCGACCTGAACTCTCCTCTGAAACATCTGACAGCCGCTCACTTTACCTTTTGCACATCTTTCGCGTTAAGTTCCATGTTGCCATAGAACTCGCCTTCTGCTCCTACTTCTCTAGCTTTTTCTCAGTTGTTTTTGGAGGATCCATGCTTTTGGCTCTCCTGGGTTCCTGGACCATTCTCTCTCACCCCTTTCTCACACTCCCATATTTTCCCTGGGTAATCTTGCCCACAGCTGTGACCTCCCCTGGCCTGTCTACACTGCTGTTGCTCAGTATCTCAGAGTTCCACACCTACACTGGCAACTGTCCACTAAGACAGGTCCTGTTGGGGACCCAGTCACTGTCTACCAATGACACACAGATAGTTACCAAGGCCAACAACCTGGAGCTCAGCCTGCATTCTTCTCTTTTATCCCTGAAACACAATAAATTACTTAGTTCTGTGATACTACCACCTAAAGGTGTATTTGTTAATCTGTCCTACTTTTCTATCTCTACCACTATTGTTCCAAACCGGGCGCTCAATATCCTCCCTGGATCACCAGGCTTTCCCACTTTTTGGCCTTTGGGCCTCTGGTTTTGTATTCTAGTTCCTCCACCTGGGGTGATTCCAGAGTGTGAGCTTTCTGACATAAACTCCCTAATGTTGTTAGCAATGCTGCAGGACTTTTTTCCATTGATGGCAGGATACTTCAGAGTTGCTTGGCCCTGCATGCTTCCCTGAGCCTCTGTATCTTTTTGTTTCTTCCACTTACCTACCTGATTAATTCTTATTTACCTTATAAATCTCAGCTCTTTTCTAGGTAAAGCCCCCTTTGTCTCCAGCTACCCGAACCCGAGTCCTCCTGTGACCCTGGTCCCACTGCACTTAGGCTCACCACCATTACTGTCTGTCTCCATGCTATCCTGTGAGCTGCATCAAGGCAGGTTTCTGGCTTTTCATCCCAGTGCTCCCAGTGTCTAACACAGTGCCTGGAATGCTACAGGTGACTAATGGATGTTTGCTGAGAACAGAGCAAGGGCCTAAGGAAACAGTATGTAATGCGGTCAGACTCAGATGCAGGAGTTTGCCTTAGAGAGAAGTTAAGATTCTCCTTACCCTGAGCTAAGAAATTGTGAAAAGGTGCTTGACAATAGACTAAGAAAGCTCTGTGCTGAAGGAAGGGAAATGCAAAGAATTCATGGATGGCCAGGATATAAAGGGAGTTTATGTATGGAAAGCGAAGGCTTTGAGAAAAGACTTTAGAAGGGAATGGGAAAAGATTCAAACGAGCTGTTAGGATAAATGGGATAGGAATGAGTAAAAAGGTTGACAAACAGTGTTGAGTACCCTGCTGGGGTGGGATCACATATGGCAGAGAATAAATTAATTCTTTTCACTTAGTCAATGCCAGTATAGCCTTGAGCATCCACAGTTGAGGGCCAAGAAGCCCTAACCTATTTGATTTATAATTGGACTTTATACTTAAATTATCCAGATTAGCTGTTCAAAGAGCCCAAAAACAATGACTACTAACTACTTTGTACCCCAGCATGTAATGTGGTGCCTTTGTTGAGTTATTAGATGAATAATTTACAACCTTCCCATTCATGTATTTATTTTCTTTGTCAAACGCTTAGTTTTCTTAGTGTTTTTGCTGTCACCGGCCTTTGATAAGAAGAGCTGTGTGGGGGAAAGCTTATCTAAGCTATAAATAAGTCATGTTTTCATTTTCATAAATCAGACACTCCCATTGTCCCTTTTGTCACCTTTCTCTGCAACCACTCTGGCCGATGAAAAAATGGGGCGTTGAAGTTTATGTGAAAATATCACCATGGATGCTTCTTTCCTGAAGAATGAAAGTACATCTTATTGAATTAAGATATTCTCTCACAATAAATTATATTACCTACTTTACATTTTTAATTTGAAGTGATCATTTTTCTTGAAATCTATCAAGTTTATTGTGATTTTAAACGGCAGCCAGGGAAGTATAAGGCAGTGTTTCTGAAGGTGTGGCCTTTGAGTCACCTTTATGAGAATCACCTGTAATGCTTATGAGAAATGGAGTTTTCCAGGCCACACACCATCCAAATAGGAATCTATGGGTGCCAGGCCAGACATGTTCAGTAGTCATAGGGCTACGAGTGTTTCTTACCAAACTAAAATGTGGGCAGCGATGTTGTAGTTGAGTTTCAGGTTCAGAGTCTAACCTGGTTCAAGTGGATCTACCATTTACTAGCTGAATGACCTTTTTAGAGAAGCCTTATCAGTTCTGTAAAGCTCTTTCCTCATTGATAAGAAAGTAAAATCATACCTACTCTACAAGGTTGTTTTAAGATAAAATGCAGTGATACAAACCGAGGGCATAGCACAAAGCCTGGAATACATAAAGGTTCCTAACAGTTATTGTTGATAACACTGCTGTTGGCATACGTACAGCCTTTGATTAAAAAATAATAATAATAAAGTTAGGGCATCTGGTTGGCTCAGTCAGTTAAGCTTCTGACTCTTGATTTCAGCCCAGGTCATAATCTCACAGTTTGTGAGATCCAGCCCTGCCTCAGGCTCCATACTCACAGCAAGGAGCCTGCTTGGGATTCTCTCCTCCCTCTGACCCTCTCTGGGTCACCTGCACATGCTTTTTCTCTCTCTCTCTCTCAAATGATAAAAAAAAACATGAAAAAAATTTTTTAATTAAAAAAAAAAGTTTTAGTTTGGTGATAAAATGAAATAGTGCCAAAGAATCCTAAACATTCTCCACATATGTACTGGTTATTTGCCCAAAGTTTAATGTCTCTTTATGTCCCAAGAAAGCCACTGATTGGGTCAGAAGTTGTTAGTTTCACGAGGTTTGAGGTGGCAAGGATGCCAGTGTAAGGTATAAGTCCCACATCTTTTGTACCAACTAGGAAAGTTACAGGCTGTTTCTGTTAGGTAAATGATAACTTGAGAAATTTTCAAATGAAAACTCTTAATTAACTTTTAGGCCCACAATGAAGGGTTCTGAAAATTGCTTTGCATTATAACAAATTCTATGCTATCAGACAGAAATATGCCTCTCTCACCTAAAAGTCCCCTCTCCCTTGTTGGTAATAGTAAGCACACATGACCACTCGTTCTATACGTTCCCCTGAATATAACTCCACTGATACTAACGGTGTTCATGTGCCTCAGAGCTAGAAACCTGCTTTAGCTAAATGCATTTATTTCCTCAGTAAAGAACATGAGTTGTGAGGACTGTGGTAGCAGACTGCCTAGAGCAAACTATATAGCACACAGGCACACTCTGTCTCATGTCTTCATTAAGTGGAGGCTTCCCCCAAATGTCTAAATTCTCAGGACAATAAACTCCAATCAAATGGGCTTGCACTGCAAAATGATCAACAAGGATGGTTTTCTCAAGATCACAAATCTAATAGCAGGTATTAGCCATCACATAGGCTGTTTCAAATCCAGCCTTTCATATAGATTACTGATACAAATGACACTGCTTCCCTTGTCTACCTCAGTCATGTGTCCCAGGCAAGTGGTGTAGCTTTTCCTGAGCAAGTGCATTCATATCAGTTAGGAATGCTTTTCACGCAAGTAAGGATACTTGATGAATAGTGCCTTAAACAAGGAAGGCACTTAATTGTTTTGCATAAGAAGCAGAAGGTGGTGGGGCGCCTGGGTGGCTCAGTCGGTTAAGCATCCAACTTCAGCTCAGGTCATGATCTCGCGGTCTGTGAGTTCGAGCCCCGCGTTGGGCTCTGTGCTGCCAGCTCAGAGCCTGGAGCCTGCTTCAGATTCTGTGTCCCCCTCTTTCTGCCCCTCCCCTGCTCATGCTTTGTCTCTCTCCCCAAAATAAATAAATATTAAAAATAAATAAAGCAGAAAGTGGCTGCAGATTAAATGGGCAGCTAGCAAAATGGGGACATGCATGGTTATCTTTCTAGTTCTCTCGGCTTTTCCCTCACGGTCACCCCATGGCCGTAGCAGCACCTAGATTCCCAACAAGAGAAAAGGGGCAAGAGTAAAATTCTGGGTCCACTTGAGGCTGCCTTTCTAGGAAGGGAAGCATCTTTACAGATTTCTTCTTCTGATTGAGACCTTGTCACATGCTCATCCCTGCATCTGTCCTGGTGGAAGGAGAATGGAATCATCATGACCATCCTAGATCAATCATAATTTATTCCCTGAAGCTAAACTAGGGGCTTCTCTTCTGCAATTTCAATGGAATACAGCCTTCTGCCTGAATAATCTGGGCTTCTTCTAGCAGCTAAGAAGGAAAATTACTGTTGGGTGGACAGTGGGCAATGCACAGCATCTGCCACTATGCTGTTTGTCTCCAAAAGAGCAAGTCTAACAAAATTGTCTGTTTTTAAAAAGGAGATGGTAGGAATATATGCTTCACTGATCTCAGAGTTTTAGAAAGATGAATTACATGCTTTATACATGAAAACATGCTAATTACTAACTGTATCTTCCAATCTGTGTTCTTAGGCTGTACCTCTTGGGACATCAATGAGTTTGCTCCTATTCAAATGCAATCTTCTTAAATGTCAGTTAACTGATATATTGTGGTTGATGAGAATTTTCCAGTATTTTCTTTTTTCCTGAAGTCAGTAGTAAAGAAAAAAAGAGGATGATTTGTCACATGGACCTATAGGCCACTTGCTGCAGGCTAGGTTTTTGTCAAAAATAAATGAGTCCTGTACCTTGACACAAGTACATTATCAGTTTACAATTAGATTTTGTTCTAACATCTTGATTAAAAACACATTAGCTATGAAGCATTAATTCATTCTATCAAGGCAAACTGCATTCATTATACTAAGACTTGAGGAGGATTTCTCATAAAATAAAATAATACTCAGGGAAAACAGAGCCTCGTGCTGAAATACATCATTTTTCTATCTTTCCTCTTTCACTTATTAAGTTATGATTCTGTATGTACACAGTACCTTGATTTGTTTAAATTATGTGGGTTCTCGGCTGCTTTGTAAATTTCAAGTGTGCATTATGCATGTTTTAATGAAGAATGAGCTACGATTCCCGGGGAAAGCTCTGGTTCAGCCTTGTCGCACTTCCAGATGTGCACCTGGTCCTTTATTATGTCTCACATAAAAAGCTGGTGGGTATCTCTCTGACGGCACCTTGTTAATGAATCAAGATACAGTAAGATGTATATTAAAAAAAAAGAGTAGAATTGTAATTATGGTAATGTGGCAAAATAGCTTAAAAATGGAAAATAAACCAGGAGTATAGCCGCTGAAATGGGAACATTGTGTTTCTCTTTAATTTGCTGTTGTCTTGGAACCTAGCTGCTTATGCAGTACTTTCACCTTCTGTTGCTTGTCTAAGTGCCAACTTCTTTCCCAAAGGTGTTCAGTGACTAATGCTTTGGGTACAAGCCAGAATATTTTATAAATGTCTATTTCTAGGCAGCTCTTCTACAAGTCTTAATTAAACTTTAATGTCAAGCTGAAGTTTACTTTTAGAACCTCCTAGGCTCCTGTAGTTGTGACGGGACTGTAGAGCAGTGGGGGGTAATGTAGGACAGCCATGTTCTCCCACCTTCCCTCTCTGCCCTCTAACAGCTCCACCAAGCAGACGTGTACTTACGTAATGTAAAGGTTTACGCCATAAGAGTGATCAGTCACAGGCATTCCCTAAGATGGTGGGAAAAATGGAGCCTGCTGCCACAGAGTGGCATTCTCCCACCTGAATGGTAGCCATGGTTTAGAGTGACTGTTTTGTTTAGTTGATACACATCCTTGCAGAAAAGCTCCAACTTCTCAAACCCAGGGGTTAGAAACTAGAGATGCTACGTATGAACATGTTCCTCATTCCCTTCTCCTCAATGTCTCCCGAACCAACCAAGGAATTATGAGGTCTGGGGCATTGTTTTCTCTGATGCTGCATCTGATGCCATCCGAAATAACAAAGCCTTTGTTATTGCCAGAATAATGCAGATTTTAAATATAGTCCTATTATGTTGTATGCTTATTTTGAAACTAGTGGTATTTCTCAGTCAGGTTGGTCTGTGGTACAGCCAGCAAACTTTTTCCGTGAAGGGACAGATAGTAAATACTTTAGGCCCTGTGGGACAAAGGTCTGTCTCAGCTACTCACCTCTGCCATCATAGTGCAGAAGTGGCCACAGATGAAGGAGGATGGCTATATTTCAGTAAACCTTTATTACAGAACCAGACGGGCCCAAATTTGGCCTGTAGGCAGTTTTTGAAACCGTACTCTATGGGATGTTGGCTTTTTACATGATAGTTCTGTGGTACATTTTTTTATTTATTGATACACTATAGTTCCCTATATTTTATTAAATATAGTTTTTTGGTATAATTTAAGATGGCTGCCAAACTTAACCAGATTTGGAGATTTTCAAGAGTTAATCCTGGATTAACAAACTATAGCGGTCTGCTCAGAGACAGACTAACCCAAAAGAATTATATTTATATGTTAACCAGAAGACTGTAATAGCTCCAGACTAGGACTGCCCAAATTCCCAATGATAATTGAATGGATAAATAAAATGTGGTATATTTACAAACTGCAATGTATACACCAGTGAGCATAAACAATTTAGAACTCCATGCATCAATAGAAATTAATGTTACAAGCAAAATTTTAAGTACAGAAAGCCTGATACTTAAAAATTCTCTGTGATTCCACTTACATGAAATAAAAAACTGGGCAAAGCCAGTCGATACTAATAAAAGGAAGATGATGGGTGGGGACAATAACTGGAAGGGAGGGGGCAGAATATCCTATTTCTTCTGCCGTTAATATGTCTTCTTGATGTGGGTGCTCCTTTCTTCAGTGCATTCAGTTTATAAAAATTACTGAGCTGTGCTCTTAGGATATGCATATTTTTCTCTTTGTACTATCGTGATAAGTAAGTGTAAAATGAAAAAATCAGGATGAGAGGGGAAGAATTTTTAGGTATAAGTGAACTGTCTAACTTCTTAGAGCTATACCATTTGAAGTTAAAGAGTACGGAGAAGTGTCTAAAATTGGCCCATTCCAAGGTTCATAAAAATAATTCTCAAAAATCATACTCTTTCCAGTATTGATCTTGCCATTAATGTATTGGTCAATTCAACAATTGTATTGCCACTACAATGTCAGTTGTGTGATGGGGTACAGATCATGTGAATGTAGTAGATGTTTACTTAATGAAACACTTAGAATTCACAGAACACAGAACCATGACTGTAACTTGGTAGAATTTATCATGATGAGTTAATGAACTTTTTACAAACATGTATCCAGCATTTTCTCCACTCTTTTCTTTAGTGTTACCCAGTCCTTTTTAAATGTTTGATACAGTTGTATACCACATATATTTTTTGAACACTAGTTATGTTTGCAGGCTCTGAGAAAACAGTGGTAATCATGATTTAGCATCTTCTGTCTAGGAGAACTTATTCTAGTGATGACAAAAGCCAAACCATGCGAAAATACTTCCTTATAGGGGTGCCCAGTGTGCTTTGGGAGAGGGAGAAGCTGCTTCTGTTAGAGAGAATGCAGTGCTGAGTGATAGGGGTTAGCACTGAGAATCCACGGGAAAAACTTCTGAGAACTAGTAACACTGACACTTCACTGAGTCTTGAACATGACCAAATCACCCAGAGATGTGAAGAGGGAAGGTGTTAAAGGCAGAGAGAGAGCTTCACAGAAGGTACAGAATGCAGGTGTTTAGATACCTGTTTGCAGTTAAGTATGGCTCAAGCAAAGGAATGAGTTGTGCAGAGTAGTGAGGCCTCATGTGCTGTGCTAGTAAGTTAGCACTCTGTCTTGAAGGCGCTGAAGGACATTAAGTGGGCCTATGACGTTATCAAGTTTGCTTTTTTTTTTTTTTCAATATATGAAGTTTATTGTCAAATTGGTTTCCATACAACACCCAGTGCTCATCCCAAAAGGTGCCCTCCTCAATACCCATCACCCACCCTCCCCCTCCCCCCCACCCCCCATCAACCCTCAGTTTGTTCTCAGTTTTTAAGAGTCTCTTATACTTTTGCTCTCTCCCACTCTAATCTCCTTTTTTTTTTTTCCTTCCCCTCCCCCATGGGTTTCTGTTAAGTTTCTCAGTTTGCTTTCTGTAAAGTGACCCTCCCTGGCAGTGTGAAAACTGGATTGGATAAGGAGGACTTGAGAAATCAGTTAAGGGTATAATCCACATTAAGTCATGTTCAATCATGAAGTTTTCATACCTTTATATTAAAAAAAAAAAAAAAAAAAGTACTCCCAAAATTAAATCTAAATAATCAGAATGGCAGAAAAAAAAAGAAGCAACATGCCTTTGCTACCCTCAGGCAAAAGTGGTTCCTGCCTTGGTTTCCCAGAGCTGCTTATTCACAACTCCCTTCCATGTATTTATAATATTTGTTTAAATTTTGTTTATACATCTGTCCTTTACTATATATGCTCTATAAGGGTGGGAATTTATTTTTGTATCTGGAATAATGAATATCATGATTATATAGGAGCTTTCAATTACAGTTGATCATTCATGTGTCTTCACAGAATAAATTTTGAAACCTGTCCTTAAACTCTGTTCCCAGATACCGTTTGTTTGAAATCAATTCAGCAATAACTATTAAATGCAGACTATATGTTTAGTTTATCCAAACACTAATCTTCTATACAGATGTTGATTAGAATGATACAATGTAAACATGGGGAAACTTTCTCTCGTACTAGGTGAATATTTACCTTTCTAATTGTTAGGATTACCTTCACCTGATGCTTTGCCTTGGGTCACATCCTTCACTGGTTAAAAATTAATATCTAAGAATGTCTGTCTTTAAGGAGAGATTATAGAATCATTGTGTACAAGTTTTCTTTGACTCTTCTAATTCTCTAATTGGTAGAGAGACTGGGCTGTGCAGACATTTACCTTGAGACTTTAGAACATTCCTGCTGTGATACTTTGAATCAGTTCCTTAAGCCTCAGGTTTTTTATATATCAAGGTATTTTTCTGTGGATTTCGTGGACTGTGCATGAGCCAAACCTTCAGAGTAGTAATTATTACTATTACAGATGGTGACTGAGGCTTAAAAATGCTAAATGACCTCCTATAACCCAAAAGAATTAGGCCAGAACCAGAACTTGAACTCACTCACACCTATGTCTAGATTCACAGCAACCTTCTCTTTCCAGTTCATGGGACGATGAAGCATGGCTGCAGTTCTGTGTTTAACTTGGTCTGGTTATTGGTAGAAGTAGCCAGCCTGCCTTAAGACATTGAAGGTAGTGCGACAGACTGTAGTGGCACCCACTTGCTGGGCCTAGAGGTCCTTTTCATGGGCTGTGCTCATTCCACCAAAACATCCTCTATTTTGGTGGAGGTAGTCTCTCTCTTCTCCTTTTCTCCTACTACTCCCCATTTCCCCCTTCAGTCTGGGCAACAGCTAGTTCAGTGTCTTTCCAAGGGTAAAGAAAGAAAAGAAATAAACATCTTCACTTTTGGAAAAAAAAATACTGTGAAATATGAGAAAAATCTGTTAAAGTATAGAAGAAGTGAAACAGAAAATGTAAAGCAGATTTGCTTAATTATAACTAATTAAAAATAACAAACTTCCTGGGTAATAGTTGGCTGAATTTATCTGAAACATGAGAAATTGAGTTCTTTCGAGCATGAATTTGCATCTACTTGCGTGAGATCATCTCCCCATGGTGTTTTTCTAAATTAGTATTGTATGTTCAGGATAAACGAGGAGATGGGATTTTTATTTCCCAAACAAGAACTAAATATTAACATCAATTTTCAGGCCACATGAAAATAAGACCTATCTTGTTGTTGGAAGTATGAAGACCTTGATGTTGAACGTGTCCTTGTTTAATGCTGGAGATGATGCGTACGAAACGACTCTGCACATCAGACTCCCCTCTGGTCTTTACTTCGTTAAGATTTTAGATCTGGTAAGTTTCAAAAACCACAGTCGCATTCGTTTTTTAAAGTGTAAATGGTATACTCCATTTCATCAATGTTATGCCTAAATATTTGGGGTAGATGCAGACTTATCACTCAAGCTTCCGTTGATTTTTGACACTTCGTTCATGCTCCTGATCAAAATGACAAGTTCCTTGGGATCTGAGATCAAAAGAGTTAGCTTCCTGCTTCCAAATGCTACTGTGTGAGAGACGCAACTGTCCAATTGTCCAAGCAAGCTGTTCGGGTGCCATTGCTTTTCTCACAGATGACATGCTCATTTGGTGCTACGATCCTGCTCTTCTTGGCTGGGGTCCCTGCACAGGCAATATTGGTCCTCTAAGCTGGGCTCCCATAGTTACTGCTCTTCATTTTAAGTTCACATGCTCAGTATTGTTCCCAAAGAACTTCCAACAAATACTGTACAACCAGCAGTCTTCCACAAATTCTGACATCTTGGTGCCAACCAGATCACAGGCAATTTCTCTTTTCCTACAAGAGTTTGAAGCACCTAGAGACCTGTTCTTACCACCATGCCTCAATCGTCAACACTTAAATCCATCATCCAGGCATTAATAAGGTTGATTTCAAAGGGAAAAGCCTGTCACTTTCTCTCTTGATGCCTATCTTATCCCTTAGCAAATGTATTCCTCTCTTATCCAGAGGCCATCTCTTCAAACCAAGGACATGTAGAGAGGTCTTTGACTCCTCAGAAATAAGTTACCCTTTTCTCTAGAGCATCGGCAGCCTATTTGCAATAGTATGAGAGAAAAGTCAAATATTCAGTGTATGTGATATGTTATATGGTATATATAGTACATATAGTATATATACATGTCTAGTGTATATACATCTACAGTATATAGCTAACAGTGTATATTTATATACATTTCTCTGAATATTTGACTATATATATCTAATTGTGATGACCGTTATTACAATTATATACTTTGTCACATTCTCACATCTCAGACAAGAGGGCCAATGAAATATGGACTTCCTTAATTCCTTGCTTCAAGGTTTTTCAAGGAACTGGATCTTGAATTAAATAGACAATACAAACAGGGATGAAAGCTACAGGTCCAGGAAGTATTCTGTGGAAAATTTACATGAGTATTAAAATATACCAATATATGTGTACCCATGTACACACATATTTATAAATTTTTATTTACATATTTATAAATTTTATTTTTATTTCTATTTATCCCCAAAGTAAACAGAAAAAAAAAGTCTTCCAGGAGAGCAAATTCTTCAGGGATGATTTTCTTTTAAAAAACCATTTTCTAACATATGTTATAAACTTCGGGTTTCCTTCTTACCTAAGCCAGTTGTTTCATTTTTCCTTTTAGGAAGAGAAACAAATAAACTGTGAAGTAACAGACAGTGCTGGCTTAGTAAAACTCGACTGCAGTGTTGGATATATATATGTAGATCACCTATCAAGGGTAAGCATTTAGCATGTTTTACTAACATGAATATAAAATATTTTCTATTTCTTCCATGTTTATGCCATATGCAAATATAAAATTTACCGTTATTATTTATTTGCTTAGAGCAAGCAGCTAAATGATGAAATAAAACTCCAACCAACTGGGCTTGAGATTTTTGAGATTGTGTTTATATTCTTGGCAATGTTCACTGAAAAAAAAAATTTTTTAAAAAGCGGGGGCACATGTTTGTGTCAAGATGGGCATGTGAATGTGTGGATCAGGATTCTGCTACCCTGTCTCACCCTTCTCCAACACTCCCCCCACCCCTCTCCACCCCAGGTGGTCCTATCTGCCAGGCATGTTACCTCTGCTATACAAAAAGGTGTTACTGGCAAGAGTCCTCACTCAAGTTGTTAAAGCATCTCTAATTTTGTCAGTCTGGACCTGCCTGTCTTTACATTTAGAGGCGGCTTTGTCTCTGAGTGTCACTTGTGGAAACGCTGGTGCTTTAAAATTGCCACAAACCCAACAGCGTCCCCATAGCCCACCGCCTAAGAGAGGGGTAATCTGTGCTTCCAGAACTTAGTCTCAAATCTGCATTCCACAGACCATAAACATTAAGGGAAATTAAAATTCAGATTATAAAAAATACTACTTCTACATTTAAAAAAAATGGGCATGTCCCTCTCTGCGTTTTACAGATAGATATTAGCTTTCTCCTGGATGGGAGTTCACTCAGCAGAGCAGAAGAGGATCTCAACATCACAGTGCATGCCACCTGGTACGTTTCATTGTGAAAAAGAGAATTGTGCTAAAGGAAATGGACCCCTGACTTTAGGGTGTCGGTAGGGCGGGGGAGTTAGGGAGAATCATTGGAGCTGTGTTCCATTGTCTGGCGGAGAAAATTTTGCTTGTGTGATCTAAGGAAAAAAAAAATCTGTCTGTGGAGCAAATAACACTGTAAATAATGGGAGCAAATTTTTGCCAACCCTGTCATAAACATTTCTTACTACTGCATCTGCTTTTTTCTCCACTCCCCAAAGCCTCCAAGTATATTAGGTATACATGGTATGTGATTAGTTCTCTCTGAAGATGATTTTTATGCTTGATGGATTCTAACAGGGTGTCTTCTGTTTGCTTCTGTAGTGCAAATGAAGGAGAAATGGACAATCTGAAGCGTAACAAAGTGACTTTAGCAATACCTCTCAAGTATGAAGTCATGCTATCTGTTCATGGGTAAGTAAATACTAAGGCCTCCT
Source organism: Panthera tigris (assembly GCF_018350195.1). Taxonomy (NCBI): domain Eukaryota; kingdom Metazoa; phylum Chordata; class Mammalia; order Carnivora; family Felidae; genus Panthera; species Panthera tigris. Next base: position 167,891,965 of record NC_056667.1, read on the forward strand.
ATAAAGCTGAGAGCTGATTTTATTTTTTCATTTTTCAGATGTTGGTTTATTTTTGAGAAAGAGAGAATGAGCAGGCTTAACGCCATCAGTGCAGAGCCAGACACAGGGCTCTGTCTTACGAACCACGAGATCATGACCTGAGCTGAAATCAAGAGTCAGATGCTTAACTGACTGAGCCACCCAGGAACCTGGAAAGCAGATTTTAAATTCTGTTTCTTCTTACATTATTGGTCTAAAATATATTTAAGTTTTTTTAAGGAAAGATCCTATGCTGTTTCTGTCCCTTAGCCCAGACCTTAAGTGTTGCATTCCCTTGCTTATCTGTTCGTTATTTTCATGCACTCTATAATCATTACTGAGACTTCTTCAAACTAGCACCCAATTGGAGATTTATTATTGGAAAAGTCCCATAAGCCTCTAGCAGGTCATGCCCAACCTTTCAGTTTTATGCTGTGCAGGCCAGGGGCCCCAGTGTGGGGCAGCATTCAATTGGAATGAATCAAGCTCAGTGGCTATGGCAAGCGTGAAGTTCAGAGAAGCATAAGCTTGGTCAAATCACCACTCTCCAGAGCCCACATCTACTTCTGTGCCAAAACGATTGAGTTATGAGAGAGCCAGCTGCAAGGTGTTCCCTGTCCACTCTCCATACCCATAAATTATGGAGTTTCTCACTTGTGGCCTCGGAGCCAGCATTCACTGGTTCCCCGCAATGTTAGTGACTGATTGTGTGGACCTCCTCAGATCAAGAAGGAAATGTATGGAAAAAGATTTAAGGGGTATTGAGAAAACCTTTTGTGATTTTATTGGAAATGACTCAGGCTATTAGTTTTTAAAACCATTATTTTTAAAGGAATAGAAGATAGGAGGTACCAAACACACGGACTGATGAGCTTTTCTTGTTGCTGTAAATAAAACCATCGCCAATCATTTTTAATCACCCGTAGAGATGATATGTAATTATATAAAGAAAAAATGATGGGGCACTGTGTAGCTCAGTCAGTTAAGTGTCCAAGTTTGGTTGAGGTCATGAACATGACTTGTGAGTTCGAGCCCCACATCGGGCTCTGTGCTGACAGCTCAGAGCCTGAAGTTTGCTTCAGATTCTGTCTCCCTCTCTGCCCCTCCCTTGCTCATGCTCTGTCTCTCTCAAAAATAAACATTAAAAAATTTTTTTTAATAAAAATGGTGTCTGCAACTGAAAATATAGAGTATCAAGTTTGCGAGATAAAACAAGCAGAAGAAAGAGGAAGCCATTCAGGAGAGAATCTAGTGAGTCAGTGGGGAGCAGAGAAGAGCTGATGGCATATTCCTGGTTTTGAAGCCTCATCTCTCACCTCCTTTTCTTGATCCTCTTATGAGGAGTGTCCTCTACGTATGATTTTGGGCAAGAAATGTTCTTTGAGTATAAAACTGCCTAAATCTATAGCATTTCAGTATTTCTGTGTAACCAGTCTTTAACGTGTATTACTTCACATTAGCTGACAAATGAGGGCAACTGCTAGAGTTGGGATTCCCAAGAAAAATACTTCTTAAAGTCCACTACTGATGTATATGTCTAATCACAGGCAAAAGAATGACAACCTTGTATTCTTAACCAAAAAGTTGACCATACTTTACTGACGTTTGAACTGTTCTCCTACCTTGGGTTTCATTACAAATAGCCAGCAGGAATTGGATTATAGAAAGAACTCCAGGGCGCCTGAGTGGCTCAGTCAGTTTAGCGTCTGACTCTTGATTTCTGCTCAGGTCATGATCCCACAGTTGTGAGATTGAGCCCCATGTCAGGCTTTGCACTGATAGTGAGGAACCTGCTTGGGTTTCATTCATTCATTCATTCATTCACTCACTCACTCACTCTCTTTCCCCACCTCCCAAATAATGAAACTTAAAAAAAAAAGAACTCAAAAATAGGTAAAATAGGTTGATTTATAGGAAGATAATAGAATTGTAGGGAAAAGCTAAGAATTTGTCTCCTAATTGTCAAATTGATGTGAATCATTTGAGAACTAAGAGAAAAGGAATGGTCAGTGCTGGGAAGACAAACAGAGGATATTAGTGAGAAAGAGCACATAGCTTTCTGCTTTCATTACATTTCACTAAATTCTTACCTTACCAAGAAACCAAAAATATTCGGTGGTGCTTAGGAGGCATCTGTAGTTGGGAATATAGTCTTAAATGCCATATTTAAGAGAGATGCAATAATCCAGACCAAAGAGAAAGACTGTTGATAATACCCCATCAAGTAAGACAAATCAAATTTGAATTTGTTTCTTTCAGGTTTGTAAACCCAACTTCATTTGTGTATGGACCAAAGGAAGAAAATGAGCCTGAAACATGCATGTCAGAGAAAATGAACTTCACTTTTCATGTAAGAGAAGTTGATTGTTGGGATATTTGTAACAAACTGAGAGCTTGTTCCTGCTGTATCCTCCAGAGGACATCATATGCTGTGATGTCCCTCAGCCCAGGACCCCCATGGCTGACAGCAGCACGGTTACTCATGGACTTTCCTCCTGGGTTCTTGCTTCCCCCTGCCACCCTCCCAACCCTTATCTCTATCCTGTTACTGAAGCCCACAATTCCTTACAATGCAGTGGGAAGGAGCAAACACAGGAATGGAGGTAACTGCTGAAACACACAAAGTTATGGGAGGAACTGCATCCACTCAAGATGCACACAGAGATCAGGATAGGTTGAGGTGTGAATCCGTGAACTCTCTTCTTGATTCAAGCTTTTATATAAGCGCTGACATTACCCAGTAAAGGAAGCTCTTACCTCCTGCATCTCCATTTAAGATCTGCTTGGTCAGCCTTTTAGGCCATAGGTAGATGGCCTGTTATAAGTGATGTGTCATTCATTAAATAATCTTTTTAAAAAGAGTATCATTATCCAAACATATTAATATAAAGCGAAACTTTTTAATGTTTACTGTCAAACAAAGTTTTGATGCATCATGGATGGTGATAATTGGAGATAATGGCCACAAAAATATTTTTTGAACCAAAAGCACTGCCCAAACATTCTTAGAGCCATAGAACAATCTATAGAATGTCAGTGAGTCTAGATTTAGGTACATTAATATTTGGTAAGGCCATTTTTTTTTTTTTTTTTTTTGGTAAGGCAGTGCTTTTAAAAATGGATATCAGAATCACTTGAGGTGCTTTTTCAAAATGCAAATTCCTGGGCCCTGCCTCAGATTTAGAGAATGACCTTGGAATCCTACTGAGTCTACGTATACCCAACTTTATGTTATACTAATATACATCAGTGTTGAAAAATATAGCTCTCCACTTTGAAGTCCCAAGAAATGCTCCTGTCAGAGCCCAGTGGGAGTTTGTGCTCTGTTAAACTAAAACAGAAACTGCGCTAAACTCTAGAAGGTCTATTTATTAAGTTATAATTAATAGTTTTTTTTCCAGTTAAATTGCAGTGGAGTGACTGGGACTGGAGGTACTTTGAATCTCTAGGTTTGGTGAGGCTGTGCCAAGTTTGAAAATGTTCTTAAAGGTCTCAACATTACTAGGCAAAGAAAGGTGAAGAATATTTTAGGTTAGACTGATCATTTGCAGGCATGAGGAAGATGTCGTCTGAGGGTCTGGGCAGTGCTGGTTACCCACTGCTTGAAACTGCCTTTTGCAAGTGCCCTGTGCCTCCAGGGCCTAGCAGTTTTCATAGGCCAGGTACACGTTTGTTCTTCTAGGTCATGTGCATTCTAAAGATTACTGCAGATCTATGAGTGATGCTGTTTCATTCAGATTCTGTGGAACATCAGATATTGTATTGGTTCCGTAGTTACACGCCCAGATGGCAATTATTTTGGCCCAATTTCCTTCTTCAGGGAGCTGCAATCCCGAGATTTATCAATAAAGAAATATCATCTACCTATGCATTATTCTTTATTCATTCATTTTGAGAGAGAGAGAAAGAGAGAGCAAGTGTGGGGGAGGGGCAGAAAGAGACATGGGGCTTGAACTCATGACCTGAGCTGAAACCAAGAGTCACATGCCTAACCGACTGAGCCATTCAGGTGCCCCATACCTATGCATTCTTTTTTTTTTTTTTTTTTTAATGTTTATTTATATTTGAGAGAGAGAGTGCAAGCAGGGGATGGGCAGAGAGAGAGGAGACATAGAATCTGAAGCAGGCTCTCAGCTGTCAGCACAGAGCCCAGAGCCAATGTGGGACTTGAACTCACGAACCATGAGATCATGACCTGAGCCGAAGTTGGATGCTCAACCCACTGAGCCACCCGGGTGCCCCACCACGCGTTATTCTTAAAAGGCTAGATGTGCATTACTATTAAAACCCAATAACCTACCCCCTTCTGATTTTCTGAGTGTATCAGCAGCATCATTACCCTGAACTAAAATATATTCTTATTCGCTTACTGTGATGATGATTATCCTCTCAACAAAGTGATTTTGTGAAAATAAGACTGAGAATTAGAATACCTGAGTTTTGGTCCTAATTCTTGTCACTTTTTAACCATCTTAGGCACATCATTCACATCTCTGAGACTTTTCCTGAGCTGGAGGATAATAAAACATCAGCTCACCTCATGGGACGCTTGTGAGGATCAATAGATCATGGTTTTTTTAGACACATAATGTCCCATACAAATGTATGCTGTTGTCTTTTTCTTTAGACTATTTCTGCAATAATTATCAGCCTGGGCGTTTCGGCCTAATCAATATCAAGGAGAGGGCTAGGAATAATGAATAAATTATTAGCAAACATTTTTAAAGTTCTGGATATGGATATTCTGTCTCCTTTTGCTATGCAACTGCCAACTGCAAACCACCAGCACTATAAATGTTGCATGAAACCCATGCCTCCCCCTGAAAAATCATTGATATCTGTACCTATGTTTATGAAAAATATTCTTAAGTTGCTAAAAGAAAAACTTTTCCTCCTTATCAGGTTATCAACACTGGCCATAGCATGGCTCCAAATGTTAGTGTGGAAATAATGGTACCAAATTCTTTTGCCCCCCAAACTGATCAGCTGTTCAACCTTTTGGATGTCCAGGTAAAAATGGGTTCCTTCCTTTAACCTAAGTAATATTGCTAAAATGGATATGTCTGTTAACGTGTTTGAGTCCCACTGTAAGCTGTGAATGCATCATGCAATTACTGAATATACTTTGAGTGTTATACATTACATAGAACTGTCAGGTCGTAGGGACTTCCGCATTTGACATATACGGTATAGAACAGAACTCTGCTCTACCATCTTCAGTGCGTTTTCTTTGTGAAATGGCCCTGTGGAAGTAATTGTTGGTGAAGTTCTCTATAAATCTTGAGGCTGCTGTTGGAAAATCAGTATTTCAGCCTTTTTTTAAAAAAAAATAATATTCTTATGTTGATGATTACATCAGAATTATTTTAGCTTACCATCTTCCAGACAACCAGCCAACAAATAAATCTGCTATGTAGATTCGAGATCTAATTTTAAAATTTACTTGAATTCCAGATTTAGACAGCAGGATATGCTGATATAACATGTTACTGTTTTGTGTCTAAAACAAAAGAAATTTTAATTTCATGGTAATGTCCAAATGTCCATTTTTTACATTGCCTTTAATTTCTGTAAGGTTAGGCCCTGTATCACTTTAGCATCTGTATCCCACCTTGTTAAAATTTCTCTGGGTTTTTGTGTTTGTGCCATAGAGACTTAATCTTTCCCAAATCTGTCCAAAAGATATTTTCACAATTCAGAGATACTTGATATATTTTAGAAAAGGTAACCAATTGGACCTTTCAAGACCGTGTAGCTTCTGCCGTTCTTTCCAATATGGAGTAACATTTTTCTGTCTTTATAGACTACTGCTGGAGATTGCCATTTTAAAAGTTATCAAAGAAAGTGTGCATTAGAGCAGGATAAAGGTCCCCTGGAGACCCTGAAAGACATCTTCAGATTCTTGTCAAAGACTGATAAGAAGCTATTGGTAAGTTTCATTTTTTTAGGTTGTAGGTTTTGCTTTCCAACACACAGAAGTGAAACCTTAAAACCAAGAACCACTGGGTTTGAACTGTCAGCTGAGTGTAGGAAAGAAACAAGTTAATACACTTGCATGGGAGGAATAGACATGATGGGAGAGATAGACCAGGGTTAAATATACTATACAATTTCATTATTTATCTAAACCAATGCCTACTTCATGCCAGCCATTGTTCCAGACCCTGTAGAAGGCCAAGATATAGTACTCAGCTGAGCAGACTTTGTGGCATAAGATTATCACTCCTTTCATATTAGTGAATTTATGAAAAAACAAACCCCCCAAGGAAGCCATCTCACATTCAAATAATCCAAGTTTAACAAGGAATACGGAACATGTGACTTGGCAAGGCTCTGATTAGGAGTCTTTGTTGTAACTCTGTCTCAGAAGGTTAAGTTCCTAAGAATGAGACCACATGCTTCAAGTTCAAATACTTCTTGTTAGAATTTATAAAACAAGCTCCACAAATGGGAGATGTTTAATTCCATGTAAAATATTTTAGCCGTCTTTAAAAAAGTTTTAATGTAGCTTTTTGGTATTTTTTCAAGTTCTGCATAAAAGCTGATCCATACTGTTTAAGTCTTTTATGTAATTTTGGGAATATGGAAAGTGGAAAAGAAGCCAGTGTTCACATGCAGTTGGAAGGCCGCCCATCTCTTTCAGAAATGGTAAGTCTAAAATACAATGACAACTTTGTGGATAAGTTTATACAGAATCTACAGATTCAGTCATCTTATTTAGGTAGGCTGGTATGTGAGGAGGCATTGAAGTAATTAAAAAGGTATGAATAGTAAAATTGGGAGTGGAACTCTAAAAGTGTTTCCGTTTATCGCTTTAGCTGAATACACTGTCTAAATGATACAGCTTTTGTAATTAAACAGATAAGACTGTAGAATAGACTATGGAATAATTAAGAGGTTTATTTTAGAAAGCATGTCCAACTATTTATGAACCTTGATTAAGTCAAAGAAATGGACTACCTTAACATTTTATGTAACCTTAAGGTTTTTTCTAAACTACTTGAAATTATGTATAAAATTTAAGAAGCAAAACTTTCATAAAACCCAACTAAAACATCAACATTCATCAACAATAAAACAGAAACATACAATAACAAATAAACATCTTGGACTTCTTCCTGGAAATGAGTATGCATATTTATGATTACTGACATAAAATTAGTTTTATCTGGAGTTCTGTTCTTCCATTTCCTCATCTGATAATCTCTTGCTGGGGTGTTGCAGACTAAATGAGATACTTTTTTTGTAAAGAATTTAGTGCATGGCATATAGTAAGCCAAAGAAAATCAGTGGTTTGGTTTTGTTTCAAGAGGAGTATTTGAAATTGCCACACAGTGGTAAAGAGGATGGGGGGGGGGGGGTGCGGAATAGATGCACCAGATAGGGAATTAAGAAGACTGTTGTGATTCCAGTTGTGCTAAAAATTGTTAGGAGACCATTAAAGTTATTTAAACTTTAGCAGTTTGCCCTCTCCTACTCTTGAGGTCCAGGTTACTAAACAGTGGGCACTATTGGCATTTTGGACCAGATAATTCCTTCGTGTTAGGTGCTGTGCATTGTAGGATGTTTAGCCCATTGCTGGCCTCTACGAACTAGATGCTGGTACACCACTTCCCAGGTCCTGACAGTCTAGAAACTGCTGACTGTCCTCTAGGGGATAGAAGCATTCCTATTGGAAACCACTGCTTTAATAAAATATGTAATCTATTTTTACCCCTAAAATTCTCCATGTTCTTTCCAAAACATTAAATAACATTTGTGCGGTAGTTTTAACTTTTGAGGGTCATAGACTTCTTTAGTAAAATTCCTAAACAACATATTCTCATTTACCTCAATGAATACATATATGAGAAAAAACCCTCAATTTTACATGCAATTGTAAAAGGTCGTTAGAGTCTGTGGAGCCCATCCCCAGATTCCTGAGCTCCATGGATTCTTGGTTATAAAGTCCATCTGTTAGGTAGTAAAGCTCAGAGTTCACCTACCAATTTTATACTGGCATGCTATAACTACCTGTATCGTATTTTTCCATTACTGTATTAAACTATAGGTATTTTACAACAGCAAGATGATAACACTGTTTTATCTAGGCTTTTCTTTTTTTCTAAAATAAGTTTGAGGAACCATTTATCAGGTGAAGAAAGTCCCCTTTGGGAAAAAGACTGACTAGGAAAAAAATACACTGCTAACTATTACAAATACCTAAATCAAGTTATCTGCAAAGTAGTCATGTTTAATAAAAGGATTTGAACAAAATGATGCCAGGAAAATTAATACCACGGCTGTGCCTTTGGAAGCAAAGAAAGCATTGCATTACAATTAACCACAAATGGTGAAATACACTGGGGAAGATAAGTTGTAAAATTCTGAGATCGTAGGTAAGGATCATGATAAATTACTAGTACATCTTCATGAAATAAAACTATGAGTCAGGATACAGTGATCTTTCTTTTATTTAACAGGATGAGACTTCAGCGCTCACATTTGAGATAAGAGCAACGGCTTTTCCAGAGCCTAATCCAAAAGTTATTGAACTAAACAAGGATGAAAATGTTGCACATGTAAGATTACCCCTTTACCTGAAACATTACAATTATAGGGAAAACCTGCTGGGGTGTTTAGTCAGGAAAATAGATTGACTAGATCATGGAGGGCTTGAAATAGTTTACTGAGATTTGGCATTTTCCGCAACTGGTGCCAGGAAAGGACGCAGATGGCTCGTTCAGGAGGCAAACTTGGTAGCATTAACCAGATGAAGAACCATGGTGCAAGGCCATCCAGCTCAACAGTTACCAGTGTTTCCTAGGGTTATTAGAACCGGCAAGAGAAGGGGACGGGTTGTTCCAACTACTATGGGAATCATGGGTTGGGGTGAGGGTGGGGCTTCACAAGGAACAGAAGCAACTTTTAAACTGGTGGCTCTTTCTTTTCATTAATTTATGTAGGTTTTCCTTGAAGGACTACATCATCAAAGACCCAAACGTCATTTCACAATAGCAATTATTTCAAGTAGCTTGCTACTTGGCCTTATTTTACTTTTATTGATTTCGTATGTTATGTGGAAGGTAAGTCATTAATAATTACCAATGTCAAACCAAATACAACATTCTTGACTTTCACAAAGTGACTTTTGCAACTCCCAAGTTATTAAATTCCCAAATGAGTATATAGTACTGATCTCCCATTTCTCCTGACTTCAGCCAGTATTCCGACCATAACACTAGTTTTGAAAGATGTTCTAGAAAAAAAGCATTTGGATGGGGTGCCTCGGTGGCTCAGTCGGTTAAGCATCCGACTTCGGCTCAAGTCATGATTTCACAGTTCACGAGTTTGAGCCCCCTATCAGGCTATGTGCTGACAGCTCAGAGCATGCCTTGGGTTCTGTGTCTCCCTCTCTCTCAAAAATAAAAATAAAAAAAGCATTTGGAAAACACTGCATATTATTTTTATTTTTAATGTCCATTTTGGAGAATGTGGGTCACTGAGCAGTCCCGGAGTAACAAAAATAATGCTCTTTAAACCCAGTATTTCCCATCTAGATTTTACGGTCTACACGGGACAGTGAGTTTGATAGGAGTGTAATATGTTTGTAGTAATACACTAATGATTATGCAATGCCATTTTCAGGTTGGTTTCTTTAAAAGACAGTACAAATCTATCCTACAAGAAGAAAACAGAAGAGACAGTTGGAGTTACGTTAACAGCAAAAGCAATGATGATTGAAGACATCTTTCAAATTGAGAGGACAACGGACTCAGGTTAACCAAAGAAACTTAAGATGTTGTTTACAACACTGACTTCTTCTATGTACTTCTTTTACTCATGACCTTGTGACATATTGGGTCTCCATGCAAATGAAAAATCTATGCAATGATTACTCTTCGAGAGGAAAATAACTGCAAAGGGAATATTTAATATATCCAAAGAGAATCTTTCAGCTCTTAAATGGATAGAAAAACACTAAAGCATTCAATTTATTCAAGGTAAGTAATCCCTCGAAGATATTGCATCTGAATTCAATCATATTGAAGAAGTAAACAACTCATTTGGAGAAGTCTTGGACTTGAAATAGCATTCCTTTAAAAGAAATTATTTACCATATGTGCTTGCTTCAGTAAAATAAATTCCATGGATAGGTAATGATTCATTTCTAATAGATCTTTGAGACTTGTTTGAAAAATCCTGCTAAATATCTTCAGAGAACATACTTCCAAGAGCTGTTCTTAAATTTTTGAATGGATACAAGAAGACCACTAAAGTGGATTTTATCTTTAAACACCTTTATTTGTAATACCTTCATGATGGGCTCTGATTTATTCAGACTATGTAGGAGGATTGTGATCCTGATGAGCAAACTTCAGAATGAACTTATACACTGGTTTGAGCTTAATAAGATGACTTCTGAATAATTGTTTATACAGCTTTGGGTTTTTTTTTTCTTTCTGTATATATACATAATGTTTTAAAAGAATATATGTTTATAGAGGTATAAATCTGCTAGTCATCTTAGAACACATTTTTATTAAGGGTACCCCAGAGTAAATTTCTAAAATCCATTTTCAGTGAAAATTTTTTGCTTAGGAAAACAATACTTAAAAATTCTAATTTATATTCTGAAACATTGTGAATGTTGCACTTTAGCTGATATTTCAAATATTAATACACTGATATATGTAAAATATGGAAACTGTACCTCACTAATGACTCTTAAAACCAAAACTCTACAAAGAGCCTGATTAGAGGCCAGTATTTCATATAAATTAGATACTGAGTAAAATATTGACTATCAAATTAAGCAAATACACCTCCTTGTTTAGATGTTACTCTTTCTCTTCAAAACTATGTATTAAATGTGTTTTTATCAGGTCTATAAGAGCATTCTCTTCTGCATGGAACTAGAGAAACAAAATTTAGAAATCTAACTTTACTGATTTTGCTTGTTTTCAGTGAATAAAATGTGCCATCAAAATTTCCATCATAGAGGTTTTAGTGACGAGTGAAATATTGCCTTTTCATTTGCAGATACAATCATTTTTTGTAATAGTTATTCATGCATGTGACCTAGATTCTGATAGCTGCAGATTATAATTTCATCTGAATTTATTTATTCTGTCTTTATAACCTCTGTATAAGGAAGCTGTAGGCAATTTTGAAAATCTGTTGATCAGGTAGTAATTTAGCTATTAGGGAAAATATCTCCTTAGCGGAAGGCCTGCCACCAGCTGTCTCTCTCAGCTGAAATTTCTAGAAGTTACCTCTTCACAAGCCCTCAGTATATAATTGCTGACCCCGGAACAAGGTTGTGAAAGTGACTGGGTTTCACTCCTCGAATGCTGAGAGCAGGAAACCTCCTGAACTCACTGTCTACCGGTAGTAATTAAGCTTTAAAAAGTACCCTTTATATAAGCAAAAGATCTGTTTTTTCATTACCTAAAAAACAAAGTAAGTCTTTCAGGAGAACCTCTGGGATCAGTGGTGGAGGATGATCCCTGAGGCAATTGAAATTTGGCTCTTTTCTGAAATGATAGCATTTTCAGTATTACTGAGTACATTGAAACCAATGTGTTATAATTGTTGGATAACAGGACTTTCAGAAGCACAAAGAATGCATCTCCTAGACCGTGTGATATTTTGTGTAATTTAAAATTTGCTATAAACATCTGTGTTACAAATTTTAAAACACTTTAAAGAAAATCAACAGTTTTCAACTTTCAGGGAATAGTCACAAAATTGGTACCATAACAATTTCTTTCCTTTTTTGGCAAATAATGTAGATGTTGGAAAGATTTGAAATCTAGATTAGTACCTCATCAGGGCATCCTTACATAAACTCTAGTCCACGTGTACCAGGCTACAGGAAATTTCATGTCAGGACTGATGGACTCAAATCCTGAAAAGTTAAAACAATCATCCTGTAAAATCAGTAACTCCAAAGTAAAAGAATTTAGATGTTTTAAGTATATGAAATAGTTTCCATTCCAATGCTTTCCAAAACCCATAATTTAAATGGTTATATTGCCTAATTTTTTTAAAGCTCTAGAAGCTAATTTTTAGTAACAAAATAGCAAATTTCTTTAAAAAATAAGAATTTTGTTTCCTATTAGGATATGTTTAAAGAATGACCATATTCCCTCCCATTAAAATTCTATTTTGTACATTCCTTTTATAAACAATTACAGTTAACTTCAGAATCATTCATTTCTTCCATGCTTCCTCCATAAAGATTGATAAGTCTTGGGTGTAATCTGTAAAAAAGATAGGTGTGATTATTTCATCAACCTATCATTGTTCACATATAGAGTATGGTACATGATACCCAATACAAATCTACCGATAGTTAAACATTGGAAGAGCTGCAATCTTGTAAAACTGGGGGGCCTGATAGCAACAGTGATTACTATAAAATCCAGGCATTGTGCCCATAGAAAGCTCACAGCTAGTGGTGTGCTCCTGTGTACTTTTTACCCATTGAGGCATAATGCTTACCAACAATGAGTTTGCATAGTCTTAAACTTGTTTGTGCCAGTTGTTCCTGTTACTTATACAGTATGTACAATTGTGTCTGCATGAAGTAAGTTGAATGCTTTGGAAAGACTGGAAATATCAAATGTAAACTGTAATCCTGCATTATCTGTATAGTTTAGGGAGAATGATAATTTTACAATGCCAATAGAGACTCATAAATTGTGGTTGAGTCTATATGAAAATGCTTTAGGTGTATATAACAACTGAATAAGTGTAAAGTTATTTATTAAAATTGTACATCGGTCTTTTTATGCTTCCCTAACTTACTAATCTAAAAAAAAAAATAGTCACGACAAGGAGACTTCCATTGCACTCAGTTTTGTGTCTACTGGTGGATACTTAAGGCGGGGAAATAATTACACTTACTTAACATGGACCTCTGATGCGACTTCCACTAAATCACCATCTACATTCCAAGGGAAATTGTTTTCTGAAGCAGCTGCATGCCTCCCAGCATCCTCCTCTAGATTGGGTGCGCTATTAGTCCTCGGACGAACTTTAACCTCTTCAACAGTGTAAGTCTCAACAAATGGAAAATTGAACTAAATAAAACAAATGTAAATCATCATGGTACTTGCTTTATCCCTACACTGCTAATGAAAAGAAAGTTCACCGTGCTCTCTCTTGCATGTAAATATCAACATGCATGACGACATTGTTATAGCATTGAAAGTCTATGCCAGGGATCCCCAATTTCTTTGGTAGACTAGCTACTGGCAAACCTGTTTTATGACCAATAGTAGATGTGTATGCATTTGTATACAGTACCATACAATTTCCAATTAAAGACTGAGTTTTTAATACCTGTCGACACAGAAGATTTATATAATCCACTAACTTGTCAACTTGTATGGGTGAGGTCAAGCAAACTCTTAAGTTTCACACTTAGAATTTAATTAGGAAGAACCTCGGTCTAAGCTTATGAAGAAGAGAAAGTCGATCTGATGTGAGTTTTGCATGTGTTCTTCCTGCCTCATTTCCCACTTTAAAGATGCACACATGTTGCAAGACAGTCGTTTGCTTTCTGAGCACTCCACATGGTGCAAGGTATCTTCAAATTTCCATTTTTCTTGTTTAAGGAAAGTTTAGTGGAAAAATATTTATTCCCATAAATAAGATAACCAAATACCTTTTTAGTAGCAATGTACAATAATAACTCATTTATTTCACTTTTTAGGTAAATGACATGGGGTTTACTCCTATTGTTTTTTTTCCCCCTTCCACATATGAACCTCAGTGAGGTACAGAATTTTAAAAGTTGACAGAAAACTAACATTCTCCCCCACACCCTTATTTTACATATGTAGAAACCTAAGTCCAGCAGATTTTACAGTTTATACTGTATAATGCAGTGGGTTACGTAATGATTTATACTGGGTTTACATGGTGGCATCGGCTGTTCTAATTGAGGTATAGAATTAGAGTGCCCCAAGTAGCTCTCTGTGCAACTGCTTGGCAGTCACTGCATTAGACTTCCCTTCATCCCAGACATAAAGCCATGGGGACCTCATTCCGTGTTAATTTGTAAAAAAGAATGTGTTTTAAATGAGTCATTGATAACTGGCTGCTATGGGTTAAATTGTATTCCCAATAAAGATACATAGAAGTCCTAACTCTTGGTGCCTGTAAATGTCACCATATTTGGAAAGAGGGTCTTTGCAGATGTGATGGAGCTAAGATGAGGTCATCTGGTTGAGCCCTAATACAACATGACTGATGTCCTTTAAAGAGAAGAATGCCATGTGACAAAAGAGTCAGACTGCAGGAGACAACTGTAAGCCAAGAGATTTCAAGAAGTGATGGCCACCACCCATAAGTCTATTGTCTTAAACCCTCAGTTTTCATGTGCATACTTCACAAAATGAAGCTCCATGCATCCCAGCAAATTCATTTCCTATGAAGCCACATTGGTAGATGGGACTTTAGGGAGCCATGAGCTTAATACCTCATGTGAGGGTATGTTTAAGATGTGAGGAAGAGAAGTGAACAGTTAAAATTGTGATACATACAAGTGCCATGATGGTGTAAGCATAGAGTTAAAGGACAGAAACAAGAGGCAAACAGGCCCAGGATGTTGGGTGAGCTTCCCATGTGAAGGAGTCTTAACACAGAAGAGTTAGCCTGAAGGAGGAGAAGGGAGGAAGATTTGGAGAGGAAACATTTTCTGAAGTATGGAGATACAGCAATCATCACGCAACTACAAAACATTGAGCATACTGTGATATTGTAATAGTGGTGTTCTGGCACTTTTACAGAAGATATAAACGCCTGTGTTTGATTTTTTTTTTTTTTTTTTTTTTTTTTTTTTAGAGACCTAGATGGTATCATGGGCTGAATTGGGTCTCTCCCTCAAAGTCATAGGTTGATATCATAACCCCTTGTACCTTAGAATGTAACCACAGTTAGAGATAAGGTCTTTAAAGGCATGATTAGAAGGAGGTTTTTAGGGTAGGCCCTAATCCACTATGACTGGTGTCCTTAAAAAAGGAAATTGGGACATACAGACACTAAGGGATGTGCATGCATACAGGAAAGACCACGTGAAGACATAGCCAGAAAGCAGACATCTCTAAGCCAAGGAGAGAGACCTTGGGAGAAATCAGACCTGTCAACACCATCTTGGACTTCTTATCCTCAGAATTATAAAAAATAGATTTCTGTTAAGGCACCCAAATCTATCGTATCTGTCATGGCAGCCCTAACACGAGTACAATGGCGAAAACATAGGAAATCTGGCGAGGATGGCCAGAGGTGAGGCAACATAACGGCCAGAATACAAGGGCCATGAATTCTATGCTGAGGAAATGAGATGTCATCTTGACAAGAATGAGCAAGGCACTGAAGAATTCAGCAGGAGAGAAACAGGTAAGTGTTTTAGAAAAGTCCCTGTAGAATTAAGTGTGGAACACAAGACCAGAGAAAAAGGAAGATCAGAAGGAGGTTGCTGTAAGAAGGGATTAAGTTTCAAATTAAGGTGAAAGAGAAATTTCAGAAACATTGGAGAGGAGAACGAACAGAACTAATTGGTGGGCTGGTTGTACGGATTGAGAGAGGGAGAGGAATCCAGAGTAACTCCAGGATGGGTAGAGTTTCACAGCATTGCCCTGTGCAGGGAATCATAGAAGGAGCACCTTTAGGGGAAAGACAATAAGGTCAGCTGTGAACGTGCCGGACTCCAGATGCGTGGGTTTCACAACTTGAGCACACAGGAAAGCACAGTGGTCCTACGATCAGCAGAGAAAACAGAACCTCCAAAGTGTGCAAAGCTCAGACGGTGGTTCAAACAAGGGGGAGGGCACACTCAGGACAAGGTATCACAAGAGAACAAGGCAGCACACAAGTCCTCAAGGAAGGACTAACATTTAAGGGTCTTAAACTCCCTACCAGAAACAATGGTCAAAGTGAATGGAGGAATGGAGGACAGGAAATGGAGGCCAGTGAGAGGACAGAGTTGAAAAGAAGGGTGGTATTTTTCTATTTTCGCAGAGATGGGGAAGGCAAAACTAGTCACCCCACAGACAGTGGTTTTCATTATGCTCTAGAACTGTCAATATATATGTAGATTCAGTTAACCTGGAAAAGATGGTTCAGAGACCTAGACTGTGGCTCTCCTGAGGCTGCAGTGCCATGTTGTCCTTTCTGGATAGCACAACTACTACGAATTAGTGAATTATATATAATCTTATCTGTATGTGGTCTTTATAATGTTCCATGATTTATATAAACTTACATTTTTGAAAACGTCACCATGAAGGAAAGACACTAAGAGACTACAAATATACACACACGTGTACATATGTGTATTTTTTAAACATCTCACATTAACATTGCTTAAAAGCAGTGACCTTGGGAATCCATCTACTTACGTATATATGCCATTACATCGAACATTTTTAGAATTTGTCAAAAAATCACAGAGCAATAGCATGGACTTCATTTTAGTAAAGAGCTAAATCAATCAGAGTTAAGTCTAATGACCATGCTCCCTTCCTCCCTCCCACACACACACACACACACACACACAGTTTTTCCATCAAAAACAAGACATGGCCAGTAAGTGGGAAAAGCAGGTTATAATATATCTTGCATAACATGATCTCACTTTAAAAAAAATTCTTTCCCTATATAGAATTCTATTCACTCTGTCATTGCCTTTATTTTTATAGTATTTATTACTTTAAAAATCTGAAGAAAGCTATTTTCATGTTGAAAAAAGGACGTCTATGGAAATTACCTTAGAAATTTGCCCCTTAGGCAATTCCAAAAGAATTTATTTTCATAAATAATTTGTGCAGTAGGTGCCTCCCTAAAATAAATACAGAGCTTCTCAGGGTAAGTAACCTTCAGGTTAATACTCATTTAAGCACTCACATTTATTTAATAGAAAAAGATTAAGAAGTTTATACCAAGGTAATGACACTGATGATCTCTTGGAATATCCAATTTTGAGTATTTCTACTTTCTGACTTAGGAAAAATAATGAACGTACGGCCTTTAGATTAAGAAAAATAATATTTCAAACAATATGAGTCACATCCCCAAAGGCATACATTCCTTTGACAATCACTGCCTTTCCTAAACACACACACACACACACACACACGTGAAGTTACTACTTCAGTTCACAACCTACCTTACGTCTGCCTTTGTCTACGTTGGGACTATAATTTTTAGGATACAACTTCCTAAACATTTCATTCAGTTGGTTGCTCAGTAAACACTCATCTAATAACGTAGTGGGTAGTAGAGAACTGAAACTTCAGGGGAACTGCGTATGAAAGTTTAAAATTATAAAGGGGCAAAATGTGAGTCACCACGGCCACTTCTGCAAGCAAGATTCAGCTGCTAGTGACTCAGTGTCCTCTCCTCGTCTTCCTGTTTACTCTCTCCAGCTACATCCAGGTACACTTTTATGCCTTTAGGGAGTGAGACTGTAGGGTTTTACAAGCAGACCGATAAACTTCAAGACTCGTAATTTCAGAAATCACGTATTTCGGGACCAGTTACCTAAAAACTGGGTCAAAATCTCTGCCAAAAGAATGTGGCTTATAATAGGTATTGCTTCTCTTTAAAACAAATCCCGTAAGTAGAAGTAAGTCTTCTCTCCCTCTACAACCACACATCATAGTTCTGAATAGAATAATGACTAGCTAAACATGGTGTGTTTTAAAAATAGGTCTGCCTATCTATTTCAATTAGCCAAGGTAGGCAGATCTGTAAATAAAAGGCAGGAAAATCTAAAGGTCATAACTTTAGAGAAAGTCTCCTGCCATAACATCAAGATTAAAATATCAGATTTCACCACTTTTCATTCTGAAGAACAGCTGAGTATATAATTTTAGCTTTAATTTACTTCACATTTCAATATAACACTACATTTTCTATTTTCTCTTTGCACGTGTGTGCACGCACACGCATGCATGTGTGCGTGCGCGTGCACACACACACAATATATGTAGCTGCCAATTCCTAGCTCAAAAAGGGCAAATCTATATTAATATGGTAGATACTTTTCAAAATTTGGAGGAAACACAAATTTGGAAAGAAAAAAGATTAATCTATTTAGAAAAAACGCCTTCTTAGGAAGCCAGATTTTATGTCAACTCTTGCAGCATATCTCTCCATGATTAATAGCTTTGCATATAAGTAGCAAAAATAATGTACCATACCTGATTCTTAACACTGGCATATCTTTTCAGGTGTTTTATAAATTCTGGCCGAGAAGTATTTCGTGCAATTATAAGAGCCATGCTTCCGTTATTTAATCTGAAATTAAATTTTTATACGGGAAACTGAGAAGTTTATTAAGTGATTGCAACCGAAATTACCGTGTATCATTCCTTCCAACAAACATCATGTTTATTAGAAGTTTTAGGTAAGATAGGTTAATCATCATCACATTAAATTTACCTAAAATTCTTAAATCTTATCTCGCTGTATTATTTTTAAACAGCACAGACCTTCAAATTAATTCGATTAAACAATTGACTCCCTTCTGAGCAAGCGCTTATATTAAGGGCTTTTTAAAAAAAGGAACCATCAGGCATCCTATTCATGTATCAAGACATCATTTAAAATCCAATGTATTTACTTAAGGATTCTAAACGTGAAATCATGTATGTTTTTAGAAGATGTAAAATAGTGAATACAAATGGTATGACGATTGTTCTTTCTAAAAACCTAGTGTGATTTAAATATTTATTTATAGGCAGATCTAAGTGACATAGGAAAATAAAGTGGCCCTTGGATGGATGAGAGGGACGCATGCTACCACACATGTTCAGCTAAATGACTGAGCATTTTAATCTTGCATAACTGTTCAGTTTAATATAAGACACTGCAAATTTAGAGATGTGATTTAGTGCCAAAAAAGCCACTCACAATTGCACGTAGCTTTAGAAGGCAGTTTGCAGAAATATGTGCAAATGACTTCTAGCTTGATTTCAAGGCAAATATAAAGTTATTCCAAGAATAACAACAACATAAAAAAGAGCTCTTTAAGTCTTATGGAAGCTCAGGGTAGAACTTGTAAGGGACCCTGGAGATTATCCAGTCATTCACTCAGTTTATATAGAAGGAAGAGAGGACCCCAAGTTTAAGTCAACTGTTCAGAGGCACACAGATCTGAAAGCAAAATGATCACTGGTACCAGATCTCTTAATTGCCAGGGTCCAATGTTCGTTTTACTCAACATCCCACCTCTTCCCACCTGCAAATAAATAGTATCAAAACACATTCAGAGTAATGTTTTGTGTGTTTATTTTTTAAAAATTGCTGAATTTTTACTCAGCAACATGAAAGCACTTCATGTCTACTTTCAATACTTATTAGTAATTGAAACACACCCTATATACTTGTCACTGTTCTAAATGTTTTTTTTTTTACATATTATGCATTTATTCTCTGAACACTTAATACTGATTTCTGTCAGCAATTTGCACTGATGTCTTTTGAATTAAATTATACTTTGCTGTGGAAAAAAAAATAAAATTATGAATCTCTAATGAGGACACTGACATCTAGATTATTAGTATCAAACTATACAGTTTTTCTTCTCCTCTAACTTTGGATATTTCCCTGTTTGTTACCTTTGTATCAACTGCCAAGAAAAAAATTTTAAATCAGTCCCCTTTGCTAGCTGTTCATCATTCTGGTTAAATATTTTGCAGGGAAGATGAAACTAATCATTAAAATTATGTTATAAATTGCCAAAGCACATAGTCATTCTTTTATTCCACTTCCAGAGAAAATCTAGATTTGACTATATTATACAATACTCATGATCCTTTCTTCTACGCTCTCTTTGGGAGTGGGAGAGAAACAGTTTCAGAGCAGTAATGGACAGCTGCTTGAAAAGAATGTACAAGAGATGAAGTATTTATATTTTCGTAGATAAAATCATATATAAAATGTCTCAAGAAAGTGTGGGCAATAGATTCACACTATTCACACTAAATATAAATAACTGAAATTCGGCTTCCTTTGACTATAAAGGTACCAAATATACCCACATACCTGCTTTTCAAGCTGAGGATATTTATGTCTGTTCTAAAATTTGAAAGTAGAGATCTTCATAAGAAATACCAGGAATATAATGTTTTCAATGACCAGCACATGAACATAAGCAAAATAGGCAGAAAGTGACACAATAAAATCATGTTAATAAAACCCCAGAAATATTCTAGCCTCAGTAATATTAAGAAATCAGTGGTTGTCTAATATTTCCAGTTTAACAGTTGGTGTCAGCTTGCTCCAATAAGTCCCTTAGAATCTCTAGTGTTATACAATCCAAGAGAGACTACCCATTGATAATATGCTAGCCAGCCAAAAGTTAGCAAGGTATTCTAAAAGAAAAAAAAAAAAAACTAGTTTATAGAAAAGTGTCAGTTATTCAATAAAAATGCTTACTAACCTGGTATTAGGTGCCAAGCCTCTAGGTGCCACTGAACACAGGCAAGGAATTGCCATAATGCTGACATTCAGGATCTGACCCTGGATCGTTTGCCACTGATCTTTACTCACTAAAGGTAATGGAAGTGATTGGTTACTTTCCCTCACCAGAGCAACATGTCTATAGAGCCTGATTTAGTTCTCAAAGAGGTACATTTAGACTCACCAGATTTGGGAGATCCTTCCACCTTCCTAAAAGTAAGAAAACAAAACAAAGAAAACTACATCACACAAAAAATGACATCTATTAAATTGGGAAATTTCAAGAACCTAGTATGTCAGATATTATCTTAGATTAGACACAGTAAGTAAAAACATATAAGTAATTCCATTACTGCATTACATGATGTTGGTTCATTTAAAGGTGGTATCATCAATAACAATGATTTTTCATTTCTTTCAAAAACCAGAACATTTCCTTTGTGTAGCTTTGAGTAAAGTTTGTGTTGCATACTAGACTGAAATTCTCATGAGGGCAGAAACTAGGGGTTTTGCTTTTTTTTGTTGTTGTTGTTTATTGATGTATCCAAAGTGTCTGGCATACAGTAGGCATTCAATAAACAACCGCTGGATTTTTGTTTCTGAAGACAAAAGCCAAACGACATGGCCTACTAGAATCTCACTACTCTATATTCTTCGCTAGTATTTTAGAAAAACAACCAAAGATCACAAGTCTAATAAAGTATGCATATCAAACTGTCATGATTTAAAGAAAGATATAGATGTTTACATTACTTTGAGCTCTTTACCTACCTTTCTTGTAAATCCTGAGAGCTGATAAATGGTAAAAATGATATTTCACAGTCTTCAGGCCTAAAATACAATAAAATTTGCTATTGACACTCATTGACTCTGAGATACAAAATTTTTGGTTTACGCAAAAAAAGACTTACTTAAGTTTTGCCAGTGCCTTAATTATAGCAAAATCCCTTCGTTGGTTGGGTGACATCCATCGATGTTTTTCTGCCAGAGCCAAAGTTCTTCCCCCAAAGCCAAACATGGCTGAGAACCCAAAGCGAAGAAACTTGTCAGTGGTGCTGAAGGTGCAGACGTCGACAGGTTGTATGTGTCCTTGAATATTATGTTGGATATTCGTCAAGCAGGGAGTGCAGTAGGGCCAGTTGTCAAAATGGCAAGCATAGAAAAGCCGATTTATTTACTTACAGACAATCTCAAGTGACTTCATACAATAATAAATATCCTTTCTTTTCATCTCTTTCCCTGCAACTACTGAAATTGCCATTTGTAATTTTTTCAGGTACTAAGGAAGAAACACAAAGTAGTAAATACCACAGCATATTGTTATTTCATATAAAACAGGGTTGTGGTGGGGGGCACCTGGGTGGCTCAGTCGGTTAAGTGTCCGACTTTGACTCAGGTCATGATCTCATGGCTTGTGAATTCAAGCCCTGCATCAGGCTCTGTATGGACAACTCAGAGCCTGGAGCCTGCTTCTGATTCTGTCTCTCTCTCTGTCTCTGCCCCTTCCCTGCTCACGCTCTGTCTCGCTCAAAAATAAACATTAAAAAAATTGTTTTTAATTATCAAACAGGGCTAAGAAAGTAAAATTGAAGTACATGTGCAAAGTAAACTTAGATTTAACACTAGTTTTGCATTGTATTTATCTGAGTTTATAGGCTTTTCATCAACTGGGAGGATAAATATTCTAGTGGATGTGCAATGAATTTTTCTTCTTTTCTTATGTTTTTCTTTTAATAACATAATCTCAGCCCTAGAGTATATAGGGCTGTATATATGTTGTATAGTCAAACAACAATATCTGATATACTTAAATAGTATACATGGATTTTCTTGATTATAAAATTGTGACCTTGCATAAACTTCATTTACTGTTCTTTACAGGACCTGTACTCTAAAAAGGGAGGCAGCCCAAATAGTGAAGCTTTGTCTAATTGACCTTTGGTTTTTAGTAAAACACGTCTCTGCATTGAGAGACAAAGAACCTGTCCTTCCTTGGATAAGTTTGACAGAAATAGCCTTAAATAAATATAAAAACTTCCCTATAAAAAGCTTCCTTACAAACATGAACTTCTTTGAAAGAATTCTTACCCATTATAATGTGCAAAGTTGCAGTTACCACATGAGGGATTCCATGAAGAGAATGTGCCAGTACGTTGGTAGAGCCTGCCAAATTAGTTTTAAAACACGTAAAACAATGTAGCGTATGTTTTAAGTTATCCAGTTGCTCCTACTTTACACAGGTATCCCTATGCAATGTGCAAATAAAAAAGTAATAGAAGTTTATAAATTTCCACTCATAGCTTAAATTCACATCAGATGTTGGCTGTATTGTTCAACCTTTAAACCACTTAAAATTAGAAAACGGTTTATAGTATCCACTTGCCCACAGCTTTTGCCATCATTAATGTCCATCTTCTACCAAAACACACTAGCTATCAAAGTCTACTCCATCCAATTTCAATGAGTGGGTTTCTAATTTCTATACCTAAATGAGTACCAACAGCATAAGGTTGTCTCTGGAAAGCAGAGACAAATGAATAAATATATAAATAAAAATCCAAATAGTAATGAAGAAAAAAATATAAAATCACTGTAAAGCACAAAAGACCTGTTTTAAATACTGTTAATGAATCTTAGAGGTAAGCTTTCATCCGAGGGGATTCTCCTGTTATCTGACAAATGGTATCCTAGATGAAGAAAACATTTAATTCCATGGTACTTGCCATGCTATAAAAGTCTATTTTGAGACATCACAGATTTCTTATTTCCGTAACCATTAGGATAATTTATGATCCACATGAATTTCTGCCACCAGCCTACAGAAGAAAAGAACTCTCTCAAGTCAGACTTTTTTTTTATGTTTATTTATTTATTTTGAAAGAGAGAACACAGGGGAAGGGCAGAGAGAGAGAATCCCAAGCAGCCTCCATGCTGTCAGCACGAGCCCGACACAGGACTCCATCTCAGGAACCATGAGATCATGACCTGGGTCAGATGCTTAACTGAGTCACCCAGGCACTGCTCAAGTCAGACTTCCATAACATTTAGTTTCTCTGAGATCTTAGATAAAAGCCTTCCTCTGAAGGGGAAAATACCAGTTAGCTCCTGCTGTTCCCAGGAGATTAAGAGGGTTTAAAATTAAGAAGCTACACGTTTTCTTGAATTACAGAACGTAAGAGAGAAATCAGTAACAGCCGAGAACTTCGAAAGCGTGGATGTGGAGTGTACTACAGCTGTCAAGGCAAAGGCCAGCTCCCTGGATTTGTTAATCAGGAACATTTCTGTGTGGTCATATGTGATCTATTCAATTTGTATCACTTGAACTAATGTGTGCTAGGGTTTTTCAGCTGACAAAGCTGAGGCAGCTCAAATGTTATCAATGAAGACTGTCATTAAAATAATCATAAGGGGCTCATCTAATATTAATGATTTCCAGACCTCTAGCAATACCAATTCAAAGAAAAGTCCTCCTCAACCAATTAGTAAACCTGTTCCAAGTGGTTCATCAAAGGGCAAATTATGCTCTGACCTTTGTTACTCAGAATATGGCCCACAGTCCAGCAGGATATGATAATACCTTGGTGCTTATTAAAATGTTGACTCTCAGGTCCCCCTCCAGACCTACTGAGTCAGAGTCTGCATTTTAAAGCACTCTTTTAGAATGCATTGTCCAGGGATCAGCAACATCAACCTTACCTGGGAGCTTGTTTAAAAGGCAAATTTCTGGGTCCCACCTCCAGCCACCTGATTCTGAATGTCTGGAAGGTGAGGCCCGGATGTCCATGCTTTAGCAAGATTTCAAGGTGATTCATATGCACCCTAAGGTTTAAGAACAAGTGGTCCAGAAACCTGCTACTCAGTGGATCTTTACCCAGGAGTCAATTACAGGAGCCTTTCCAATTATCCTTTGACCATCTACAGCCTGCCCTTTGGCCATCTAATTGCTAATTAATCTGGAATGGGTGGGAGGGAAGAGAGGAAACAATCTATTTTGCTTCCCAATCAGATTTATGGTAAAGGTTTTGGAGGAGGCCACATAATTAGAGTGAAATATTTAGGATTATCAATGGATTACAGTACTCCATGAAACACATTTCCTCCATTACCATGGTTAATTAGGAATAGACCATAAAAGCATTCCTCTAGAAAGGCTATTAAAAAACATAATGTAATGTTGTCATGTGCAATAGAGAATGATACATATCATGACTCAAGAAAATAAAGACCATTTATTCCCTGGGAGTTTGGAGTATGCTAACCATGCCCAAGCACAAATCCTTCTAGACCGTTAAGGATCTTTTTTTTTTTTTTTTTTTTTTAAGGTCTTAGGCTTTGCACCTTTTACAACTTTTACTTCATTCCATAGAATTTGGCAGACAGGCATGACCACACGTCAGGAAATGCTTTTAGTCATCTTCTACCCTGATTAGCCTGCACCTTAGTCCTTAAGAACGGTTTCTTACGTTCTGAATTTAAAAGGAAAGTGCATGAGGAAAGTGGATATAAAGTTGTAATACTATAGACTGCTCTATATTTTTGTTTGGATAATCTACAAGATAGAGTGCAGTTTCTAGAAACAAAATGTGATCTATCTGAAAAGATGTCTCCATGCCAAAAGAACATGCTGCTCACATAAATAACAACTATGTAATTTTAGAATCCTCACCAAAGTTATAAATGCTCTACCTCAAGGTAAACATTTTAATTAGCCTGAAAAGTTACTTTCTTAACAGCCAGCAGCTACTTTGCTCACCACCACCTCCCCAGACCTGCTAAAAGGCGCCAAGCACAAAGAAGGGAAGGACAGAAGTAGCAGTTCATGTAAAGCATGAATGATGGAAGTACCAGGCAGCAACTATGGAGGCAAAAAGAAAAAAGGAAAAAAATTGTCCTTGGAAGTGCAAGCACTTCTGCAGAACAATTAACTTAATTAACCAGACACCATGAATATTCATAAGGCCGTTAATGTCTCCCACATCCAAACAGATAAATGTGATGTAATGACTTCCTAGTCAAGCATATCTAAAATTCTCATGAAAACTGCACCTACATTTTGGTTCTTTGCCTGAAATATCATAGAAATTAACAGTCCCTTGGCAATATTTTATTCTCCTCAAATTAATTGGAAAGCATGAATTTATTTATGTGAACGCCATACGAATATATGGTTCGCAGCCATCAGTATGTGGATTGAGGCTTGTTTTACAACAACTGGATTGCTTTTTTATTTTTATGTCCTCTCTGGCTTTTTCCTCTGTCCTCCCCCACCCCTTTAATCTGAATCTCTCTGTATAGTTCCTTAGCACCAGTTCCCATGGCAACAAACACCATTGCTAATGGCCAGCAGTTCAAATACAGGCTTCCCCACATCTGATCCATGCGAGTCTGACCATAATTCAGCGGCTTAGTCTGTTGGCTCAGTGGAGTAATTTACTAAACACTCTCCCTCTGGGCATCTCTCTCCAGGAGGCAAATGGCTTCAAAGGCAGACAATCTTATGCATGCAGCTTGGAAACTTCCTGCCTAGCTCTTGTTCCCATTCTCTGTCAAAGCCCTGATGGGGGCGTTGAGTCCTCCTAGGAGTACATCCTGCACAGGACTTTCCCCTCCTATTAGATGGAATCCATACACTGGAATTCTGATGTAACAATCCCAAGTTTGGCAACAGGCTATATTTTCTAAACAAAATGCATTCAAGTGGCATATTAAAAAGACAAGCATAACCACCAGTTTTTCTAGCTAACTATTCACTTTCTGTCAAATGCCTACCTGTGAGGATACCCATCTTTTCACTTCTGAATTCACAGCAGTAATAAGTGACCTCAGGAGTGTAAGCACTAGTGAAGGGGAAATGACCTAAGCACATCCACTTTGCATGGAGGGAAATGTTGAAAAGCTCCACCATTACAGACAGAGCCACTAAAATGACACGAAAAGGTCAAAGTGCACCGCTCCACTTTGCCAGCATTTTTTTTCTCGAATTGAGGTTATTTTGTTCCCTTCTGCTTCAAGACCATCAAAGGTTTTTCTCTACCTGCTTTACAATTATCAGGATATATCTAAATATGCCTCTCCTTTTTAAAGTCTTGGTTTTTTGAAAGACTTCACAGTCTAAAAGAGCATTTGGATACCTTTTGTTCTTTGTCACTTAATACTAAATATACCGCAATCCATCCTCAATGAATGTGGCTATCAAATGGATAGAATACTGAATTTTTTTAACCATGTGCATTATTTCCTATTTTCATAGGAAACAATAATTGTT
Source organism: Panthera tigris (assembly GCF_018350195.1). Classification (NCBI taxonomy): domain Eukaryota; kingdom Metazoa; phylum Chordata; class Mammalia; order Carnivora; family Felidae; genus Panthera; species Panthera tigris. The sequence continues at coordinate 167,918,705 of NC_056667.1, forward strand.
TCTGCTTTTCTTGTTGAGCTAAGAATGTGTGAGGATTTCAAAATGAAATCATTACTTTCCATCACTATTGTTTGTTTAAATAATTTGGGAGGAGTGGCTGAAATAATGTAATCAACTTGTGAAAGACATTTTCCTCTTTCCTAAGTCCCAGAGCTGCTTCAGTGTTTCTCCCAGGCTTGGACCTCCACTGTCCCTCCCTGCCCCTCATCACCAACCCCCCTTCCCAGGCTAGCAGCAGGCTGTTCCCTGGCTCTAAATCTTCCATTGTTCCCTACTGTTTATCAAATACAATTCAGACCCCTCCCCGTGGCATCCAGGAGCCACCATGGTTTAGGTTTATTTTGATCCCATCATCACCCGACAAATGGTCTCTTTTCTATTTCTCAATGTTCCTGGATTTTGGCATTGATTATTTTTGCAACGAAGAAAATAACTCAACCTCATCTTCTCAGTCCAGATTCCTACCCATTTTTACACCTAATTCGAGTGGTAATTAGGTCTTCTTTACATTCATTCACTTAATAAACTTCATTGAGCCTTCATCGTGTCATGTTCTATTCTATTCTAGCTGCTGCAGCCCAGCCGTTAGAATAAATCTTTTTGGCATTCTCAACTCAAGGTTATGTTTATACTTTGATTATGGGAGTTACCACATTTTACATTGTAAACAGCTTGACCTGTTTTGAAATTTCATATCTGCTACTGCGTAATCATTAGACCTTTATATTGGAAGGTAGAATAATCATCATCCCACTTACTGACTGCTTACCTATGTATCAAACCCTCCACATATACTCCAATAACCTTGTCATTAAGTGAATATATGTGTATCTCTGTTTTACAGATTAGAACAAGGAGGTTCAAACAAATGAAATAACTTGTCCAAAGTCTCAGATTTGCTAGTGGAGATTCCAAACACAGGTCTTTCTGATTCAGAGTGCATTTAACTCTGTACTACACTGTCTAGATTAGGAAGTAAGACAGAGAAAGATAGGAAGAGAGGTTCCATTTAGCAAAGCCATGGCCACTCCCTCACCTGCTGGTATTAAACCCAGAGGGAGCTCTGCACGGACAGGGGTGAGGATGCGGTCTGTTTCTTTCCCAGCATTCTTCTGGGCTCTAAGAAGCAAAGCATGGGCGATTTCACTGGCCGATCCATCTCCACCAACACAGACAACACTAGAAAACAAGACACTGAGAATGCAGCAGCTTTAAAACAATTGGTAATAATTCATGAAATCTCAACTTCAAAATGGTAATCTTGCATGTTCGCGTGCACGATCACACATACATACCTTCAAACATTTTAGTAAGGGTCAATGAATAAGAAGCTTCCAGCACTGCATAAAGTTTACTTCACAAATACAATACTTACACGATATCCCATAGACAAAATATTTTAAGTGAGTTAAGAGACATTAAAACATTTCAACACGTTAATTCACACTGAACCTGCATTTACTCTGTTACTATCCAAAAGTATATTGTTCTCATTTTGTTTATGTTAATAGTCATGTGCAATTCACTTAACTGCTAATTTTTTTCAACATAGCTCCAAAAAGACAGGCAGCTATAAGAATCACGTAAAAAGCTTTTACCATCAGTATGTGAATATAGTAATTGCAAATGTGAACTGTTTTTTCTCTCCTGGACATTCCTCCTATATGACACTTTTAAAATTAATGTTACTACCATTTTGACTATAGACAGTACTGCTAATAATTTTTTTTTTAAGATCTCATGGTAAGTAGAGCATAGCAGAGGTGGTGGTGGGAATCTCTGAAAGTAATACATAAGACTTCAGAAAGTTGTTTCATAATCATTTGTATTTAAAAGATGCAAAATAGGGGCGCCTGGGTGGCTCAGTCGGTTAAGCGTCCGACTTCAGCTCAGGTCACGATCTCACGGTCCATGAGTTCGAGCCCCGCGTCAGGCTCTGGGCTGATGGCTCAGAGCCTGGAGCCTGTTTCTGATTCTGTGTCTCCCTCTCTCTCTGCCCCTCCCCCGTTCATGCTCTGTCTCTCTCTGTCCCAAAAATAAATAAACGTTAAAAAAAAAATTTTTTTTAAAAGATGCAAAATAGTCTTAAGTAGCAAAATCATATTACTTTACACAAAAAGAGGAAGAGTTTGTGTTATTGAAAGCAGGTGTTATAATTCAAGCCTATAAGGGTCCAGCAAAAATGGAAGAGTACACTGAGTCTCAGTGGGGGACAGATTCTCAGCTCCAGCCCACTCACATCATCTGGGAGGCAAGCCTAGAGGACCACATCCTCTGATTTTTCTAGAGAAACCACAGATTCTGATTTGCGGGTGAGTCTCCTAATTTTTCAATAGTATCAACCAGTATTCAATACATTTAAAACCCCTATGTGCCAAACAAAACAGCCCATGGACCATGATCAGCAGGTTTTAAATGGTTCCCTAAATTTAGGAAGCTCTGGAATCCAGAGGGTCCATGGAGCCCCTCCACCTTGCTCTCAGCATTCCAGCCCCTGCACAGAGCTTAGGTTCAGCCAGTGGCTGCACACAGCCTGCCTGGGAGATCCAGATCCACCATAGTTATAAGAGACTCCAGGACATGGGATATCACCCAGATCACCTTTGGCTAGGGGTATTATTTTATGTCTGAAATAATCCTAGGGGTTCACAATGTGGCCACTGATTCAGAAAAAAGTGATAGTATCTACTGAGGGTCAACTTTATGTCAGATAATGTGTTGATTCTTTTCTATCAAATCCTCAGAATTCTATAAAGTGGGCATTTGCCTCATCTTTATAAATGGGGAAGCCAAGGTTTGCTGTGAACCTTAATCAGTATGATTTCAAAGATCTCTGTGTCTCAGAGAAACATTCTAGAAACTTAATTATAACTATCAGATTCATGCCTTTTCTACCTGCTGAGGTATGTGTGATCTAAAAGGATCACCTAAAATAATCCAACAAAGCATCTAATTTAGCACAGAAGAAGTTGGCTTTTCCATTTAATATAGCAACATCTGACCCCTGGGATCCTGCATCCGGTTATAGCATCTTGCACATCACATGTTAACTCATTGCTAGAATTAATAGAGATGCCTCCTCTGTGAACATACTCTGCTACAAAAGCCTTTGAAATTTTTTCATAACACACTCTATGTTAAATATTTTGAAACTATATAACAAACGATCATTGCAACAATAAAGTAACATTTAGTGAATAGTTACTATGTACTGGCACTGTTCTCAGCACCCTTCATGTATGAACTCATTTAATTTGAACAATAACTATATGCAATAGATGCTTTTACCTTCAATTTCAAATTAGGGAACTAGCACGTAGTAAGATTAAGTAACTTTTCCAAGGTCATTACACAGTAAGTGACAGAAGGGGGAATTGAAACAGAGGCAATTCAACCTTACAGACTACACTACTAGTATTCAATGGATTATAATCCTTTCCTATAGGTGAAACCTAATGAAAATCACCTTACGAGAGAGGTTTACTATTTTGAAAATCAGTTTGCCAGTAGAATCAATGTGGAACTAAATTTGTTAGAAAAAAACATATTTATGTTGACAACTACTGTATCATTAGGATCAGCTCCAGGTATAGCTACTCAACCTAAGGGATATACTTAATGCGAACCTATCACAAGAGTCTGGACATAACAAGAAAAGGCAAAAACAAAACAAAACAAAATGCCAAAAAATAAAACAAAAACAAAACAAAACAAACAAAAACACCCACAACTTTTTATAACAAGTTGACCACACTTGTGCTATCCTAAAATATAAACCTTAAAGTAACTAATCTTTCACATGGGGTACAACTTATGTTTTCAGAATAAGTAAACTCCTTCTTGCCGTGCCCCCAAATACAATGATTCTGCCTAGAAAAGTGCCACTGGGGCTGATACCTTACTTTTCTGTATAAGAAGTGACACATTTTTTTAAACGGGTGTTTATTTGTTTATAAACCAGTATCATCCTTGAAATGTTCAATATATTATTAGGTTTTGATTTAAACTTTCTCTTTTTTGAAAAGAGGTACTTTTTAAAAAATACCTTACTTAGGACGACAGGTATCATGGACAATACGATAAAATGTCAATGTCTAAATCATTATGGGTCTAGTTAATGGTGAAATTAACAAAAGGAGAAAAAAACTGTTACTTAACAAATTCAAATAAAATACTATGAAGCAAAACAGGAAAATATTGATATTTTTATAACTGCATAAGAGCTATAGATTAGCTTAACCATATTGATGCTTGTAAATTCAATTGTTACTGCTTCAAGTTTGTGCAGCTGACATTACTCTTTCCTCTGCCTTTACAAAACTTTCTATTCATGCATAGTAAAAATAGGGGGCAAGTAAAAACTGACACTCCTACAAGGTTTAGCAATGGATCTTAGAGTGTTTGCTACAACACACTAGAGTTGCACAACAGCTGTCTTGAGTACTGAGAGATGCATTCCTGTTGGCTCTTATCTCATATTGTGTCTTCATACAAAATATGTAACTCATTAAAAACTCCAAAATTTTAGCAAGTGACATTTCTTAAACAGTATTTGCCACCATTTTGCTTTATTAAATAACATGCACAGAATCATTCTTGGATCTTAAACTCTCCAGTCTGTGTCTAAATACCTTTAGGTGATATCCTAATCAGGCAGAAATGCTTCAGGCTCAAGTTCTTGAAGGAATGTGAGCCCCTCTCTCATTGAAAGATCATAGAATCTTGCAGGTACCTTATCCCCAACCTTGAATCTTTTGTATCTATTTCTCAAAAAGTACTCCAATAACCTCTCTCTGATCAAGTTCAGAAATAGGGAACCCATAAATAGAGTGCATTCCATTTTCAAATACTTGTGAGAGAATTGTTCTTTCTTTTCAATTGAAGCATACTTGACATGTAACATTTTATTACTGTCAGGTATATAACATAATGACTAATGCATTGCATTGCATAATGCATTGCCAAGTGATCTTTACAAGAAGATCAGCATACAATGCTACTCCCCACCCCCCCCCCGGCAAATTATTTTCTTGTGATGAGAACCTTCAGGATCTCTTTTAGTAACTTTCAAACAGGCAAAACACTATTATTGACTACAGATGTCATGTTCTACGTTACACTTCCCTGACTTATTTATAACTAGAAGTCTGTGCCTCTTGACCTTCTTCACCTATGTCACCCACCCCAATTCTCCCATCTGCACCCACCAATCTGTTCTCTTATCTTGCCATTTATGACAACATGGAAGGACCTAGAGGGTATTATGCTAAGTGAAATAAGTTAAAGAAAGATAAACACAATAAATATGTTTTCACTTACATATGGAATCTAAGTAACAAAATAACAAAATTCATACATGTGAAGAATTTTTCTTTTAAGCTGTCTAAAGAAACTGTTTCCATTGTTTTCCATATATACCTATTTACTTCTAAGTGGAGTGACTTAAAATTAGCATTTTATTAAGTTTTCCCAGCTCCCAGTGGGAAAAACTGGGCCCATGAAAATGAGATATTTAAAGAATCTTACAAAATAGATGATTTTCAATAGACATTTTAAATTATTAGAAGTCCTAAATAAATCAGCATGCTGTACAATTCAGAAACTGTTAAATCACTGGAACTTATATCATAGAATGGTTAGGTCAAACTCTGTGGTTAAAAAAATGTGGATAATACAGGATGCCTGGGTGGCTCAGTTACGTGTCCAACTTCAGCTCAGGTCATGATGTCATGGTTTGTGGGTTCGAGCCCCACGTTGGGCTCTGTGCTGACAACTCAGAGCCTGAAGCCTGCTTCAGATTCTGTATCTCCCTCTCTCTCTGCTCCTTCTCTCCTTGCGCTCTTTCTCTTTCTCTCTCTCAAAAATAAATAAATATTAAAAAGTTAAAAAAAATGTGGATAATAACTAAAAGATCTGTGTGCCTTTTAGGGGCACACTGCTAAATAACAATACCTGCCATGTGAAATAAACAAAAATTTAAGTATTTTCAGTTAAAGAAAACAGCATTACTATACTACCCTTAAGCAATAGTCTTTCATCATTCTGCAAAATTTCTCTTGATCCTTACCTGGTATAATTACCAGCAGAACTTATTTATACACACCACATTTAGTGGAACACTTCAAAATGCTGATGGGCAGGACCAGGTCTAATATCTATGATATCTGTTATCCTTATTATTTATATAATCATATTTTGAAAAAAGGACTTACTTGCAATACAGCCACACTCATATACTCACAAGTTGTGTGACTATGCAGCATATTAAGGTGGTAGCTCATGGGCATGATTCCTCCAGTTACTTTTCTTAAATTGTATACTTGCAAGATAATTTCCCAAATGTAGCCTGTTAATCTGTCTGTCTGGCTTTAAGTATAAAGCTCTTAAGTAGTCTCCTACCTTATACTCTTCATCCTCAATATTTATACAATGTTGCCATCTAGATTTACTCTTCTCAAATTCCTTTTATAAAAGTCTTGTTTTGGTGCCCCTGGGTGACTCAGTCAGTTAAGCGTCCAACTCTTGATTTAGGCTCAGGCCATGATCTCACAGTTCTTGGGATCAAGCCCTGTGTCGGGCTCTGCACTGACAGCATGGAGCCTGTTTGAGACCCTCTCTGCCCCTGCCCCATTCATGCTCTTTCTCTCTCAAAATAAATAAACTTAAAAAAAAAAAAAAAAAGGCTTATTTTACTTATCAAACTTTCTTCTTCATCCACTAATATTGTTTCTTACCAAAAAATATTAAGCATTTATGGGGAAACAACCTCATCACTTTCCTCCCTAAAACATTCTACTAGTTCTTTGGGAAAAGCAAAGCCTTCCAATCTACAGTTAAAGAGACACAACTCTCCTGCCTGAGATTATGAGTACTTGTTTGTTTCCTGCCCATCTTCATGTGACGCAAGTAATTCACATGCTGGCCACCTTTTAAAACTCTGAAATATTAACCCTTGCAAAAAATCTTCCCTAAAATGTTTGTGTCTTACACATCAATCCATCACTTTAGCAAATTGACTTGGCTACTTTCTTAAACTGGCCATTAAAGTATAAGTCACTTGCCTTGTTTCTAATGTTTGCATGACAGTGAACAATTTCTATGCACTCCAGCAACGTATTGCCAACGACAGTTTCCAATGCCTACTGTAGATAACACACTTAATTGGTAGCCACTAAATTATGAAAGAATTAAAATTAGCATCTTTTATTCATACTGAAAATAATATATTTGTTTTTATAAAATATTTACCCTCAATCACAGCCAAATTAAACAGTGGGTAGCTATGAACACCATCAATAAATTTGCAAAAGAGAATCACAATACAGTTCTACCATAAGCCGGTGTGTCTTCCATCAAGGTTTTTCTAGAGACTCATATGGTTAAAGCCAAGAATTGAGGACTGCCGATGCAAATATATGCAGAGTAGGTCAGTAGAACGTGGTACCCTTTGATTTCCAAGTACTTCTATAGATTTCTCCTTTTGCTTTCCTATGCCTGGTCCTGAGAGGTAGATGACCACACCATGTTATCATCATTAACTGTTATTACATAGATATGAACGAAATGGAGTCTAATTACATACACCACGAATACTGAAATATTTATAAGTCCCAAATATGTCACTAAAAACTAATGACAACATTTCATAACACAAGCTATATTCCATATACAGATTGATAATATAACCTACCCATCAAATTCCTGGAGTTCACATTCCTTTAGGAGTGACAGAGCATGTCCTTCATATTCTGTTACTATTTAAAAACAAACACACAAAAAAGGTGAAAATTTTAAACAATGATCTACACTTTTTAACTGAGTTTGGCAAAATAATATCATAAACATATGGTCAGGTCATAAAACAACATCTATTCTTGAATATTTATATTTTAATCATGAGAAAGAGGATTAAGTGTTACTTGCCTGATGTGTTTTATAGCTTTATGTAAAAGAGGGTCATATATTTGTTCCAACTACGTAAGTCATTTGGGGACATCCCACATACAGCAGTTAGATCATTTATCTTGGTGCCTGTCTGTTCAGTGTTCCCTTCCTGATATTATAAATAAGATACATTTCCTTTAAATCAGAAGCCGAAGAGCAGCAGTATTTTGAAAATAAGGCATATCAGCTGGCATCAAGACAGTCAATGTTAAAGCGCTTTGGCAACCTCACACGGATAAATTAGTTGAAAGGTTAGTGTAAGATTTTCATACTAGAAGAATGTGTATCTGGAACTGCTAGACTAAAAAGAGAAGCTGGACGTGAAAAAAGGAAGCAAAGCCAACACCAATGATAACAGACCCAAAGCCGAGGAAGGTGGCGGCATGGACCCACCAGAGCCGGATCCTCTGAGGAAATGAATCTGTCACTCCCTATCGCTGTCTCTACGGTCACGATGCCCTATGCAGTGTTGTAAATGCCAGTGGAGACAGGGTAAGCTGGCACACTGCAGATGGCACCAAGCATCCCAGCCACATTTAGCATTTTCTAGGGCAGCACTGCCAGAAGAGACAGCCCAGCTGTATCCACCCATCAAAGATTTCTGCTGACTGACATGACATTGCAGATGGATTTTTTGTGTAAGAATGTGCATCATTATATGCAAGATTACATTAATCTTTCATGCCTGTCTGTCCCTGGTGCCAGCATGGTTCAAGCTTTTCCTACAATGTTTTTAGATATTGTTAAAAATTATTAGTCTTGGTGTCTAAAAGGATCATTCTGTATCCAGCAGCATTACATTGTAATTCTCCCACAGCTTATTCAAATGCTGTTAACATTCACATGAATAAAACTTCTCTCGATTAAATTCTAATCAAAAGAAAGCTATAAGAAAACTAAGTATAAAATATTAATATTAATAAGCTTGGAAGGTTAAGTTATCATAAATGATTGTGTTGATCATTTATAGCCTCAGCAAGTAGTTGCAAACTTCAAAATACAAAATGTTACATACATACACTGAAAATACTTAATGATATTATGAAGAAATATTTATGCTGAGAATCATTGGATCAAATCTTGCTTTTTAGGCTAAAGCTCACTTTGGTAAAGCTTTTCAAATCCAATATAAAATTAGCTTTAAAATTATGCTATGGCTAAATGCTATCTTAATTTAGGAAAAATTTTAAATAATACTCTCTTTGATCTTGCAGGTGGAGTTTGACTATATATTGATGCAAATTACCCAAGAAGAGTGATTTTTTTTTTAAATGACATTGTAAAAGTTAAAAAAAAAGTGACCTGGAACAGAGAGAAAAGATGAAAGAAACTTGATCACAATATAGTAGAAAATTGAACAAAAGGAACGAAGACTTCCATGTCAGGGAGCTCACATTCTGGAACCAGACACTAGACACTAACTTTAAACATGAATGTACAGGGGCACCTGTGTGGCTCAGTCGGTTAAGCGTCCGACCTCGATGCAGGTCATGATCTCACAGCTCATGGGTTTGAGCCCCATGTTGGGCGCTGCACTGACAGCTCAGAGCCGGGAGCCTGCTTTGGATTCTATGTCTCCCTCCCTCTCTGCTCTTCTCCCACTCATGCTCCCTCTCAAAAATCAATAAACATTTTATAAAAAATAAAACATGATTATAGAATATAAAGTAGCAAAAAGTGATTATAAAGAAAAATAATACAGGGAAAAAGGATAGAGAATAATCTGGACTACTATTTAGATACAGTAGAAGGAATTGAAATATGCATTTAGACAGAATATTATGGGCCCTGGAATTAGAGCCAGATTCAAATCATCCCACTCCAAATAAACATAAGGAGTAGACTGATGGGCAAATGTAGTGTCAAAAGGTTACTACTACCCTTTTCTTTCACTTGCTTTCCTTTTCTGATGAGAATGACACCCTATGCCCCTTGTATTCAGGAAATTTGGAGGTTCCATTCTTTACAAGGCTTTGAACTCAGTTCTCATTGCTGGGATTTCCCACTCACCCTAACCATTTTAAATATTACTTCCTCAAGAAGACAAGATTGGAGGGAAGTAATGAGGTTGATACTAAGTGTTGATGAGGAAATAGGCTGAAGTAAAATCAGATGAGATTCGGACTTATGGTAACATTTCTTAGTCTGGGGATAAAATTCTATAATGGGCTGAGATACTGAGATGGCATTTTCTCTCCTGTTCTACAGGTGCCTCATAGTAAGCTCATAACGGAATCTGTCATTTCCATCTTCATATTGCCTCTCAAATATATTGTTCCAGTATCCCCTCCTTGCTGCCCAAGACAGGAAAATTAATTCCTAGCTTGTCCCCCTCCTTCCTCTCCCAACCACTCCAAGGCCAAGACCAGTTGTTTTGGTCTTTATTGCTGTAGCATCCCATCTCAAGCCAATGCCCATGATCCAGCCACTGCCTTTTTAATGGGGATAGTAGTCTTTACCCTACCCTGCCCAGAATGACTTTCTCACTTATTTGATCAAATCCTTTTCCTACAAAACCTCTACTGATGACTCTTTATTGTCCCCAGAGACAAAACTCTAACTCCCTGACATCTGAGTATTAGAAACAAGATTGGCCAAATAAATCCACAATTATTTACGGGATAACAAAAAGAATCTTTCACACAGAAATCTCTCTTTAGCTGGATATGATACATGAACAGCTCCTCTTCAGATTTTTATTAAAATATAGGTAAAATTGGAAAGATAGAATGCCTCAGCTTACTAGCAACTTTTGTGATTCAGTTTTATCAAATTGCCTAGCTTTCTGCTAGGTGAGATCAGGAATAGCAAGAGGCATTTCCAAGGAGGGAAGGCTTTAAGGAGAGACAAAGAGCCAAAGGAAAAACACAAAATCAAAGAGGAGACTTGGTCAAAGTATTAAAAGTTAAACTCACGACCCTAGAAGGAGAAAAAAATTTTTTTAATGAAACTGATAACAAACTCCACTTTCATGATAATTCTACCAGGGCCAGACAGGATGTAAAAATTATCTGGTGACTAGGCACTCCCATGGGCCCAGAGCTGACAGAGATCAAGGCTAAATTCAGAGAAGTGTCTTTGATCGTGATAATGACAGTGAGTATGATAAGGTCTAGCAGCTTTGTTAACAGAAAGATTGAATGAAGGAGATGGAACTGCCTATCATGAATGAGATCAAGGGCAGACACAGTATCTGTTTTGAGTATTTCAGGGACTCTTCTATGCAAGATGGGACACACATAGTGTGCTCAAGCAAAGGCTGGGAGTTCATCCACGAGGAGTATCATCACTACACCCACCACATACAGGGAATTCAGCTGGATGGCTTCTAAAGCTCCTTCCAGTTTGATTTCTCTGTTGCCTTTTTTTCACTTTATTGTTTTATGAATTATCCTACGGATCCATGATCTTCACAAATTCTCTCACGCCTTAGCCAGTGTAATTCCTAAAGTCTGCTGTTTTGAGAGGAAGAGAAAGACATGGTATCATGTCAGCATGGGCTGACCACTTGTTTTTCTGTGATTCATATGCCATCAAGTTATTAGAAAAAAATAACCCCGTTTTTTTCTAAGTTCTTCCACAAGTTTTTCTGATACATTAGATAAGATACAGCATTTGCGCTGGTAGCAGAGGGGGAATACAGCTTCAGCTCAACTGTTTCAAAAGACACATACTCAGAAGTGGTCAGGGTTTCAGCAGTAACCAAAATGAAAAGTATATTTTTGTTAATTGGTGATTCTTTTTTTTTTTTTTTTTTTAATGAAGTTTGTACCTTTTGACACCCTTCACCCATTTCTCCCACCCCACCACCTCTGGCAACCACCCATGTTGTTCTCTGTGCGTGTTCAGTTGCTTTTGTTTAAGATTCCCCACATACAAGTGAGATTATATAGTAATTTATCTTTCTCTGACTTATTTCACTTAGCGTAATGCCCTCAGGTTCATTCGTGTTGTTACAAATGTCAGGATTTTCTTACTTTTTATGGCCAAATATTGCATTGTAAGTAGGTGTGTATATACACACGCCACATTTTCTTTCTCCCTTCATCCATTGATGGACACTTAGGTTGCTTCCATGTCTCGACCGTTATAAATAGTGCTGCAATCAATGAACGTGAGGGTGCGGATATCTTTTTGAGCTAGTGTTTTCATGTCCTTCAGATAAATATCCAGAAATACAATTCCTGTATCAGATGGCACTTCTATTTTTAAATTTTTGAGGAACCTCCATAATGTTTTCCACAGTGGCTGCACCAGTCTGCATTCCCACCAACAGTGCACCAGGGTTCCTTTTTCTCCACATCCTCACCAACACTTGTTATTTCTTGTCTTTTTTGTGATAACAGCCATTCTAACAGATGTGAGGTGGTATGTCTCATTGTGGTTTTAATTTGCATTTCCCTGATGACGAGTGGTGCTGAGCACCTTTTCATGTTCCTATTGGCCATCTTTATGTCTTCTTTGGGAGAATGGCTATTCAGATCCTTCACCCATTTTTTAGTCCAATTATTAATTTTTTTGCTCTTCATTTTTAAAAGAAATATATAGAAAAACAACCTTTTAAAGTGTATGTACCTAGCTAGAATTTTTCAAATCCTGCCTCATTTACATGACACTATCTCCTTGTGAATTCATCATCATGTAGAATTTATTATGTAACTTGTATTCCATTTAGACTCAGCAATGCACACAGGATAGGTTAAAATAATGGTCACACTGGATGTGCAAAAAATACATACCTTTTCTGCTTTACTGTTTCCTATATTCTTTTTCTTTTAAGGTGTTAATTGAATCTTACTGTTACATGATTTATGAAACAGACATGCATAGCATCTTTCTATAGAACTTCATAATATACAAGGAGTGTCAAATATATTACCCGACTCAAACTACAAAACAATACCATGAAACAGGCAAGAATATTCTAAAATTTTTCAAGCATTCACATGTTTATTCAGTCCCTCACACAAAATAGGAAACTTTTAAAATATAAATATTTAGCTAATGTACCTACCAAGGTGGGTTTATAAGCAAAAGATGCAATTTTATAATTTTGCCTGTAGGAGGAGTGTTAGGCAGCTAATAATTAGCCATTCTGCACAAATATATAAGAAAATTCTAAATTTGCTTTATGTAATGTCCTAATTTTATTTTAAACTAAATATAATATTCAATAAAAATTATAAATTTAGGGGAAAAAAGAGCCCAAGGACATAAAACTTTTCTCTCCAGTGTAAAAGGAGGAAAGGACATTCTGATCATTTCCTCTTAGGTCAGGTTTCATCATCTACCAGTTTTCTTTCCTCTATTCTCTTTCTCCTCCTTCCTAATCTCTATTCTGCTGGCAGAATCATCTTTAATAAGCCAGAGTACAATGCTATGATAAAAAATTTACACCCACTTTGGATTAATGCATGATGAGTAAACTCCTGAGTGTGGCCTCATCCATAATCTGGATTTAAACTTCCTCTAGTGCACGTTGTTGGGAGCCTTTTCAGAAGCCATTTGGACCTTTTCCCCCCCTCCCTAATAGAAGCCAGATTTGGTTAAGGTATTTTCAGACTTCAGGAAAAAGGAGTCCTACTTCCAGCCCACGCAAAGGGTCTGAATATTTAAGACTGACTGCTCCAGGTTGGTCACACATAATAAGACAGTCACACTGACCAGAAGAGATGTTAATCCTTGCTCAGTACTAAAGCATGTTAGATCTCTCACATATACACACCTTTCCCCATCCCATTTGATTTGAACGAAGAAGGACCCAGTCCGCTGAACCATTTTATGATGATGGAAAAGATCAAATTTATGATGAAGTCAAAACTGAGGAAGTCAAAGCAAATTAATGAAATAATTCCAAAGATATTATGGGTACAACACACATGCTGAACTGAATGATAGGTAGTAGTATCCACATCAAACTTCTGGATATTAAATCAAAGAAACAAAATAATTATATTAAGTTTACCAATAAGTGTATTCAACTTTTAATTGTTTCATCCTAATATCAATTTCAAACTTTTCTTCTACCAATCTTTGAAAATCGTCAGTGGAAAGGGATGATAGATTTGCATTGTTTCTTTTCCTTACAAATCACTTCTAAGTAAGCCAAAAGCCACAAAGGTAAAAGATTAACTTCTCACTACAATTTTATTTCAGTTCAGAAATTCCTCTGGAATTTTTCACGGTAGTTTCTTTTGAACCGCCATTGTAACAGATGCCTTTTGGAGTGGCTGACCTTCCTAAAAATATGTGGTTGAGTTTTTTGTTTGCTTGCTTGTTTTTGTTTTTGTTTACTTTTTGTAAGGAACTTCCTTCTACCGTAATCTGTCAAGTCAGAGGTGAGGGCATCAAGTCTGATTTATATTGTGAAACCTATCTCCATGGTTACAGCTGAGCAAAACCACATCACTCTGAATCCCTTCCCAAGGAATTTATAAATGGGACTAGGAGAACCCAAATACATTCCGACTTTGTCTCCTGAATAGGTTTATTATGCAATACTCTTCAGCAATTTAAATTTACTACAAGTTTGCACTGTATGTTAGTGACGTGACATAGAAATGAAATCAGACAAACTGGGGTTATGATTTTTGACAGCATCAACTCTCCTTTTCAGCCCACCCCCCATGGGAGAAATAAGAGACTCAAAGGAAACAAAGGAATTTGGTCACCAAATTCAAAAAGTTGAAAAGGATTTTGCTAACCTTCTTTCTATTAACTTTAGCATTGGCCAATTTCTTTTTCCTCAGCAAAAACCTAAGCACTTTTCTTATTTTAGGCAATGAAGTTAAGCTACTGGCTTCCCAAAATTCATCTAAACCTGCAGTTACATGCTTAGTTTTGACCTAACCAGCAGGGGTCAGAGTCAGAACAAAAACCACCTAATGAAGGATTCCATGGGAAGACAAACATTTAAGTGAGCAAAAACCAACTGCTTGCGAATCTGCAGAAATAATGTGTAAATAATAAACATCTCAATGAATATATCAAAAAGTATGCAGCTCCTCTTGAAATGATTCCTAATAATTTTTAAAGTGTGAAAAAGGGGGTCTAAAGAGAAAATACTGATATTCTAATAAAAATAACACAATAAAAAAAGAAAACAAAATAAGTTATAATCCCGGACCTGACTGTGGTAGGTTATGGAAGCACATAAAAAAGCTTTAGCTATCATAGGTAGTTTCCTCAGTTTGACCTGAGAACAAATACAGCTTATTTTGCTTCCTTAAGTATTATTTTTTAGTGGCAAAATTATACTGTGAAAATGACTTACTTGTTACGTCAGTCTTTATTCCTGCCGTCCTCAACAGTGGTTCAACCTTCTCATAATAGACCTGGGTAGCTTCTTTTTTGTGGCTTTGGGGGTTAAGAATTATTTTTAATGACTTTGGTCTATTTGCAAAACCTAAGAGGAAAACATAAAGACAAAGGTATTTTTTCTTTCCCTTTAAAAACGTACACTAAGTCCAATTAGAATGTTATTCACCTATTTAAATAGCATTTTCTGTTTTTATTTGAAATTCTTATAAGAGTTTTCCCAAACATGGCATGATTTTAAAACATTTACATTTCCCTAGCAGTTAAATAGGTATATCCCTCTTAAATCATGAGTTATAACAACGCATTTATGAAGGAAAATGTGGATGAAAGCAACTTTGTGAATATTATTAGGCAATGTACACTGATCAATCACAGATAATATATCAAATGCCCGTTAGTATTTATTTCTGAGGGAAAAAAGCAATAGGCTGCAAAGAACAGAAAGTTTCACTTCCTCTCCTAAGATAAATATGCTCATTATTGGAATTGGGCACTCCAGTGACCCCAGGGCTGGAATTGGGCACCCCAGTGACCTGTGGATGAGCCCAGGGTGGAGCAGAGTACACAGGGCTGGGTCAGGGTGAGCACCCAGTGCAATGCATGCTGGGACCTAAAAAGAGGGTTAGGTCGAAGTTCAAGCCTGAAAAGGGGCCAGGGGAGAAAGGACTCTTCCCCTGAGAATTGGGAAAGAAAGCCTCTCAGTGGGGATTCGATGAGAGCACTGCCTCACAGTTGGGGCTGAGATTTGATACTACAATTTTCTGGGCTTGCAAGATGCTTATCACTTAGACCCAGTTGGAGCAGGTGCAAAGCAAATTTTCTGTTAGGAAGTGCAGGAGGGACAGAGGAGCCAGAACACTACAGATCACTTCTTCCAAGGTAAGCTGCTGTCATAAGACCACGTTTCAAGGCTAAGAAAGCAGTTACTAGCATCTGCTCTTAATAAAACCATTCCTAAAGCCAAATGGAAAAGTCCATTACACCAAAGTCAGTTTTTTTGCACTTGAAGACAATATTTCATTTCTCATCATATTTGATAGAAGGAAATCTTTCAACAGCACATACTGTTTTGAATTCAGGGAGAGTATTAGATGAGGAAGAGGTAGGACCATGCTGAACTGCCTACATTCTCTGTAATTGTCCCTGTGCTTATTATTTTGCTAAGAGGCCATTGTCAATCTCATCGTCAAGTCTTAAAATCTCAAAACTATGTTCAATTCCTTCCATTTTTGTTATTTGTTTTTCTTTCTTGTTTTTGGTGTGGTTTTTTTTTTTTTCCCCCGCTTCTGATTCCTACATTCCTACAAACCAGTGCCCAGATCCAGATCCACGAGATGGTGACTATTTGCTTCCACACCTTCTGGCCTTCCTAGTTGTTGCCCTCTGGCTTCTCTGCGGCTGCTCCAGGGACAACTCACTGTCCTTCCCGTTCCCCTGAGTCCCCCACATTATACCTCCATCAGGCCTGTACCTGTCAAAAGCTGCTATGGCTCCTCACTGCGTGTGGGCAAGCCTGAACCCCTTAACATGTCGTTCAGAGCACTTCTCCAACCAACTCCAACCTATCCTCTCCTTTCCCTCTCCCATGTATTCCAGAAACATTTATTGAGCATTTGTGCTGACTACCAGAGCAAAGTGATTAAGATGTGGTTTGTGTTTAAAGGAGAAAGATAAATCCAGAAAATAGAAACCCCACAAAACAAAATAGAATCATTAACAGAAAGGCACCAATAACCATGGGAGTGTATGAGAAGAGGGTGGTTAATTCTTATCAGGGATCCAGGAAAGGCTTTCTGGAGAAGGGAGTATTCGAATGGGGCTTTTGGCTCCTGTGGATTTTCACTACTTAGAATTCCCTCCTTCCTCATACCTCATCCTCTCCCCTAACAAAACAGCAGGAGCGAGGCCAGAGAAGAAATTCTAAGCAGAGACCAGCACGAAACTCAGTAAGTGCAGAGGTTTTTCTGTTCCATTTCAGCTGCCTCATCATGCTCTGGCACCACTGAATTTTACCTGCAGAATACCAGGTATGTCAGGCTTCGTTCAGACAATTTCTTCCCTTCCACTCCACCTTATCACCATTTCTGTGACAATTTTGTCACTTTTTTTTTTTTAATTAAGTAGGCTCCATGCCCAGCATGGGGCTCGAACTCCTAACCCTCAGATGAAGACTCGGCATGCTCTACGAACTGAGCCAGCCAGGCATCCCAAATTCTGCCACTTTTTAAAAGCTTACCTCAGGCGCGCCTGGGTGGCTCAGTCAGTTAAGCGGCCGACTTCGGCTCAGGTCATGATCTCGCGGTCCGTGAGTTCAAGCCCCGCGTCGGGCTCTGTGCTGACAGCTCAGAGCCTGGAGCCTGTTTCAGATTCTGTGTCTCCCTCTCTCTGACCCTCCCCCATTCACGTCCTGTCTCTGTCTCAAAAATAAATAAATGATTAAAAAAAAAAAAAAAAAAAAAAAAGCTTACCTCAAACACCATTTTCCCACTAAAGCCTTTCCTAATCACCAACAGAATTCACCTCTGTGGCTCCTCATTCCCACTTTATTCTGTGTGCCTCTATTAACTACTTTTTGTTACATTTACACACACAAAACACAATGAAAAACCCCAAATCTCAGAACTCCTATTGCCAAACCTGGGCCAACATGAAATGGAGTAAAGACTATACCATACTAAGGAGGAGAAGGAAAAACTCTGTCTTATAGAATGACAACTACTAAACAAGGAAGAAATTACAGAGTTAGAAAACTCACTGTGTTTACCACCCAGCTTTATTAAAGGCAAGACTCAGCAACGGATAGTAAAACCATCAGTGACAGCCAGTTGGGGAACAAAATATTTACTTACTGTTAAACTCTGTCCCTCTTTATTGTTGTCATTACAAAGAGTTAAAAGGGACATTTACAGTGGGGAAATCTAGCAGACACCTCCTTAGTCAAGTAATCAAAGTTAACTATACCCTTAAGGTACAAAAGGATACATAAGCGTTGTAATACCTTGTGATATGTAATTCACAACACCAAGGACACAGCACTCCTGTGGTGCATAATGTGGCTCCAACAATGATAGAACACTCAGATGAACTCTGGTTGAGGGGCGTTCTCAACATAACTGCCTTAAACTCTCAAAAAATGTCAGTATCGTGAGAAACAAAGAAAGTTGAAGACGTGTTCCAGATTAAAGGAGACTAAAGAGAGGAGAAATAAATGCAATTCTGGATCAGGTAAAACAAAAACAAAAACAAAAACAAAAACCTGCTATAAAGGATAAGACTGCTGTCTTTTAACCAGGAAGGACAAAGCAGTTAAAGCTAGGGCTCACTTTCATTAAAACTTGACAAGGACAAGAAACTTGTTCTACACCTCAGAGGCCAAGACTCAGATTAAATTTATCTTGCCCGGTATTTTTATCGAAAGACCCTGCTTCATTTCTCAGGCCCAGCATGCAGTGTCTAGGTACTAAATGTCAGTCATCAAATGTTATAAAAACCAACTTTTATTTCCCCCTCTTTCTATATCATGACTGAGGTAACAGAAGATTTTGGAAATAAGAAACAGTCATTTGGGGCTTATGAGGATAAGGACATTGTAGTTGAAGGTTTATAGCCTTATAAATATACATATACTATATAAATATAGAGTATGCTATATGTCCGATTCGACCTTTGTGAAACAATCCCCTTAGTCAGGAAAGAGGCTAAAACTATTAAGATTTTCTTAAAAGGTTTAAACAAAGGGGTGCCAGGGTGGCTCAGTCAGTTAAACGTCAGACTCTTGGTTTTGGCTCAGTTCATGATCTCATGGTTTGTAAGATCATGCCCTCCATTGGGCTCTGCGCTGACAATGTGGAGTCTGCTTGGGATACTGTCTCTTTTTCTCTCTCTGCCCCTCTCCCACTCATGCTCTCTCAAAATAAATAAGCAAGCTTAAAAAAAAAAGATTTAAACAAATTAATTTTATTCTTAAGCCCCAGTTTACAACAATAGCAATAGAAACTAAATAAATTAAGCAGAATGTTCCATTCCTTAGACACCCTGATAAATTGCAGTCTTTTTAAACATAAAACAACAAAGCCAATTTTTCACCAGAGCATGTACTCATTTTTCTCATTTACCTTTTCCTTTCGGGTGCACTTAATATGATGATTATGAAGCTAGAGTCTAAGTATATAAAAATTAGGTAGCAATTTGATACCTATTTAGAGATCAGAAGGGGGGATTTCTATTGAATAAAGTAGGATTTTTAAAAGATTTTCTTAATTAGGTGGAATAAAGAGAGATAATTAAAAAGTCTCCAACCTCTCTGCTCTCAGGCTCCCTCCTCAAGCTTCTCTCTACTTTATTCAGCTCCTTCAACACACCATGCTCCCTCTACCACAGTGCCCTTTCACCCACTCTGCCTTGTCTGCCCACCTATGCCTGCTGCTACTGTGCTTAATTAACCTGTACTCTTTGTTTTGATCTCGCCTTAGTCATCACCTCCTTGGGAAGGACTTCCATGAACCCCTTGGTTTTGTGACGTTAGCTAGGTCATTTCCCCCTTATCATTTGTTCTTACAGGTCCCTACACTTTCCAATCTTGATTCTTTTAGCATTATAATTTTATACCTATTATTTGTTCTCAGACCTTAGACTGGAAACTCTGGGGTTTTTCTCCATATCCTATCTCCTTAGTGCGAGGCATATAATAGATGATCACCTATTTGATGAATGAATAAAAGGGTAGTGTTAACCTTTAGCCATATGGATAGTAATGGCATCCATTCATTTACCCACAAATAACTGCATGCGTACTATTTGCCAGACAGGATTCTGGAAGCTGAGGCTCTATCAGTGAACAAAGTTTCTGCCTTCACGAAGCTTCCATTTTAATGGTAAGGGACGGAAATAATAAGAGAATTTAGAGTATGTCAAGTGGTAATAAGTTCTCAGGATAAAATGAAACCCCAAAATGGGAAAGGAGGAGGACAAGGTAGAAGAAATGACCTTCTGGCCAGGGAAAATCATATCACTCCCAGCCTTGTAGGCACTGACAAGGACTTTGACTTTTGTTCTGAGCGAGAAAAAAAGCATGGTGATTTGTGAACAGCATAGCAACATAACCCTGCATGTTAAACGGATCACCCGAGCTGCTCTGTAGAAAGCAGACACTGTAGGTACAAGGACAGACAAAGTAAGAACAGGTGGGAAATGACTGTGTTTGGATGAAGTGGAGATTCTAAGAAAAGTTAGATTCCAGACATATTTTAAAGGTAGAGCTGACAGGATTTTGTTTACTCTTTAGGTGTGTTATGTGAAAGAGAATAGTCAAAGAGTAGTCAAATGTGTGGGTAAGGGGAAAGTGAAAACACAAGAAGGATTAAGAATTAATGAAAACGTGGTATAATCAATTAACTGTAGTCTCGGGATAGGGGTTGAATAATTTTAGGAGTTGGGACAAGTGAGGTAGAAAGACAGAAGCCAATAGCCACATGCAGGGTAGCATGTTTGAAAGTGAGACTGAGTTACTGGTAATGACAATAATAAAACCTGATGAACTTCATATTCATCAGAATCATCTGAAGAGCTACTTAAAACACAGATTTCTGGTTCCCAGGCACAAGAGTTTTAGACTCAGTCATCTGGGATCTGAGAATTTATTAATAAGCCCCCAGGTGACACTGATGATGTTGGGTCCAGAGATCACACTTTGAGAACCACTGCTCTAAAAGTATGATTACAGGAGGTGGATGAAGTGTAGATCAAGATCTTTGAAGGAAAACAAAGCTAAAAACTGAAAGAAAATCTATAAAAACACATAAAATTAGGGGTGCCTGGGTGGCTCAGTCAGTTAAGCATCCGACTTGAGCTTAGGTCATGATCTCATGGTTCTTGGGTTCGAGCCCCACATCGGGCTCTTTGCTGACAGCCTGGATCCTGGATCCTGTTTCAGATTCTCTGTCTCCCTCTCTCTGCCCCTCCTCTGCTCGCGTTCTGCCTCTGTCTCAAAAATAAATAAACATTTAACAAAATTAAAAAAAAACACATAAAACTATTGCAGCTATAATGTTGGAGAGAATGACAGTAAGACAGAAGCTAATATCTTCAAGGAGTAAGAAAAACGAACCAGTAGTCTGCACAGGACGGTAACAAGCTAAGCTAGTGACATCTAATGGACTGAGCTCCAATACTGAGGATTTTTTTTTTTTAACATTTTTTATGTTTTTTAAGAGACAGAGCATGAGCAGGGGAGACACAGAAAGAGAGGGAAACAGAATCCTAAGTAGGCTCCAGGCTCCAAGCTGCCAGCACAGAGCCTGATGTGGGGCTCAAAATACGAACTGCAAGATCATAACCTGAGCTGAAGTCGGACACTTAACCAACTGAGCCACCCAGATGCCCCGTCAATACTGAGGATTTTTAAAGAAGGAGAGAAAATGGTCTCAAAATAGCAGTGAGATGCAAGACAGATATGGAGACATTGACAACACCTCCAGGACCAGTGGTCTGAAATGCAAGATGGAGAAAACAGCCACCACTTGAGGGCTACAAGAGAAGCTATAAATAAACTCCTGGGAGAGCTGGGTCTCTCTACTAAAGTAAGAACGTAAGGGAAATTTGGGGGAAAGTGGTTGACAATATAGGAGATTTTGCTCATGATGGACTATTCGTTCCACAGGGCAGAACAGTGTCTGGAGCGAAGCAGAGGGGGACTATGCCAGGCTGGAGGGTATATAGAGCTTTAGACAAATAGCAACCCAACTGATGAAGGGCCTTGGGGAGTAACAGGCATGAGAGAAATAAGAATTGTTTGCAGCAGTTGGGATTGGAGAGTGGAGCATGAGGAGTGGGGTCTTGCCCCAAGCACACAGAGCTCTAAGAATTTATCCTCCCTCCAGCCAATGCCAAAGCTGGGGGAGGAGAGATGTTGCCTGGAGCCAGAAGAGCTACAAAGTCTCTGTCCCTCTCAGTAGACCAACCAGTGTTTGAATCTAAACCCAAGTCTGTCTGAGGCACTAGGTTATGCTCTTCACACAGTGATCTCAGTGCAAATGTTCTATATTTGAGAATCACATGGTCAGCTGTCTCCTGTACAAACATTTTCATGGTAAAAACTTCAAAATCTCTGTTTTCAGCTCATTCCTTAACAGCCAGTTCCCCTTCTGGATGACAACCACTAGCATCGCTTTGAGAATCCTTCCAGAAATATTCTATGTAAAAAAATAATAAAGTAGCAAAAAAAAATTCTCTGCATATATAAAAATGCATGTGTATGTTCTATAACTTTTTACATAGATGGAGCATCCCTACCCACTATCCTGGATCTTGATTTTTTTTCCATTTACCATATTTTGGAGATGACTTCATATCACTACATAAAGGATCATTCTCACTTTATTTAAAGCTGACTAGTACTTTGGATGAACCTCAATTTAATTAACTAGCTCCCTGGAAATGTGTATTTAAGTTGTTTCCAATTTTCCTTTACTGCAACCAATACTACAATGAATATCATTTTGCATCTATTTGCATGGAACTACAGGACAAATTTCTAGAATTACTGGATCAAGGGGCATGCACCCTTGAGAGTTTATCCTATTGCCTAACTACTTGCTGTTGAAACAATTTAGAGTTGTAACCCCCACCCTCCCTGCCAGTAAGTGGGTGTTAGAATCAAAGTCAGTGATTTAAAAAAAATTTTTTTTAATCTTTATTTATTTTTGAGAGGGAGAGAGAGTGAGTGGGGGAGGAACAGAGAGAGGGAGACAGAATCTGAAGCAGGCTTCAGGCTCCGAGCTGTCAGCACAGAGCCAGATGCAGAGCTCAAACTCACAAACTGTGACATCATGACCTGAGCTAAAGTCAGACGCTTAACCGACTGAGCCACCCAGGCGCCCCAAAGTCAATGATTTTAAATCTTAGCTCTCCCACTTACCAACTGTGTGACTTTGGGTTATTTGTCTAATTCTCTATTTTTCAATTTCCTGATCTGCAATATGAGGACAATAAGAGTACTTCCTACAAAAGGTAATTGTGATGGTTAATAAGCAAATTTAAGTGCTTAGAAAGTACATGGCACATAGTCAGCAATTTATTACTACCAATTTATACTCCACCAGGAACAGTGACTATTTTCTTACACCCTTATAAACCCAAAATATCTTCAAACTTTTTGATCTTCTACAGTATGAGAAGAGAAATATTGTATCTCATGCTAATTTCAATTTACATTTCTCTTTATGAGAGAGGCTGAGAAATAAAAGTATCTAAGATACTTTTATTTTTCTGTTAACTGTCAGTTTATAGCATTAGCTAATTCATATTGCCTTTGCCATATTACCATAAGATTAATCTTTTGTTTGTTACATGAGTTACAAATACTTTTCTGTGTCATTGCCTTTAATTTTTAATCATGCCATTTTTTTCTGTTTGAGAAAGATCTTTATTTTTTCTGACAGTTTTAATTTTATGCACCTATTGTTAAATTTATCATTTTTATGGTTTCTGAGTTTTGTCATATTTAATAGTTTCCTTTTGTGATCCAAGAAAACACTATATTTTTCTTCTAATAATTTTATGGTCTTTATTTCATATTTTTACTTAATCCTATCTAAAATTTCTCTTAATAGAGGTATAAAATTGGAATTTGACTTCACTTTTTTTGCCAGATGACTATCCACCAGTCCCAACATCATTCATTCATTGGATAATCTTTCTCTTAAAGATTTCAAATGCCACCTTCAGATAAATTTCTGAATGTGCTTGGATTTCTTCTGATCCATGTAATCTGAAGTCTACTGATCAATTCATATGTCAGTACCATAATGTTTCTAATATTATAGTTTTGAAATGACTTAATATTTGGGAGGGTTGTCTCTTTTTTATTACTTTTAAGAATTTTCATGTTTATTTTGGCTTATCTTTGCACATGAATTTTTTATGTTTATTTTTGTGAGAGAAAGAGACAAAGTGTGAGTGGGAGGGCAGAGAAAGAGGGAGACACAGAATCCAAAGCAGGCTATAGGCTCTGAGCTGTCTGGACAGAGCCTGATGCAGGGCTCAAACCCACAAGCGTTGAGATCATGACCGGAGTCAAAGTCAGACACTTAACCCACTGAGCCACCCAGGTGCCCCTACACATGATCTTTAAAATCAGTTTGTTCAGCGTAAAAAAAATTCTACTGGAATTTTATTGGGATTAAATAATAATTGTACAAAAACATGGTATGCTTTTCCATATTAAGTCTCCTGTGTCCCTCAGTACCATGTTAAACATTTTTCAGCTAAATACTGAACTATTCTAGATTTTTTTTTATCTTTTCTGTTACTGTCAATATGCTCCCAATTTCTTCCCAACTATTTACCACATCTATCAAAACTATTAATTTCTACACCTAACATATTTTTTAATTTTCTCATTGTTCATCACAGACATTTCCTTTATTCTTTTGGATTTTCCAGGCTAAAACTCATTTCATCTGCAAATAATGGTAATCTGACTTTCTCTTTTCCAACTGTTATTCACATTTATTTTCTTCTCTAGTCTACTTGCATTGGTCGGCTCCCCCAGAAGAATATGACTAATAGTGCTGATAAAAGATACTCTTGTCAGTTCTAGAATTGAACTGAGAATACCTCAAAAGTTTCAAAATGAGATACGTATTTATCATGTTGACAACATATCCATCTATTTTTATTAAGAGTTGCTTGGTACTCATAAATAGACCAATCTATAATTTTCCTTTTTTGGATCTGCATCATCAGATGTTGGTATATATTTCATGCAAACTCTGTAAACAAAATCTGGGAGTTTTCCTTCTTTTTCTATGCCCTACAATAGTTTAAATAGTATTGAAGTTTTCTGTTCCTTAAAGGCATGGTAGATATTTCTGTGAAAATATCAGAGTCAGTGTTGTTTGTTTGTCCTTTAGGAGTACAAAAAAATTATTGCCTCAGTGGTAATTGGTCTGTTTAAATTTTCTATGTCTTCTAGAGTCAGTTTGGCCATTTTTATTTTCCTAGACAATAGGCTTATTCACTTCATCCTACTCCTAGGATTGCCCAGGTTGCCCACTGGGTTTAGACACAGTCTTCTTACTGAGCAGTAGTAGCTACACTATTTCCCCTTGATAATTAGAACTGATCACCTTTGGCAGCATAGCAGTTTCATTATTATTTTTTCCATTTGTTGCTCACATTTTTCCATTTGTTGGTTCAATAACGTAGTCAACTAATTCTCAATGTCCAATTCAATTGAACCATTGTCACATTCCCATGTGAAAGTATTCTTCTCTCCTACTAACACCCCTAAAGCAGTAGAGTTCAGGGTTGTAGGGGCAGGAAATAAAAATCTTATGAGGGGGTCATTGGAGGTGAAGTTAAGAGATAATACTTTTATCTTCACTTCTTGGTTCGTAGACCCATGTATTTGGTTTATAGAACAGAAACTACTTTAATTTCCCAAAATTTTGTCTCCTGGGTAGAACACAATGTAATACAACAGGAAACATGGTAAGACCAACAAATCCCATAGTTGTCAGCCAATTGCCTCACTTCTTTTAATACAAATGAGTCCCTTGATCAAAAGCAGCACAGAATGTAAATTCATGGAACAAGGTATTTAGTAGGGTCCCAGATGGTAGTGTTGTCAGTAACATGGTGGATAGGAAATTCAAATCCATACCTAAAGTAAACATTCATAGCAGTGAGGCCTAACCACTGACTTTCCACAGTGGAGGGATTCCAATGTAATCAACCTGCCACCAAATGGTTGACTGGTTGCTCTAAGACACAGAGCCATCTTTAGACTCAAGGCTGATCTGTTTACAGGTAGAATACTCAGCAATAATGGGAGTCAAACCAGGCTTGGTGAACACAAGTACTGGCTGTTATTTCCCCCATCTCTGCATGAAGGCCGCTTTGTGTATATGCTCATTGTGCAAGCCTTAGGGTTGCTCTGAAAAGATGCTGACTTACATCTGTAGAATGGGGTAACTTGCTTGCCTAATTATCTCCTCTTTTGAAATAAATGCTCTTTGGTGAGCATTTACATAAAACACAAATCTCATATTCTGTCCTTATTCTGTGAAAACCAACCATATACGTCTGCCTCCTACATCCTTGTCACCAAACTTCTAATTGTTTCCTCCAAGTTCTTGAAGCTCTTAACCATTGTCCATGCATTAAGATGGATCTATCCCTCTGGCCATCACTCCTTAATAACTAGTATCAATTGTCTGAAGTTCTGCCCACCACAAGAATTTTCTTTCCCTATCTTTTAGTAACACTCGAGTGGGGCTGTATGCTTCAGTGGCTAATTACTATTGTGTCATGAAGATACCCATTTATTTCCTTTAGTTTACTAGTCCTAGAAAACATCTCACGATGCCACATATGTAGGAGCAAGAAAAATAAAGCAATGCAGTAACAGTTGTAGGTCACCAGCATATTCAATTTACTAGACCCTTCTCCTCTAGCCATTTCATCATATTATCTGTATAAAACAGCTTTTTATTTAAAATAGAGTATTTTATGTGTTATACAACTGAACTCTAATACAGATGTCTAATAGACATCTCAAAGTTAACATATTCAAAACTGAAATTCTGATTTTCCCTACCAAACGGGGTCGGTCTATCTACCCATAGTCTTCCCTATTTCACTAAATAAGAATTTCCTCTTTCCACATGCTCCAGTCAGAAACTTTACTCTGAAAATTGGTAATTACAAACAACTAGTTATGAATTTATCCTGCCTCTTTAGTAAGTACTGCATTTATGAGTAATCAAATAGTACCAGTAGGAGAAGCAACATCCCTTTTTATAAAATAATAAGACTAATTTAGAAATAATGATTAAGCATAAAAATTTTCATCGATCTACCTTTATTTAAACAATTAGTTCAGGCACAGATGATAAGTGAAAACTATGAAGTAAAATATTTATTGAAAACTATTCTCCCTGGTCCATGAGTATTACCCAACAATTATCTACTGGTTTCAAATAGAAATGTTACAATGGAGAGATCAAGCCATCATCCCTTTGATTCAGGGATCAATCTTAGCCTTGGGGAAATCTTATCCACATTAATCGTGAGATAGTCAGACATTGCATATCACCTGAGATAATGAAATATGAAGTACCCAGTACCACTCATGAAGTATTCTTGCCCAATATGAACCTAATTAAGCCTTTATATTAGAAATACAGTTTTCAAGAGAAGGAATAGAAGAACATGTTAAATGACACTACCAAGAAGCAATCAGACAGTGGTACAACACTACTGCTCAAAGGGTGGTCTTCAGAAGGACAACC
This sequence comes from Panthera tigris, assembly GCF_018350195.1. Taxonomy (NCBI): domain Eukaryota; kingdom Metazoa; phylum Chordata; class Mammalia; order Carnivora; family Felidae; genus Panthera; species Panthera tigris. The sequence goes on from NC_056667.1 coordinate 167,946,262, forward strand.
CAGAATCACCCAGCAGTTCAGTAGAAAGGCCCATACCAGAGACTCACTGAGTCAGAATTTCTGGGAGTGGGGACCAGTAATCCATATTCCATAAGGAATACATAATTATTCCTTATGTAGGAAATCTACAGTACAACCTAAATATATCTACTTGACAACCTCATCTCTTCCATAAATCAATGTCAGAATTTAAAAAATGAGGAGGGGAATGTTTAGTATTATAGTTTAAATATACAGTGAAACTTGGTTTGCAAGCATTATTCATTCCAGAAACATGCTTGTAATCCAAAGCACTTGTATATCAAAGTGAATTTCAAGAACCATTGGCTCAGTTGTGATCATGTGACAGTGTCATGTACTACTCATATTGCAAGACATTGCTCATTTATCAGGTTAAAACATATTAGAAATGTTTGCTCGTTATGCAGAACACTCACAGAACAAGTTACTCACAATCCAAGGTTTTACTGTATCTAATTTGACGAATGATCCTTGATTGAATACTGTTAGTACAAATCAGCTAAAAAAGACATTTTGGAAAACATGGGGAAAATTTCTGTATGGACCAGGTATTCAATGATAATAAGAAACTATTGTTCATTCTTTTGGTAGGGTAATGATATTTGGTTACTTGCAAAACGCCTTTTTTTTTTTTTAGAGATGCATACTAAAGTATTTCAGAGAGAAATGTCATGATGTATGTAGTTTAAAACATACTAACAGAATAAAATGTTAACACAAATATGGAAAAAATGCTAGGAACTGTAGAATCTAGGTGTTAGCAACATAGGTGCCCAGTTTTTTAGGTGTTCTATATTATTTGACATTTTCCCTAATAGGATAAAAAGATCTTGTTGCCATCATTGGCTTTTTCTCTCTTAATATCCCTCCCCCATACCTATAATGTCAATAAATCCAGACAGCTCTATCTCAAAAAACAAATCCAAAGTTTAATCAACCACTTCCCACCCCCTCTCTTGCTCCTGCTCTGATTTAAGTCACTAACTTTTGCCTGGATTATACCAATTTCCACTTAACTGGTCTCCTGCCTCCATCCTTTTCCCCACTCACAGAGTCTGCTCTCCACTTAGCAGCCAGAATATTCACTCTCAAAGTTTTAACACATCACTCCTTTGCTTAAAGCTCCCCAGTGGCCCTCATTTTTCTCAACAAAAGTAAAAAAAAAAAAACATACAAAGCTTGCCAAGACCCTTCATGCTCTACCCCCCAAACATGTCTGTGACCTCATTTCCCACACTCTGTACGTGACTTTCTTGCTCAACCTTTTATGCATACTGCTCCCTCTGGTTGGACCATTTTTCCCTCATATGTCCATATGGCTCCCTTTCCCATTACTTTCAGCCATCTTCTAGAACTAGACATAGCATTAGTTAGTTTTGAAAGGCAGCCTCAATGGTCTTATCTGGGCTTGGACTCAGAGTGCTGTTCTCTCTGTCACGGCACTTGTGATTCATCATCTCACAAGAGCAAGGAAAATGCAAAGTAGCTGGCTAAAGAAATGGCATCAGTGAGTGATGATGAAGGCAAGACAAAGAGTGCCAAATGATTTAGCAAAACTCTTTGCCATAGAAATAACTAGAACAATAATAAAAGCATTTGCAGACCTTGAAAACTATGTTAGGAAGGTATGAAAGAGGAAAAAGTTAAGTTTTAAGAAATTTAATTTATTGAAAAACAAATAGGAGACAGTTTAATTTTTTCATGACATGATAGACATGTACATTCTAGTCCTCTTGAAACAATAAACGTTTCCACGTAATACGGAAACGTAGTACACTATAAAGACTTACATAAAATCACTAGCTACAAGGAACCTGGAAAACATTTTAAGAATGCAACACAAATCATCAGGCAGTTACGACCTGGCTCTTCTCTCATAGAATCATGACAAACTGTTTAATATGAAAGTGATATTGAGACACTTAAATCCCCTGAATGCCCTGGGGGAAAAAAAAAGAACCTCAAAGTAATAATAATAATTTTTTCATAATTTCATAATAGTATAAGCATCCCCCAAATAGATAACACAAGATTAAAATACAGGTATAATTCAACATTAATACGCAACTGACTCAGTTCTCAGTCTTCTTGGAACCTCTCAATTCACACTCTAGAGTATAGACCTTTTTAGCACGCCAGTTTGCAATGAACCAGCAATGTAAAACAGAATGGCCAACTGTTCCTCTGTTAGTAACAAATGTGCTAATATGTACTAGTTTAAACTTGATCTATCAGTGAGTCAATGAACCATGAAGGGTGGGGGTTAATCAGGGTGTTCTCCAAACAAAGGCTCATGAGAGCAGCAGGGACGCCACTCCCAGACTCACATCTGTGCTGTTTTGAGTGCAGCACGATGGAAATGACATGGTGTTCATCAAAGTTAAGAGCCCAGAACCTTGTTATAGTATTGGGTATACTTACAACCATTTTATACAAAGAAGCAACCAAACTGTTGCATAAATAAAACCCAAATACAGGAAATAAAGACCTCGATTAACCACGATTCTCAGGAGCTATTAACATTAAACTATGCCCAGTTAATATGTAACAATGATGGTAAAAAAGCCTTTCACACACAACATGTCACAACTTCCCAGCAGAGCTCAGAATTAAAGGTATTTTATATTAGGAGATTTATATTAAAATGCATTAATTTCACTTATTAACAAATTTTATTGATGCACATGTTTACATATACAGATGAAAATATTCTCAATGCTATAGTCTACTTACACCCAGTAACTTGTAAATGCACACGCAGCCCACCAAGGTGAACATTTCTAACAGCTGAGACAAGCTCAACAGCAATTAGTAGAAAGAATCACCTACTGCAGGAAATGGTCACCTCAATACTTCAGTGTTTTAATAATGAAGTAGTCAAAAGTATACATAGAGGGAGAGTGAACAGAAAAGAGAGCAAAGAAAGAGGGAAAGAAGTTTCAGCCAATTATGTTACTCATTTATTTTTATCAGATTATTATTATCCACATAAAATAAATTATTATTCATTTTGGAAGATGCTACAGAGTAGACATATTCACAACATCACTTTCCCCAATTAAAAATGCACAGAGGTCCATTTCAAGATGGAGGTGTACGAACACCCCGAACCCACTGCCTCCATAGACATACCAAATCTACACCTATTTATAGACCTGAAGAAGAACATCTAAGGGCTATCTGAACAGCTTCTGTGCAATAAGAGAACAGCAGGAGAGATGATGACACAGTAACAAAGAGAACTCCTACCCTAGACAGTGTGAGGGGATAGTACTGAGAGCAGATTCCTCTGCCCTGGGGCACAGAAAAAAAAGGCAAGGCTTACAAGAGCAACTAGTATATAAAAGACGCAGCCCTAGAACCCTGCCAAATGGCAAGAGACCTGCAGAACTGCTCTGGGTTGGAGGGGTTTGTGAGCATCATGGCTTACACTCCTCCTCCACCTTGATAATGCAGCCAGGAACAGGGCTCTGACCACCATAGCTAGTGGGTTGCCTCAGTGAACACGGGCCCCCTAGCCCACACCAGCCCCAGATGACCAGGGGCACAGACAAGAAAGCCACTGTTTAAAAGAACAACTAGCTGCAGAATCCTGCCAAATGGTGGGGAAGTTGCTGGAACTTTCTGGCCAGAGGAACAGGTTAGCACCATGGTTTATGTCCCCCCTTGACCTTGGCAATATGGATGGGAACAGGGTCTGAGCACTCTACATGGCCTACCACCTCAGTGAGCCCTGGGCCCTGAGTCCATGCCAGCCCCAGCCATCCCACTACAGTGACACATGTGCAAAGCACACAGAACACTTCAGGCCCACATCACTTTGGCTTTAGACAGCTAGCTAGGGCACCCCCGGCACTGAATGCTCCAGGACCTCCTTGCTGACACCTGCTTCAACACTAGCTAACCAGTCAGTCTGCCCCCTGCTCAGAACACACTAGGAAGCTCCAGCCTGTACCCACCTCAGTTCTACCTGCCCTGCCAGGGCACACCCTGGAAGAATACCCCAAGTTATCCTGGCTTGCACCCACTTCAGCTTCAGCCTCTTACCAGGGCACCCTCACTCTGAAGAGCCCCAGGACCACCCCAGTCCTAAATCTACTTTAGCTACTACTGTCATGCCAGGGTGTCCCCCTGTCCCGTGCCCCATAGCTTGGCTCCAGCCACTGCACCAGGGTACCCTCTGCATAGAGGTTCTCAGAACACCCCAGCTTCAGCTTCAGCTATCTGGGCAAGGTATCTTCTGCACATAGATCTCTGGGCCTCCAGCTTGTACCCCTTCTGCTTCAGCTGTCCTTCCAGGGCACTGTGTGGAGAGGTCAGGGACCGCATTGGCCCATGCCCACTTCAGCTTCAGCTGTCCTGCTAGGGTGCCCTCTGTGTAGAGCCCTAGGACCCTCCCCCTCCCCCACAGTGTTCATGCACTTCAGCTGTCCTGCCAGAGCACCTACTGCACGAGAGCCCCGGGACATCCCCGCCAACCCCCGGCTTCCAAGCACTTCAGCTTCAGCTTTCCTGCCAGTCAGCTAAATACAGAGAGCCTCAGGAACACCTTGGCCTACCCGCTTCAGTTCTGGCCATCCCACCAGGGCAGCCCCAACACAGAGTGCCCCATAACCCTTAACCCACATGAGCTCCAGCTCTAGCCAGCCAACAAAAGTCACCAGGCACACACCGTCTACACGGGGGATGGCTATATATAAGACCATTTCTTCAAGTTTAGAAGGAGATGTTCTAATTCAGAAAAGAGAAACAGAAATCAAGCAGAATGGGGAGACAGAAGAATATATTCCAAACAAAAGAACAAGACAAAGCCTCAGAAAAACTAAAATAACAGAGATAAACAATATGCCTAAAAAAAGAATTTAAAGTAATGATCATAAAGATTCTCACTGGACTATAGAAAAGAGTGGAAGAACTCAATGAGAACTTCAATGAAGATAAAATATAAAAAGCTGATCAGAGCTGAAGAATATAATAATTGAAATAAAAAAATACACTAGAGGGAATCAACAGATTAGTAGGTGTGAAAGAATGGATGAGCAATCTAGAAGACAGAGTAATGGAAAGCACTCAAGCTGAACCTCAAAAAGAAAAAAGGGGCACCTGTGTGGCTCGGTCAGTTAAGCATCTGACTCTTGATTTTGGCTCAGGTCATGATCTCACGGTTTGTGAGTTCGAGCCCCACATTGGGCTCTGTGCTGACAGCATGGATCTTCTTGGAATTCTCTCCCCCCTCTCTTCCCCTCCTCTGCTCTTCTGCTCTTTCTTTCTCAAAATAAATAAAAACATTCAAAAAAAAAAAAAAAGAACTTTAAGGATAAGTTAAGGGCTCTCTTGGACAACATCAAGCAAACATTTGCATTATAGAAACCCTAGAAGAAGCGAAAGGAGATGAAAGCTTATTTGAAGAAATAATAGCTGAAAAATTCCCTAACCTGGGAAAGGAAATAAACATTCAGGTTCAGGAAGCACAGAAAGTTCCAAATAAGATGAACCCAAGGAGGTCTATACCATAACACATCAACACATAATTAAAACATCAAAGATTAGAAATAAAATTTTCAAGAAACAACAAGTGTTGGCAAGAATGTAGAGAAAAAGGAACACTTTTGCACAGTTGGTAGGAATGCAAACTGGTGCAGCCACTGTGGAAAAATAGAGAATTTTTAAAGTAGCAAAAGAAAAGCAAAAAGCCATATACAAAGGAAATCCCATAAGGCTTTCAGCTGATTTTACAGCAGAAACTTTGCAGGCCAGAAAAAAGTGGCATGATATATTCAAAGTGCTAAAAGGAAAACAAGCTACAACCAAGAATACTTTACCCAGCAAAAAAAAAAAGGTTAAGGGAGTTTATCACCACTAAACTGGCCTTACAAGAAATGTAAAGGGACTTCTTTAAGTGGAAAAGAAAAGGCCATAATTAGACTAAGAAAAGTATGAATAAAAATGTAAAATATGATGGCATATACATAAAATGTAGAGGCATAAGCAAAAATGAAGTTTTTTTGGAATGTGTTCAAAACACATCATTCTTTTGGGGCTCCTGGGTAGCTCAGTCAGTTAAGTGTCCAACTACAGCTCAGGTCATGATCTTGTGGTTTGTGAGTTCCAGCCCCATGTTGGACTCAGTGCCGACAGCTCAGAGCCTGGGGCCTGCTTTGGATTCTGTATCTCCCCCTCTCTCTCCCCATCCCCTGTTCACACCCTGTCTCTCTCTCAGAAATAAACAAACAAACAAAAAAAAAAACCTTAAAAAAACCCCACATTGTTCCTTTAAAACAAAGACTGTAACAAGAGACAAAGAAGGGAATTACATAATGATGAAGGGATCAATCCAATAAGAGGATATAACAATTGTAACTATGCACCCAACAGGAAAGCCCATAAATACATGAAGCACTCACTAGCAGATGTAAAGGGAGATATTGATGGGAATACATCATAGTAGGGGACTTTAACACCCCATTTATGTCACTGGATAGATCATCCAAACAGAAAATCAACAAGGAAATGGTGGCTTTGAGGGACACATTAGACTAGATGTATGTAACAGATATTTACAGAACATCCCATCCAAAAATAGCAGAATACATATTCTTTTCAAGTGCACATGGAACACTCTCCTGGACAGATTACATGTTAGGCCACAAAACACATCTCAATTAGTTTAAGAAGATTTAAATCATATCATGCATCTTTTCCAACCACAAGGTTATGAAACTAGAAATAAATCACAAGAAAAAAAAACTGAAAAAAAAAACCCACAAATGCATACGGGCTAAATGACATTTGACTAAACAACCAATGAAGGGGTCAACAAAGAAATCAAAGAAATCAAAACTCATGAAGACAAATTAAAATGATAACATAGTGGTCCAAAAATCTTTGGGATGTAGCAAAAGCAGTTCTAAAAGGAAAATTTATAGCAATACAGACATACCTCAAAAAACAAGAAAAATATCAAATAAATAATTTATACTGAAAGAAAATAGAAAAAAGAGCAAAGTGAGTGGAAGGAAGGAGATAAGGATCAGAACAAAAATATAGGACATAGAGACTGAAAAAAATCGTAAAGATTAAGGAAACCAAAATCTGATTTTTTGAAAAGATAAACAAAATTGATAAGACTTTAGCCAGATGCATCAAGAAAAAAAGTGAGAGGAATGAAATAAATAAAATAAACAAGGGAGAATAGCTCCCACCACAGAAACACAAAAGATTATGAGACTACTACAAAAAATTATATGCCAACAAACCAAACAGCCTAGAAGAAATGGATTAATTTCTAGGAACATAAAATGTTTCAAACTTGAGTCAGGAAGAAATAGAAAATCTAAGAAATAGAAAATCTAAACAGATGAATTACTAGTAATGATATTGAATTGGTAATCAAAAACTACCATCAAACCAAAGTTCAGGACCATATAGATCCACAGGTGAATTCTACTATTTTCAAGCTATTCCAAAAAATAAAAAATTCAAAAAAAAAAAAAAAAAAAAGGAGGAAGAAGGAAAGCTTTCAAATACTTTCTGTGAGGTCAGCATTACCCTGATACCAAAACCAGACAAAGCCATCACAAAAAAGGAAAACTACAGGCTAATATCCCTGATGAACATAGATGCAAAATCCTCAAAATATTAGACAACCACATTGAACAATACATTAGAAAGATCATTCATCATGAGCAAGTGAGATTTATTCCAGGGATGCAAGGATACTTGAGTATTTTTCAATCAATCAACATGATATACCCCATTAACAAAATGAAGGATAAAAATCATATGCTTATCTCAATAGATGCAGAAGCAGCATTTGACAAAATTCAACATCTGTTCATAACAAAAAAACTGTCCACATGGTGGGTTTATATAGAACATACCTCAACATAATAAAGGCCATGTATTTAAAAACCCTCAGCTGATATCACACCCAGTGGTGATAAACAGAGCTTTTCCTCTTAGATCACCAACAAGACAAGGACATCCACTCCTGCCACTTATTCAACATAGTACTCAAAGTCCTAGCCCCATCAATCAGACAAGAAATAAAATGCTTCCATGTCGATAAGAAGTTAAACTGTCACTATTTTCAAATGACAGGATACTACACATAGAAAACCCTAAAGACTTCAAAACAACAAGTAATAAATGAATTCAGTAAAGTTACCCAGCAATCAATTAATACCCAGCAATCAATTGCATTTCTATACACTAGTAACAAAGTAGAAGAGAAATTAACAATTGCATTTATAATTGTACAAAAAAGAATAAGATATCTATAAATAAACTTAATCAAGGAGGTGAAAGACCTGTATTCTGAAAGCAATAGAATGATGATAAAACAAATTGAAGACAACATAAACAAATGGAACAATACTCCATACTCATAAATTTGAAGAATATTGTTAAAATGTCCACACTACCTAAAACCATCTACAGATTCAATGTGATCCCTACCAAAATACCAATAGCATTTTTCACAGAACTAAAATACTAAAATTTATATGGAACCACAATAGACCCAAAATAGCCAAAGCAATCTTGAGAAAGAACAAAGCCAGATATCAGAACTCCAGATTTTAAGATATACTACAAAACTATAGTAATTAAAACAGTATGGTACTAGCACAAAATTGACAAAGATCAATAGAACAAAGTTTTCTTGTCCTTTTTTCCTGCACTGCTTAGAAGTCAACCACAGAATTAGTTAAAATAAATAGCATTTAAATATGATTAATTAGGGGTGCCTGGGGGCTCAGTCTGTTAAGCATCTGACTTCGTCTCAGGTCATGATCTCGTGGTTTGTGGGTTCAAGCCCCATGTTGGGCTCTGAGCTGACAGCTCAGAGTCTGGAGCCTGCTTCGGATTCTGTGTCTCCCTCTCTCTCTCTCTCTCTCTCTCTCTCTCTCTCTCCCCCACTCATGCTCTGCCTCTCTCTCTCAAAAATAAACATTAAAAAATTTTTAAAAATAAATATGATTAATTATTCCAATTATGTACATTTATTCTTAATAAGCTATTAAATTATGAAAATGTTAGAGAACAATTTTGTGACCATTTTTTAATTCAATGATTTTATCAGTTAGCAAGCCTTTTCAACATATCATCTCTGGATTATATAGAAGTAATTAGATGTGTCTTTTCAGAGAGTTTTTAGGTATCTGCAGGGCTTCAAAATAATCAGTATTTATTATTCCAAAAACATATGTTTCATTGTAAAAACATTCTTGAAAAAGTTTATATACTGAAATACATGTTGTCAAAGAAAAACCTGAGCTGAACAGTAAAGTGATAAAAACAGATTTTATTCAGAACTGTTGCAACTGGGGGAGAGACACCTCTGTATATACAGCACCGGAAACTGGAATTTATAGCCCAAAGAGCAGGATGGGGTCAGTGGATGGAAAATTACTAAGTGGAAACATCACAGGTAAAAGGGACTCTTGCTGAAGACAGACCAGGTGGTCAGATATCATGGAGTGCTAATGTCAGTAATGTCAGATATCAGACATTAAGGGTGATTAGATATGGGGAGGAGGGAACACCAGTTAAACTGACTTAGCTGGGCTCTTGCTAAAAATGTGTTTTACAAGGAAGTGTACAGATGCATGTCGGGGAAATTTCAGAAGCCTGATATTTCTATAAAATTAGCCCTGTATTATTCATGATAGTAACAGATGTTTCCAAAAGCCTAACAATCTATTATAAGAAAACAGAGAAAAAAATTGGAGGGATACTCTTCATCAAAATGATACTGATGTAGGATTTTCATTTTGGGAGATTATGGCAGCTGCCTGAACCAAATTTTGTCATGCAAGCTCTGGTCCAAGATGTCAGTTCTTCTTAAGTTTATTTATGTATGTAATGTGCTCTCAGTAAAAATACCAAGCTGTATTTTCCAGATCTAGACAAGCAGACAATAAAGTACTTATCTAAAAATTAACCTGCAAAAATAGGTAGAAACACTGGGGGTGAGAGGGAGGTCTATGAGAAGAATGCATCCTACCAAATACTGAAGCATGCTTTAAAAAAAGCACTACCACATGAATGAATAGACCCGGTGGGACAGAAAAGAAAGCCCATGAATCAACCCACATCCAGAGACATTTAGTATATGATAAAAGTAGGATCTCAAAACTCTGGGACAAAGACAGACTTTTTAGGTGTTAGGTGTTAGGTGTATGGTGTTAGAACAACTGGATAATTATGTGGGAGAAAAAATAAGGTCCCTACCTTACACCACATACAAAATAAACCCCAAATAAATTAGAGATGTAAAATTTAACATTACAAGTACTTGAAGAAAACTTGCATGATTTTCTCTATAACCTGGTATATGGAAAGGCTTTCTGCTAGGACTTAAATATCAGATGCAATAAAGAAAAACTGTTGAAAATTGGTCAATGTAAAAATTTTAAAACAAAAACTTTGAATGAGGGGCTCCTGGGTGGCTCAGTCGGTTAAGTGTCTGACTTCGGCTCAGGTCATGATCTCAGAGTTCTTGAGTTCGAGCCCTGCATCAGGCTCTGTGCTGGCAGCTTGGAGCCTGGAGTCTGCTTTGGATTCTGTATCTCCCCCCTCCCCCCTCCCCCCTCTCTGCCCCTTCCCCCCTTGCTCTCTGTCTCTGTCTCTCTAAAAAATAAATAAACATTAAAAAAAACTAAAAAAAACTTTTAATCAAAATCACTATAAGTCAAGAAACAAATTATATATCGGGAGAAAAATATTTGCAATATACACCACAGAAAAGGGCTAATATAAAGAACTTTTAAAAATTGAGGGACAAAAGACCAAAAGTATTATAGAACAATGTGCAAATGATATGAAGACAATTCACAAGATATTTACAATGGCCCTGAGACATAGGAAAAGATGTTCAACTTTATTTGTAACTTTTAAAAATGCAAATTCAAACTATATTAACACACCATTTATCACCTATAACACTGGAAAATTTCTAAAGCATGAAAGCACAGTCTGTTGGTGAGGAAAGTCACTTTCATACACTGCTGGTAAACATGAAAAATGGTACCAATTCTGTAGTAGGGAACTTGCCAATATCTAATAAAACCATATATGCATTTACCCTTTAACCCAGAAGTCTACTTCTATAAAGTTGCCCTCAAGATACAATATGTACAAAATTGTTTCTTACAGAATTTGTGATTGGAGATATTAGAAACAATCAAAATGCCCAAACATGAGAAAGTAATGAATAAAATATGGTACAAACCACGTAATGGAGTTTTATACAGCTATAAAACAAAACAAACCAACAAAAAATAAAACCCACCACCAACAGCCAAAAAAAACAATTCACTTGCTATTAAGTTATTTTTAGTATATGTAGTTAGGTGAAAAAAGCAAAGTACAGAGGACTTTATATTGTATGTTACATTTTGTATAAGAAAGGAATTTTAAGCATCTGTGTGTCTGGTAATTTTGCCAGGAGAAATATAAGATACACCAGAAACCAATGGACTTGGTACATATTGGGACCTTAAGAGAGATGAGGTGAAGAGGACATTAAAAAGGATTTTTTTTTTTCTTTTGGAAACATGTTTATGTTCTACACATTCAAAAAATATAATTAAATCAATGAAGACAGAGAGGAAAGGGGAAAAAAAAAAAAAAAAAACCTAAAACAGAATAGAGAGTCAAATGAATAACATGACTATCAGGAAGGGAAAAAAGCTAATCCACATAACTTTTGAGCACAGTATCTGCATTGTATTTTAAGTTGAAATTGAAAATCTATTGAAATTTGAAAATTTCTTGTCTACAAAAAGTAACATACAATATAAAGTCTTCTGCACATTGCTTTTTTCACCTAACTACATATACTGAACATCACTCCATATCACTTCATGGAGAGGTCACATGGTTTTAAGGTGCCAAAAAAAACAAAACAAAACAAAAACAAAATAACCCCCCCAAAAAAAAAAAACACAAAAAAATGCCAACAAATCTTGAACTCATTTAAGTAAAAATTTTAGCATTTATTTTTGAGACAGAGAGAGACACAGCACAAGCAGGAAAGGGACAGAGAGAGACGGAGACACAGAATCCGAAGCAGGATCCAGGCTTTGAACTGTCAGCATAGAGCCTGACATGGGGCGCAAACCTACGGACCTCAAGATCATGACCTGAGCTGGCAATGATAATAGTATCTGTCCGAAGGATATTGTAGAAATTAATATGAATTGGTATAAGGGACACAGTACACTCCCTAGTGCACCAAAAAATCATGATGATGATAGTAATAATGATGAATTCTATTAGTATATATTCTATAGGGAACTGATAGTCCCTCTCATCCTTCCCTCTGAAAAGATGATGCTTAAACTTAGTTTTGAAGAGCTAAAGGGTTCTGGAATAGAAATTCTAAAGAAGCTTAACAAAAATTTGAAGAGCTTTGTGTAAGAACAGTTATCGTTTATTGAGTGTCCACTGTTTGACACACATTATACATTTAAGTATCACAATAACCTAGCTAGGTTGGCATTATCAACTTTATGTTTACAGATAGGAAGCCAAGGCTCAGAGAAGTTAGGGAGGTAAGATACCAGCTAAATTGAGGGGCAAAGCTGAGAACCAAACCTCAACTATCCGAATAAAAATCTCTTCATCACAATGACCCCCTCATAAACTCAGCAATGATAGACTTTTCATTCATTTAAGTAAAAGGAGGACAGGGACCCCTGGGTGGCTCAGTAGGTTAAGTGCCAGAGTCAGGTCATGATCTCACCAATCGTGGGTTCAAGCCCCACGTTGGGGTCTGTGCAGATAGCCCAGGGCCTGGAGCCTGCTTCAGATTCTGTGTCTCCCTCTCTCTCCACCCCTCCCCGCTCACACCCTGGTGTGTGTCTCTCTCTCAAAAATACTAAACATTAAAAAAATTTGAAGTAAAATGAGGACAAAAAGAAGAGCCAGCCATGCTGCCCTCTTGGAGTGATCATCCTTTCCATCTATCTGTTCTGTCAGAACTAAGTCATCCTATTTCTGACAGATTTATTAGTGTCCATGGTAAGCAGTTTAAGTTTCAAAACATTAAGTTTCAAAACAACTTGTGGAGTGTGAACTTGAAAGTCTTTACTCACTGCAAAATGGAGGTATTTTTGATAGGCTAGATACTTCTGAATGAAGAGTAACACTTTCAGGGACCAAACCACTAGTGAAAGTCGGGCACGTATCCTGTCAGACTGTTTTCAACCTTCCAGTCTTGCTGCTTCAAACTTGGGGAATAGGAAACTCTACTTCCTTAGATTTCACAGGGGCCCCTTCTTTGCTAATATCAAAGTTTTGGCATTATCGGTCTTTCCCGGCTGACCAATTTCATCAGATTCTCATCTTCCAGAAATTCTTCAGCCTACATGGCCCAATGATGTCATCCCCTTCCAGTACTGTCACAGACTCTTTAAACATATATATTTGATAATAATACATTTAGTTCCAGATACATGGCATGGTCTGTTATACTTTGCCTTTTAATAAACCGATACAACTCTCTTAAAATATATATATATTAAGGTTTTAAATCTTTCTGTTGGGAGGCAGTATAGTATAGTGAAAACTGGATGGATTTTTGAGTTAGAAAAGCCTGGGTTTGAATCTTATTCTACCACTTTGTAACTGTGTGACCCAGGACAAGTCAGTTAATCTCTCAGAGCTGTTTCCTTAGCTATCTGTGGGGATTTAAAAAAAGTTTTGACCACGATTAAGTGTTGTAATAAAGACTCAACGAGTCGGCTTATGTTAAAAGCAGCCAGGACTATGCCTAACACACATTAGACAAGTAATATATTGGGATGCGTGGGTGGCTTAGCCGGAGTCTGATGTTGGCTCAGGTCATGATCTCATGGTTCATGAGTTTGAGCTTTCCATTGGGCTCTGAGCAGACAGCTCAGAGCCTGGAGCCTGCTTCGGATTCTGTCTCCCTCTCTCTCTGCCTTTCCCCACTCATGCTCATGCTTTCGTGCTCTCTCTCTCTCTCAAAACTAAACATTAAAAATTTTTTTTTAAAAAGACGAAATATTCAGTTCACTTCCCCAACATTTACTGAGTTAGGTAAACATTTGTAACATAACAAACACTTATTGAGTACTTCCAATATGTGAAACCCACTTCCACATGCTTAGAAAAAGCTGCTCTCAAAAGAGCCTACAGTCTAATAAGGTATCACCTACATAAACCAACAATTAGAATGTAAGCGACCGCTGGTTCTAGCAGAGCTATGAGAAGTGCCTGATTTTGCTGTGTGGGTTAGCTTTGCAGAGGATTTGCTGGTTACACCACTTGAACTGCAAACTGGATTTCACTGGGCAAACAGGAGATGATAGAAACAGAGGGAAGTTTCTACCTTTGCCACTTAGGACGTGGGAAGGCACGGAGGTCCAAGAGAACACAGTCTGGCATTAGATGCTGCAGAGAGCCCAGGAACCCAACAATACAAGTGGCTTCACTTGTGCCCTGTTCTCTTCTCATTGGAAAAACAACTCAAACGTGTGACAGAAACAGAAGGTGAACTTTTTTCAAATTACCCAAGTTTCCATTTAAGGTAATTTTTCAAAGAATGAAATAATAGGTGTTTTCTGTTTAATGATAAGGACAAAAAAAAAATGATTGATTTGAAAATCCTATCACCATGTTTTAGTATCTAGCCATCACAAAAATCCACCTACCTGCCTCAAAGAGCAACAAATATATTCATACAAGATTATAATGTCTGGAGTTACACTTAATATCTATATAAATAACACACAATTCCATTAGCATTAATGGTAGTCTAATGAATGCCAGGGGGCTTAATAATAATTTGTCACTTTAATATGAAATATTATGTGTTTCCTACTTACACATACTGTGAGGATGCTGCTTTATTACTTTACTTCATTTCTTTCCAGTGAAAAAGTTGTTAAATGACAATCCATTATACTCTCATTTTAGGATTGATCCAACTTTCAATCTCTCCTGTAGGCTTACAGA
This sequence comes from Panthera tigris, assembly GCF_018350195.1. Classification (NCBI taxonomy): domain Eukaryota; kingdom Metazoa; phylum Chordata; class Mammalia; order Carnivora; family Felidae; genus Panthera; species Panthera tigris. Next base: position 167,961,268 of record NC_056667.1, read on the forward strand.
ATTTGTGATTTGCTTAGGAAACTCTGCTCAACACAAAGTCTGGAAATCAGTCACAAACCATTATGTTTATATGTGTTTTTAAATTCCTTTAGGCTAAAAAAAAAAAAAACGGCTATCTTTTTCATAAGTGCTTGCCAAATTCACTTCAAGGAATTTGAGAAATCTCAATAATTGTGATAGTCATGATGAGGATTTTTTTTTTTAAAGATTAAGAAATGTGTTATAATGTCAACTGCTCACGCTAAATGTTGGGAAGACATTTTAGAACTCCAAGAATCTAGAGTTCTGAATCATAATGCTGGTGAAAAAAGAAAAAAATACTAGTGATATTTTTCTATATCTATTTTTCTACATCTATTTTTCTATACTAGTGATAATCTTCAAACAAGATGACATAGTTCTCCCCTTATAACAAAACAGTTTAAAGCCTTTTTTTTTTTCAGACAGAGTCCAAATTGTACAGTAATACAATATACTTTTGAACTTTAGAGTATACCACTGACCCAGTAGGTAATGGCACATCAGTTAAGGGTTCATGCTACAGAGGCAGACAGGTCTGGCTTTGCTCCCAGCTTCTCTACCACATATTAGCTGCTTAACCCCAGATCAGTAAAATTTGAATCTATTTTTAAGCCTTAGTGTTCTCATACATAAACTAAGAGATAATGAGTATAGTAATAAAAATAATTTAGTTAATTATGCTATTTGCTGTCATGCATTATTTTAATTCCTCAAACCTCAAAACAAAACTAATAGTCCCCTTTTTACATGAGAACACATTTATAGTTCTTGATACTATGAGGGTTTAATGAGATAATCAATAAAAATTACTTACAAAAGTGGCACATAAATGCTTAATAAATGTCAGCTATTATCATTAAGATTTAAAAATTTTTAAATAATGACTTATTTATAATCTAGTAAAGGAAGAAATATTAACTAATTTATTTAATAGCATGAAAACTTAATGCAACATATTACTGGAAATATTTAAAGAAATCCTTATTTAGCCTTTTGAATATAATCACATGGTAAGATGTGACAACGCATCCCTAAATGTTTTCTCCAGAGAAGAAATTTAGTTACACAAGAGGCTTAGTCAAGAGGACTTTTATCTAGCACAAGAATTTGAAATATATCAGAAATAGCTTCAGAATATATACCTCTTAACTCCTATTCTCAAGATACTGTCAATGACTGCAGCAGGAAGATAATTTTCTTCTATAAGATACCAATTAACTGTTTTTAAATATAATTATAGTCCATTACATTCAAAAACATATCCCTCCCTTAGGATGAAAATGTTGCAGAGGCCAAAAAGAAGTCCTTGGGAAGATGGTCTCGTGTCACTTATCCCAAGTACAAACAACATTAACAGTTTCTCTAAAACTAATTCTAACTTGCCTGCAGCTGAAGGAGCAAGGGCTATGAATTAGAGCTCATGCTAGTAAGAAATTCCAAGGGGCAAGAGAAACTCTTGGCATTCCTGTCAGCCTTTACCAGGCTCTCCTGAACCAGTCCCAAGGTAATACTTCTGGAAAATAAGTGATAACCTTATGTGAGTCAGGAAACAGCTAACTTTAAGAACATGTTCACACAGCAAGAATAAGAATATGTCTATAATTAAGCCCTGCAAAGATACCTTTAGTAAGTGTGGGGTACAGAGTTTTACATATCAAATCAAACTTGTATTGGTCAAATCTCTGACATCTGTGGTTTTTGGCCCTGACAACATACCTTACTTCAAGGAAAATGATGCCTGATTCCTTGAGGCTGGTTTAATCAGAACCTCTGAATTCTCAGAATCAGGAATAGCTAAGTCCTAAGAAGAATACATTTTTAAAAAATGACATTCACACATACATGCCCTACCAGAAATTATATCCTTTTCAATTATACCCCATTTTTTTATATTTTCAATTTTTAAATCATTTCTAATGTACTATTTTCATATTCTCTGCCTGCTCTAGCATGTGAAGTTCTTGGGGGTGCGTCTACTGCTCAAGTTTTTGTTATGTCTGGGGACTCTTATTCACAGTGATTTTTCACACTGCTAATGGCTAGAATGAAACAATGGCACAAAATGTCAAACTGGTTCGAGATAAATAGTATTTGTTCCTACACATTATTAAGCAAATTTTGCATGAGCACAATGTTTCCGTACAATTATATTTTCAGTTACACATTGGATGAAATTGAAGGTTTGGTTGAAAAGTTTTTCTTTTTAATAATACGTTAACATCCTTTGAAGGGCTAAGCAGCACTACTAATCAGTAAGAATTTAATAGAAGCTACGTTAATTTCACTGTTTTTCTCTGAAAATCCAGCTAGAAAGCAATAAAAAGTTCAAGAAAAACAAAAATCAAAAAACTTTGAAGTAAACTTTTTAAACTGAATTTCAATCTCCGATTTGATCAAATGTTTTCCTTATCTGCAAATTGATTTGTAAGCAATACTGTATAAAATTATAGAAAAGAAACACACATTTAAGTATATACTTAAAAAGCAACTTTTATCAAAATTTATAGAATTATGTGGACAGTCTCTGATAGTTAAAAATCTAGAGTGTATGGGTAGCTAAAAGACATCCTGAGGTCTTTGTGTGTCCAGCAGTCAGCAAAAAAGACATGCATGACAGGTTAAAAAATGCTGCAGGGTTACCATCCTTAGGGATACTTGAATCAGAGATTTTCAAATGCCTTCAGTTTGGAAGCTGTCTTCAAAACAAAGCCCTACGCAATCCTATTAAATATAAAACATATAAATTAGGAGCTACACTTGCTCAAGGGTGAGTGACAGGTGCAGACAGGTTCCCATCCAGGAGGCAGGTCCTGGGAAATGGGATGGTGACACTTTGGAGCTCAGTCTGAAACCACTACAGGAAGCAGATATCACATGACCTTTGTTGGACAGAGTACTTCCAGTGGGATTGGACTTTGATATTTATATGTAAATAAGCTGATACATATTCAATCAGTGTCTATATCATTTTAACATATATTAATAGTAAAAACATATTCAAAAGTGACATGCATAATTTTGATGTCCAACTCAACTGGCCGTAAAACAGTCTTAAATTACTTTGAAAAGTAACTGAAAAGAGAAGCCACCCATATTTCAGACACAACGTCTTTGCAGAAAATAACTTGTCCCTAAGGAGACAAGTATTGCCAATTCAAAAAGTACACAATCAAATGTCTGAAACTATCACACATCTGACGTATAACAACTGCTTATTTTTAAATAATCATTATAATGTTGATTTTCATTTTATTTTTCCTAATAAGTACATCATTTGACAGCATATCCAAGTAAAACTTCCTATCATTCTGTTCTCTCATTAAGAGAAATTCTGCCTGATTCATCATAATATAAATGATACAGCTTGGATTAAAAACCAAAACATATTTCACCATGATTTTCTTACACAAGACAATATAAATATTAAACAAAATCAATGTTTTAAGAAGCCCTGGCTTTTGCTATCAAAGAAAGCATCCTTGGGGGCACCTGGGTGGCTCAGTTGGTAAAGCATCCAGCTCTTGGTTTCAGCTCAGGTCATGATCTTGCATTTTCGTGGGTTCAAGCCCCTGACAGCTCAGACCCTGCTTGGGATTTCTCTTTCTCTCCTTCTCTCTGCCTGCCTGCCTCTCTCTCTCTCTCTCTCTCTCTCTCTCTCTCTCTCTCAAATAAATACATAAGCTTGAAAAAAAAAAAAAAAACACCCTGTGAAGACCAACATTATCATCCGATGGGAAACAGATTTGACATTCAGGAGAAACCAGAAAAAAAAATTACTCTCCTTAGGAATAAAAAAATAAGTATTTAAGTAATTTTTCCATTTTCTCTATTTTTCATAGCTGAAAACTGAGCAAGGCTGTTAAAACAGAGAGCAGTCTACAAGGCCAAAATGTATTCAATAAATATGGATCATTTATATTTGCCTACTTCATGAAATTAGCACTTAGAAATGAAACAGAAAAATATCAGAAGTCACTCAACCAAATACGTGCTAAAAATGCCTCCATTAACTGCCTCTGGATAACTATTAAACATTACAAATAAGTTAGCAAAACCTAAATATAATAACAAAATTTAATGGTCCTATTTTAGAACAATTTTGTTTTTATTTTTGTTTTTTTTAGACCATGCCTTCCATTTTTTTATTGTTATTGTTTTGGCTTTTGTCTTCTGTGCCTGTTTTCATGTAGGAATGTCCCCCAAGATTCTGTCTGTAGCTCTCTGCTTTTCTTTCTTTTTTTTTAATAACTCCATACTACTTCCTTACAAGCTTTCATCTTGCCCATTACATCAACTCTTATTCATGTCCTTATGTATTCCTCTCAAAAGGCCAGCCTGCTCAACATCTCCAACAGGATATTATAATAAATGCCAAATGTGTCTAGAATAGAACACCTTTCCTTCAAATCAACTACTGTTCTGATTCTGCCGTGTCTGTTTATGACATTACCATTCTCCAAGTTACTTGAGCATGAGGCTTTAGAATTTTTTGGTTGGTTTGGTTATGGTTTCTAAAGAAAAGGTTGGCTCAGGGTCCAGAGAAGCTTGCAATTCACCATTTCCGGGAAACCAGATATGTGGAGATTGGGTCACACCCTAACTGAATAAAAATTAATATATCTAGTGTACACACAGACTGTATTTAAAGGTTGTGTGTTTGTCTTTGCATCACAGTTATAAAAAAAAAGCAGAAAAGACTATTACTTTCACCATAGTAACTATATATTAGGTTTATCAGTGACTATATACCAGGCTTAATCAATTGCATTTTTTGGAGGTTTTAATTTCTGAATCAACGATCAATGGTTTTGCTCCCTTTTGGTCTGTTCATATCTTCAATGGGGCCTTTAACACATTTATAATACATATTTTCTTGTCTGTCTCCCAGAGCAAGAGGGTTCTATACAGGCTTACATCTCATTCATTTTTATATTCCCAGCAATGAACACAGTGCCTGACACAAAATGTGTGTTGGATAAGTTAACCTACTATTGCTTATTAGTCAATAAAATTAAGGTGACTTTTCTATTGCTAAGAATAAAAAAAGATACCATGCACAACTATGTTTAAAAAACAAAACGTAAAAGGACTTATTTTCAAACAAAAATTGAAATAGTTCTAAGACTCCCTTTTTATAAAAAGAAGTATAAATGTAAATATAAATATAACCTTCATTCTGGTCATTTAGTGTCTATGTCTTAAAACGTCAAGTATGAGAGTTGCTTTCTTCCTCCTTCTAGGGCTGTCAATTTGTTCTTTCCTCAAAAACTCATCACATCTTATTTCAAAATACAAATATGCATATTTGAAAATAATTCTTCATAAATAAATATACTATAATTATAATTATTAAACTATATTATATTATATTAAACTACATTATAATTGTTAAACTAATTAGACTAAAGGACAAACTAATTGAAGATTTTAGTGTCTTCTGCATATTTACCTTAAGAGAAAAAAAAGGAGTGGGGGAAGATATAAAAGACTGGCAGGAAAAAAATCCACTTGCTGATTAAAGACATCATTCAAAATAAATCCATACAAAAATCTATTTTTTAAATCTGGTTTTGCCACAGAACCAGTTAAAAGCAGGATTTGGGGACTTAAAATAGTGATGTCTAATATTCAAATATATTTATATTCATATTTTTGTGATGTAAATTTTGTAACTTATAATTTGTAAATTTCTATGTATTGCCCTCTCTCTGCCCCCCCCCCTTCCTGAACTTAAGTCAAGTCTGGTACAAACACAAATTCCTTGGGTAGGGACTTAAAAAAAAAAAATTGGAAATCGGCAACTACCATCTGCCAAGCCTGATGCAATGTAGCATGGAATAGAGACAGTGAATGTGAGATAGGAAGATAATCCACAAATAGACCCAACTCTGTGCAGATCAGAGCCAGAGAGGGCCAGGAAAAGCTATCGCCCTCATCCCCTCCAGAGGAAATACTGAAGTCCCCCTCCATTTATGGAATGAGTCTTGAGCCAATTGTGTTTGTCTCTCAGATGATAGGCACTTTAATGAACACGTGGATTTGCAAGTAAAAACTTTAAAAAACCAAGAGAAATATTCTAAAATTGTAAACTTAAAAAAGAAATGTCAGTATAGTGTAAAGTTTGGTAGAGAGATTTGGAGCTGTAATCATGCATTTGTGTATGATGAAACAGACCCGGGATTGTCTTTGTGAGGCATGGGGATGAGGGGGAATTGGCTTCTCCGACAAGACCTGCTAAGTCCACTTGGGGGCAAAGATCCAACAGTCATTCATTCAGAACATCTTGTTTAGGTTTCTTCATTTTATTAGAGGATTTCGACCCTCCTTTGTTTGTTTGCATTGGTTGATTTCAAATGTCAATCTATTTGCTTTAATCAGCAAAATCACTGTCCTGCAGGAAACTTCCCAGGGGACATGACCTCATATATTTTATTATCTCCAACTCTTGTCAAAATCAAAATTACAAAAAGCAACATTCCCTGAGGATTATATTCTAAAAAATATGTAAATTTATTCATTTCTGTAATTTTCCCAGATTTTAATCCTAGACCAAACCAAAATATCATTCATTAAGCTGAAAACATATTTGGACAGCGTTTTGGGTGTGTTTGCTCCTTGTGTATGTGTGGTTTTTGTTGTGTTTAGACAAGTCTCTCTACTCCTATAAAATTGCTCTTACTAAATTGAGCTTTGTTGTATGTTCTCTGCTTACTTATTATTGGTTTTATGGGTGAGATACATTGAGCAAGTTGCCTCTTAGGTCACTTAGCCAGGCCTTCATAAGCCCCATGGGAGAAAATTTTCTCAGACCTTCAGTGAAAGGAAGAGCTTTGCCTCCCCTAATCAAATGGCACATTCTTATCTTATAGAACATGAAAGTCTCCTGAGTACCTGCCCATGCAAAGAAATTTAATTCAGTGGAACTTAAGTTTTTTATTTTTATTTAAATTTTCTAAAATCTCTTCTCACATGTATTTAAAATAAGAACACTATAAGGACCTACTGTTAAAGTGGACTGCTTTTAAACATATATATTCACTATATTTCCAGAGACTTGAACTATACTATAGTCTCTATAGTTTCTTTGCTTCTTGAAAGTAACAGCTCTCCTTGAAGGTCCCAAAGAGCCAACAAGGAAGCATGAGTCCACTTAGTAACAGGGTATCCTAGTTTTAATATGTCACTTCAGCTCATTGTCTACGGGCATGACCTTCTCAGTTGGCTGCCCTTGGCCAACTTGGGTCCTCGGACTTCTTGATCAATAATGCCTGGCCTCCAACTCTCTAACATCACCATGTGCCTGCTCTTTGTCTGGCACCCCTCTCTGCCTTGTGTCATCTTACACCAAATTGCACCATCAACTACACCAGCTGCCTCTACCCTGATCCATCTGGCAAACAGAATGAAATGGGCACAAAAGGAAACAAGATTTACAAATCTCTGAGGAAAAAAAAAAATCAATCCTGAAACTCAGTTTGATTATGTTTCAACTAGATACATTCTAGAAATCCAAATTGCATATTTGTATTCATGTATTTATGTAAAATATAAATGCCATTTAGAAATTCCAGATATACTTAATTCATTATGAGATAATATTTTAATACATATACGCTCTGTCCTCTGGATATTAACTTTTAGAAAAACCTTGTCTACCCTTGAACAGACAAACTTAAGCAACTCAGGATATATATGCACTTGTCATCAGAACATATGTGGAAGGAAAATAAATTCTAATATAAGCTCAAATGACATGAATAGATAAATAAATATGCTTTCAAAAACAATTTAAGTGGACTAAATTACTTAAGAACTGTGCTATTTCATATTATCGGAGCTTCTTCATGGAAGTGATCATTCAAAAGAATTACTGTCCAACTCATTCTATGATGCTGGCATTACCCTGATACTAAAAGCCAGATAAAATATATAAGGAAAAACAAAACAAAACTACACACCAATATCTCTCACAAATATTGATATAAAAACTCTCAAAAAAATACCAGCAAATCTGGGATGCCCAGTCAGTCAAACATCTGACTCTGGATTTCAGCTCAGGTCGTGATCTCATGGTTTGTGAGATCAAGCCCCACAATGGGCTCCATGCTGACAGCGTGGAGCCTGCTTTAGATTCTCTCTGCCCTCTCCCACTTGTGCTCTCTCTCTCAAAATAAATAAATAAACTTAAAAAAATACCACCTAACCAAATTCAGTCACATATTAAAAGGATTATATACCATGATCAAGTGGGATTTCTGGAATGCAAGGATGGTTCAACATACAAAAATCAATATACCATTGTCAACAGAATAAAGGAAAGAAATATGATTATCTCAATTGATGTTGAGAAAGCCTGTAACAAAATTCAACACTTTCTTGAAAAACACACTCAGCAAACTAGGAATAAAACAAACTATCTTAACATAATTAAGGATGGCTGTACTCATAAATACATCATGTTGAGATTAATAACCTACAGCAAAGAAACTCATTAAAATTTCCCACCAGGAGTACTTACCAGCCAAAATTTTCTTGAATTGTTTAAACCACACATCACAGTGGTCTTCACTTAAATTAATAAGATCAAGCGTAGAATCTTTTAATTTATTTTGTTCCTTTTTCAAACATATGAAGAGTGTGATACCTAATAAGGTACCACTTCCCTGCTGTTTAACAGAATAACGTCGTTTCAGTTTGACAGAGAATATGTCCTTGAGTTCAATAAATTCTTCTTTACATAGAACATCATACTTGGAGTCACCTGAAAAAAAATTAAATTTTCCAATTAAAAGCAGTGTCCATATTTTATATGTATGAATAATAAAAAGTGAAAGCCCATAAAACCTTTATCATATTTATTTTTTACCAATTATGCTTCATATAAGTCCCTGTGTGAGTTGGGGAGGGAAGAAAGGGAAAATTGGGTCTATTTTCCCAAGAATTAAAACGGAGAAAAATGGCATCAAGTTCCTGTCCAAGACATTCAAAAACTGAAAATATTCAATAGAAGAATTTCAAGAATATAGACAAAGCAACATTCCAAGAAAGAGTCTCCTTGGTCCTAATAGAGACAGAATAAAATGATGGAAAGAACAGAATTCACTAACAGAAGTGAGTTTATAACAAGTATTAGAGGCAAAGTGTAAGGAAAAAGATACGTACATTCCAGGTAAAGTAAAACATGTACAAAAAGGAAACAGGAAGATTACTGTATGAAACATAAATCCCTGCCAGTCTAGAACAAAACATCCACCTGAATTGAATTTTACCACAGTCAGACTTTAGTTTATAGTGGCATCAAATTTTACTGGTTATGTTTAACCTCCAGTCAGAAAACATGTGTTGCGGTAAAAGACCATTTCAGTGGACTCTCAAAGTAGGAGTGCTTTATACTTTTAAAAAATACTTCTAAAATGTCTACTCTGGCCAAAATGGAATCACAGGGACTGGTTTACCTTCTGCCTGAAATAACTAAAAGGGTGGGCAAGATACATGAAACCTCAGTTTCCAGACATCTGCCATCAGGTAGCCCAAAACAGTATTCCCTGAGAGAGGGAAAACAAAGGAACCATGGGAGTGTTCCAGGCTACCGTCTGGGGAGGGTTTCCAGGCCACAGTGCAAGTCGGGAGCCCTGGTGGAACCTGGTTGTCTTACTGGGTGAAGCAGGAAGTAAGAGTCCAGAAAAGCCACAAGGACTAAGTTCACTAGGCAAATTACTGTAGAGAAGGAAGCTGCAGAGAAGTGGGAATTCTGCAGATTTGCAGAGGGCCCCCTTGAATCTTCAGCTAAGTATGAAAGACATACGTGCAAGGCCAGGGAGAGAGAGACCCAAAGGATGAGACAGAACAATGCTCAGAGATCGCACAGACATGCCCACCATGAGCTTAAAAGCAAGCCTCAAAAGGATTAAACTGTCTCCTAGTAATTCAATTACATCCTATAATAAAGTTCAAGAATACAGGGATAAAAAATGTTTACCAACTTTACATGGCAAAATTCACAGTATCTCTCATTCAACCAAAAATCACAATGCATGTAAAACAGCAACAAAACATGACCCATAATAAGAGGGAAAAAAGCCAATAGAAACAGATGCAGAACTACTACCAGTGTAACCAGCCCCACAAATCAGAGGTCCCCTCTCTCGGCTTCCTTGGCCCTTGAGCAGGCACAATACACTCAGATTGGAGCAAGGACTTCCAGGCACAGTAAGAAGTTGCTTCCCAGCTTTCTCAGTGACTGTTTGGGCCTCTCCCAACCATTCTGCAAACTATGTCCGGTTGTTCACAAAGCACACATACCACGGGAAAAAAAAAAAAAAAAGCCCTTTTCTCAGTGTTTATGGTGGTGGGATAAGGTGAACCCAAAGTCAGTTTTAGGGGCCTGTCATCTCCTTGGAAAGCTCAGGCTTCAAGTACAGCGCACTTCTATTATTGTCACCCAGAGGCACATGGCCAGGGTCTCTAGAGCACTTCAAGAACACTTCATACCTTCAAGGATGAGAGATAGCAGGCTTGTTAAAGGTGCTTCTTCCAGACTAATCTTAAGATATTGATTATGCCCTCCTCTCTCATACAAATTTAATTTTTTTATGTCGTATAGCACACAAGAGCTCTGAAGAAGGATGAAAGGAAACAAAGAACCACTGAGGGAAAGAAAAAAAAATGCAAAGGATGAAATCAACTCCCCTTTTCACTCGAAGCCCTGTATTATAATCTGAATTCTTTATCATGTGTGTGCTTTACTTTGGCAGTGAACAATTCAATGGTTATTCTAATTTAAAACCTCTTATAAATTGAAAATTTAAAGATCCTACAGCAACATCCAAGATCAAACTTAGTAGGAAAAGCCAGAAGAATTTCTGGAAACAGTACAAGAATACCTATTGCCACTTTTACTATTTCAAATTATTCTGGACATTCTGGCTGATAGTGTATCAAAGAAAAATGAAATAAAAGGCAATTAAGTGGCAGAAGGGGCAGGAGGAGGGCTAAAATCATAACTATTGATAGATGATATCACAGTATGTTTGTAAAATCCAAAAGAATACCTTTAAAATCACTAGAACTAATAAAAAATACCCAGTAAGGAAACAGGTTACAAATATACCAATAGCCAGGAAGGAGACATAATGGGGTTAAAGATATCCCATGCCAATTAGCATATTATACCTAGGAATAAATTTAGCAAAATGATCTTGGACTTGTATGGAGGGAAAATGCTAAATAAGTGGAAATATATTAAGCTCCAAGATTACATTTTTTCCATGCCTCATTATTAAATAACTACTGATAATGCTATTCCAATCAAAATCTCAATGGTATTTTCTTTGATGTAAGGGGGCAAGGAACTTAATCAAATGATTTGCAAATTTTCTTGAAATAAATGTATTACATTAATGAATAAAATGTTTTAGAAGTACAGCAACGAGGGACGCAGAGTATATGCCTGATTGGATATTAGTATTTTGTAAAGCTATAACAATTAAAATATAGGAATAGATAAGAGAATGGTTCAAAGAGATTTGTATACGCTTAAAAATCACTAATATGATAATGGTGGTATCTAAGCTCAGTAGGAAATATTCAGTAAAAGGTGATTTAGAGCGGATTAATCTTTTGAAAAAGGAAAAAAATAGAGCCTTATTTCATAATATATATCAGTATTTCTAGAATAGAAAGAATTTCATATAATCATTAGTAAAGCCTTAAGAGTGACAGTAAAGGCAGATATACAGAGACTGAAATATGTAACATAAAAATTATTCAATGCCCACCTGAAACTAATATAACACTGTATGTTAATTATACTTCAATTAAGAAAGAAAGGAAATTATTCAATTGCTTATAAAGGCCTGAAGAACCATAAATAGATGTCACAAGCAAAAGCCAACCAGGCAGAAATATCGGCAACACATGACAATTAAATGATCTATTTAATCAAGGAACGAAACACTTTAGTGGCAAAGTACATAAAAGACCCAAGCAGGCATTTCACAAAAGAAGAAATGCAAATTGACCAATAGACATATGAGAAAGTTCAATCTAATTAGTAATCAAAGAAATGCAAATTAAAACAACAAGATACCATTTTTTGCCTTTTAGATTGGCACAAGATCAAAAATAATGCTCAACGATGGTGAGCGTAAAGGGAACCAATCCCAGTGCTGGTGGGAATGCAAAAATGGTAGCTGCTGGAGAACAAGTTGGGAATATGTATCAAAAGATTTCAAAATGTTAATTGCAGCAGTATGTAGAGTAGCAGAAATATTTAAAGCAATGCTCAAGTTCTTCAATAGGAGAATGGTTCAACCATAGTTTTCTGCAGCCCATAAATGAGCAAGTTAGAACTCTAGGACATTCATGTTAAGAGGTATGAATAAGTAGAATAAAAGCAAGTCACAAAGTAATCTGGGGGATTTAAGCTCAATTTCATTAAAAAGAAAAAAGAAACTCAAGTAGAAAACACACAACGAATTTAATACTGGTCACCTATTTAAGAGAAATATGAGGGAATAGGAGATTAATTGTTTCCTATAAACCTCCATAATTTCCCTTTCTATAATCAGCATTGAATTTATAATTTTTAAAACTGAAGAAAAGGAAAAATGCTTTAAAGTATGCATATGTTTGATCCAGCAATTTACTTCCAGGAATTTACCCTAAGGGAATAGATAATATGCACAATTTAACTAGAAGAATGTTTACCCAAGCATTATTGGAGTGAAACTTAGAAATAATCTAAATGAGTAACAGAGTATTGGTTCTATAAAGTATATCTCATATAACAAAATGCTATTCAGCCATTGAAATGTAGAAATCCGACGAGAAAAGGGTCTAAAGTAGCACATTTCTATTATTGTTTTGTATGTTTACTGAATACATTGTGTACGTGTAATATATTTTCATATGCACATTTATATGAAAATGCATATGAAAACTTGGAAGGGTAGTCAGATTGTGATTTTGTTTGCATATATGAATTTCTAATTTTTCTACAATGAGAATATTCTATAATCAATTGAAAAAGATTGTTTCCTTTGCTCATCCTAAAATAGCTCCTGATATTGTTTAATTTTTAAAATTCCATTCCCTAAAAAGAGTAGCTAATATTTAATGAGCATGTGCTGTATGCCAGACATTGCCCTAAACGCTTTACATGTATTATTATCTCATTTACTCCTCACAGCAACCCTAAGAGGCAGATGCTGTTTCCTAAATGAGAAGAAATTCAGGACAGAGTGTGTGTAACTTGTCCATGGTCATACATCTGGTAGGGACAGACCCAAGATTTTAATCCAAGCACTTTAGCTGGTCTTTACAACTTTGTAACAATGTTGGGCTGACCTAAAGAGCTTCTTCAGGTAAACGCACTCCCATCTGACCTTCTGCATCGGTTATTATTATTATTTTAATATTTATTTTTGAAAGAGAGAGAGCACACACACAAGCGCAAGCAAGGGAGGGACAGAGAGAGAGGGAGACACAGAATCTGAAGCAGGTTCCAGGCTCCAAGCCATCAGCAACAGAACCCGATGTGGGGCTTGAACTCATGAACTGTGACATCACGACCTGAGGCAAAGTCAGACGCTTAACCAATTAAGCCACCCAGACGCCCCTTAGATGGGTTTTTAAGTCTAGTCAAACTTAAAACACTAGGCGAACAGCCGTTGTGTCTCTAACAGCAAGACAACAAATGTGTCCCTTAACAGAGTAGTACTACATCAGACTGAGGTGACCACGAGGGAAATGTGAAGTTAGATTACAGCAACAAGGAGCTTACAGAGAACATTCTAAGAATTCTTTTAGCTTTTTTTTAATTTTAATTTTAATTTTAGTTAGCTAACATACAGTTGGTTTCTGGAGTAGAATTTAGTGATTCATCATTTACATACAATGCCGAATCCCTATAACTCGGAGCCATATTTCCCACTCTTTTTGCTCAGGCTTCCAGGGTCTTTTCCCACATTTGCCCACAGATTCAAATTTGGGGGGTTTTATGCAAATGGTTACTTTGCTGAAGCGACAAAAGAAGAGACTAAGAGGAAGACCTACAGGTTTAAAGCAAACATTGTCCTTTTATTTGATAGGAAAATAAGGATAATTGATCTGTGAATAAAACACTTAAATTTTTCATGATAGATGGATGTTCTTTGCCATTGTTTTTCTCAGCAGCTACATCAATCTCTCAGGTACCAATTTCCTACATGGAATTCCTGATCTATTATTTATTTCTGCAATGGTAACCATTTACATAAGTCAATCTGCCCAGTTTTCTAATCACAGATTTCACTTAATTTTGGATAGAACTGTTTCCTGACATTTGAAGATGTGTACAGTATTACTCGTTTTACAGAAAACTGTTTTTTCATTCTGAATATAGTCTTCAGGAATAAACCTTGTTAGAATTCTGTGAACCTGAATTAAAGATGTTTTTATTTAAAGGCCTGGAACTGTTTATTGTTTAACCAGACATCAGATTGGGTGGTACTTTTTTAGGCCTTTGTTTTGTTTTTGAAGTTCTTAAGATATGAGCGGGGGACCAGCTGGCTCGGTACAGCAGCAGGACACTGGTTTCCCGGACTTGAAAGAGAGCTAGGGCCGGAGGTTCTTCAGGTTTCCAGGTGGAGAGCCCTGAGGCTCACCCCCAGTTAAGGAGGACGGTTCTAGAGATCATCTAATAGGATAAACTGAAAACTCTCAGGTCACTGTGTCTCCTCAATCCCCACTCCAAAACACTTACTCTTCGGGGTATACTTAGAATACACACACATTTATGGGAAACTAGATTAAGGAGAAAAAAACCATTCTGAGAGAAAATACTATTGCTCTGGGTCTATAAAATTGCCCATTTATCTGGACCCCTTTGTAGTAGCACCTTAAGAATGATTCAGACTCTATTCTCCAGATTAAAAAAATACTGCTTTGTATATCTAAACTATTTATAAATTTATAAATGCTGAAAAAAATTTCGGTCATATATCTGCTTAAATTTTCATCCACAAGATAGCTGCTTCGATCCCATATTAGCCACCTCTGTTATAGTACAACCAATTTCCTCCACAAATAAAAGCAAATGTTTTCATAATTGTATGCAAAACCCACATTTTCACATACAACCAAGCACAGGCAAACTGTATGTTACAAGAGGAGTTAAAAAAAAATACTTTGGGGCATGTATTTTAAATGCAACTTTAATTTTACCTTAATGTTAAAAGACATCTTTATTGGTGAAAAATGTGGAATAAACCTTCATCCATAGAATAGTATTTTATAACAGTAGATAAAAATATGGAAATCTTCCATATACTTTTTTTCAGGTTATGAAAACGTAAACCTTACAGATGACATGTAATTTTTCTTTGTGGCATGTGGTTTATTATTTGAAATCTATTGGTTCATTAGTATCATATTGGTTATAGCTAGTTGTTTCAGAACATTAACTGTCCTCTCACATTACTTACAGAGATACTGGGGACCATCTGTTCTTGCAAGGGATTTAAGTATATGTCTATTGGATATCATGCTATTTATTTAATTCAGCACCCACTTCCTATTGTTGTATTTTCTTGGGGGGAAAAGTCAATTTAATTACAGGGAATAAAGATAACCTCTCCTGGCAGGTGACCCTGTCACACCACGAGAGCAAAGCAGGACCTACTTAAAGTAGGTTACAGTGGTTAAAAGAAGAGTAAAACCAACAACACTTAAGAATATTTAACAAAGGTTTAACAAAAATAGAACAGTGAATGGCGCTTTTAAAAATATTACTGTAAGCCCAGGGCTTGTCTAAATCAATCTTGGCACATCTGTCTGATGCGGACCATAAACAGGATTAGAGCGGGATTTATCTGCTTGGCGTTAATTGTGCTCACAGTTTCTGCACATGCCCACTCTTTAAAATACTGCCTGAAAAACAGGCCTGCCCGATACACAGCTCCCACAACACAGTGCAGACACACACGTATGGTATATTACATGGTTAAGCAATGTGATGTCTAACAATTTTTTTTGGCTCTTCAGAATTACTTATCTAATCCCCTAATTAAAAATACAAAATTCTGTTTGAATACACCACATACTGAGATAAATCTGTGAAGCAGGGGACCAATAAATTTGAATACACTTTAATTGTAAGAAGAAAACACAATTTAATTGTTAATAATCAGGTTAAACCAGGGTTTAAACAAATAGGGCTGCTCCTATAATTTACTGAAAAAACCTTCACAATGCATTACTATCCTCAAGAATTAGGACACAGCACTCGTTAGCAGAAAAAGTTTCTAAATACATACACATATCAAGAGTGACAAGATATAGCATTCTTATCTAGTAAAAAAAAATTATACAGGAAATTTTAAACTTCTCACAGAGAGAAGTAGAGAAAATGCCAATCCAATATCCAAAAGTCACATTTTTATCACATCAGATAGAAAATTAATGTTCATTTTCTACCTGTTTTTTCCCCACTTATTCTATCATGTGTAAACAGCTTAGATAGAGTTGAAAATTTGACTAATTGGAGATATTTAGGTATTTTTGCAAGAAGTCCAAAATGAACTAGCCAGTCAAAAAAATGTAAGTATCAGTCTTTGGTTTGCAGATTTGACATATAGGCAACATGTAATTCCTTATTCCAAACAACATTTAATGCCTATGATGCTAAGTGATGTGAGAAGTTTTAAATTACTTAGTATGTTTTAATCATGAACGTATAAAATTGTTAAAGAACAGTATATTTGAAAATTTAGGTTAACTTTCAATCATAGGCAATCTTCGGCTTTAAAACTTTTTTGAGTCAGAACCTATTCGTGTTCTAAATATCTTAGTGAGCTCTTAGAGATCAGTTTTCCCCTAAATCTCTATTAATAGACGGTAAGACTATACTTTTACTGTTATTTTATACAGAGCAGATAATCAGGAGAACTTGACAAATTAAGTCAATCATTTAAATACTTAAAACACCCAGCAGCAGTTCTCAATGTAGAGTCTCAGAGGTTTTACGTGGTCAAACTGATCTTTAGGATAATTCTAAACATGTTATTTGCCTTTACACCGCGTTGGCATTGGCACTGATGTTTCAAGTGCAAAAGTGGTGATGTGTGCATCAAGGCAGTGACACTTTTACCAGTATTGTTGCATTCTTTACCACACTCCAAACTCACAGTTTAGAAATTAAAAGGTCCATTTCACTTAACTATCCCTGATGAAGTAGGAACAATCTATTTTTTTTTTAATTTCCACCCTGGACTACATTTTTCTTTAAATATTATGTGAGATGAAATGGAAACTATGCATAAAGCATTTCTGCTACAAATGAAAGTGATGACTGTCTCCAGGAAAAGCACTCATACTTTTAAGTTGCAATTGAACTAGCTGGTTTTGTGGAAGACTATTTTTACTTGAAAGATCCACTGACAGACAAGCTATGGTATTCAGACAGGAGTATTTGGCAAACATTCCCTGGAAAAATGAGCAAAGTGAGCCAGTCGCTCAAGAAAAACAACTAAAACTGTCAATGACAAAATTCAAGCTTTAGCGTAAAAAATTAGAATTTTATAAAACTTGTATCCATCACAATGAGTTTGACAGCTTCCCAATACTTAAAAAATTTTTTCATGAGACTGGTGATCATATTAATGTATCTGATATTTTTTAAATATTGGGTATTATAATGTGTCAACATTTAGAAGCTCTATTTAACTCAGTACATCAAATTTTCCAAATATGCAATGCAGGATGTTATAAAATCATGCACAAGAGATTTATTCAAAGTGCAAGACAAACCAGTAGATTTTCAAATAGACTACATAACCATATTGCTGTGTTTTCAGATTCAACATTATAACTCGCCTTACTAAACTGGCACTTGAGTTTTGTTGTAATATCAAAGGATAGCCACAATTATCCGAAAACATGATTAAAATACTTCTCCTCTTCCAAATACACATCTATATGAAAATGGATTTTCCTTATATACTTTAATCAAAACAACATATTCACAATAGATTGGATGCAGACACAATTTTTAAAACTCAGCTGTCTTATATTAAGCATCCTATTTTAAAAAGCTAGGTCTTCTAGTAAAGACATTTGAAAAAAATGTAAGATAATAAAGTGGCATAATAAACTGGCATTTTTTTAACTTTAGAAAATAATTGTTTTGAACAAAAATATTTTATCTTAAAGGCAATGGATTTATTACTACTATATTTAATGAATATTTTTAAATGTCTAGTCCTAGTACCATAAGTACCAAGGGGTATAATTTTTAAGCAAAAGGTCTTTGTGGTTTTTGATAATTTCAGACTATAAAGTGGCCCCAGGGCTGAAAAGCTCAAGAACCCCTGCACTATAGTGTTGTGAACATAGGCCTAACCTTAAGAAAATGCAGCCTAGAGATGGCATGATTCATGCATTTCATCTTTAACCACCTTAAATCAAATACAATGATACTAGGTTATTTTTAGATTCTGCCATGAGTCCCTATTACATCTGAAACCTAGCAAAATTCACATTCTATAGCAG
This sequence comes from Panthera tigris, assembly GCF_018350195.1. Taxonomy (NCBI): domain Eukaryota; kingdom Metazoa; phylum Chordata; class Mammalia; order Carnivora; family Felidae; genus Panthera; species Panthera tigris. The sequence goes on from NC_056667.1 coordinate 167,979,817, forward strand.
GCCTGATCATGCAATGTGATTGGGTTTTGTCATTTTCACTTCAGCAAGAGCACTAATGTGCTACTTCCTTTGGGACAATTTATCCTTGACTTGATGATCTACTTAGATATTTGCCTCTGCCTGCATTTTATATGCTCACTTCCATTTCAATTCCTTACGAAAAGCATTTAAAAATGGAAAGTGTCTGGGGTGCCTGGGTGGCTCAGTCAGTTAAGCATCCAACTTCGGCTCAGGTCATGATCTCGTGGTTTGTGAGTTCGAGCCCCACTTTGAGCTCTGTGCTGACAGCTCGGAGCCTGGAGCCTGCTTCGGATTCTGTGTCTCTGTCTCCCTCTGCCCCTCCCCGACTTGTGCTATCAAAAATAAATAAAATGTAAAAAAAAAAAAAAAAAAAAATGGAAAGTGTCTGATAATGGCACCAATAGAAAATATGGCCTTGATTCATCTTAACCTTATACTCTAGTCATTTGGCAGGCATTATCAGTTCAGGTATGTATACCATGATGTACAGTTTACATACATCACACCAGACGGCCTTTGTGCAGATACCCCTTGAACCTCTGAAGTACGGCAATTGGTCTTCCTTTCTCTAGTCTCTCAGCAATTCACTTTAACAATATCTTCATCGTCCTCCTGGTCTCTAATCTCTGTATCCCAGTACCTTGCGCTATGCTTAGGACATAGGCTTGGCCTCCAATAGAAGTTTGTTATTGACAGTCTTTACCATCAGTCAGATGATATCTCAATCACACTGTATGCATTTCGACCTCTGAACCTTTGCTCCTTTATTTCCCAGGAAATGAAAGGCCTTCTTGACTCCATTTTCAAACATTAACCATCTGTCAAAGCACATTAAGAGACATTCTTCATTTCCCAGTCCTTCTGAGCTCCTATGGCCCAGTACACAGTTGAGATTCAATCACATATCAGAAGTTCCTAACTCACCAGAGGGCAAAAGCACAAAGGTCCTTCAAAGCCTTTTAAGAACTTAAGTTATATATTTTTACCATACTAACTGATAGGTCAAAATGGTAATGGGGAAGGGGTTAGCTAAAGATGAGACTGTAACTCCTTAGGGTAAGCCCAAAAGTTTACTATTTCAATATATTTGAACACCTGCTATATTTTGGGCACTTTTGTGTGTATATTAAAATGCTAATATGAATTTAACAGTCTCCATGGACCACTGTCTCTATGAGAACAAAGGTTAAGGAGTTCATCTTTCACGACCTGGAACTCGCTGGGCTGTGGGAACAGGACTATATGTATCTAAGCCAGAGTGATGGTCTCTAGCGCCAGTGTCTAACATAGCCTGGTCTGGGCTTTCTGTCAGGTAAAGGCTTTTTCCTTCTGAGGACCTCAAAGATTGTCACACCAACTTTGTTTTCACCTCTGCCATTACTAGCCATCAATGCCCTACTGTGCAAGTCAGATCCCCCATTACCTCACGGTAGTCCCAACAAAGAGATCACACAGCCCTCCAGATAATCTGATGGGTTTTGCTACTGAGAGACACTAAGAAGCCCACTTTTATTACCAATTCCATTCAGGTTTACCCTGAAGACAGTAATTATTTGCTCCCAAGATAACAAGAAAATATTGAGAATAACTACTCAAAGTCCAGGACTACTGAACTAAGCACATGCAGCCCCTGTGTTGTTGGAAGGGAGTAGGAAGAACCATTACATGAGAGACAAAGCAGTAATTTTTACTTGATGAAGGGACTGGTCCTAGTACCAGAAAGTAACAATTTCATCTGAGGAGCCAAGACAGTGCAGGAACAGAGTGCCACAGTCCTAACTGTCCAGAAACAGCCTGGAAGAGATTCACCTAATCAGCCTCCAGGACATCTGAAGTCACTATCAGTATATCTTCCTGGGGCCAGAGTTGGCCCTCTTGCAGTGAAGGAATCACTGTGCGTGGGAGAGGAAGGGAGAGAAATTGTCACAAGCTACATATACTGAACATACAAAAGCAAACTTAAAATGTACACATTTACAATAGCCACGATATGGAAATAACCTAAATGTCCGTCAGTGGATGAATATAAAGAAAATGTGATACACACACACACAGTGGAATATTGTTCAGCCTTAAGAAGAAGAAATCTTGCCATTGTAACATGGATGGACCTTGGGGGCACTGTACTAAGAAGGGAAATGTAAAAAAAAAAAAAAAAATACCACATAGTCTCGCTTATATGTGGAATTTAACAAACAAAAACAAACATAGAAAAACTGAGCTCAGAGATAACAAGGAACAGACGGATCATTACCAGAGGTGGGGGGTGGGCAAAATGGGTGGAGGTAGTCAAAAGTTACAAACTCCCAGTTGCAAAATAAATAAGTGTTGGGGACGTAACATACAGCATGGTGTCTATGCATTACTGTACTGCATACTTGAAAGTTGCTGAGAGTAAATCTTGCAAGTTCTCATCACTGAAGACAATTTGTAACTATGTATGGAGATGGATGTCAACTTACTGTGGTTATTTCAGAATATATACAAATATCCAATCATTATGTCCTACACCTGAAATTTATATGCTACATGCCAATTACATGTAAATAAACAAATAGACATAATTTGAGATTTTCTAAAAATATTTGTAAATATTTATTCATTTGAGGAGGATTTGCAGACCTAGACTTAGTGGAGACAAAGGAAAGTAATGTACAATTTCAATATAGCTTATCATGGTTTTATTGAAAAAATCTAATTTTACATTCAAGACAAAGTTCATGTTTATTTTTAATATGCTAGGCACATGAGGGATATGGCCTTTATTTCATTTCCACCATTAAAAGCATATAATTGACAAACATCTTTGGATTCTGTTTTGTTTTCGGCATTCAAAAACTGGCTAAGTAAACCCAGCGAGAATTGATTCACTAAGAAAAAAATTACAATGAAATTACTTATGAAGTGTAGCCAAGTTTTCTAACTTCCTCATTTACTTTCAGTTGGATTTAGGCAAAATGTAAAGAACAAATGTAAGTGTTAGTAAACAGACATACACATACACACACACACACACACACACACACACACACACACACACACACACTCTATAAATTATGCTGGTCAGTTAATACCATTTAGGCTACTATTCACACAAAATATGATCCTCTACCTATACTTGAAGTAAAAAAAGAAAACTTAAAGCTATTTTGGAGTAAAAATTGGAAGTTAATTTTTTTTCTGAAAAATTTTAAATTAATTCAGAGTCCTATATGAAAATAAGCTCAATATTTGACCTTGGTGTCCTACATATATGGTATTTAATGCAAAGGTGTTCCTACTGAAAAGGAGTTTTATAAGAATTTCTTCTCCATGCATTTCATCATAATCTATTTTCTACCATATAGTCAGGATGATGACAGAAAGACAAAATGAAGGGTAAAAGTAAGAAATTGTTACCTGATAGTGTAAAAATTTTAAAGAAAACTTAAATACTCTAGGTAAAGGATATATTTAGCTTCACTATATAACATGTAATCAAAGCAAAATAGCTTATGGGATTACAGCAAGCCATCTCCTCTGTGCTATAATACTACTGTCAGGTTTTTTTTAGAAAGATAAATTTGATATCAATACGATGTGACACAACTGCATCAAACCTTAATTTCACTCACAGTAAGAAGTCACAGGATTAAATAACACTGTGCAGTCTTTTAGAAAAGTTTATTGCTTCCAGATGGATTCAAGTTTCCTTTCAGCCCTGATTACATCTAATATGCACAGGGTGCCAACATTATAAAGGACAGAGTCAAAAATATCATTTATATAGATAGCGAGGGGCGGGGTGCAGGAACTTTGGCTCCCGAATAGATTATGCTAGCCAGGATCTGTTTTAAGAAATAACAAACATTTAATAACAATAATAATAATTTAAAAAACACCATATTATGTAAATGTTTTGAATAATGGCTGTCCCATAGAAAAACACAGATCTGCAACAAAGTATCCAGAAAATGACTCCTAGCTCAAGCTGCATGCTCTCTGCCCCCATGTTGGGTTGCGCCATGTGTCACACCGCATGAGGCTTGCTACCAAGATGTCCACCTGTGCCTCTGTGGCAGGAGAGGCATCCATGTTTATTTCATTTAATAGCACTGTTGAATATAAGCCATTGTGGTCAGACACAGATCTTCAAAAATACTATCTAAAGGCATGTTTGCTAAGTTTAAGGCTGCAAGTAAATTACTGCTTGTATTTAAAATAGCATTTTCTTACACAACTTCAGTAAGAAATAAAATCCTCTCCATAGAACCCAAAGAAAGCTCTCTCCATAATGTGAATTAAAAAATAAAATCACAGCTGCTGTATCTAGTCTGTGAGAGAAAAAGCAATAAAAATTCATAATTGAAGAATGATTTCAGGGGCCAACTTTTTAAAATACAGTAAAACTCCAATAACATTTCCATTTTCTCATTTTCTTAAATTCAATCTTTCCAATGTTCTGAAAAAGTCATACAAATTACAAATCTGATTGAATATAAATGTTAAAAAATTTATTATGTATCCTTCAAAAACAGATTCACAATTTAAATAAAATTATGGTCTAAGAGCACAAAAGAAGAGAAAAATGATTCATTTCTAAATGTATATAATATCTTTCCTGCTTGAGTACCACTGGGAAAAGTGGTACTACAATAATTCCACTCATACCTGACTTTCTTCTATGGATATTCAACCAAAACTAAGACAAATAATAATATAGCACTTTATTACATTTTCTGTAGAGAAAAATAATTTCCTTTATGTAAGGTATATAACAAATATTAAAATTTCAGGTGATTTTAATAAAAGTTATTCACTTATTTTCAACTTTATAAGGGATACTTAAAAATGGATGAGTATTAAAATGTTTAATTTTAATTAGATTAAAATAGTGGCACTATCCTTGATCAATTGCTTGAAATGCTCCAAGACGCAGGGTGATCAGAAAAGGATCGAGTTATACTAAAAAAGGATTTAAAGTTACATGACAAATCAATAACAGATCAAGAAACAGGGTCGAACCGATTAGGCTACCTGGCACTAGAGTAGATAATGGGTTTTGCATCAGCGGATGACTCATCCATTAACAATGTCTGATATTCTAAATACTAATATGTATTTGAGGGGCGCCTGGGTGGCTCAGTCGGTTAAGCGTCTGACTTTGGCTCAGGTCATGATCTTGCAGTTCGTGGGTTTGAGCCCCACATTGGGTTCTGTGCTGGCAGCTCAGAGCCTGGAGCCTTCTTCGGATTCTGTATCCCCCTTTCTCTCTGCCCCTCCCTGGCTCATTCTCTCTCTCTCTCTCTCTCTCTCTCCCCCCCCACCCAAAAAATAAATATATATAGTAATAATAAAATAAAACCTTAAAAAAATCTAATATGTATTTGAACTATCACTAATAAAATAGTATTTTGTTTTCAACAATGGTTATTCTTAAACTGGTCATACATTATTCTAAATAACACATATTTAAGTGAAAAATCATTTCAGCTTTATTCCTTCTTTCAATAATTGTTAACTAGATACTTTCCACATGTCAGATTTGTTCTACAAAGAGAATCTTAGAGATCTTCCCTGACTACCCAATAATCAATGAATAAAGATTGGGGAAAAAAAATATATGACAACAAGTCATGTAAATACAGGTTGAGAATCTCTCATCTGCAATTCCAAAATTCCCAAAGCTCTGAAACTTGTACATTTTTTCTTAAATCATTTGGGAGCAAAACCTGAGCTGACCTCATTTTGTAGCAAAACTGGACCCAAACTGACAATGGCATTTTAAATCTTTACCCCACTTAGCATGGATACTCCTCATGTTTCATTCAGAAATATTAATATTCAATTATAGGATGCTACCTGAAGCTCATTTTGGGTGTTACATACACATATATGCCCTATATTAGCTTTCTAAAATTAGTAAACATCTCAATTTTAAGATCTAGCTGGTTCCAAATGTTTCTGGGCAAAGGGAACAGTAAGTAACCCAATATTCCAGGTGAGAAATGATATCTCTTACTAACATGGCAGTGATGCTGCTCAATTTTGGATATATTTCAGAGGAAGAGGCCACAAGATTTGTTGATGGACTGGATGTAGAGAGATAAGGAGTAGAACATTTCCATTTCTAGCACATTTCCAAGTGTTTTTGGCTTGGGTAACTACAAAGATGAAATCTTCACATACTGAGATGGGAAGATCCATAGAAGGGTGTAGTTGTAGGCTGTAGGAGGGAATATGGGGTTTATTTTAGAATATGCTAAGGTTGAGAAATCTAGTGGACTTTTAAGTATGTCTAAGTAGGCAGTGAGGTTTATAAATCTGGAGTTCTGAGATGATGTCTGGACTAAAGATAGAAATTTGAAAGTCATCAGCATTTAGATAGTATTAGAAGCCACAAACTAGAGGAGGCTGAACCAGAGAGAGAGTGAAAAATAGACAATAAAAGGTCAGGGAACAGACATGGGAAAATGAGAACAGCTAAGAAAGAACACTGACAAGGAGCAGGCCAATGGGGACAGGAGAGAATCAAGAGAGTGACGTCCTAGAAGGTAAGAAAAAATTGTAGAGAAAGAGCACTGTGATATTTTAAGACTGTCCATAGGTCAAGACAGATGAGTACTGACTTTGACAAGTGAGCTGTAGACTCACAGGAGTCAAAAGCCTGATCACAGAAGATTCAAGAAAAAAAAAAAATGAGAAACTAAGTGGAGACAGTGAATGTATAATTAGTCTAGCTAGACTAATAAATCAGGGTGTGTGGGAAGGGCCAAAGAAATGGGACCAAGTGCTCTATGTGGATTATCTTAATTAATCCTCATAATAGCTCTGTAAGGTGGAAATTATCTCATTTTATAGATGAAGATGTGCAAATTAAGATAAGTAGTGCACCAAGGATTTAATGAAAATGCTAGATTTTTATTTCCAAGCACATGTGATTATCAAGTTCATCCTCATACCACTGTGCAGCTTCCTATGAATTCACCATACAAAATAAATATTCAGAAAATGGCATCGTCTTCCCAGAAAGGACACTGGTGTAGGACTTAGGAGACCTTAATTGGAGCTCTAGCTTGGTCACCAATCTTGAGGCTATTCCCTTAACTTTTAAGCTTGATAGCTCATTCCTAAAATCAGGAGTTGGGATAGATTCATTTATTCATTCAGCAAATATTTATTCAGTCTTTATTTGCTGGATACTATTTTAGGTGTTAAACAGTGGTTTATAAAAAAGGCAAGAACTAACCCTTTGGTAAGGAAGATGACAAATATTCAATTTAATGTTTCTTTCAGCTCTAAAATACTTTAACAGCTGTTTGATAAGTATTAATAGACAAAGTGCACTCTAGGCTAGTGTCAAGAGGTTTACATTTATTTTATTACTGAAACCTCACAGCACTGTAAACTAGGTACTGTTGTTATGCCCTGTTTTACAAAAGGTGGGGAGGGAGACAAGCTGAGAGCTTAAATAACCTGTACTACAGTCACACAGGAAGTGACAAAGTTTAAATTGTAACAGTACTACTCCAGGAACCCATCCTTTAGTCACTCTCAATAGTATGGTAAGTTACTATTATAATATTTTATTTTAGGGGAACCTGCCTCAGTGGGAAGAGCAGGTGACTCTTGTTGATCTTGGGGTTGTAAGTTTGAGCCTCATATTGAGTGTAGAGATTACTTAATAAAATCTTTAAAAATTTTTAAAAATATTTCAGGGGCACTTGGGTGGCTCAGTCGGCCAACTTCGGCTCAGGTCATGATCTCACGGTTTGTGAGTTCGAGCCCCATGTCGGGCTCTGTGCTGACAGCTCGGAGCCTGGAGCCTGCTTCTGAATCTGTGTCTCCCTCTCTCTCTCTGCCGCTCCCCTGCTCATGCTCAGTCTGTCTCTCAAAAATAAATACATGTTAAAAAATTTTTAAAAAAGATTTCAGTTTACTAGTGTTTAACTTTCCTGTTATTTTACTTTTCTGGATGGGTCTCTAAATGTTCAAAATGGGAAACAGGAATAAAAGAAAGAAAAAATGAAAATTCGGAAGTAGAAGTGAATAGTGATATAAAGTCAAAAGAAAACCAAAGCACTACAGTATCATGAACAAAAACCAGGTCTGGAAGGAGTAGGAGAAATAGCAACAGCCCTTCAGATGGTGGCCCACAAGACACCACAGGTATAACCATATAGGACAACAGACAGGCCTTGTCAAACATGGCTCCAGAGTTGCTCTAACAGAGGGGTGTGGGGGTGTGTCTTCTATTCTGTTGCCAAGTCACTCAGACACATTGTCCATTTACCAACCCTACTGAGAATCAACACTTCCAATAAACTTAAAGTAAATACAGTCCCTAAAATATTTCATAAAGGAGCCCTAGCTATTTTCTCATACTCTTTGTTACAACCACATTAAAAAGGAAAAAAAGCTCTTGAGCGTTAAGAGCTGAAATCCTTACAGGAAACAGAAGAAGAAAGGAGGCAGAGTTGAGCTGCCTGGTCTGACTACAACTGAGGCTACCCTGGGATTTTCAGTAGAGCTCCAAGATTGAGCCCCTCCCTTTACATCAGGACCTTTAGCCGAAACCAGGTGCACAGGGAAGCCTCTGTAGCCATTTTGTTTTCCCTCACTTTCAACAGAGAATGGTGACATTAGAGTAACTGGGTTTCTCCCTTTGCAGAACCATTCTGAGCTAGCACTTTTCCTAGTATTATGAAGATTATTTCAAGATCGTATTGCTTTATAAATTTTAGAGACAGGAAATAATATAATCCATTGAGTTTCAAATTCTGAGTAGCTACTATATGCCAGGTGTTTTCTGAACTAAATAGTGATTGAAGGATGATTAGATATGGTTCTGTCCCTGTAGCAGTTTAGTATATTGGCGAACAAAAGCACACTGGGTAATTTACCATCGTGGGGAACTTCACCAGATTATTCCCAAATTACTCCTTCACAAAAGGACAGTGGACCCACTGGAGATTCTAAGAAACAACAATCCAACGTTTCCCTATTTGTCACTCTAGTTTTCTATCTAAAGTACCTTTTCAACAGAGATTCAGATTCATTCATGTGCTCTAGAAGCCTCTTTAAAAAGTAATCTGCATTAAAAGGTAAAATGAGAACTAAATCTCCCTCTGAGAAAGATGCTTTTATGTTTTCCCTTATATATTCTTCATTTGTTGAAAATTTCTACATGGAGTACAATGTATACATATAATCAGAAAAAAAAAATTTCAAACCTGTAGTTTTTACATTGCCTGAAATTAGTTCTCCATGCCAAATGTTTCTGTCCTTTATTAACTACTATGAGGCAGCTAAGAATGATTGACAAGAGAGGAAAATATTGTATTCAGAGGCTCAGCTATTTCCCAAGCTCTTGGTAGATATAAAGTTAATACTAAGCAATAAAACTCCTCTCTTTGCCAAATTACCTTACTATACATATATTCTATTAAGATTGCATCATCATGCAAAGTAGCAGCCAGTTCTTGCTGTAAATAGCATGGCATAGAAACACAGAGAAATGGCTAGGCACTCAATCAGACACTCCATCTCATCTGACTCTAAATTATCTTCAGGTTACAGTGAGAATTAAAAAAAAGATAGCCATCCCTGTTTCTTGATTTTAGAGACCAAACAGATCCTGAGAGAGGCAAAGGGGCTCATCAATGACAGATGAAAACGGCAGAGCCTTAACTGAAACCGAAGACCGGACTTTAAAGCTCATGTTCTTTTCTTCTGTTCTAGAAGCTAGGAAAACTTGTAAAGAACCACACTTGGGTGACTCAGTCAAGCATTAGACTCTTGATCTCAACTCAAGTCATGTCTGGCTCTTGGTGACAGATGGCATGGAGCGTTCTTGGGATTCTCTCTCCCCTCCCCTGCCTATTAGTACCTGTATGACCTTAGAGAAGTTAAAGTTTTCCTCTTCTGTTTTCTCATCTAGAAAATGCAAGTGATAATAGCCCCTACCCTCAGAGGATTTTTGTCAGGATTCATGGAGTTAATAAGATGCCGGTAACATTCCTGGCACATCCAATGTGCTATGTAAGTATTGGCTATTATTACCTGAAATAATCCAACAAACCATTTGCAGTCACCACACCAATGCCTGAATTAGATAAACTAGAAAAACAGCATGTATGACCGATGATAATAGGCAGGAATGATTTGAGAAGGACTCTACCCTACACTTAAAATACAAAAATTCTCAGGCCTTATTTCAAGTTTACTAAGTAGCTCCTATTAGAAGGGGTCACCCTGAGTGCCTTCCCTAAAGCAGACTAGGAAACTTTACTTGGTCAAGGGTCTACTAAGGCACTTGTGGAATAGGTTAGAAGGAGAAAAGTAGGAATTGAGAGTATAGAAAATAATGGATTTGTGCTCTCTCACTCCCTAAAAAATAAAAAGAAAGAAAAAAGAAAAGAAGGGGCAGATATATTACAAATAATAGGAAAAAATAAAAATCACTGGAAGTTGACTCACATTGCTCTCATTACTCTGATCCTCATCAGGCACAAGTATTTTCCCCAAATACTTTGGGAAATGTATCAGGCTCAGTTTGTATTCATCCTAAAAGGGCTTGTGTGCCCCACTCACAACACAAAGTTCTTCCTCAATTCTCCCCCGGGATGGGACAACAGCATTTTTGAGAAGCACTAATGATTATGTTCTGTGGAACAGAAATTTGATCACAATCACCTGGTTTTATCGTCTTGTGGTTTTTCTTTGGATCCTGGATTTTGTTATGGAAACACGCAGGCTGTGCTGAGGAGGAAAATCTTCACATACTGACTGGAGAGAAACGCTAGACATGAGGGCAAACCAGCCCTGAAATGTGCCATTTTCCCGATTCACCACTTCAGCTTCTCAAGAGATGTGAAAAATATGTCATAGCAACAGTTTACAGGTGAAGGAGCTGCTAAAAATTTGAGACTAGGTGATACATATCTAAATGATCATCAGTAACAGCGAAATACATGCCCATCACCTAAGATACACAAGATCCATAGCATAATTATTTCAGAATTTCCTAAGTCTGCCTTTAAGGTTTCATTTGTGTTCAAAATCTTTTTGTGGGGGGAATAAAAGTAAACAACTCTCCATTCAGATGATCTTGGTGTGAAATGGGTATTTAAACCACAACTATTGACAAATTCTTATTTAAAAAAGATTCAGACCAGGGTTCCTGGGTGGCTCAGTTGGTTACGCATCCCACTCTTGATTTCTGCTTAGGTCATGATCTCACAGTTCATGGGTTCAAACCCTGCATCTTTGCTGACACTGCGGAGCCTGCTTCAGATTCTCTCTCTTTTCATCTCTCTGTCCCTCCCCCACTCCCTCTCTCCCAAATTAAACAAACCTAAACTAAAAAGTTTCAGACCAAAACCCAACACCATCAACTTCTCAAGTTTTTATAAGGACCTCTACAACTCTGTAGCTGTCTATTTAAGAAACATTTGATACAGTGGTTCTCCAAATGACTTTCACACAATTCTAGATCTTCCATGACAGGACCTAAGTAGCTCTGTTTTGCTTTATCTGTTGGGGGAAGGGAGAGTGGGTGCTTTAAGATGCCCTTGGGATGAAGACACCAAAATTACAGAAACCACTGTGTTAGTATGGTTATTGGTACAACCAACTATGGATCTTACAGTGCCTAATTTGTTTCACAGAGTTACTTGGGTGCTGGAAGGTTAGAGATCAATTTATTTATTTAAAATGGTCTATTTTTAGTGGGCATTTAAAAAAAGGGGCAGTAACCTTACAGAGACATGGTCAAAAACCAGTATTATTAGGATTTGGAATCCTGGAAATCTTTCCCAAAGAGCTGTAATAATTTTTAAAAAAAAGAAAGAAAGAAAGAAAGAAAGAAAGAAAGAAAGAAAGAAAGAAGAAAGAAAAAAAAAACTGAGGGCTTTTTCTGCTCTTTAAAGGGATAGAGGAGCTAAAGTTTACACAAGTTCATTTTCCTTTTAATGTATTTTAGAATTACATTATTTTTCCAATGCATGGATGCTGTTACCACCTACACAAGATTATTATAATCTATCCCAGGTAATTACTGCTGAGATCAGCAATTTAATGCCCTTTGTTTGCCAAATTTTTGTTTTCCCAAGAACCAATTCCACTCTATAAAGATGTGTTTCCAGGATACATATAATTATGCTGGGTGTAACATCTGTCGCTTTGCATGTTCAGAGCCTTACCAAACCAAAGGGACACGCTTGTATGTCAACCTTAGGGAGAACGATTCAAGTATTAAAAGCTTAAATACACAGAATTCTTTTAAGCAGTATTTATCAAAAGTAAAAGCTATTTCTAATTTAAATATTTCCAAATAGAATTAACTCATTTCAGTCCTTAGATTTTAATATAGCTATATCATTTTTTATTATTTAATAATCATGAGTTATCTTTATTATGATTTCATATAGAAATCTTAGTTGAATTTTCTACTTCAGTTATCTGTCAGAAGCAGACCATCGAACAATAACAACAAAAGCAACCTATAATCAAGGACAGAAGAAAAAATAATGCTGGTGACCTCTTTTCTCTATTTCACCCTTTAATAGCAGAGTGGATTTAGATAACAGGACAGTGTTGCACTTTCAAATGTAGGTCAGTATTTTGATTACACCACAAAAGTGAATTGTTCAAACTTGAAGAAAGCAGGGCAATAATGACCCAAATCACTTCTCTGCATAGCCTTTTAAGGTTGCCTAACCATCGGATAATCCTGAGAATTTTTCAATATGTAAGATATTTATTGGCAAGATGTCCCAGAAAGATAGAGATGGTGAACATTGATTTCAGTACCAAATCTGAAATGAACCCTTAATGGGAGAAAAACAAATCAGACACCGTCATCTCTCACCAAACATTTGTAATCACAGACCAAAAATTCAAGTTATAAGTTCAGCACATTTTCAGAAAAGTTTAGTAGGTCAAGCAAACTCCTGACTCTGTCTGTGGCACTCAAATGTATTTCACTACCTTTTAAGAGCTGCTATTATAGAACCAAAAGCTTACTATTTGGGCTGCATTTAGACTGATTAGATTGTCCAATTTCATAGAGATTTAGAGTTGAGGAAACCTACTTTAAAAGGAATAACCCATATTTCCAAACCATTTTAATATGATTGATGCTCCTAACAATTATTACTTCTTAGTGTTATAAACAGTGTAAAAGTAACCATGCATTAACCATTATATTAAAATTCAAAAAGAAAAAAGTACCTCTTACTGTTAACAGGAATTTGGAAGAGGCGGTAAAATGACTTTCAGGGTTGGAAAAGATTTAGCTAAACGAGTGAATCCACCTGTCATGGACTGAATTGTGTCCCCCAACTCCAAAATTCAGATGTTGAAGCCCTAACCCCCAATGTGACTCTATTTGAAGACAGAGCTTTTGAGTAATTAAGGTTAACTTAGGTCATAAGGGTGGTACCCTAACCTGACAGGACAGGTATCCTTATGAGAAGAGGAAGAAACCAGGCTCTTTTTCCCCATGTGCACACAGAAGGCAGGCCACATGAGGGCACAGGAAGAACAAATGAAAACCTAAGGAAGGATATAGGTCTGCCAGGGCTGCCATAACAAAACGCCGCATGCTGGTGACCTTTCGTCTTATCATCATATCAAACGAAAGATGACAGAGAAACTGATCAAATGTCTTTGTTCCTTCTAAAAGCTTTACTTGCCTCGTTTATCATTAGTTAGAACACCAGACTTACACAGAGAAGACACTATTTTAGGTGAGAATTCATCAAAATAGCAAGCGATACAATCTGGCCCAGAGAAGGCAGGTGAAGTTAAGTGAGAAATGTGTGTAAGCTTTGAAAGCATCATTTACATTTCTCTCTCATGTCGCCTCTCTATAGCATTAAATAGAAAATCTTTCCAAAGTCCTTGATATTTTTGCTCCCACCAGAACTAGAACCAGTGCCTCTTTGAGTTTCCAAACCCAGGGGGGCTGAGCACCGCTATGCCTGGGAAACTGGTGTCAAGACTGACCCAGAATTAAATGGAGACAGGACAATCTGAAAAGGTCCACCAGAGCCCAGAAATGATCAACTAGAAAAATGACCCTTCGTCTGCCTTCACACTTCACTCTCCCCTGCTGCCCCTAACACAGCCTCTTCCCGAGAGCTCAAATGTGGATTTAAGGGGCTGAGGGGACAGCTTTAAGAAAGTCCCATATGGAGGAATACTTTGCCGCAAGCAAAATACTCCCCCCTTCTTACACCACTCATCCTAGTGTTTGTCCTCCCCCAGGCTCCCACATGATTTAAGAGTCTTAGAAAAGGGCTCTGGAGTATGCAGACAAAAAAAGAGAAGAGGCAGGGGAACAGAGCTTTTTCTGTGAATTTTTCTCAAGTTACAACTGCTGGACATCTTGCTTTTCCCCTGTATCACTTGAAATCTTAACCATTTTTAAGCTAAACCATCTTCAGATATTAAAATACCATCTGAAATAAGAAATATGTAATACTAAATTTGGTATTTTAAGGGCAGGGTTAAAGAAAGTTATGCAAATAAGGAGTTTATTTGAATAATTTATTGCAAAGAGCAACACATCATCCTTCACAAGTGTTTCCACAGCCTCTATTGTTCTTAACCAGTTTCTGGATCTTTCCCCTTCCCAAACATTAAATAAGTTCCTCACCTTAAATTATTTTCTATTTTTTACATGATTTTCTAGATTATCCATAAACCTTGAGAGGTGTTAATAAAATTCAGTGGTTACGAGAACTATTTAATCTAGAAATATGTATTATCCTAAGACGCCATTAGATTTATTCTCATATATAGGGATCAGGGAAACAAATGAAAGAAATCCAATTATTTAAGACAGTAATCCTTTAACACTGGGATTTTGTTTTAATTATGAAGAGTGTGTCTTATTAAAAACAAAACAAAGCTTTGTCCTTCAAGGGAGAAACCCCATGTTTCTCTAGTGAACATGCATAAAAGATTTCCTAAAGAATGCATCAACAAATTATTTTTGCTATTTTTCCATTTCCCATGATATAATGGGACTTCTTAAAAAGAGCATCAAGTAAATAGTTATGGGCCCACCTGCTCATGATGTCATACCAGGCACCATAAAATGTTCTTGGAAACATGCTTAATTCTGCTTCCCCTCTTCCACCCCACCATGATCATACAGACAAAATTCCCTGCACTAAAAACTAATGACAACAAAAAGCATAGACAGTAAAGTAAAACCACTAAACAGTCTCTATACTTCAAATACAACTCCAGATATACCCAACATCTGAAAACCATGAACATCCCCTATCCCTGTGGTTCCTCCGATGTCTCACATAGGGTAGGGGGGACAGAGGCATGGAAACTAGTAAATGGCCTGCTCTGTAAGAGGCAAGAAAAGTCACTGGGGACTTCACTTAGATGGTCCAATACCCATCCTACCCAGAGGTAAACTAAACCATAATTTGGGGGAATTATACTCCCCTTTGGGTCCAGGCCACCAGCTCACTTAAATGGTTGAGCCTTGGGCCCAGAAGGCTGAGGGAAATCCCTCTTTCTCAAGGGACATTGAGGCCCCTGCCTCTCCTATTTCAGGCCTAAAAGAAAGCTGCTTAGGCACTCAACATAGTCTCGCTTGGTATTACCACTGAAAGTAAAGCTTTCAGTAACCCTTTCACCCATCACAGAACCAAGTTTTGGCATAAAAAGCACACAGACATCACCAAGGCCAAAGATGAGCCACAGCAGGGCCAGCACCTCAGGTAACTGGCAAGGACCTCCACTCAGTTTCAGCCAAGGGATGGCAAACAGGGGACAGAAGGTTGTCCTAATGACATAAGTCACCCAAGGGACAAAGAGAGCCTAAAAGCAGCAAGGGTGACTGAATGAGCACAGAGATGTAAATGAGGACATGTTTAGAGTCTAAAGGAGTCCAACAGCTGATTCATGGAAAAGAGGAGAAAATAAAAGTAAGCTGTTCTAGTTATTATTTGAACATAGACATCAACTATGGTTAAGACTATTACCTCATATATATTTACTCTGTTGGGTTTAGATTTGGTGTAAAATGTCTAGGTAAGAAAATTTTATACACAGTGTCATCTAATAAAATAAAGGGAATTGGAAAAAAATTCTGTTTATATGTTTTCCACTGGAAAACATGAACCAATATTGCTATTCAGAGACAGTTCTTTCATTTTGATGTTTTAAGTACCATAAATATACAGCCGTATTGCTTTCTTTGAATCAATAGCTAGGTCTTGGGGAAAAAAAGTAGAATAAACAAAGAGGAAGCAGAAAAGAAAATTCCAGATAATGGAAATGTGTGATCTTTGCTTTCTGGTCAGGGTCATACCAAAGTAAAAGAAGGGATCCCACCTATAATAGAATCAATAGCTCATATTCTCTACAGGTTTTTCCAATATCCTAAAGCAAAGATTTCACAACGTCATAGAAAATTTTCTTTTCCTTTGCCTGCCCTTCTAAACCCATCGAAGATACTAAGAAAGATTAGCAATGAGCACAGGATATGAATTAATGATATGCCACAACTAGTACACATTTTTATAAAACTCAGAGTAATTTCAGAACCATTAGAAAGCAATTTTGGACCTAAAATTTTGGATCCTAAAGGATCCACTAAAAGGGCTCTTTTCTATTTTAAAGTATCAATGACAAAAAAGTTAAAACAGCAACCATGAAAAGATATTTTTAAAATAACGTGCATGGACGACTTCAGTTTCTTTCTGAATTATGCCATGAATGTTATTAATTAATATCAACAGCATAAGAAACCAGACAGCCTACTATAATGAAATACTGTATAGTCACATTAAAAAAGTGACTGACAGGTCAAATTCTAAAAAAGAAACAGTAGATACCACCACAAAACTAGCAGATGTTTCTTGAGGTCATTTGTACAAAAACATAAGCATATGTTAAAGAAATCTGACACTATCATGGAATCAGTTGGTGTCTAAAATAATAGCAGCTCCTTATGGCAATATGGTAATATCCGTATCAAATGCACAACACATTATGTTGCAACAGTATGTGCAGACAAAAGAGCATCAGTGGCAGCAATAATGACCAGTGCTTTCATTAAGGTGAAAAAATAAAATTAGTGGGTTATATCCAGGGCATGCTATTGTTTAATGGTAAACTGAACATGACAAACAGTAGGTTGAATTTTCAGAGTTCGCATTTAACTGATTTTATTGAGACTCTAATCAAGGCAGAATATTAACCAAATAAGAACCCTAAAGGTTTTCTAGGAGCCTCTAAGATGGGTTTTCTGATTTCTTCAGGCTACCAAGAATAATGGTGAAGACAGCTCTTATTTTCATACCTAATGATAATACTTGATAAGTCTGGGACATGAACAGGAATTCTTCAGTTCAAAATCAATGCATTTAACCTGGTGTCCTATACTCTGTATTTAAGCAATTGGTAACTGCTAGGTGACTATTGTAATGTAAAACTGCAAATAATTTATTAAGTGTATTATCAACCTCAACCTCAGAAGTCTGAGACCTTCTATGGTATTTCTTTGGAACTAGTCCTATCGCCCCAAAGTATACAATGCACACAACCGATGCTAATTGTTATAGACTAAAGATCTTTCAAAAGTCAAAGCCAAAAGGCATTGAATAACTTTTTATACTAATTGTTGGGACTCACGTTATACCGTAGCAAAGTTACATTTGAAAAGGCTCTTAGAATTTCAATGACATAGTTTGCATCTAATGCTTCTGCATGGAAGAATGAATCTGGCATACACCTAACAAAGTGCTCAAGTATCAAGAAAATTGGAGTAATATTAGGCTCACCCATAAGATGTTTCCATGGCATGAAGCCCTGTGACAGAGTAGGCTTAGTCCTGTAAAACATCCAAGTAACCTGGAAAATGACAGATTAGTCTCTAATGCAAAAGCCAGAATACCAAGATATTTTTCCCCAAATGTGAAAAATGCTAATTCTAAGAAATGGAAATATGATTTTTAGAGAAAACTTTATTCCTACTTCTAAAATAAGAGATTATCGATCAAATCCCATGACAAAAGTCTATCTATATTTTTTTAGTATACCCTAAGTATTTAAATAAATTATCTAAAGTAACTGGGTTATGGATGGGATTTTAAAAATGCATTATATCCGAGATTTTAACTATAATAAGCTTCTACCTATAGAATGAAAACAACAACAAAACATACACTGTCTTCCTTTACACTTTCAATACAAGAAAACATGGCTAAAACATAAGGAAACCAATATACGCTAACAGTTGTTCAGTTTTATTGATCTTATTCCTCCTGCACAGATGGACATAGAAAGTACTTTGAATTATGTGTAACATTCAGTACACTTAAAAGTCTAACAGAATATTTGTACTAGACAAAAAACTGATCTTACGAAATGAATTTTTTCGGAGTTTAAAATGATATAGAAGTTCTTTTCTACATATAAAAATTGATGTGTTCATTTTTTTCATTTCAGTAATACCTAAATATTATGGCTGCATAAAGATCATAACCTTATTTCCAATATTTAATGAACAATGTTTTCCAAAAATACCTTTAAATTTTAAGTAGCCTCAACCGAATAAGAAACAGGACACAAGAGACATCCCAAGGCTCACGAAAAACACAGACCTTAGGCTTGATAGAGTTCAACGTACAGTCCCTTCAGAAGCCATTTCTCCAGCTTATGCATTCAATTTTAAGCTTTCAATTTCCTTTATGTTTGGACATTTTGCTAGTCACCAGCATAGTTGATGCATGGTACAATACATGTCAAGTAAGATACTTTCTCATTTTGCTGATCTGAGAATTTTAGCAGTGTTCAGTATCCATTCCATCATTCAAGTTAAAAATCTCGGCATCACCATGGTTTCCTCCCCTTCCCTCAAGTTCCACATCCTCCAAATTCTCTGACAATATCCCTTCACTTAGCCTCACATTTCCATTCTCCCTGCCACATACACACTATTCCTGGATCTTCTGGTATACTAGTCACTGAAATAGGCTCTCCAGTGTACTGCCCATTTAAAATCCATCCTGGTTCCATGATGGTCTTCTCAAAACCCAAACTCACTTAAAGAACAAAAACCTTCAGATTTTGCTACCCCTTAGGTTTAGACACCAACTTCCTAGCCTGTTATTCAGGGCCTTATACAAACCACTGACTTATCACCAAGCACTGTCATCTCTTCCATTAACACTCTCTTCACAGACTATGGTCTTATTTTCCAAATGGGTCAAAGCATGCTCTCCTGATATTCCCCCTGCCAAAAAAGTTATCATTTTCCTAGAACGGTTTCCTTACTCTTTTGTGTTGCCAATCCCTAGCCATGCTTCAAGGCCCATATTCAAGTTTACCCTCACATTCCTCTGTACCATTACCTGACCTCTTCCTCCGCCTCCCAACAAAATGATTTTCTCCTTTAGTTACATTTCCATGTATGTGTATAACGCCCTATAATATCTCAATTGCACATAAAATAGACCATCAGTAATTTTGCTGGTAAATCTTCCTGCAGATTATGAATACTTGGAAGCAAAAACTATGTCAAATTGATTATAGCATCTCTGGAACCTATCAGAAAACTCAGCACATAGTAGGTGCTCCCTAACTGGGGAAGAAAGAAGCTAAAAGTATGAATGATTTAATGAGAAAAACACAAATTAAAACTATGCTGAGATACCCTTTCTCATCAGATAGGTTTTTTAGAAGTTTCACAATATACTCTTTAGAAGAAACTTCACAGAAACAGGTGCCCTGATACAACAATGACACAAAGGCAAAATAGTACGATTCTTATGAGGTAATTTGGAAATACTGAGCAAGGTATACAGGCAGGCATGGAGTGCATGGAAGATCTTTGCATGTTCTACTCAACTTTGCTGTGAACCTAAAACGTAACTCTAAAAAATAAAATCTAATAAAAATTACATACGCATTTATTCTTTTAGTCAACAATCCCACTTCTAGGAATCTATTCCAAAAATATACTGAAAAAAAATCAAATGGACACATAAGGTTTTTCATTACACCACTATTTTCCATGGCAAAAAAAGGCTAGAAACAACCCAATCTTTCCATAAACTATAGTACACAATAGATTTTTGTGCAGATATAAAAGGAAACGTAGACTCTCACCCTAGAGTGATATGCCAGATATATTGTTAATTTAAAAAGAAAGTAAGGTGGAAAAAAAAATATGGTATGCTACCATGCATTTAAGGAAGTGGGGTAGGAGTTGGGTAAGGAGAATATATATACATATGCATATAAGTATATACACATACACGATTGCTTATATTTACAAAAGAACAACCCCAAAATTTGAAAAGACAAATAAGCTTACCTATAATAGGAAGGAAGAAAAGGGTAGAAAGGACACAGATAAAAAGTTATACTTCCCAGAATATAGTTTGTTTAGTAAGTTTGAGTCTGGAACCCTATAAATAGTTTATATAATTACAAAATAAAATTGAATTTTAAAGAAGTAATGCCAAAAATCAAAAACAAATGTAAATAGACAATTCTGCATCCTGGGTTGAGGATATAACATCACAGATAGGGAGGACTGTAAGCGTCTTTAAAACACAGTAATTTGGAACACCTGGGTGGCTTAGTCGGTTAAGCGTCCAACTTCAGCTCAGGTCAAGATCTCACAGTTCGTGGGTTCGAGCCCTGCATTGGCCTCTATGCTGACAGCTCAGAGCTTGGAGCCTGCTTCACATTCCATGTCTCCCTCTGTCTCTGCCCCTCCCCTGCTTGTACTCTGTATCTCTCAAAAATAAATAAAACATTAAAAGCATTTTTTTAAAACCCCAGTAATTTGACTACACACAGCACATACCCTGGTATGTACTCTATACACAACAATAAAAAATTACAGAATGATCTTAAATGACTTTCAGAAGTTGTACTGTTAATGGTAGCATTGGTGTTGTTATTCTGTGATTTACACATGTTACAAGATAAAGCAAATGAGCAATGATATGGTTAGCAATGATACTGTTGACTTAGAAATCAAGATTTTAAGGATAGCAGAAAGGAGACAAAGTAAACACCTTTTAGTCCTGAATTTCAACTGGAAGTATCAGCATAATTCCATGATGTGCTTTCTTTTTGAAAGAAAAATACATACTTCCTTGCTGTTTCTGAAAAAACTGGAAAACGGAAAATATTAGCAATGAGCACAGCTGGACCTCAAATTGTGGTCTCTAAATACCCCTACTCAAAGGAACTAAGCTTCCTTTTAATGATCAGGTTGATGCTATGTCTGGGGCATGACATGTAGATTAGCCTGGAATATCTTGTCATTCAAGAAAGCTATCAGAGACAGCCAAGGGAATGTCAAAAAAACTTAGAAGTCAACTTGGAGGGGTTCCCATACATCCAAAATGCCAGAAATTAGGACAATTTGAGAATCAGTAAGAACTGGCATTGCTGCAAATTGAAGCCTATTTAATACATTTGAATACCTGAGTTCATAACGATGACAGTAAACCTCACTGGTCACTGCAGCTGCCGTCCTGTCCCTTTGAGGAAGAACTTTCCTTTCTGCTGCAAAGAGTGTAGTTAGCTAACAGCCAGCCTCCAGCTGTTGGTCCCTTCAAGGCTTCTCCTAAGCTTTGTTGCTGAGGTCACACTGTTCCCATGACTAAACACAGCTGATGTTTGGCTATTTATGCTCAAGGCAGGACTCTTAATGGGCAGTCTTTTCCCCCAAAATCTCACCATAGGTAAGCAGAGACCTGACCAGATATGCATCATGGGCCAAGGCTCTCCCTGCCCCTGCCTGCCTTATCCTCCTTTTATAGGTCTCAGAGTCACAAGGGTATCCCTCCCAATCTGTCTCCCCCCACCTTTTATCTTTCCCAGACATGTGCCCCCAGTAGACATCTCCTATTCCTACAGGAGAGACAGAGAGAGACAGAGCGTAAGAAGGGGAGGGGCAGAGAGACAGGGAGACACAGAATCCAAAGCAGGCTCCAAGCAGTCAGCACAAAGCCTGACATGGGGCTCAAACTCACAAACTGGGAGATCATGACCTGAGCTGAAGTCAGACACTTAATCTACTGAGCCACCCAGCTGTATCCCTAGTCTTTTAAACAACGATGGTCCGTTCTCCCAAATTGCAGAGGGCACAAAAATGCCTAGTCAAGGCAATACTATCCTCCTGAATACCCAAAGTATCTGTCAACCCCTCTACCTACTGCCATGGCTCTTTGATTCTTTAGCTTTACGTTTAGACTTCTGCAAGTCACTTCAGATCTTCCCGCTTCAGACAATCCCATCTGGATTTACCTCTCTGGTTTACTGACCTTGATCCAGCCATTGGACCCTCAATTTTTAAGTCCCTTGGCTTCAGCACAAGTACTGTTCCCCACTCCTAGGAAGGTATTTATGTGCCAATTGTAGCCCCAAAGATCCCATGTAGGGGAGGGCAAAAAGAAGGGGGACATAATAGATCAAGTTTTTCAAAGTACTTGCCTTCAGATAGTGCCACATGGTTAAGGAATAACATTAATATGCAGACTCCTCGGGGGTCAAGGTACACAGGCCAGGGCAGTTATTTTGTATATACTATTTTTATAGTAAGAAAGAGATTAAGTTTGCTGAATTTCAGTTCAAATAATAACTATGAGGAATAATACAATTTTTATAGACAAGACTTCAACTTTACTATCAAATGATTTGCAATAAACAAAGTATTTTTTGTATTCACAAAATACGTGAAAGGACTTTGCCACTTTGACATTTCTGGATTAAGTGGATTTATCCTTAAATAGGTAGCTCAGGTCGTATAACCATATCAATTGTACATTAAGATTTGAAATTTTACCTTCCTATAAAGATTAAAACCAATACCTAGGAATAAAGGAAATAAACGATTTCAACTCTGCATGCATTAAAGCCAGGGTGTCCAATGTGATCACCACTAGCCATATGCAGCTATCAAATTAAAATTAAATAAAAATTCAGTTATTCAGTCACACTAGCCACATTTCAGGTATAATAGCCACACATGGATGGTGCAATCTGGACAGTTCAGATACAGAACATTCCATCACCACAGAAAATTTAACTCCACGGTCATGCTTTAGAGATCCATTCTGCATTTGTTTCTCTGTGTGGACCAATTTACTTTAATGAAAAGCTAATATTTATACAATATAACTACTTAATATTTATATAATAGGTTAACAGACCTTCCAAAGCATTTAAAAACTTCATTAACAGTACATGCAGTTACAGGGTGAGCTTGATTTTTCACACCCATCTTTTAAAAATTCCTTCAAATTTGACAGTGTAGGAACAGATTGTCAATTTTTTTAAAGAAGTATTTTCTTAACATGTACACTGATGAATCAAAGCATCAGGTTTTACTGAGTAATTAATCCTTCAATAATTCACATAACAGGTCATTTTGGGGTTTAACCCCTGCTTCCATTATTTCTGACCACAAGGTCCACCGACAGATGTCTCACTTTGGATGTACACAACAGAAGACTGGGATCTGTTTCACGTACATCTGTTCCCAAACAGCTTAGGCAGATTAATACTTAGAATGTACCCAGCTCTGCTAAGTCCCAAACAACCATTTACTCTTGTTTTTAAATTATTTTCTCATTTTCACATTTTCCCACACTAACTTTCACATTGGTAAGTTTCCAGCAAATATAAAGCAAATCATTTTAACTCTCATAAAAGAGACCCTTAATTTGTAGCCCAGCTTTCTCAGATTTTCTGGTTACTGCTCTCCTTCAACTCAGCTAAGAGCTGAGTTACAAACAACCCTTTCGAAAAACCTAACATGAAATTGTGTAACCTGCAGTAGTAAGTCCATGAAAAATAGAGATTTTTAAGCCCTAAGATTTGAAACTCTTTGTTTTTAATATTTAAAACATAATTTTCAGATGCTAATCAGACATACTGTAAAATCCTTGCCCTGAACTTTGATTAAAAGGTAGAGGAAATGAGGGGCACCTGGGTGGCTCAGTCGGCTAAGCATCCAACTTCAGCTCAGGTCACGATCTCACAGTTCATGGGTTTGAGCCCCATGTCGGGCTCTGTGCTGACCACTCAGAGCCTAGAGCCTGCTTCAGATTCTGTGTCTCCCGCTCTCTCTCTGCCCCTCCCCTGCTCACATTCTGTCTCTCTCTTGCTCTCTGAAATAAACATTAAAAAACAACTTTTTTTTAAGGTAGAGGAAATGGATATCGAAGCTAAGCTAGTCCTTTTGCCCATGAAAAGTCTGATGACTAGCTTGACCAATAATTTTCTATCAGAAAATGGTTTCTTCCTCTCTCAAGGCAGGCCCTGTGCTGAGATGACCCTCACACCTCTCATCACTATGCCCTGAAGCTGGGGAAGGGGAGCAAGGGGCCCATATTTCCCATGTTTCTTCTAATTAGAAGTTCATGAGGGTGGAGAAGCTCCTGCTGGAAAATACAACACCTCCTCCCACACATCACACTGTTGACCCTTGAGCATTCAAACCAGAGACTTACCTACGATGTCCTAACATCTGAAGTCAATAAAAATAGGTATTTTCTTTAAAATGCAACTTGAGAGTTGGTTTTCAATGATTATATACAGCTGGTCCTTAAACAATGCAAGGGTTAGGGGTGGTGACCCACATACAGTCAAAAGTCTACGTCTACCTCTGGACTCCCCCAAAACTTACTAATAGCCTACTGTTGACCAGAAGCCCTACCCATGATATGGTTAAGACATACTTTGTATGCTAAATGTATTGTATACTGTATTCTTGCAACAAAGCTACAAAAAAATGTCAAGAAAATCTTAAAAGATTTGTAGTGCTGTACTGCATCAAAAAAAAAAAAAAAAAAAAGAAAGAAAGAAAAACTCGTGTGTAAGTAGACCTATACAGTTCCAACCAAAGTTGTTCAAGAGTCAACTGTAATATAAATGCCTCATTCTGCAGATGAAAAAGTGGAATTAAGTTACTTGCCCAAAGTCAGTTATGGTCCTGTTAGTCGCAGACAAGACCTCATTATCCTTTGGTGCCCACTCCTGAAAATGTTCCTACATCACAGACAGGAGAGTACAGACAGCTGGAGCAGGGAGCCTATAAAAGATCCCATCGTGTTTTTCCTAGGTCAAGGTGCTATCCATTAGTAAATGGTCAAGTTCCCACTGTGAAATGGCAGACACATTTGTGGGCATTTGGCATTCGTGTCACAGAAATTCCTAAATTGATCATTCTTAACTGTACTAAAATTTGAGCTTAATACAGTGTAATCCTACGCATTACTAACTCTCCTCACCCGTAGCTTTTCCTTTTTGGGAAAGCATTATCACCCAGTCACACAGTACAGTAAGCAGATCCCGATTTGGGGATGCACAAAAATGCTTCTATCTTCTGCTTCCATCTAACATTTCAAATAGAAGCTTACTACTTGCTAAGCAAACATGCCTAGAAATTTGTCCTTGGCTGAGATTTAGAACAATGCCAACAGGCAATCTGTGATATTTTTGAAAATATTGAACTCGGAATGTATTTGATCCAGTAAGAGCACAAGTGAAGGGCTACATTATAAAATATGCAGAGTTGTCTAATACATCTGCCCATGTTACCTTCCTGTGCGCCCTTAATTTTTGACACCTTATTCCCCAATTTCAGAGACCGTTGGGGGCTACCCACACTGTGGTACTACCCTTGATCTGCTTTGCCTGGTCTGGGTTCCATGCCCCAGACTTGCCTGACTTTTCTCACGAAGCCTCAAAGAATTCACCTGATCCCTCTATTTCTTCTGGATTCTGTTCCTTTCTAGGTCACAGCTAACTCAGTAATTACTTTATGCTCACATGCATAAACTCATGATTTCACAAATGGTCAAATTTTAAGATTCCAATAGAAAGATCATTAAGCAGTTTGTGGTTAACATTTCCTGAACAGATGATGCCCTTTTGTGTACACATTTTGTATCATAGTGGTGGCATCCTGGTCAATCTATGTCCAGGTCAGTGCTTACCACCTTGCAGCTTAGCACGATGGAACCTTCTGGCCAGGATACCCACAGTGGAGAAGTAGGCCAACATTAGCTTAAGAATGTTTTTATAGAAAAGAATTCCAATACCTTAACAAAAAGGGAGAGGATACTCTTGCAGGTGATGAAAAGTCACAAGTAGCTGTGTAGTCAGTAGTACAACACAGTAGGCAAAAGTAAGGCTCATGAGGCCAGTTAACAAATTCATTCAACAATGGTTTTCGTGTCAGGTACTCTTCCAGGTACCGACAGCAAACAAAACAGGTTCTGAACAGCTTTCCTTTTCCCCATCTAGATCCAGTCTGAGAGTTAAACCATCAGCTCTCCTGCTTCTCAGACCTTCAGATTTGGTCTGAATTATACCACTGACTTTCCCAGTTCTCCAGTTTGCAAATGGCACACGGTGGTAGAGCTCAGCCTCTGTAACCCCATGGTAGATGTCCTCAAACATACAGCCAAGCTTCTGTTTCCCTGGGGAACCCCAAGACACACATCATTACAAATTTGTCAAAACCCACAGAATGTACGACACCAAGAGCGAACCGTAACATCAACTATGGACTCGGGAGATGATGTGTTCACGTAGGTTCATGAATCGTAAC